>NW_027094087.1:71360989-72560989 GCF_029207755.1 Chamaea fasciata | reverse complement strand
ATAGCTGTCTGTGTAATAAAAAGAGGCTTTCATGCAATCTGTACCATTTATCCTTTTTCATAGGGAGCATAAGTGGATATTGATTTATAGAAAATCCTCTGTGATTTGTTTTGGCTTCCAGATTGCTTTTTCTATCATTCTTTGTTTGTGCTATTTGTTTGATTGCGATCATCAAGGATAATGAATCAGTAAATCCTATCCTGAAGAGGCAGGGCTCCTTCTAAACATAATGTTTAACTCTAAAACATCATCATTAAGTATCAACACCAATACTAATACTACTAGATAAATGTTATTAAGGTAGACACTGAAAAACTTGTGGCTAGTGGTAGCTTTAATTACAATTTAGACTTCACAGAAATAAATGTCTTCAAGATCAGTCTTCTCTATTACTCTGCTATTAAAGTTATTTTTTATAAAATCATTTCTTAGCAGACAAAAATTGTTATGTCTTAATTCTAATAATCTCTTAAAATTTCTGATGGTAACTACAAGAAGCATTAGAAAATTCATGGAAAGAGGTAAAGGTAAAAATGTCCTTTACTTCTCATAACCCATTAAAGTAAAAAAGGGGCATATTTCAGTATAAATGAATAAGAAACTAGCTATTTCAGTGGCTATGCTCATGAGTCAGAAAAAAATACCATCATATGATAAGCTAATAATGTTTTATGGGCATTCACAAATAATTTTGAATTCTAAATCTGTAGTCATAAGTGTACAAAGAAGGCTTTTGCATGTTGTAGTTTGGGATATTGTGGCTTTTGCAAGATTTATCACACTCACAAACATCAGTTTTACTATTTTTTTTTTGTTAAAAGGAAAACAAAGTATTTCTCAAGTTTAGACTCAGTGATTTTGTGCACATTTTATATTATAAAGAGGAACATGATAGTATATTTTAGATGTTTGGGGTTTTCTTCTGAGAGCAGTTATTGTTTATTTTTTTTGTTGATTTGTTTGTTTATTGTAAATACTTGTTACATTGGCATACTGGATAAGCTGTTGATGCCTGTACAAAATGTCAGCACCAACTCTAAAATGTCTGAAGCATCTGGCCTCTTTCTATCCCTCCTTGCATGTAATACACATATTTTCATGGTGTAACACAGAAAAAAAATGAAATTCTAATATGCATTTTTTTCAGGTCTACTAAGATAAACAGTTATGCAACAAATTATAAAAAGGAGTGCAAGTGGTACATATTGCCATGAGTGTTGGGTAAAGTGAAAAGTTCATTTAGAAACATTTTTTTGTTTTAACTGCATAATGATTAATTACCACACAGAATACGGAAGAGTAGAGAATTCATGCCTACGTTAAAATACAATCCATTAAAAATATAATGAGTCTATATTTGTCTTTTTATGTAGTCCATGAATATTGAATGAGTGTACTACATTTGTAATTTGAATTTAAACTTATTTTTAACTATAGCTAAGATTCAGGAAACTTTTAAATCCATTGAATTAATCTTCTTTGCCAGAAGTTTTAAAAATAATTGCATTTTCCTTTAACTATTTGAAAGAAATTTACTGCATTGACTGATATCTTATATGTATGTATGATTTTTACTCTTATTCATTTTGATGTCTCTGGTCACAGTCTATTTTTTCCTTTTTGATTGCTACACATTTCTACAAAAATACATACACAGTGTTGTGTTCACTTAGGCAATATTTCCTTGGAATCCCTATTTACACATTTTTCCCCATGTGACAAGGACCAAAATGTCTGAATTAAGGGCAGTGTTTAAATAAAGAAATTTTCTATGAAAGAAAAATTTATGAACAGTAAAATATGAAAAAGTTTCAATTACTAAATGGAAAGCCACATTCTCAGCCTGTGTATAGCTTATGCTATAAACTGTTTTGTGTTTTCTTTTGTCTGAGGGCTGATTTTGGTCACCAACTTTAATATAAAAAGCAGGGCAGATTAGGTAGAAGTGATGCTCTTGCCCTTAAGCATGCAAACGTGTTATACCCCTAATTAAAAGAGGTTTTATAAGTAATTACTTAATTACTGAGGGAGAGAGATGCAAACTAACTCTTAATGGGTTTCATTTAACATAGTTTCGGATATTTTATTTCAAAAATCAGTCATGCAGTATAACAGTCACCAAAACTCTCCCCACATTAAATAAAAATACATTGCCTCTTTCAGTAAATTCATTCTTTCTTTCTCAATCAGTTTTTTTAGATAGAACTGAGTATTCTATGCAACTACGTTTCTTTCTTTTGATTATAGATCAAATGTAGAATAATTACAATAGACAAAAGACAAAATTAGGCAAGATTGATTACTCCCACACTTACTTGTTTTTCTGGAAATTTCCATTTTCCTCCATCATCCACTGAAAAGTTGCAAAGCTCTATCACAAACCCATAGTACCAATAAAAATCTAGACATTTCTTTGGGGCTATGTGGAAGAAAATAGCCATCCATAAGATTTATCCTGAATTACAGTATTTTCTTTCTTTCATTCTCATCTACCTCTTCCTATTTTTTTTTATTTTTTTTTTTTTTTTTTTTTTTTTTTTTTTTTTTTCCCCATGAGATATGGTATATAACTTAGTTGTGGTGGTGAAGATACTATATCAGCATCTCACCTGGACAATTTTACACACACATGAATCAGTGATCCTAGTCCAGAAGATTTAGGAGATATTTAGATGCAGAAAGTATTTTGCCTTTGCAAAGCCTTGGGGATCATGTGCATTGCTCTGTGAGGCTGTTGACCATAAAAATAGAACCATATACAAGAAAAGGAAGTTCAAAACAGCTAGCACTTCATCATCCAGGCTGAATTGCTGGTGCTACTTGCTTGTTCACAGGCAAACATATATGTCTCATGATCCCATTGCTCAGGGATAATCTACTCAGGGAGCTGATGCTGTGTCTCTGAAAAAGAGCTACAGGTATTTTGCAATACACCATAATTTCAAAGGATGAGGTCAAGAATATGTGGTATATGACATAAGTATTGCATTAGGGTATCTAACGTTGCTCAAAAGTGTAAGGTATCCTGAAAAAACCTTTCTGGAGGAGCAAAGTCAAGTTTCATAAAATGGTAAATGGTTACATGGTAAAATGGTAAAACTGAGGTGGAAGGGACGCATTTCAGAGTTATCAGAGTTCAGCTTCAGGTCCAGCATAGAACAGCCTCAGGAATCGCATCATGTGAGCCAAGATTAGCTTTATCTATTTCATCTTACCAGAAAGAAATGTAATTTCAAGTGGCCCAGGTTTTATTTTGGAGAGAACTAGTTATTCGTAAGCATTTTCACTTGAATTTTATGGGAATGATTTGATGTTGTATGACTTTTGAGTCAGTAGCATCTAGGCTTAATTGTTCTAAGGAATACAGTCTAATGGATAGAATGCTGACATCAATCAAGTGGCACCTGAGTTTAATTTAGTATAGATGCCAATAGACATGCTCATTCAAAGACCAAAGAAAACCTAATTTCTCATAGTGCTCTAGTGCACAATGAGAGGAAGAGACAGGAGGTAGTGGGGAAAAGAGGGACTGAAGAATGAAGTACACTTGTTGAGGGAGCACTTGAATGCCTCCCTGATCTCCATTGATTCTCTAAAAGCCAGGATACTCCATAGTAGTCAGCAGCAGTGATTTAGGAATGTTGTGAGAGATTCCTCCCCCAAAAAAACCCCAAACATAGTGTCTTTTAAAAATTGCAGCTACTACCTTTTTTTTTTTTTTTCCTTAATAAGCTTGTTCAGTATTGTGTAAAGGAAACGTTTTGGTTAGGAGGTCCTAACAAATTTTTGGAAACTGTCATTATAATTTTTCATACATTACCAAGTGACCTGTTAAAATAGTAATTGAATAGATTGATATTAACAAACACAATTAAGAATGATAAAACAAACTTTGCAAAAAAAGTTTCTTTTGAATCCTGGATATTTTGATCCATACAACTTGCGACTAAAATTAAATAAAAATAAAAAAAAACACTCCACAACAAACAAAACCAAACAAACTCAAAAACCAAATGGCACTTTTTTTTTTTCCTCATGAGCACGTCTACCATCTTCATTTAGTTAAGGCCTGAGTCCAAACAAAAAGCAGTTTTTAACGTAAATAAAAAAAGGTGAGATGTGTAAACTTGTTAAACAACTTGCTATGTGTAGAAAATAACCACTGATCTAGGGATATGCAAAAATAACAAAGAGCAAACAAGTGAACAGAAGATTCCTACATTTTCTTGGGAACTAAAACACCCTCAGGGATTTGTATAAACTTTTATGAGTAACTGGATTTTTCTTCACTGCTGATACTTGTTTTCACCCTAATTTGTCTTTTTGCTGAACAAGATTTTGCCTTTCAGCTCTAACTTATGGTTCCTCTGTCTTTGCAGGATAAATGGAATGAACAGTTTTTTGAATGCTTTCCAGTCACTGCTTTTGGATCTTAAGGCCATGAAGATAATGAGGGAAGACTGTCTCAAACAATTAAATAGGCAGAATGACATATTTGAGAACAACCTTGACTATTACTAGACTATAAACACTCAGAAGAAAATAGGAGAGTTTAGACCAGCCTTAATTAGATGCTTGCATATAAACCGCATGTAAAAAGAGAAGGGGAAAAAATGGGTCGTCTAGAGGTTTGTTGTGCTAATGAGGAAAAAAATATATGAAAAGAGCTATCTAACCTGTTAAATTCCGTAAACTGCATTCACAGGAAAGTGTGTCAGAGCTGCACAAACCTTCATAATCAAATCAAGATTGTCTTAAGATCAAAGTTCTTAATGGAAATTTTTTAATGGAATTTCTTTTAATATCCAATATCTTTTCCGGGGAGGGGAAAAGAAAAAAAGTGCAGAATACCCACATACCCAAAACCTAAACAAACAACCCAGTTCATTCCATCTTTATTATGTTGAGTAAAAAATGTGTTCTTCATTTTCTATTATGTGGCAGGTTTTATATTTCCTTGATTGACCAGAGGAGTTTTTTCCTATTCTTTGGTTTGAAGTTAACATCTTGTAACCCTGGGATAAAATATTCCAGATGAAGCATCTGCAGTATTTTATAGATGTGAGAGAGTGTATGTCTAATTCATCATGTTCTAAATGTCACTGTCTATTTTCAGCTCTGCATTTTGATAGTTTCTGTTCATGTAGTGATAATTTAACATGTTTTTCTTTACAATTATTTATAGTTCAAGAGTCCTTGATTTGGATTCTTTTCACTCATCTCTAAAAGTGCAAGGTTGTTTAAGATCCCTTAGGTTTCAAACACCTTTTTCTTGTACTTTATCCAGTTCTTTGTGGATTTGATTATTTCTTCATGTCAAGATTGTGTCTTAACTCTATAACTTAGAAAATTGCCTTCATACCTTCCTACTTCCTATACTAAAACTAGAATGTACATCAAGTCAGTTCCAGCACAGTGCCCTGAGAAACTCCAGGTGGTTGCCTCCTCTCTAATTGAAGAATTATTTTCTCCTTACATAGTGCTTTCCATACTTTACATTTCATGTATCAGAGCCTTTTCCAGTTTAAATGAACATCTCTTATTTGGCATTGTATTATAATCTGATAAATTCTGATAAATTACATTATTTAAATTCAGATAAATTAATTTTCCACTTTTCCTTTTCTCATGCTATTTCCTTAGACATACTAAAGAATCAACAGAAGCTGTCACAGGGCATCTTGTTTAATATTTAGATATACGTGTAGTGAAACTTCAGATGATAAATGCCTTAAAATCACTTAACCTAAATGAATGGCTCAACTGTGCTGACAAGGCAGTGGACCTAGCTTAAAATGGAAAACTTTCAAAAACATATTTGGAAAGATTTGCATATACTTCATAAGCTTTATAAGGTCATGACTTCTGTAATTATGAAGAATTAAGTTGAGCTCTGGAAGAGGAGATCAAAATAGCAATGTGGAAATGCCTTTGCAACAAAAGAACTATGTGTGTTAAATGGTGATTTATAAGAACCAACACAATAAAAGCTAATTTTGTTAGGGTTCTGAGACTAAAATATGGAAAAAACCATCGTGGAGAGAGTTTTATGAAACTCTGTTGTCTGAATGAATTTCACTTTTGTTTCAAAACTGTAACAGCTCTTTAAAATTAGGACTCTGATTCTGAAAAACGATTTTCATATTAGATTCTAACACCAGCATTTTGTTTGTAACAGTAACACTTCTTCTGGCAAAAGAGCCAATGAGGCATCCACTGAAGTTGTCCAAACACCTTAATTTCTTTTTGCGGCTCTGTCTACAGTTTCAACAATGCTGGAAATAATAGAGAACTCTTTTTTTTCTCTTTTTCATTCTTAATATGGAGAAAAATGTGTTTTAAATGCTCTAACATGAATGTATTCCCTTAAATATGAGGATTTTTCTAAAACTGAAGCCAATATTCCCAGCTTTTACACTGTAATTGTCGATAACTTCAGAATTCAAGTGAATTTTTAACAGTTGAGCAACCAAAATTAAAGTAATCCAAGATTTTATAGCACGTAATACACACAAATCACCTAAGCCAAGATCTTTAGCTTGCTACTAAGGAATCCCGTAAATTATAAAATTATAGATTTAACCATTCAGATTACTCAGTCTTATTACTTGTAGAAAAGAAATACAATGCTTAATTGCATAATTTCTACCTTAATGACTTTTCTTATTGTCTGTATGCATGTATGAGCAATTTGTATCTTACTTCCTAATTTTTATCTCTAGCATCCAATATTTTACACTTATAACATTTTCTGGCTGATTCCCTCTATTGTAGAATCCTGAGGTAAATAATGGAAACTGATTTTTTTTTTCTTTTTATTATATATTACAGAAATATTTGGCGTACACAGACCACATGCATTAGATGTCAATCCAACTTGAAACAAGGAAAGTAATTTTTTATTAGTACAGGTTTCTCATAGATATTGAAGGGATAGTATTACAGAATCATTCAAATGTTTAGGAAGCCATTTTATCTACTTCTGCAGGAACTGCATCTGTCACACATTTAGTAGCCCAGTTGTATAAGGCCTCTGGGAAAGACTGTAAGATTAGTTTTGAAATATTATCCCTTGTGTTCAGTTTTTGTGGCCAGATTTTGGTAGTGGGGAGGACACAGGGGTGGCATCTGAGAGAAGCTGCCAGAAGCTTCCTCCTTATCTGTAAGAGCCAATGTCAGCTGTCTCCAGGATGGACCCACTGCTGGCCAAGGCTGGGCCTATCAGGGATGGTGGTAACGCCTCTGTGATAACACAGTTAAGAAGGAAAAATGGTATTGTGCCATTGTAATTGCCACCAGAGAAGAGTAGAGTGAAAACATGAGAGGAACAGCCCTGCAGACACTCAGATCAGTGCAGAAGGAGGGGCGGGAGTAGCTCCAGGTGCCAGAGCTGAGATTCCCCTGCAGCCTGTGGTGCAGCCCGTGGTGAGGCAGCTGTGCTCCTGCAGCCCATGGAGGTCCATGGGGACAGAGAGATCCACCCTCAGCCCATGAAGGACACCCACACTAGAGCAGGTTGGTGTCTGAGAGGAGGCCGTGACCCCGTGGGAGGCCTGTGCTGGAGCAGGGTCCTGGCAGGGACCTGCAGACCTGTGGAAGAGAGGAGCCTACACTGGAGCAGTTTCCCTGGTAGGACTTGTGACCCTGTGGGGGACCCACACTGGAGCAGACTTGTGATTGAAAGACTGCACCCTATGGAAGAGTGATCCACGTCGGAGCAGTTAATGGATAACAGTTGCCTATGGGATGGACCCATGTTGAAGTATTTCCTGAAGAATATCTCTCATGGGAAGGACACTTCAGTGGAGCAGGGGAAGGACTCTTCCCCCTGAGCAGCAGCAAGAACAACATGTGATGAACTCACTGTAACCCCCATTCCCCATCTCCCTGAGCTGCACCAGGAAGAAGATAGTGCCTAGATAAGAAGGGAATGGTGGTGGGAAAGTGTTCTTAAGATTTATTTAATTTCTCATTATCCTACTCTGATTTTGTTAAGTAATAAATTCAATTAATATCCCCAAATCAAGTCTGCTGCCCATAATGGTAATCAGTGAGTGATTACTCCCTGTCCTTACCTCAACTCATGTATCGTCCATTATATTTTCTCTCCCCTGTCCACTTGTGGAGGGGAGTGATAGACCAGCTTTGGCAGATGCCTGGCATCCAGCCAGGATCAGCACACTACATCATCACAATCTACAACACTCAGAGATAAGAAATTAAAATTTTATATTGAAAGTGTTTGGAATCACATAATGGAATATTTAGAAATGCAGGTATTTTTTTTTTTGCCAAAATGTTGAATATAAATATAACAATAAATAATACTGCATTGGGTTTTTATGGTAAGGTTTTTGTAGTGGGCAGTGGCTCCAGAAGTGGCTTCTGTGAGAAGACATCAGGAGCTGCTCCCATGTCTGACAGAACCAATTTAAGCAATCTCCAAAATAAACCTGCTGCTGTCAAAAGCTGAGGCCATCAGCAGTGCTCGTGGCACTTTTGTGAGACCACATTTTAAAAAGGGTAAAATAAAAATTTTAGTGGTGCATGTGAAAGGACTAAGAAAGATGTGAGAGAAACATCCCAGCAGACATCAAGGTGTCAAAAGGAGGGAAAGTAGGTGTGCTCCAGGCATCAGAGCAGAGGTTCCCCTCCATCTCTTGGAGGAGACCATGATGAAGCTCGAAGTCCTCCTCTAGCCCACGGACAGCCATGGTGGAGCAGATATCCACCCTACAACCCATGCTGGGGCAGGTGGGTCTATCCTGAAGGAAACTGCAGCCCACTGCAGCAGAGAGACTGCACTGATGAGGGTTCCCAGTAGGATAAAAAAAATAAAAAAGATTTTGAATTTTGTACTATATCATAGCCACTACTGAATGATTAAGAGGGGGTGATTTTCTTAGGTTCTGGTAAAATTTGAATATGTATGTATATTTATTAGTTACTGAAAAAAAAGAATTCTGTTTTGTTATGTGGCATATTGAAAGTACTTGCCTTGAGCTATAAGTTTTGATTGATGTACATTTTGGTCGCCTGAGAATATCTTACTTTCAATTCCTGCAGCAACAGAGGATGTGTTACAGCCAAGAGTTCCTCTGAATTTAAATATTCATAAGTGAGTTAGGGTGAGTTGAGTTCAGGGCCCTTCTGACGATGGTTTCGCAGCCCAGATATATCCATTATCAGAAAAACAGTTGATGACACTTATTTCCTCAGGTAGGTGGTGTGAAGAATGATTTTTCATGCTAAAACAACAAATCATAATCATCCAGTGTTGATCATAATAAACATAATAATTTTTTAAATTAAAAAATGTTAGTTAATTTAAATGTTCAATACTCAAAGATAATTTGATGGGTGCTCTTCACAGACACCTACAGAGACATCTGCAGTAGTCAAATATACCAGGGTTTTTAGCATGCAGCAGAGTGTTACATTGTCAAAGTTAATAAGATGTCTGATAGAAAATAAAGACCGGCCTGGTTTGAAAATTTGCATCTATTTGGATCTCAGTTTTCTTTCAAGTTCTTCAGTGAAAACAATGTGTAAGACTGCTCAGTTTTTTTCTTTTGGGTATTTTGTGTTGTTTTTCAGAGGCAAGCAAAATTTTTCCAATTAAAACACATAGCATTTACGGTGGCAGTAGTGATAATGCTTCTATATATTCTGGATAATGCAACACAAAGTATCTCTTTAGAATAAGATAGAATAGACCATTTCAGAGGGGAGGGATCTGCCATGATCATCCAACTCCCTGACAACCTCAGGTCTGATCGAAAGGTAAAGCATGGTTTTAAGAGCATTGTCCAAATGACTCTAACACTGGCAGGCTTGGGCCATTGACTACCTTTCCAGGAAGCCTTTTTCAGCATTTGGTTTAACACTTTAGCCATATTACCTTTATATTTACCAGAAGAATACAGAGAAGCCTGAGGACATACACCTTCAGTCCATTGTAATGAATAACCCTGAGGACAGAAAATTTCTTGAGGGTAATTTCTTCCTCTCAATTATTTTAGTTAGGTCTTTTAAATCGTATTTAAAAAAAAAAAAAAAGTTTTGGTTTCTGCCAATGTTGTTGCATTTTTAAAAAACTCTGGTCGTTTAAAGATATGATTTTATTAGTATTATGACATCTGAAAACTTGATGTCATGTAACTGAAGTCCATTTTATAGAATATATATATATATAAAATTCACTTGAGTAACTAAGTGAATATGAACATTGAACTTTGTTGAGGTTTGCTTACTTGATGAATTTCAATTTTCTAGAAGTAAATTCATATCACGTGGAAGAACATTAAGTAATTTCAAACAGTAGAGTTGAGAACATCTAGGAAATACAAAATACTTGGTCAGAACCATATGGGAATCACTATTTTTAAATAACAGAGGGTACATATGGGTTGGGGTGGTTTTTTGTGTGCATGTGCACCTCTGTGCATGTATGTATGCAACTGTATTTATGAAAAGGTAGAAAGCAACTCAAAGAATTCATTAACTGATGAAAACCTACATGGAAAAAGGGCCTTTATGTAGATACAGAAAAAAACATCATTTGCATCAAATGACATAAGGAGATAAACAGGTGTTTTAGAAGACAGGAAAAAGAAGCTCGATATATATCCAATTTATGCAAGAATAATAATATCCCTAATATTTTTTGAAAGACCTATCACCTCATTTTCACTTACAGCCATTAACCATCATTGAACAATATCTCAGCAACCACATTACGGTCATGTGCAAATAATTTCATAGCAGAATGGATTAAATCATCTCAGTTGAACATTGACTCCTTTCTTTCAGTTTACAACTCAACTATATTCTTCTTTTTTAAATATCATTCCTTTTTCCAATCCCGGCTCTTTTCCCTTTCTAGCCCTATGTTAAAGCCTTAGATGCAGATCTGTCTTGTGGAATGGAGTGCAGCATGTTCATTCATAGCCATTCCCCAATAGAAAACAAAAGACACTTTTTCCCCACCATAGAGGACTACTATATTCCTACCTCACAGCAGTATGGAGCCAAATTCCTCCTGATAAAGTACTTCATTCTGTCTAATTTCAGAAGCCTAAAATAACAGATGACACCATCCCAGTTCACTATATGTACTCCGTATGTGGTTGAAGGCAGAAACTGGAACTTCTAGAATGACTTTGATTTCATATTTGCATAAACAACTAAAATAAGTCTGGTGAATCATTCCTGACAAGAACCATTTTTTTGCCATTGAATGTAAGTGCCATCTAAATTACAAGCCCAGATATAGATAGCTACACTGCAGTCTGTGAAGGACAGATAAAGTTAAAAGCAGTCATTATGATCATGATGCAAAAGATGTGTAGAACCGCAAAGAGGAAAAAAAAAAAAGTTGTTTTTTTTTTAATATATTTTCAAACTCCAGAACAAAAGTTGTATTATTATTACCATAATATTTATTGTTCTGTTTTGTTTTGTTTTGTTTTGCTTTGTTTGTTTGTTTGTTTTGTTCTTCTATGATAGGTTTTTCTCTTTAAATTGTTTTTATTCATAGAATACTGACTCATAAGCACATCATGAAGTGCTGACCTCAGATACAGTAGCTAATAGTAGCTAGGAAGACAGTCAGAAAATGCTGCCAGTTAAAACAATACAATATTTGCTCATCCATTTGAACTTTCGTACTCGAGTGTATAAAAACTTCAATTTATTTTAGAAAAAAAATCTTAAGGGAAAATTATTTTGTTTAATTAAAGTCCACCCTTTACTCTTTCCCCACTATCCATCTTTGCATATAATAAGATACTTTTAAAATAAAAACAATAATAAATTAAAAATTTAAATAAAAAAATAATCTTAAAAATAAAAAATATTCTTTTCCAATATCAATTTTCTCAATTTTTTTCCCTCACATGCACAAAAAATGTGACTATATAGACACAAAATTAGCACATTCAGGAAATGTATGCCAATTTTCAATTGTTTATTTCAATAGACAGCTACTTTTACATTCTTCTTTTTTATTACTTGTTTCTCTTTTAGATTATATTACTTTTAAAAAATGTAATTGTTTCTGGGCTTCTTCTCCAGCCCGTATTTAAATAATTCATCCTGAATCTTAGCAATGATTTCTGTGATGTCAGTGCTTTGGGCAACACAAATGAAATTCTAAATGGTATTATCTTGTACTTTATTTGCAATAAATGATGAGCAATAATTCCACACTCCAGTATGTGATTCATGCTGCTTAATTTAGTCCCTGAGGAAGTTAATGCAGTTGCCACAGTTAGACACCCAGTGGTCACTGAACTGACACAGGATGCCCAAGTTTGCTGTCTTTGTGGGATATATGACAAGTCTTAGGACATAGCAGAGATTCTTTCCTTTCTGTCTCCATACCTGGAAACTGGGAGGGATGCCTTAGAGAGTTCTTGAATGCCTCTATTTTGGCAAATTACGCTAGTAGCACATGAACACAGTCAATGAGGCATACGAGGCTTTTTATTGAACAAACTGGAAGCTTCTAAGGGGACCTAAAGAATTCCACAGATTCCATATAGTAAAAGGACAGAACATAATTAATTCTGATTATATTTGCAGATATGCATCTTTAGACAACTAGATATAGGCATCCACATATTCAAAATGTAGAACCCTTCAAGTTCTTTGTAAAGCAGTGCATTAAGGAAAATCCTGACTATGTCTTCCTAAGGAGTAGCTCTGTGTTTTTGAAGTGCTACAGAGAAAACTACTTTCTCTTTATATTTGGGTATCACTGTGAAAATTCCTCTGTTTGTGTGAAATTCCAATAGATATGAATGAAAGGCTAACACTGAAAAGGGACTCAAAGCTTCTAAACTGCTTAAGTGGACAATTTGTCAGCTAACTTGGAAAATCAATTCACCTGCATTCAGAAGTAAATAGATAATGAATCATCTGAGTTTTTCAAATGAATCCCTGAAAAGTGAAACCCAGTGAGATTTTTTTTTTTAATTGTACATGTATTTTCAAAGATCAGAGCTCTCAGTTTACTGACTGAAGTGGCATTGAGGCAATGTCTCAATTGTAGCCTTATAGGTGTTGAGCCAAAATTTTGTAGCTGGTAAGAAAGACAGGGAAAAAATGATCACAGGTCTCATGGGATTGTTAAGGAAGTCTTTGAGTACTTGTGTGATTGCATAAAATTCAATATAGGAAATTTTTCCATTGGTGCAACTCTACACAACATGAGATGTTCAGATAAACAGTCAAAAGGAGGGATCAAGGTGGGGGGTGGGGGGAATGAGTGTGTGAAAATCGAGGGAGGATAAAAGGGGCCACACATATGTAAATATGCTGCTGGTGATTATGCTTGTATAGCCAAGCACTGTTCCTGATCAATGCAGTCTGTCATGTTTTATTATTAGGTATATTCCTCCTTAGGGTATGATTTTGCTCTCCATTCTGTGTGCTTGATTTGCTAGTTATCCTCAACCTACACCAGCTGGTAAAGTGGGAGAAAGACAGTCTGGAAACACTTGAGGTTGAATCTGGAGCCTGCATTAACAGTGTTTAGGCTTGGGTTACTATGGTCTGGTGCAAGATTTTGAGGGCTCCAAAACTTTGGGAATGACTGCAAATTAAAGGAAAATATATTTAAGTCCACTCATGAGCTGGCATCCTTCTCAGCTGAAAGGAAGGGACTGGAGGTATTTGCATACATAATGTATACAAGTGCTGTGTGTATATTTGTGAGTGTGTGTAACTAAATCTCTGGCATCCGTGTTCCACCTTGCACTGGATGGACCTGCAACAGGAACAGCAACAAGGAAGTGCAAGAGAAGAAATCTCTTGAGCATTAAGTTTACAGAAGTCAGCTTCCCTTTAACAGTGACCACTCCTATGACTGTTGCATAATTTTGTTAATATTGAGGGCACAGCCCTCTCTACTGAGGTACATTTTAAGCTGATATATTTGCATTGCTTAATCTCCCATTCATTATTCTGCCAACGTTATATGAACCTTTCAACAAGCACCAGAGAAAGAACTACAGTTTCTTCACATAATTTCCTTTATGTACTGACATTTTAAATCGATGTTGATCCAGGAAAGGATACAACGTTTCAGCATTAAGGACACCAGGAACTTTGTCTAAAATAGGAATTAGATCAAGCAAGTAGAGAAAACAGTTTTAATAAGAAGATTGGTTTAGTTGATCAAAATGGCTATGGTGACTAAGAACTTGGATTTTTGTGCATTTTTTTTCTAACTCACATCAAGGAACACTTATTGAATTCTTGATAATGATACTAAATTGTTTCATTTACTTCAATTTACTATTTCAAACTAGAAAAATTAGAAAAATTTATTTCTGAATTAAGTATCTCACTGAAGTATCACAGATAGATGACAAAGAAAATCTAATAAAGGCAGGATCCTTTAGAGTTTGGAAATTTTTCATACTATTATTATTATTATGCAAAACATACAGCAGTATTTGATGTGCAAGCATGCTGTAAGTATGCTGTTAAACAGACATGATAGGAAACAGACTATAAAAAGCAGCTGTGCATCAGCTGTAACTGATTGTATGAGTACTGATAATGTGCTTCCATGCAGTGTTAGATGAATTAGAACCTTAACTGGCACTCTTTAAAGTAACCTTACCTGACTGTTATGAATCAGACTAAGCAGATTTAATTTTCTACTTTTTTCACTGACACCTGGCACTTACTTAAATTATGTTACAGCTGTAACAGAACTCTGGGAAAGGTGAAGCATGATAAATTAAACCACTTTCTACAGTAATGCCAGCATTTATTATTTTTACCAGTAAGATCTTCTACCCTGTTTTCCAATAGTTTAATAGTTGAGCATTGGTTCAAACATCTAAATCTTTTAAAGAGTTCTCTAACTTGAGGCTACTGCCCTGGTTTATTCTTTCCACTTCAGTTTAGAGCTGAGTGCAAGATATTTTAAAGGATATGGGAAAAGTTCAGAATTGTTCTAGGGTTTACAGACATTATATGTATTGTCTTCACAATATTGTTCCTAAAATATAATGTTTGGCTCTAATCTCATATTATTCATGTAGTCCAAATTTTCATACTTCAAAATCATTCCTGAAAAATTATTATTATTTTTATTATCTTTTATGTTAAGGTCTCTTTCAGTTCTTGTAATCATAGAGTTTTACTTTATTGAGATGCAAAGAGGTTTATTTTTTCCACATGTAAGTTGTAATATGACTTTTAATATTGATATATAACTTTTAATTTTCAGATAATGATTAGTAAATAGTTAAATCTATGATTTGTGTTACCATATTATTGATATTTTATCTGCACAAAAGTAACAATCAGATAGATGAAAACCTTTCATTTACTAGAGAGGAAAAAAATGCTTTTCTGGAGATTTTTTTTTTGTAACATCCTTTTCCCAACATGAATCTTACTTCATGTGGTTCAAGTCAGTGAGCCTGTGTTGTCATGGTTTACTCATAGACCACAATACTTATGTAGGATATTTCAAACAACTTTTTTAGTAAACCAAAGTTTCCACAGTTACTGGTGTTAATTTACACTTTTGTTAATTCTCAGAAGATAGGCCAGGGTTTAAATACTCAGGGAACATGAACAACCTGATTTTATTTGAAGTCAGTGTTGAGTCACATAGGCAGTGCACAGGCTTTACACCACAAGCATGAATCCTATCAGACCTTCTTAACTGGAGGCAGAATTTCACCTCAATACCTAAAGTGTACAGTTCCTCACCTTTAAAAAGTAAAAATCTATATATTTTTTGGAACTAAAAAACCAGTCTGCTGAAATAGCATTTCTGGTATTTATAATAGAGTAGTGAATTGAATGATGATTTATAAGGATTGATTTTCATATAAATAACTCTGAAAATAAATATGATGCAGACAGTGTCCTGAGGACCAGACAACTTATAATAACACAAAGACTTTGAAATAAAGAACAAAAATTTGTAGGAAGACAAATTTTGAGGCAGAAGGAATTAGCATTTGACAACCAGAAGCAGTTCATACTGGATCTTGAGAGGTCACTTATATGGCCATTGTGTTTTACTGTTTTGACTTTTTTTAAACTGAGATAATTTCTTTGATAACTCATCTCCAGACAACACAATGTCTTGAATAAAGACACAGCAAAATACTTTCTTCTTTGACTATTATAGAGTTTCATGGCAAAACAGAGAAGATAGAAGTCTGTCAATATTCAAAAAGTAATTGGTTAAAATATTTGGATGAAGAAACAGAAGCATATACAAAAGTGCAGAAAGTTGCATTTTATTTTATACTTAATGTTTTAAATTTAATTAAGTATTTTAAAACAATTGTGCCTCCTGGTTAAGATAAAACTTATAAAATTGCTCTATGTAGCAGAATATCAATGTCTTAGAACTCTTTATTAAGCCATTTCCATATAATGTAGAGATACTACTTTTTGTCACAACTTTGAAGTATGAAGGTAGAGAGTAAAAAAACAGTTTAGCACCTTCTTTGATTGAATTACCTGTACGCCTTTCACAAAGTTCTTGGATTTTTTTGTATGACTCTTCATATTTCATGCTCTGAAATTAAGAAATAATTTAGAAGTCTTTCAAGAAGTTTTACTGTTTCCTTTTTTATTTTTCATTTTCCTCAAGCAATATTTTATTACTGTTATAGTTTTTTTCCTTCTAGTGCAAACATTTAATCTTTTGAGAGATAAGTCTTATTTCCTGCTTTAGCAAATATAGTAGTAATTAAAGACTCAATGTAATTTTACATTACTACATTGCTGCCAAGTCCAGATGATATCTGGGAAACTGGAAAGTTTATTTATTTTGTTGGTCAGATCATTCTCTCATGCCACAAATTAGTTTCCAAAAAAAGGACAAAATGCAAAACCCCCACAATCCTACAATTACAGCTGACATCCCTGTGTAATCAAAATTAATTATATTTCCAGAGGTAATAATGCCTATTAAGGTATTGACTCCCATGTATTTATTTGTTAAGACCTTGTCTTTTGGGATAGCAGGTTTTTTACTGGTTTTGCAATTCTCATAATAGGCAACTTATGCAATTCATTAGGCAAGGTGTATATGAAAAAAAGAGGGATGTGAAACACAGAATTTTTCAGAATTTGTAGGATTCAGACATACAGAGCTATGTGACTGAAAAATCTTAAATGTATAAACATGCGATGCAAATCCTTTTAGCCACCCTTTATCCCTAAGTGTGCAGTCAGTTTTATGGTTTTATGTGGTACTTTCTTGCTTGTTCTGTGAACAACCAGGAGGCAGCATATTTCAGATAAATCTCATAGACCTCAAAATGGATTATTTTCTCATCAGTAAGAGGATTTGACATGAATGAAGCAATCTTTGATTTCTTCAACTTCCTCCAGAACTGCACCGATTTCTGAACTTCGTGTCATTCATTAGCTATACCTTTCTTTAGAGTTCAAAGTACCTTTCTGTCTGTCAGCCTCCAGTTCATATAGACTTTATTGGTTATCAATGTTAAAGACATGCTTCTTCCTTCCATGTGTGCTTATTTGCTTTTCCAGGTCAGAATACTCCAGCAAATAACATATGTTAGTAAGTGAATAATTTTATACATAACTTAGCATACAAATAGTATTCCACATACTTCACTCCAGAATCTTCCTGAATAACTCCACAATATTTGAGGAATTCTAATTATAGGATTTTTTATCTTTCTCTTCATCCTGGTTGGATCATCTATAACAGACTCCATCATGATATCTGTGGAGAATAGAAGTGGAAATTAGTTTGGGTAAACTGTAGTGGGACAAATAATCTTAAACACTAATGGCAGTACTACAGATTGAAATATATCCTGAAAGATACCTTTATGCTTCAGACCTTGGCGTAGGATTCAGCTGCTGATGCAGATTCCTCGATATGGGCGAAAAAGTGCATGGAAACACGTTATAGTGAGGAATTGCAATAGTGTAAGAAAATATAATCAATATGTTCAATGGAGTCTAGAGAAATTTTCATGTTGCCTCAATTTGAACAAGTCATGTCTGTCAGCTAAAGAGGTCTCTAAATTCCTTTGACTGATTCTCTCAGGAATCAAGTTTCAAATTAATTGCTAAGCATTACACAGAGACAGTAGTAAATAATGTACTAGAAATTGCATCATCTTGAATAAAACTATGATATAAATAAATCCCGGTAAGGCTCTTTCTCTGTCCCTGAAGACAAGAAGTAGGCCATGGTTTGCAGCTTTGTGATTGAACTTATTCCTTCAAGATCAGGATGGCCCTATTTGTGCTGTCTATTTGATAGAGTGAGCATTGGTAGTACCTCTTTAATTGTTTCCAAGCCCTGTCTAGAAAAAGGCTAGCTAGAGCCAAACACTATGGAAAAGTATTTTCCTGTGCCTGAACAGACTCCTTGTTCAGTTTGCTAGAGTGGAGTCTTTTAGATTAGCATACTAACAGTGGCTTTGAGTTCTTTGATGCAAATCATCTGAGCAGAGAAATTCCATTTTTTCTTCTGAGGTTTCAAATGAAATACCTCACATACCAGCATTTAATTCTTCAGACCATCAATAGAAGACAAGGGACAAAACATTCCTGCAGGCTCTGACTGGATTCTATTGTACAGACACTAACTACATATGTCATGTTGAATACTAAGTCAATATAATTGAATTTTTCTATAAATATTTAGAATTAATGACCTTTATTAAAGTAATAAATATTAAACAAAAAATACATTGATTAAAAGAAAAACTGATCTTTCTTCCAAATCTCTGATAAGATGGCAGAAGAATTATTTTATTTTCAAATGCAAATAAAATGTATGTAGCCAGAGGGGGTATTAAATTTTTACGGTGGTATTAAATTTTTATTGTGGTAACAATAAAATGATTCTTGAGTAAAATCCCTTAAAACCTCCATAATTCAGCAGTAGCATATAACATTTCTCTTGAACACTGAAAGAATATGTTTGGAATTCACTTACAATTGTTTCCCATTTAAAACACAGAATAAAGATTATAGCAGTACAAAAGGCTTCTTTATGGCCTGAATGTATTTAATTTTGTGAATTAAATTTGAATTTCCCTTGAAAGCATGCACCTCCATATCCGTTTCGCACTACATAAAAGGGAAATACATAATGGAGGTTGACCTTGGTTGACTGTCAGGTGTGCAAAAAGCTGCTCTCTCACTCCCCTTCCTTAACTGGACAGGGAAGAGAAATTACAGTGAAAAATTCATGAATCGGGTTAAGGACAGGGAGATCACTTACCAACTGCTGTCACAGACAAAAGCAAACTCAGCTTGGGGAAATTAGTTTATTGCCAACCAAATCAGAATAGAATAATGAGAAATAGGAGCAAATCTTAAAACACCTTCCCCTGACTCTTTCCTTGTTCCTGTGAGCTCAAACTCACTACCAAGTTCTCTGCTCAACTGTGGACCTCCATGGTGTGCAGGGGAACAACCTGCATAAGTATGGTCTTCTCCACAGGCTGCTGGGGAATGTCTGCTTTGACACCTGGAGCACCTCTTCCCCTTCCTTCTTCAATGACTCTCATATCTGCAGGGTTATTTCTCTCAGATTTTCTCATTCCTCCCACCCATCTGCTGTTTAAGGGCAGATTTTAGCCTTTCTTAAAATACGTTATCATAGAGGTGCCAGCAAAACAGCTGATTGTTTCATTTTTCTGGGGTCCATCTTGGATTTGTCTGGAACCATCTCTTTTGGACATGAGAACAGCTTCTGGCCTCTACTTACAGGTGCCATGCCTGTGGCCTGTAGTTCTGCTACCAAAACCTTGCCATGTAAACTCACTAACACCTAGTGCTGAATAGTTGGAAGTACATCCGTGTTTGCGAAACAAAAACATCATCTCATCCTCTCTAACCAAATTCCATGTTTGGAATTACATTTTTTTAAAATGAAAAATATTAAACAATCAAATAGAATACATTTCAATTTACTTAACCCACATAGCGGCATTACAGTTCTGTGAAGCAAGTTGGGGAAGAAGGAAGACAAGTCAATGAGATGGATTACAGCCCTCCAGTTAGCAATTTATACATTTTTATGTTATTTATCTGATCATTTGTCTCATCAGCACACTTTAAATAAGTTTACCCAACTAGAATATTAAGTTAATTTTTAAGGTCTGCAATGTTGATCTTTATTTAATGCTTGGGCTTCTCAATTGTAAGTACTTACCATAAAGAAAGAAAATATGAAAGTACAGGCCACTGTATACCTTGCTTGTTAATTCTCATGTGAGTAGATAAACTACACACACACACACACACACACACACACACACACACACACACACACACACATATATATATATGAGAGAGAGAGAGAAAGACTATATATAAACTATATATATGGTTTATATAATAAACTGTATTTATGTTACCATGTAGAATATACATATGGAAATAAGTTATGGAACATACAAGATCCAAATAACTTGTTTCTTTGTCTATGCTATGGCCATGATGTAGCAATATATGAAGTGCACACCTACCATAAAATATATGAGGAGCCTTACAATACCTGAAATATATTCAATATGTAGAAGTGTGTTGTATATAGTGCATAAACCAGATGATGTCTAGATGATGGGAAGTTTATTTACTGACTATTGTTCTGTCAGAGAGAATAGGGACCTGTAGAATCTAATTGAAAAAGTAGATAGGTGATGACTGCCCCACAAACAACTGAATCAGTGGAGAAATGAAGCATGAGTCTCCTTTTATCCACGTATTTTGGATATCACATAGTCACAGTCTTGTCAGAATAAGTGGTTATCACTACTGTTACGCAATAAAACACAGTCATAAAATGAAAATTTAAAGAAAAGTCCTTAATCCTGAAGTATTTGCTTTCTCACAAGTATATTCATAAATATCAATGTCTTTATTGCTGATATTGAAAGCCTTAGAAGTCAGGGAAATTATGCTAACTCTTGATCACACTTCTATACTGCTATGCAGAGCTGTCCTAAAAAATCATGTTCATCTTTATCCTAATAAAAGTCATTAAATTCTATTCAAGGTCACCCAGGATGAGAATTCAGTCCCCTTTTTCTCAAAGATGACTGGTTTTCTTTGCTTCCAGCATGGGGACAATCAGCAATGTCTGATTAATTTTTAATATCATCCCATTAAATTTGCTTACCTTCGTCAAGTTTTCTCTGCAAATGCTATGCCATTTCAAATTTTCCTAACAGTAATTTTGTGCATTGTTTTCTTATTTTTCAGTATTTTAATACATGCATTATTCCATATGTACACTTGTACAGTATTCCTTCTCATTTATATTTCAATCTATTGAGCTGTTTGTGTGTTAGATGTCTGTTACTCACTACATTGATATTCATCTGCACCCTGATATGAAAAACCAGGGACTATCTATTACAGTTTCATATAAGTATAAAATGAAATAAGTTGTTAAATATTCTTAGTCTTGTGCTCTCTGTATCTTGGACTTCTTTCCTCATTTTACTCTCTTTTCATCAAAACAATATTGAATAAAAAAAATCCTCTGAAGCCGTTTTGATGCCATAAATTAATCTTCTCTGCCATGAATAAACAAAATGAAACCATCATGATTGAAAAGATACCTTCAAATAAATTGCTTAAGTTTCAGTCACTGTAACCAATTACAAGCCTTAGAGAAAGGAACATTTCTAATGTGGATGCTATTATACAGGTGTGATGTTTACTAGAAAAAAGGGTTAGAATACAAACTTTAAAATTTTATCAAAATTGTTTGACAGCCACGTCCAATGAAGAAATCATTCTCCAAGAGGGAAAAACAAACTAACAGTAGCCTGTGGAACTGTCAAGTAGAAATGTACTATATTTTTTGGTTATGATTCTTATTAATTAAAATAATTAATGCTAGATGTTGTGATAGGATTTAATCATGATTTGTGACTTTTCTTATGGATGTGGATTTATGGTTGGTATTTGTTTCTCTATCAGTGTATCTAACACATCCTGTTTAGGGCAGGCTCTAATACTGGCCTTCAAAAAGTATGTAAAAGCAACTGTGCAAATTACTGATTCATCAAAACTGTATTCTGAGCTTCACCAATTTTTATCTCTGCTAGCAGGATATACCCAAAAATTAGATGTTTGTTTTAATAGTAGGAATCTCTAATGAAATAATAACTGAAACTTTCTTGTTGTGACTGAGTCTAATCTTGAATATGTATGACTACTCAGCATACTTTTACTACAAGCTTTTTAAATCTTTGATTTTTATTGTAATCATCAAGACATTTCCTATCTAATATTTGTTTCTACATCTGGAGGAGCAAATATTTTCTGTGAACGTATTCAGTGGATGTGATACAGAAGACACACACTGACGGCGAGAAACATACTGTGACTTTTTCTTTTTTTCACCCACAACTGCTTCTGCTTTTTCTCCTCATCTTTAGAAGTTCACCTTCTGCTACAGTGCATAATACATTATGCTTCTCGTCAGCCATTCATCTTGTCTCTGACTTGGTAAAGGTTTCTTGGTTCTCAAAAGCAGCAGTGTTAAATTTAAGTAGGCTGAGACTGTGCTGCAGGCCTTACTGAAAGCTATGATTTATTCATTAAAACTGAAACTTCTGTTGTAGGTATTTGGAATGGGAGGCAGGGATGAAGGGTGGGAAGGGAAGAGTTTGTTAAATGGTTATTTTTCAGTGTATAGAATAACTGAATAGGCTAATTTTAAGCCTTTTTATTTCTCAGAGCTTCAAGAACTCTTTTTCTGAATGAGAACATCTGTTCCAGCACCATTTTTCTAGCTCAAATAATTCTGTGACTATGGCTAATAGAAGTACTTGCCTCTGCTGCTTCCCATCACACTTTTTTTAAATCGTAACATTTGTATATTGTTCTCCTAAAACAAGATCTACTTTTGTGTGAAACTAAGTCATAGTAACAAATGTACAACCCCCCTCAACCATCTAAAGGGTGTGTGTGTGTCAATATTCAGTTAATTAGAAGATTTTATTTAATTACAGTTATCACTAATAGACGAAATCCAAATTAGGGTTCTGCTAGTTTTTCAGGATGCTAAATCCATTACTTACTACCTACAGCTTTCATTAACTTAACTGGCTAAAGAAATGTCCAAAAGTATGCTTATGCCTAAGACTGTTGTTTTGTTTACTATAGGCTCATCTTTATGTCATAAAACTCGTAAAAGTATATTGCAGAGGGACTGGTTACAAGACAGTATTATTCGAGAATATTTTTCCCCTCATAAAATTAAATCCTAACAAGCCTTATGTTTATTCAAAAAAAGCATTTCAGCAAGTGTTGATTCCAATCATGTTGAAGACAGTGGATTTTCTTCATTTAACTGTGTTCCCAAGGAAAACAGATTTTAATTATTAGTTCAGTAGTTATTTTATCTGTATTTGTTCCTTCACCAGTAAACTCTTGTGCATTGTAGGAGTCTCTGAGAGGATTCACTTTTCAGGAGTGGAAGTCAGTAGCTTTTAGAGAAGGTACAAGCTACTGTGCATAAACAAAATTGTTGAATGCTTTTCATCCTGAAACCAGTTACTCTGGATGAACACTGCAGTGTACACAAATCTTCACTAAAGAAAATATCAGTATGTGTAAATGTGACTATAGTTCTTTTTAAAACAAAAAAAGAAGAAGAAATAAACAACAACAAGAACAAGAATAGCTTAGGTTGGGAGAGACTTAAAAGATCATCTAGTTCCAACCACTCTGTCACAGGCAGGATCACTTTCCACTAGGGAGGGTTTCTTAGAGTCCCATCCAACCCACCCTCAAACACTTCCAGGGCTGGGGCATCCACAGTTTCTCTGGGCAGCCTGTTTCAGTGCCTCACTTCTCGGTAAAGAACTTTTTTTCTGCCATCTAACTTAAGTCTATCCTCTTGCAGTTTAAACCCATTACCCCTTGTGCAGTCACCACATACACTCTCTGTCTTTCCCGTAGGTTCCCTTCAAACTCCATCGCAACCAAACTTCATCTTTGTACTCTTCTCACATTTCCTGTCCTTGTTTCCACTGCCCATGCATTTACTTCTTTCCCTTTAATTTGACAAGCAGTTCACTACCATAATATGGTAATAATAAATGGGTGTAACTAGTATGGATATCCATCTTTACCTTACCGGTAGAATGATTGCAGCTTATATATTATAGAGTGGTAATATTTATCTAGTTATATAATGTTGAAATGGTAATATTTTCATTCTCTCTAGCTGTATACTCATTGCATTTCCATCAACTCAGTAAGTTTGTAGCACCATAGAGAATACAGCTAGGAAAATCTTTGTGGATTCCAAAAATGTGGCATTTTCCATTAGCCTGTTTTATAAACACAGATATATTGTGTGTTAAGTTTCAAATCTTAGGTCCTGAAAATGATTTATATTTAATCTATATAAAAGCCAAACTGAAGTAAACATCTTCATGTCTTTGTTTATTTTCACAACTGTCTTGGTTTGGGGGTTTTGTATGTGTGTATCTATTTCATAGGAGAAAATCATCAAGACTATGTTTCTATCATGATGAAGTATTTTTAAATATTAAACAGATTGGAACTTGGGTTTTACTAGTATTTAGCTTTCAACTTGTTATACATGTATTCTGTGAGTGATCATTTTAATTTCCTTGTGAAATAAGTGTTTAAGTGTGTGTGAGTTTTTAAACTACTTCATTAAAGTTGTTTTATTTTTTCCAACAACCTTTAAAAGTTTTTACAACACCTTGAAGTGATAGGACAAGGGGGAATGGTTTTAAACTTGAAGAGGGTAGATTTAGATGTTTGCAATACGTTTTTTACCATGAGAGCGATATGGCTATGGAACATGTTGCCCAGATAAATTTTGGATGCCCAGAGAAGTTGTGGAAGTCTGGAAGCATTCAAAGTCAGGTTGGATGGGGCTCTGAGCAACCTGGTCTAGGGGAAAGTGTCTCTGCCCATACTATTATTTATCTGACTTTATTATTATTTGCTCAGACTGACCCTTAAGAATAGTTTCGTGAGAAATAGTTTTCTACATGTTGCAGTGATGATGTCAAACTTTCCTAAAACAAACAAGGCCAAAGTAAAATGTATTAATTATTAAATGCTAAAATATTTTGCTAAGCTATGTCTAAAATGTCAAATAAAAGATGGTCTAGAAGCAAAACTCAGACCCTGAGGCTAAATGGCTTTGTCTGACTTGCATCCATTTCATTAAGATGTACCTCTAAAGCAGATACATTCTGGAGAGTTAATTGGAGATTTCCTGAAGCCAGGCAAGGATTGAGATAATTGTGAATAAGTAGGTGTCTGAGTTCCTGAACTTACCCCTTGAACCTCTTATGAGTGGAACTGAAGCATCATTTTATGCAGTAAAAGTATGAATAATAAGAGTATTATTCTGGAAAAAAGTTCTTCTAATGCAGTGAACTCTTTTTTTTTTTTTCCATAGAAGGATTTTATGTATCAGAAAACTGAAAAAAAAATTCTTATTCATTAAAGCTTGAGATTTTTTTGGGTTTTTTGAACAAAGGGTCGTCAAAGAACATTTCTGTTGCTTTTTCTTGGACACTCTTAACTGCTCTGTCTAGCGCCCTTCGTATCGCTTCTGGCAAACACCATTAACAACTATTTCAGGATGGAGACTATAGGTATGACACTTTGTGTAGTTAGCTCCACATATAGGTTTAAAAATCAGAGACAGATGGTGTTTCACAACACTGGAAGTTAGGAGTATGTGGAAGGTTATGTCTTTTCATTTTGTTTCAAATAGAGGGATCCTTGGCTTCTGCATCTCCTTTCCATATTTCAGGTCTAAATACATCCTGCTCAAAGCAATTCAGGACTTTCCACAGTTGGACCTTTAAAATGTCCAAAATTTATTTATATTTTTAAGGCAAGTGGGTAATTTATGGGCAATTTTTGAAGATTCTTGTCATGTACTCATGTGCAATGATTGCTGTGACTTTGCTACATTTTCTGCTCCTATCTATGATTCTGGCCTCCTTTTCAGGAGGATGTTTTTACCAGGTTACAAGTAGTGTGAGGAAATTGAACTGGTAGTTAAAGTGATATGGACAAAAACATTCCTAAATCTTATTAAAACTTATCAAAAAAAAGCAAAGGAAATACCATCTCTCCTCTGGACTTCAAAGCCTATCAAACTGACCTCTATGTATTTCTAATCTTAGAGCGTGATAAATTCTGCTGCCTGTGGCTGTATTGTGGCTGTAAGGAATCTCATAAAATAGCCATTGTGATGGCCTGACACATCCAGAATGTATCCATCTCAGCCAGGTAAGAGATACCAGTAACATCTAATATTAATTTAAGTGTTTTGGAATCTACAGCATTAAAGAAGGTAGGATGATTTTTATTTTCCATTTAACTTAACTGAGGTTTAATGGATATGCTAGGCTGTAGTGTCATCTAGATTCCTACACATGATTATTCTCATTTTTAAGTATGACAATATTTAAATATCTTTGTTAAGAACTTTTGTGCTTGCTAAGGTTGCAACATCTGAAAATGTCCTGGTCTAAAGCAGACTGATCTTTCCTGTAAAATGTTCCATATGAAAATATTCTTTTCTGCCTAGTCTGCTCAGGTCACTTCATAAGCTGCGCGTGGGATCATTAAAACAATGTGATTAAGGCTTTGTTCAACTTGGAAAGTAGTGCAATGTGATAGATTTAAATATTCCCATTTGGAGGAAGGAAATGAGTTGCATTAAGGTTCTCATTTCTTCGACAAGGACGTGGCCAATGAAATGCAATAAATGAACCCACCCAGAATCCAGTCTTCTTAGTTTAGGTGTTGCGGTGATGATGTTACAGTCCATCCTTTCAGTAAAATTTCAGCAGAATCATTTAGATGCATAGTAATTATTTATTTTCAGACTAGGAAGTGGGAGTTTCTAATCCATAGTGGTTTTCAGATTAGAACCTGTTTCACAAAAGTATTTTCCCTCTAGATTCAGTCTTCATAATTCACCTTTACATTTCAGTACTGTCTGTGTAAGACTATATTTCATAGGAGCTGGGGAAGAACAATGGAAATCATAATGATAACCTAAATGTTGTGCTTATATAGGAAAAGAGCCTGAAGTTCAATCCCTGCTTATTTATCAGTTGGAAATCCTGCTTACCACTGGTAGCTAAATTTGCTGAACCTTTAATTGGTGAACTTCCACCTAGGTAAGTTATAATTCACTTAGTTAAGTAGAAGGCGGTCACAGAGCTGGCTCAAGTCAGAAGTTAAGGAAGCTACAATCATCAGCAGAAGCTACAATTGTCAGCAGAAGCTACAACCTTTAAGAGATAAGAAAAGAAACACCCCACCCAGACATGATGAAAAGACCCAATGAAGAGAGGAAGGACCCCTGACTCCAATATTACTATTGATCTGACTTCTTGTGTCATGGGTGGGGAACTTCGATTTAAAGGTATAATTGTTGATGTCTGCCTTTGTTCAAGGTCCCTATGGAGACACTCAGTTAAAGCTGTAATGACGCTAATAAATTTTTAAAAAGTATTTTATAGAGGAATTTATCTTTCATCTTATTGATTCAGTGGAAACCTAGAATAGTTTAGAGATTCACACCAGCTGTGGTTGCTCTCATGCATAACTTCCATAGAATAATGTTGGTGTAATGTAAGATAAAAATACTTCAGTCCCAGAACTGGGGTATCTCACCCATCCCCTTCTTCCCTATTTCAGCTGAATTTTTTATTTTCCTACTTGTTTTTTGTTTTGTTTTGGTTTGTTTGTTTGTTTGTTTTTGTCTCTTCCTCTCCCCCGTTCCCCCTTTTTTTCCTTAGCTATACACATGCACTCCTCAAAACAGAGCAAGAAGAAAATGCACATTATTCTGAAACTCTGGGTTTCTGGCCAAGTGTGTAACTAAAATCTAACCATGTGAACAGACAGGTAAATCTTGAAAGTATTTTGTAAGATTTAGTCATATTCTTTTGAGGTCGTGGCCTGCAGTGAGTTTTGTAGAATAATAAATGTAAAAAAAGTCTTAACTCATTGTAAAATGATGTATTTCCGTAAAAGTTAATATAAGAATTAAAAAAAAAAATTCAAGAACATGACCATCTTAGGTAGTTCAGGAAGTCTCAGGACTCACAACTTAAACAAAAGAGCTCCACATTTCTGAATGTGTACTGTACTAAAATCTGTATACTGAGACACTGAAAAACCAATTATACGGAACATTTTATTTAAAAAAAAAAAAATCATTCTTACCAGAAATGAGGAGAGGACTAAATTTGAAAAGAAAAAAAAAGAACATTACTAACATAAAAATGTAATTTTCTAGGACTGAACATACAAATGTATCATTGTCTTGCTAAGTTTGTGCAAGTGTTTTTCAAACATTTACAGAGTCCATTTGTTATGAGACTGCTGTTTTGAATTAATGTAGTTGCAACCTGTAATTTATAGACTTTATAGATTCCGACAGTTTATTGGGAAAAGGGCAATCAGAAAATACAGGCAAGGCTCCTATATGACACTGAGTTTCAGCAGCTTAAGTTATGAAAGTGACTATGCACAAAGTTTGCAAAGTAAAATATTACTAATTCTTTCAGATGCATTTTAGGGAACGCTGATGAAATTCAAACATTCTCTAAATATTTGATAAGGTAAGGAGAGTGCTGAATAATTAACATGGAGTAGTAAATGGTATAATTATGAGGGAAATCCTCAGCAATCTTACTGACAGCCAGGTAGATTTTCTTTGCTTGTGTTATTCAACATCTATTTTTATATTTCTTTGATATAACTAATCTGACTTGGGTGATAGATTAATATTTTTACTTGTTGTCACTTGAATAGTGCTGTGTAAATTTAGGTGAAAATTTGATTAGGTTTAGAAAGTCCTGCAATGCATCCTGACTGCAGTTACTTTTTAATAATTTTTCTAATAAATTTTCAAACACTTGTGCAGTTTGAGTTGCAATAATTCACAGAAATTTATTGACATTTTGTCTCAATATAAAAAATGATCTATTGACAGAATAATAGGAATATATATTGCAAACTACATCTTTCAGTGTATCAAATGCAGTATAATAAGCCCATCAAAAGAGGAGAGTAACAAACCATGAGAGGGCTGAAAGAAATGTCCCACAAGGAGTGGTTCAGGGTTCTGTGTTTTTCTGATTTGGAGAAAAGGAAGCTGACACATAACCTTTTTTGCTCTGTAGTTTCCTGAGGAGGGAAAGTGGAGAGGGAGGTACTTACCTTTTCTCCCTGTGATCCAGTTGCAAGGACAGTTCTAAGCTGCATCTGGGAGAGTCAGACAAGATGTTAGGGAACCTTTCTTTACTAATGGGCAAGTCAAATCCTGGAACAGGCTTTCTAGAGAGGTGCTGGATTCCTCAAGCCTGTCAGTGTTAAACAGGTATTTGGACAATGCCCATAGCAACATGATTTAACTTTTTGTCAGCCCTGAATTCTTCAGAAAGTTGGGCTAGATGTTCACTGCAGGCCTCTTCCAACTGAAATATTCTCTCCTCCCTTCCCTTCTGCCTTTTTAGATTTCACCCACTGATTTCAGACCATTTCTTCACATTACTGAGATTATTTGGAATTCAAAAACTACACTTCAGAGAGCTCGCACTCCCTACTGTTTCATGCCATTTAGCAATTTTTAAATGTGCTCTCCAGTTCTACCAAAACTATAGCTGAAAATACTGAACATAACAAATTCCTTCAGAGGTCCCTGTGAATCCCCACTAGAATGAGAGTGTGATAACCTAAATGTAAAATTATTTTCTTGATTAAATATGCACCTTCTTGGTTATTTTACCTTCTTCATGAGTATTTTTTAATGAAAATGTCATTTAAAGTTTCACTAGTCAAAGTGAATCAGTTTTATTATTTCTTCTATGAACTCTGCCAGGTTTTCTATGAAAAGACTAAATTAAATTTGTTTGACACAGTCACTTCTTGACAAAACCCTACTTGATGATTCCTGACAACTCTATCTTTATCCTCTCTGTATATTTTTATCAAATTTAGATATTTAACTGAATATTCATAGGCCTTTTCTCATTTTCCACAGTGTTGAAACTAAAGAAACTTCTTATTAATTAATTAATAAGAAGTCCTTATTAAAAAGAGTCTCTTTTTTCTCACTTTTGTTTATAGATCTAATACTCCTCCTAAACCTGTTGCAAAAGAAGAACTAAGCAATGATCACTGGTGGTTAAAACAATATCTTAAGTTAGGTCTTTACATGCCACAGCTTCACCTAGGCCTCTTACAATCTAACTTATGTAGTAATTTCTTCTTGTCCTATTTTGGTCTATGCTACTATCTTATTGGCCAGTCACAACTCAACTCTTACGTTCTAGAGATCAGAACATCATAACTGATTCAAGAATCTTTTCTGTATCTTCTATTTTTCAAATGTACTTCACAGTTAATTATAGTACCTGTAGTTTGTCTTCTTTTCAACTTACATTCTATTTTATTCTACATAAGTTGTAGCTTATCTTTCAAATGCTAAGCTTCTTATGTGCTTGTTTGATACATTGAATTTATTTATTTATTTAGTATAGCCCTATTTTTATTTTTCTATGACTACATTTTATATTCAGACTATTAAATGAGTTTGTGGCATAAAAGTTTCTTACCACAGTTCCTAACTTTATTTACATGAAGAATATTACTGTATTCTCTTTTGAGTCATCTTTATCTCTACTTTTATTTGGGTGTAAGCCAAGGAACAAGTTATTGATACGATGCAAGAAGAATTACAATTACTGAATAACTACTCTGCATCTCCATGACCTGGGTTGTCCTTGATAATAATCAGGCAAAGAATTAAAGTTTTCAGAGAATGAAAGAGTAAGAGACTTATCATGAGGGATGACAATAACAATTCAGAAACCATGAAAAAGCTGTCAAGTTAAAAAATAAATTTATATTTATTAAGTGGTACATTTTAAATAATTCTTTATATTGAGAATAATTTCTCAGTAATATTTTAAAAGTATAGCAGTGGGAATTTCTCATCATTCAGCTGTTTTCTATTCCACCCTTAAAACCTCATGTAAAACAAAGATAATTCATATATATATAATTTTTTGAGGTTGTCTGGCATACACTTATATGTCCATTTGTTTACTGATATTTCTACAAGGCAAAGTGAGTTCTATATTTCTACAAGGTAAAGTGTGTTCTAGAACAAATTTTAAGAGGGCATACCATGTTGTGCAGCAGTGGCTTTAGTGGTTTTGGCTTGTGTTCCAGGTCAGCAAGTGGTTGTTGAGACATACAGTGATGATTTCTATTGTTCGGAAGAGTATAGTTGTATGATGATTTAGGATATTCATCACATCTATGCTTTTTAGCTATTTTTAGGCTTTGAATTCAGGAGATTTTTATCATCTTTTTGCAACATGGCATTCAACTCTCAAAGGCAGGGAACCATTTTTAAAATGCCCCACTTTAGTCTAAAATTCATCCTGTCAACTGAATATGTCTCCAGACTACTGACGGTGCTGACCAGAGCACCATTGATTCTGAAAGGGAACTTCAGTGCCTTGTTCATGTCTGAACTCCAAAAAAGTGGCATTTGGATGTATAGCTCTGAAGCTGAATAAGTTTCTTCTTTGTTGCTGCCTTAGAAAGCAGCATATTTTTAATGATATGATTATAACAGCATTTTCTGGGACTGTATATCATTCATGAATAAGATAATAGGTTGGCACAACAGCATTTCTATCTTCTACATAATTAAATGAAGCATAAAAGTCTAGTGATGTTCTGATTTTTTTGGTTTTGAAATCCACAGTACAGAAAAGATTTTTATTCTGTCTTATACTCACTTATAGTCACTTAGATGGACCTTTACACATTACAAATGTGTAGACTCTTCTATGTATATTTTCCCCTCCTGATTTGAGAGAAAAAAGATTACTATAAAAAAATCCTAACCAACCAAACCTAAAGCTCTATTTTTTTTTGATTCAGATTAGAAATTACTACTAAATAATTTTGAATTACACAAAAACTGTAAATAGATGGAAAGAAAAATCATTGTATTTAATGTTTCAACATGAAAAATACAGAACTTAGTGTAATAAGCCGTTTCACAAGGAGAAAGCAATTAAAGCAAATGGAAAAGATCTTAGACTTGCTAGCAACCAAAAGCTTAAGTGCTCTTCAACTGTCATTGTTCTAACAAGCCTGAGAAACAGGAAAAAATCAGAACTGGTTTTATTTTTGAAGATTTATCAAAATAATAAATCCAGAACAAAACCACCTTCCAGACAAGAAATTAAATTGTAAAATAGAAAAAAAAAAAAAAAAAGTAGTGTTCGTTTCAAAACTGACTTGACTTGGAACGTGTTTGGAAATAAATCAGTGTCCTCTGATTTTACATTAGGTATTTCTACATTTTTTTTAAATTACAGATATATTTCCAGATGAGTAGCTTAAGTATACCAATGAAAACAAATGCTGGAACACATCTCTGTTCAACTCTGTGAAAAAACAACATTGTAATTATCATATACAATCAAAAAGACAAACCCCACATTCTTAAAAAAGTCATCATAAATACAAATTATATTTTATATAATGCTGAAATCAAATTTCTTATTTAATTAAGTATATATATTGTATAAATTTGATTTTTTTAAATTGATGGCTATAAAAAAATGTAGCTTTTTTTTTCTCTGGAGTATTTAAAAATCACCATTTATAAGGGTATTGAGGCATTGTTGCTCCCCTTAAACTAAATATTAATTTAAAAATATATAAGTATATAGATGGTCAGTCTAAGTTCCATCTTCCTGTCTCATCCAAATTGGTATGTATATTCCCTTCAGAAAAAAAAAATTCTCCAAAGTAAAATAATTAGGATTTAACCAAAAAAAGTCACAGAATTAAATATTTACAATTAATTACCAAGGGTATTAATTTTCAGTCCCACTTCAGTCTTTTCGTCACTCTTGATTGGTTTTGTTTGTCCCATTTAATGAGAACAACTCTCTTTATCATTATTATTAATTGTTAGTATTATTGTTATTATGTGTATGTTTCTCTTAGGCTGTGAAGTAATGTGGGCAATATCAAGGCTACTAGAACTCCTCCAGTATGTGAAATATTTTAAGTATAGTACTAAACTCATTAGTTTCTATGGAAACAGGTTTATAAGACATAGACTGTTTGCTTACAGAAACACCAAAAATGAACATAAAATAGTATGAACTTGACAGATTCAGAAGAGTTACTCTTGTCAGAAAGATGCTGGAACATCCTTTTATATGAGAAAGAATGTACTTCACAGTTATGGTTAGATGAATTGGTAGACAAAGAAGGCTGAAAGAATAATGGAAGATATAGAACAATTCAAGCTTAGAGATTTGTAGGGATCACTGCGAGGTTAATATTTCGCAAAACAGAAGTACCTGTTCAGTTCCTTTTTAAACTACGTAAAGTGAATTCTCATATTAATTCATCAGATGTCACACAGAAAATGGCAGTCCAGTGTCTAATAATTCTGGCAGTTAGAATAGTATTCACACAAGTGAGATTTCCTACCTAAACACGTTATTTTGCTCATTCATTTGCTCATTTACATCTATCTTCCCCTTAAGAACTATTCCATGTTTTTATAGAGTTTAATGATTACTTGAAAAATGGAGAGCAAGGTTCCAGGTTCTTCGCCTGAGGTGAAACCCCATAAATAGTTTTCAAGAATATCCCCTTCAGAATGTAGGAGTTGTTCTGAGCCATCAAAATGAGATAGATTTACTAATCAGGAATTATTCTCCTTGAGTAAATAGGTTAAACATTAATCTATTTAGAAAGTGTATACTACCATTCATTCCACTTCATGTTAAGGAAAATTTTTATACCTGCAGGGAAATTCCAGTTCAATTGTTTATTTAAAATTCAATGATATCAGCATGACTGGATGTGCATACTGCATTGAGTCTCTCAGGGAGTGTAGATGAGATGGGTATCTTTTTGTTTAAAGCAGTCTGAGATTTACAGTCAAGATATTCCCAAGTCTCCTGAGATGGGAGTGGTTTTCAATTTAAGTTGCAGCAAAACCACGTGCAAAGTATATTTCTGCACTTCCCCCTCCCCCCCCCAAAAAAAAAATTGCAGACACAAAACATCACAGTTTCAATATTTTTTTAATTCTTCATAAGTACTCATACTAAACATTTTTTCCCTGTAGATAGAAAAAAGACTGTTTATGTACATGAAATTGAATTTGTTTGTATGGTCACATGTATTCTGACAAAAACAATTCATGCAGCACACAAAGCAATCAGTTTATCTAACTAAAAATCTATCCAAAATTAGTGTAAAATGTTTTCAGTATTTTATTATTTCCTGATTTTGTTATCTTATTGTTGCTATACAGTAAGGCTTCTTAATAATATTCCATAGTAATTTTATTAGCTAAATGCAAATATTTGGCATAGGCTATTCTAAAATTTCTGCCCTAACTCCTGTTGCATTATAAATAATTTTCTTAAAATCCTTTTCCTCTTCTGAGTGTTTTATTTTTTTTCTTTATATCTCAAACGGAATAGAATTATGTATACATTGCTTAAAATACAGTGTTTCTTTTCTGTTTGTTTGAAACTGTATCCTTCCTGTATCTCAGTTTAGTTATCTTGGTGTAATATGTATAAATAAATAACAATGCTGAGCCAACTCCCAGAAATATACATTGAGGAAAAACAAACTATCAGCTCTTCTTGACCATATCTCATTATTTTCCAACTTGCCCTAGAAGTTGCTGTGGTATTCACTATAGTTTTTCCTACTGGTTTTATGCTAACAAATTTTATTTTCAGATCAGACAATAAAATCATTAGGCAGTTATTTCTCATGCAGATCTCTTATTTCACTCAAAAATTGTATAATAATTTCACATTTCATAGGAATATTTAAAGATATGATTAATTAAAAAACAAACTTTAAAAAATGTGAGCCTAAAATTATAATTTAAAAAATATTGAAATCTAAATACACAGGCCATCATTAAAGCACATAAACATTTTACTGACTCGTATTCATATGAATCTGGATCCATTATCAGTGATTCCGTTCCCACATTAACATTACAGAAGTGCAGGTAAAGGGAACTTCCTCTTTAACCTGCTAGTTTCCTTCTGCTACTCTTAGCATTTGTGCAGCTGCTTCATGAACTAGATCTGTAAGTACATAGTTTCTGAGAATTTACTATTTTATTTTATTGCTTTGTTTTGTTTTGTTTTGCTTTGTTTTCATAAGTTTTGATAAGTTCTGATCAGTTTTGTAATTTGTTATTACGTTAATTTTGAAACAAAAGTAATTTTGAAAAAATATTGTTATTGCATTGATTTTGAAACAAGCTCCCAGATAATGCAAGGTAAAACAAGGCTGAAGAGCAGTTGTCAGTTATACCCTATTAAGGAAAAGAGGCAACTTTAGCATAATTCAAGTACATTTATTCTTAGGGAAGAATCTTGATGTCATTAGCCTTAGAAACCAAGGGGTAATTATTTGTAATTGCTTCACAGATCAATCCCACCTTCATGTTCTAGCAAGTAGAACACTGAACAATTAAATGAAGAATAAGCCTTACTCCATGCTTTAGCTGTGTGATTTTTTTCTACAAGAGCAGGATACAACAAACTACATGAAAAAGGAATTTTCTGGGACAAATATGTACAGTAGTCTGAGACAAGAGCTTAAATAGGAGGAAAAAATTTTCAGTGAAGGGAGCAAGCATAGCTTCAATTTTTTAGGTTTTCTTAATGACAAACAGTGATTCAGACATCTCTTCCCCTTACCATTTCTCTTTTTATTTATATGAGGAAGTGTTACTCAGGCATTCATAGTTTTAGTTCCTGTGTTTGTTTTTCTCCAACTCACTTTTCAAGTTGAAGAATGGGTAGAGAAACCTGACATTTTCATAAGAAAGTGGATTTGTTTTTGTAATATTGCAGAAATCGAAACTGAAGTACCATGAATTCAAAATTCCTCAAATGAATAGGCTACAGCAGCCTCAAGCACATTAGTCATTAGAAACCCTAATTCTGTGTGTACTCTCTTACAAACATTAATTCTCCTGGGCAAATAATTAGGTTGACTCACCCTCAATGTTCACTGTAATTCAATATGAATAGATTATTTGTCTAATATATCAAATTCTATCACCATTCAGGACCTATCATCTATTAAAGATGGCCTTCCTCATTTCTCTAAATCACTATGATGCATTCCTTCTTTTTATGTCTTTAGCTCATTCCACAGTTATTCCCAAATATTTCATGTTCCCTCTCTCTCCCTATACTTCCTACATCATGGTCTCGTGTATTTGGGTTCTTCTCTTTAAAGGAAGAAAATTTTATTTCTTTTTCATGGAGGAAAACTTCGTCTTTACAGATTGCAACAGTTTCCATCAGTTGCTGGTCTCTGGTTCGGACACAGGTACATTTCTATCTGGCCGCAGACAGAACAGAAGCTAAAACATTCTGAATACTTTTTAAAGTTGAATAATTGCTGAATGTAGGCAAAATCTTAAAAGCCAGAAGTGAGAGTTTTATGCAGAAACTGTGTCATTTATCACATCTCACAACAGCTGCAAATATCTATAGCTGATCTAATAGCTATATATTTATTTTCCATTCAATGTCTCCGTGTTTTAAATACATCATATGAGTACACTCATAAATATGTGGAACAGATTAAAAAATGTATAACAACTATGCACAACAAGATGTTATTTTTTATATAAAGAAAGATAACACAAATTATTATAGGCTTGCAGTCCTAATTCCTTAAATTTCTCTTTCCTACTCTTACTTTTCTGGTACTTGACATTTTGCTGTTGTTATTAAAGTGTCATCCATATTGAAATTATCTATGAACTTTTTCTGAGATGATTTTGGTGCCTGAGTCTCCAAACTGTTTGTTGTTTGTTTTCTTGTTTGTCCAAAGTCCAGTAGTATTAAAGTAAATAATCCCTTTATTTAAACAAAAAATTTAGAAGCTAAAGGTTTACTTAACATCATCCTGACACAAATATAATTGCTTGGGAAAAATCATCATACATTGTTTCTCTACATGCAAGATGAAAAGAGCATTAAACGTGAGAAATCAACTGCTGAATTATTTAAGTGCCTATATTAAAAAATTCCTATATTATTTCCCAGGTAATTTAATATGGCTTCACTTTAAAATTATTTATTCCTCAGTCTTTATAACAGTGCTACTGTGGTACTGTTCTGCTGCACTGCCATCACAATACTTTCAGGTATTTTGTGAGCACTTTCTTCACAAGAAAACTGATGTAGAACTTTGAGAACATGAAGAGTATTTGAGATCTGAATCCCGCCTTCACATGGTGCCTACACTGTACCTACACAATAATTTGCTTTAAACACAAAGGTATTCCATCACTAACTATTCTTGTATGTATGTCCTCCTCAGACAATAATCCAATGTGCCTAAGTACTGGGGTTGTAAGGCAAGGTCAGTGATGCATTTAGTATTTTGAAAGAAAATTGTAATCCAGTGATGAGACTTGTTTTGGAATAGGGCACTTACAACTTGGCATCTTTACTTGTACTGCATGCATTTACATGAATTAACACACACACTAAGTCTATAAATTCTTATTGTAGTCACTGTAGATTTAGTAAACACAGTTATTGGATGAGAAAAGTAATTTAATCTAAAAGTTTAAGGCTTGACTCAGTTGCTTCTACATAGGATGAAGTTTGAGATAACCTTTGGCAACTTACCTCACAGTAATCTGAGGTTTCAGGAGCATGATGATTTTCCAAAGCAAATCTACCAGATCAGGAGAGATTTCTCAGATACTCCAGGGCAGCTCAAAATGTCAATACCTGTTCAGGAAGTTTAATCCTTCCCCTAATAGCTGTTAGTCTGATCAATCTGTGAATATTTTCTACTACACAGATCCTCAACCCAACTTGTAGGTTGTACAATTTTCAATCCTCATTTCAGAGAAATGGTAGTGACAGAGACACACAAAATAATTCTGTGCTTCCTGTTTATTAATAACCTACCTTACTTTATGCAATAGATTAATTATAGGGAATCCTTGATTCTCAGCACTCTCAAGCCACTAAGGAGACTCTTATGGGGATCTGTACAACATTTGCAAATTCTATTTCACAGAATGGGGTATTTAATTTAGGGAATTCATGTTAATGTTTTAGATAACTATTAAAGCATTGCTCCTAAATTAACTGTTTAATACTGTTGATGGAATAGAAATAAATCATATTGATGGTGGGGGCCAGGAGGCTTCTGCTTACTTAGTATCAATCTATGCATATGGAACTTCCTAGCGAGTCCATTAATATAATGAATATATATATTTCTCTGCACATGCAGAAATCTAGGTGTTACCTTCAGAAGAAATAATTCAAAAAAGCACACAAGGATCGCTAATGAACTTCATTTTACTTGAGTCTCACTCTGATGCTTCACAAAGCTTAGAGTTGTATTTAATCATTTTTATGTTGATATTTCCATAGGAAATGCACAGAATCACAGAATCACAGGATCACAGGATGGGTAAAGTTAGAAGTTTTGAACAACCACAGGACCCCTATGACTGAAATATTGGAGTGAAGGATGTTGCTAAATCCATGGTTGTTGACTTTCTTTTGCTAGGTCTTTCTCTCTCTCTCCTGCCTGTTTTCTTTTTTTTTTTTTTATTTTCTATCTCTCTTCTTTGCACATATTGTTAAATAAAATCTGTATTACTGATTTTGGCATAAGGTCTTATTTGCACCTTAATTCAAGCAGGCACATTTCTCACTAATCAGACCTTAACCAGGAACACAGTGGGACATCTGGTCCAACTTCCCTGTTGAAGCAGGGTCATCCCTGAGCACATGGCACTCAATTTTTTCAAGATGGTTCTTGAATCTCTCCAGTGAGAGGGACTCCACAACCTCTCTGGGCAAACTGTTCCAGTGCACGGTCACTCACACAGTAAAGACGTTTTCCTCTTATTCAGGTGGAACTTGTTTCTGCCCGTTGCCTCTTTTCCTATTGCTCAGCACCACCAAGAGAAGCCTGGAAACATCATCTTGACACCCTCCTTTCAGATATAATTAGACATTGATGATGTACCCTCTCAGATGTCTCTTCCTGAGGCTGAACAGGCCCAGCTCCCTCAGCCTTTCAGCATAAAAGAGATGCTCCTGTCTTTTAATCACTTTAGTTGCACTCTGATGGACTTGCTCCAGGAACTCTATCTCTCTCTTGTCTTAAGGAGCCCAGAACTGCACAAAGCACTCCCGATGTGTCCTCACCAGGGGTGTGTAGAGAGAGAATCACTTCCCTCAATCTGCTGGCAATGCTCATCCTAAAGCACCCAGGATACCATTGGCCCTCTTGGCTGCAAGGGCATTGCTGACTCATGGACAGCTTATTGTCCACCAGGACCTCCAGGTCCTTCTCCACAGAGCTTTCTTCCCATCAGGTCAGCTCTCAGCCCATGCTGGTGCAGGGGATTTTTCCTCCCTAGGTACAGGACTCTGCACTTGCTTTTGTTAAATTTCAGATGATTGTTCTCTGCCCATCTCTCCAATCTGTTGCAGCCCTTCTGAAGTGCTGCACAGATCTCAGGGGTATTGGTAACTAATCCCACTTTTGTGTTGTCAATGAACTTGCTGAGGGGGCCTCTGTTCCTTCATCCAAGTCATTGCTGCATAAGTTAAACAGTACTGGGCCCAATATTCAACCATAGGGAATATTGGGCCCAGTACCATTAGTGGAGGGCCTTCAACTAGACTCTGTGCCACTAATTGTGACACTCTGGGATCTGACATTCAGTTCTCAATCCACCTCACTGTCTGCTTGTCCAGTCCATACTTCTGTGTTACTTATGAGGATCCTGTGAGTGACAGTGTCTAAAACTTTGCTAAAGTCAAGGTAGACAACACTGTTCTCCCCCCATCCATCCACCCATGCAGCTGTTTTGATCATAGAAGGCAGTCAGGGTGGTAAAACATGATTTATCTTTATCCATGCTGTCAACTACTGATCACCTTCTTTTCATCCTTGTCAATTGAGACAGCCTCCAGAATAGGGTGCTCCATCACCTTTCCAAGGATCGAAGTGTGACTGACTGGATAGGACTGGATAGGTCCTCCTTTTTTCCCTTTTTGAAGGCTGAAGTGACATTTGCCTTCTTTCAGTCTTCACGTACCTCTCCTGATTACCAGGACCTTTCAAAGATGATTGTGAGCTGCCCAGCTATGGTCTCTCCCAGATGCTTCAGCACTCATGGATGCATCCTGTCAGGGCCCGTGTACCTGTGGATGTCAAGTTTGCTAGGTTTTATCTAAAAAATTCTCCTTCCCCAGGGGAAAGTTTTCCTTCCAACTTTACTTTACCCTGGTCACATGGGTCAGAGACCCTTGACAATTGATTGTCAGTGAAAACCAATGCAAAGAAGGTATTGAGGAACCCTGTCTTCTCTGTATCCTCTGTTACCAGGGTCCCCTCTCCATTTACCATTGGGCTCCCACTGTTCTTCATTTTCTTTTCGTTATTGATGCATTTGAAGAAGCCCTTCCTGTTGTCTTTGACATCCTTGGTCAGATTTAATTCCAGATGGGCCTTGCCTCATTTCTACTTACTCTGAAACTTCTCTACCATCATTACAAGTGGCCTGACCTTTCTTCCACATTCTGTGCATTTCCTGCTATGCTTGAGTAGTGACAGGAATTGCCTATTCATCCATATAGGTCTCTTTCCCCTTTGACTGATTTCCTGTTCATCAGGACGCAAGCTCAGCCCTAAGGAACTTGTATAACTAGAAAATATATTGGGATCCACAAATTATGTAGCCATTACCTCACATGCATGCAGCTGCCTAAATGCAACTAACTGTATATGAAGAGATGAATATATCAAAACTATAATGCCTAATCATAAAAATGCACAATATTTATTATAGAACTATCTGAAAATAATGACATAAACAATTTATTAAATTATAGCTATCCATATATTATATGCTGTAGGTGTAAATATAAATATCTAATTGCTAAAGAAACTATTATATAAAATAATTTTATAAACATCCCTAAAACTCCATGAGAAATTTTAAGAATTTCAAACTTGTGTGCACCTTCTGCATCTTGTGGTATGTGCATGTGGCATGGCAGCTGGGCCTTGCTGGCAACAAGGTTAGCACATGAACTTTACCTAAACCTATTGGACAAGGGACTGAGCTATTTAGCAGAATAGAGTATCTTGACCTTAACCTCTCAATCACTGTGAAGCTGCAGATGAGATGAAGAGCTGTCCAGATGGACAGCTGATGACTCTGAGTGACAGTGACAGCCAGTTGTTTGGTTCTGGGTGACAGAGAAGTGGCCTGTGAGGAACCAGATATTCCCTGGTAATCTTTACCGTTATGGTGCCCAGTATGACTCCAGGAGAGTTATCAGGAGCAAGATCTGAGATTCCAGAAATACCCAAGGCATACCACAGAGATCCTTGGGCCAGTCCAATGATGGTGCATCCCACAGTTGAAATCACCTCACTAATTAACGTTCATGATTTTTGTTTTGAATCCTGACATCTCCTTATGGAACAGGGAAACTATAATTTGTAAAAATTCCATGTATCTAATGTGTTTTGGTGACACATCCATTTAGTCTCCACACTATCAACTTCATCTAAAACCACAGTGGTTCTAATACTCTTTGAGGCAATAGTGCCCTTTAATTTTTGTGACCTTTCAGAGAATTTGTTTAGTTGAATCAACCTGTCAGGTTTCACATCAAGGACAATGTTCTAATCATCTTCTTTACTTTAATGATCTTATTTATTCATCTGAAAGAATAGCCATTTCCAGGACCTCGGTTTGCACTGATTGGGTTAATGTGGTTTCTTGACTGTCACCATTCCCTTGATCCTGTCTGGTCTTTGTGTTTATCCTGATTAGCTTCAATAAGATGAGGCTGTAAAAAACCACATCCCTCACAGGAAAAAAAAAAATAAAGACACAAGAAGTCTTCTTTGACTTCAAATGCTCTAAGTTTATTGTTAGCTACTACAATATGTGATTCTATCAGAGTCACAGAAGTTTTCTTTGACTGTAGGAGAAGGGAATACAGGTGACCCCACCCCTGATAAGTAGCAGCTGTGTTAATTACACAATACAGCTTTGTCCTCTATGAGTCACATACCCAATAAAGATAATGTGATAAAAGGGAGTGGGTTAGATGGTGAGGAGGATCATGAAGGAGGAGGAACCTGGAGGAAGAGGGAATGAGAGGAAGAAGAAGCAGGATCCTGGGGAGAGAGAGTCAATGCTGTGAGGTCAGTCTGGATCTGCAGTTAGAGCCTGTTGTTGGAGTCTGCAAACCAACACATGCAGGCATAGTTTAGCAGGAAATAACCAGCAGTCAGAGGCTGCAAGGGAAACCTACAGTAGGAGCTTGCTGCACACGGAGCCAGTAAATAGTTGGAGTCAGGATGACTAAGCTGTAAAGAGGAATAAAGCAGGACCAAAACCTGGCCATACAAACACAATACAATGTCCTTATGTAAGCCCCCAAAAAACTGTTGATGAGACTTATAAAAAGACTTACAGTTTTTCATGTACTGTGATTAGACACACTGAAAAAATACCAACAAGGTATTTTCAGGAAGTCAAAGCAACAGAAAGTTTTACTGACAACTTCAGAAAATCAGAGAACTTTGGCAAAAGTTTAGAGCAGCATTCAATCAACAAAAAACAATTCACAAAGCATTAACTTAGCCCATTCAACTTAGAAAACTCCTAACTCATCCAATTTTAAGTTAATTAAAGCTCTAAGAAGAGGAAACTAGAAGGAGAAAGACAAAAAGATAGAAAAAATGTAGAAAAGAACAAATAAAGCTACTACTCCTGGTTCCAGTGGATAGAAATCCCAAGAGGTGGTAGGGTAGAGACATAGGCTTGCCTCATGTCTTGCTTTAAGTACTCTATGGCTTTCCCGGGCCTTTCCCCTATGTTGGACTTCTACTTCCCTGGCCACTATAGTAGTGGACTGGGGGTCCAGAGGCAGGTGTGGACTATTTCCTCTGATATGGCAGGGACTGGTGGCCACTGCAGGGTTGGGATACAGGCCTGGGTGAGTGGGATGTGCAGAACAGGGCATTGCCTCACCAGAGCAAGGCCTGACCTGCCTCTCTCCCATACTCAGACTAAAATGGTTTTAAGACAGCAATCTTTCCAGTTTTTCAGAGCATCTCATTTAGAGAACTTCAGTGTGATGTAGCAAATTATAACATATATTTTTAAGGGGCATATGCTTATGTAAATATTCTTTTTTTAATTTTTTTTTTTAACTTTGGAATGATCAATTACTTACAATGAATGAGTTAAACACTACTGTATCACTTCGCATTTCTTAGGAACAGACATGACACTTATCAAAGCCTAGATGACAGGAAGCAATTTGGTTCTCAGTCTGAATTTTCAGGCCAATAAAGATGAACAAGCAAGAGAATTCAAGTCTCTGGAAGAAGCTCTGATCCAGAGGAGCAGCTATAGAGAATAACTTTAAAAAAATTGTTTATTTGTCTAGATTCCAAATGTATTAGTGGATATACTTCTATGCATAAGCTCTTTTTTTTTTGTTCATATATTTATGCTGTCACTCTTCCTAAATATCTATATTTATTGTGTAAATTATTCATTATATATACTCAACTGATGGTTTGCTTGTGCGCAATCCAAGTTTGTTTCTTCACTGAAGCAGAGTCTCCAGGGAGATGAAGTCCACAAAAAAGAAGGATTCAGTTTAAATAGCTTCACTATAGGAAGTTTCAAATAACTCTGTTTTAAGTGGGTAAAGTTCATACAATCACAGACGGGTTTGGCTTGGAAAGAAATTTTGGAAGACCATGTAGTTTAACTTTCACTGTTCAAAGTCCTTTCAACCTGACTAAACATTTCCAAAGATGGGGAATCCACAGATTCCCTTGGCAACCTGTTCCAGCGTCTCATTCCCCACCATAGCAAAATTTCATCCCTATGTCCTACCTAAATGTACCTTCTCTCAGTTTAAAAGAATTTTCCCTTGTCTTGTCACTTCAGACCATCATAAAATCTTTCTCTGCACTTCTTACAAGTCCCCTCTAAGTGTTGCAAAGGCATAATAAAGTGTCCCAGGAGCCTTGTCTTCTTTAGGATGAACAACCCCAACTCATTCAGCCTCCAGAGGAAAGTTGTTCCAACTTCCAATGCTCTTATCTTTTTCATGGTCCTTCTCCAACAGAACTTACTCCAGCAAGTATTCAAAAACGTGTATGTATTCTACATATTGATTGTAAGTTAATGCATGTATTATATTTCAGATTTGATGAGGTACCATATCATAATACATGACTGCATACTAAGACAACACCACAGTCTGAAATCAGGAGCCTGTTGTTATGTGTTGCCAAATCCAGAAAATACTAAAGGATTTGGTAGTAAAATGCCAAATGTGCCTTGATACCATAATCTGCCTACATGATTTTTTCTTTTTATTGTAGGAGTATGCACAGTATATTTTAATTCAAAAATCAGGCTCCAGTTCAACGAGTTCCAGGTGTAAAATGAATGTTTCACACAGACCTGCACCTTAGCTCTGGTATAAGACACTGCGAAGCAGAGTATTATTAACAGTGAAAAGAAACAGTAAAATAAATTATTTGTATGAAAGCTGTTTCTGTAGAGAAATATCCCAGTAAAATGGAGCCCTCTTTTCACATAAGCCTAACTCTTACAATATTCTAGGACTTGCAAATTTTTTTTTTTTAATTTGTTCACCTACAGTAGATACAGAGACATATATGAGTTGGCAGTGCCTGGGCAGGCAGGAGGTCCACCTGTGTCCTGGGGTGCATCAAGTACAGAATTGCCAGCCAGGCAAAGGAGGGGATTGTCCTGCTCTGTTCTGCACTGGAGTGGCTTCACCTCACTGGAGTCCTCTGTTCAGTTTTGGGCACCACAACATAAGAAAGTTATCAAACTATTAGAAATTGTCCAAAGAAGGGCAACGAAGATGGTGAAAGGCCTTGAAAGGAAGCTGCATGAGGAGTGGCTGAGGTCACTGCATCTGGTCAGCCTGGAGAACACTGCAGGGAGACCTCATTGCAGTCTCCGACTTTCCTAAAGGGAATAGAAGGGGCAGACACTGATCTCTTTATTCTCCTGGCCAGGGACAGGATCCAAGGGAATTGCCTGAAGCTGTGTCAGATGTTTAGGTTGAATATTAGAAAAAGATTCTTCATTCAGAGGGTTGTTGGGCACTGGAACAGGCTCCCCAGAGCAATGGTCACAGCACCAGACTAGCAGAGTTCAAGAAGCATTTGGAAAATGCTCTCAGGCACATGGTGTGACTCTTGGGGATAGTGCTGTGCAGGGCCAGGAGTTGGACTTGGTGATTCCTGGGGGTAGCTTCCAATTCAGCATATTTTGTGATTCCATGATTCTGTGATATTAAAAAAGAAGAGCATTATGGAAAAGACATTAGGAGTCAAAAAGAAAAACTGTGTGTCCGAGTGAATCACAAAATCCTTGAGATATATTTTGCTGAAGGTGCTGATATTTATATTTTACTATAACTTTTTCCATGACCTTCCTGTTTGGTGGCAATTGAAAAGAGGTTGACCTTTTCCCAAAAAGAGCTGTATGTGGAAAGAAATATGGAAAAGTACAATTGTGCCTGAGTCACAAAATTAAGTCAGTCGTGTCAGGACTCTACAGGTTCAACTACAGCTCAATATCTGATTCTTTTCTAAAGGACAGGAATGTTTTGAGATAAGAGAAAAGGCATTGGTGATGACAAAATAATGTATGTTACTCCAATAAAAGAAAAACAAAGAACAAAGTAGTTTTTAACAATTCTTAGAAACTTTTGACTTCCTACCAACTTAATCTTCAAATAAATTAAAACATCTGCAATTTCATAATATGCATTTATTTATATTTCAGAAAAAGAAAATGAGCATGATTCCATTCAAAAGGGTTTGTTAGTTGATGTTGTTTTGTCCTAGCAAGTAGTATACACGTTTGCTGCCATCCTTACACATACAACAGCACAATGACCGGGCAGGTCTCTCTCAGGGGGACAGGTCAGCCTTGGATGGCTTGAGCTGGTTGGAAGCAGGTAGTTGGAACTACCATGATCACATGACTGCCATTAGCTCAGGGATTGCAATCAACTGGCCAGGGATGATGGCCTGAAAGATCACAGAGTGGGGAAGAAAGTCCTTTGTGTCATAGGGAAAGGGGGAAGGGTAACTCCAGAGTCCCAAAAGGCACCCCAGGAAGAGGCAGCCACTTTTGCCATTGGTACCAGGCTTCTTCTTCTGAGAACCACAAAGCATCAAGTTGTTGAATCTTTCACTTCCAATAGGTAAATTCAATGGGGAAATCTAAAATTTTCAAGCTGTGCTCCTGAATAACATTGGAAGGGCAACCACAATACCAGAGTAAAAGAGAAAGATGGTAGGAAGATGTCATGGCAGAATTATTTTAAATATGTCAAGAATGAGAATTTTCTGTATTGATTTTTATATGGGCAACTGGCATTGTAACTGGCCTGGTAATAGTAGTTGATTGTGGTTTTGACTGGACTGTGAAAACATTAAATATATTAACAATAAATCCTGGTTCCATAAAAGTCATGCATTTCTTTTTGCCCATAACAAGATTTTGAATTAAAGACCTTATACCCCATTAGTGGCTGCTGATATGCTTGGTATTCAAAGCCAAGGACCTGTCAGAACTTTAAAGAGATGATGACATTGTCCATGCCTTGGACTAGAGGAAGGGCAAGTGCTGGGTCAGGAGTGGCCTCTCACCTCTCAGCTGTGGTCTAACTACATCCACAGTCACAAGGAGTAGGAACGGTGGGTGTACGTGGATAAACCACACAGCCCCAAGGATGAGAACAGTTGACTGGTCTGGGCTATCCAGAGATGCTGTGGAGGCAAGAGCCTGAATCATAAAGTACATGGAAAAAAAAACAGAGAGACTATACTAAAGAAAAGTGGAGACTGCCAATGTGGATTATTCAGGAAATGTGTGGCTTCTGAAGACAGAGGAAGGGTTCCTTTTTTTGTCTCCAGAGCTACAGTTGGCAAAGAGATGGTGTCGTGGCAACAGATGAGACAAGATTAGTCAAAGCCATCATCAGATTGACCTGAGCATCCAACAAGTATGGCACACTAAGGAGAGGCAGATGACTCCTAATCACAGAACAGTTTTACTCATTTCCTAAACTCACTTGGTCAGTTCCCTTCTGACATATTCTATGAATTTCAGTGCTTATAGAAAAGGCATTAAAAAAGCCTCCTCTAAATATTTTTGAAGGAAATATTTTGAATTTTTAACATCCTAATACTTGACAACAAACTTTAAAGAACAAAAAAATGAAAAGAACAATGATAGCCACAAATTTTTAGAGATGTCATAGAAACAAGAAGAAAGAATGGCCATGGATGTGCCATTATTATACGATAGCCATTTTCTTGTTGAAGATTACTAGTTGAATTGATAGAGCTGCCAGAGATTTTAGACTGCAAAAAAGCTCAGCTGTTATTCAATGGCTTGCAAGAAAGGCAATGAAAAGATTCCTGGCCTTGTTAATCAGCTCTGATTTGTGGACAATGTTTTCTGCAGAGAAAGATGGTTTTTCAAGCCACATTCTCTTTTTTTGTTGTCTTTATTTTTCCTTTTCTCAGTATAAACATATCTGAAAACAAAAGACCATATGGACTCTGGCCAGTTTTTAGCTATGTACATAGACTGACTCTGAAAGAGCTATTTGTTTTTTCTGTGGTATTGTTCTCAATGTTGCAATTCCAGAATCTTCAAACCAAATTCAGCTGGAAGTCTTTAACATATTTCTTACTGTGTGTACATGTTTTTTGAAAAGTGATTAAATTGACTGTTTGGTTCTTGAGTCTCTAAAAGCATTGCTTTTGATGGAAACTGAATAAGGAGCCCTTTTGGAGAGGTCTGGAACATAGTCCCAGCTTCCATCTGGAGAATGGAAGCCTTGATCTGGGATTATATCCATGTGCATTTGTCAAGTGTTTGGATGTCACGGTGATAAAAACCATTAAAAGTCTAAAACAAAGAAACTAACAATGGCAAGTAATTTTGGAAGGATTTACAGGAAAATATAAATCCTGTTGACCCAGAAAAGAGAATTGAAAAAATGCCCAAATAGCATTTGATAAAGGTAAGCATCTTTATGAAAGTTTGCTGAGTAGAAAGCTGTTCAATAAAAGAAACACCAGTGACATTTTGTAGTCTTATGTAGAACTGGCTTGCAAAAATGGTAGTATGAACATAAAATAAAGCCAGAAAGCTACTTAAGCGTACAATTTTCAGGAGAAAAAAAAAAATAGTGCTAAAACAAGAAAAGAATGAAAAGACAAAGAAAATCTATGTAAAGCTATTTTTGTGCGCTTTCATATATTTATGTCACTATTACTTTGGAAAGAAAATCTCACATGCCAATCACACTCTTCTGCTTGTCTCCTTTTTATAACTCTCACTTTTTTTTCTTGTTTGTCCTTTTTATGTATCTCCTTTAAGCACTGGAGAGATGCAATTAATCCTTCCAGGAGTCTTCTCCCTGCTGGACAGACCCATGTCTCCCAACCTGTCTTCAAAGGAGAGGTTCTCCAGCCCCGTCCTCCTCATGGCTCTTCTCTGGACTCTTAACAGTGACATGCTTTTCTTGGGCTAAGGGCTCCAGAGCTGGAGATGGAACGCTCCAGGTGGAGATGCAACACTCTACTCACGAGGGCAGAGGAGGAGAATTACATCCCTCAACCTTCTGGCCACACTGTACTTGATGCCACCCACGATGTGATTGACTCTGTGGACTGTGAGTGCACACTGTTGGCTCAAGTCCAGCCCTTCATCCACAGGATCCCTTAAGTCCTTCTCTGCTGCTTTCAATGAGTTCTTCTCACAATCTTTTCTCATGTCTGGGGTTCTCCAGACCAAATAAGTTATGCTCTCTCTTCAGCTATCCTTCCCTCTACCTGAGATCCCTAAGCCATACAAATTTCTCTGAGATCTAAGTTTGGAAAAATGTTCACAGCATTTTTAAGTGAAATGTCTCACTGAATGGGGGTTTCATGTGTTTGAAGCTTTCTGGATCAGGACCTAAAAAAAAAAAATACTTAAGAGTCTTTTCGCTTGTCCTTCTGTGAAGTTTTCAACAAGAGTTCTGTCACAACATTAAGTCACAGAGAGCCAATGCCTGTTTCATGGACTAATAGGCAATTCTACTAGATTGCCACAATTTTTAAAGACTAGAGACTAGAGTGGAATGTAGCACCAATTCATTGTTTATGTATTGTACATGTGTTTATATATGAAATGAAAGAGTCAGCCATTAAAAAAAAAAATAAAGCACAAAAAACACCAACAAAACAACCCCTTGACTTTTGAAATTAACTTCAAACTGTTAAACTTACTACTAAAACAACAGTAAGTAAATAACCTCTAGCCCTGAGAATATGACTTTATTCAATCAGATCCTGTAGCACTGCACAGCTAACAACTGTTAGTCAGCTCAGAGTTCACTTCTATAAATGGTAGGTCACCCAGAATTTGTTCTCTACTGGTTCTTGTTTTCTATGAAAATAACCTAACTTCTGTAATTCAGTTGCTGACTAACAGAGGTCTCAACTTTTAGAATGTAACCTTGACAAAATATATCATCCTGCTAGTAAATATTCTTTCATCTGATATAATCAAACATGAAAAAAATGGATGGAACATTTTTTGTCCTGTGTTCTAGTTCTAAAGCCAGACTTTCCCTATTGTCTATGAAGGTGAAAGCAATTTTATACACAGGGTTATTTCAGTGATGTATGATGTAACACTATGCAGAAATGTTATGCAATTCTGTGTGTGAGAAATGCACTGCAATATTTTAATAATGCAATTTAGGACTTAGAGTTTCCTTAGAAAAGAAGGACTTTTATAATTAAAAATTTCTCAAGTATTTAATCTAGGCATCTCTCAAAAAGACATACAAACATTTTTTATTCTTAGAAAATAAGAATAGTAAATAAAATTATTTATATTGTCAGAATAAAATTTAAAATACTTTATATCCTTAATCTGCCATCCTTACCCTAACTGAATAGAAACATTTTCACAGAGGAATGTAATTGGCCTCAACCCTTCCACAGTCTGTTAAACTGGTTTGAATATGTTTCATCTAACTTTTAGTACTATAATGGAATATTTGAGATAAGAGTGTGTTTGGCATAGTCTCACTATTGAATAAATGGAATTAATTAATTTTTTACTTATCTGAACTATTCTCCAAAACTTATCACTTCCCAGCATAAAATATAGTCACCATAGAAGTACTTCACTTAGGAGCCTAAAATTAGGTGGACTAAATCCAGATCAAAATAGTTTACTGCCTTCTGTAATTATTGTAGCAAAATGTTATTGTAATGTTTATTAGAAATAAAAGAAAAGGAGGAAAAAAAGAAGAAAAAAGGAGCATCTAAACACGCTTTTAGTAAATAACATTCACTGGTAATCTGAAGGAGAAATTAAACATTAAATATGGTGTTTGATAATGGCAACATATGAACAATAGAACAGCAATAGTATGTTCAATATTTTACATATAAAGAAAGTCATAACTAGCTGCTTTACACATTAAATCCCAGTAGTAAAATTATAGGAGAGAAAAACGAAATTAAATATAAATTATTATTGCAGTTTTAGTTCTCTAGAAATAGACATTGTGTTGATTTTTCATGAAGGTGTGATTTACTAGATTACACTTTTCATAAATTTTAGCAAATATAATGTAACAACTTTTTTATATGTTGGTAGAACTGAAAAAAAGGAAAAAGTCATATTGTTTGGTTCAAAAAACACTTTTGAAAAATGGTATGTGGTTGCTTTACTAGGTACATGTCTGAAGTAAACAAAAATGAATAAAGAATGGAACATATTACATGGACATGTTATGTATTTTCACTTCAAAGCATTTAAGAATAATCAGACTGTTATTGCAATCAGAATGTTTTAAATATCCATATTTTTATGAATGCTGAGAAGAGGTAACAGGAACACAGTATATGCCTCTTTCTCTTCCTTTTACAGTAGATTAATTCCCTGTGACAACATATTGCAGCAGTATCTGGTTTTTTTTTTTTTTTTCTTAAGACCAGAGGTCTGTGACAAAACTAGATATTATACAGCTAATTCTTTGTTTCAGGACCTGTCCTACCTAGAATACTGATTTGTTCATATTGTTTACATATTTGAGTATTTTCTTTTTCATTCACACTGTATCATTTTTTGCTTCATAAATTTGAAATCACATATGTTTTTCAAAAAAATAGTATCAGTGGCCACTATTTGCTATTGCCTTCATAATAAATATTTTTGGAAATTGTCTAATAGTCTGGTATTTTCCGAATTATTTGGTTTTTAAAAATTACTGCAGTATGAGATCATAAGGTATCTAAAAATGCTCCCTCCGAGTGTTTACAGCAGGTCAAGCTTATACTGGTTTCCATAATGGAATGAGGCCACTGAAGATGGAAGATGAAGAAAATGGCCATGGCTACTATGCGTTAATGAAAATAATGTTAGTGCATGCCATAAATTCAGCTTGTTTTTTGAATTATGACAAAATACTCTAATATGAATCAGAAATATGAAGCTTATGAAGGAATAAAAAACCCTAATATTTTGAAGTTAATGAGACTAGGCTAATTAATGATATCACACTAACCCTTAAAGCAATGGTTCATATGAGTTTAGATAGAAAGTGAGCTTGCATAGTTCTGCATGCATAAGTTAATTCTAAGTTTACCTGCTAGAAATATTGGGGTGCTGAGTTTTTTGGGGTTTTTTAATTGGGTGATACCTGCGATATAAGGAGAGCTAAGTTGCTCAGCAAAGGTAGATTGATCAATAAAAGGTTTGTCTCTCCTTATATTCTGCTTCTGCAAGAGCTTTGCACATAGGATTGCCCTTAGAGGAATATAGTTTCAGCATGGCTATTCAAATCATGAGGTTCAAATTCCTTGAATGTTATGATAATTAATTGTAAGGATGATAAAGGAAGCTATCCATTAAATATCTTGATTTTGAAACAGGAAATTCTCAGGAATACAGTGAATTATATCTATTCTATATCATTCTGCATAATTTTGGCATATATCATGTTAGCAGTTCTCCCCAGTTGCCTGTTAGAAGTCATTACATATAGAACAGATTTAATAAAATTGAACACTTTAAAATAATTCAAAATAGTGGCTAGAGAAAAGTCTGGAGAAAAAGAGGTAAAATAAAATTGAACCAGAAATAATTTTTGTGTCATCTAGTACATCTAATTTAAGTATCTTTTTGAGATTCTAATTCACAAAAGATGTGCTCCTGGGCCCAGAGCTCCATTCCATCATCTGAAATTATACTTCTTGCATTGATTGATGTATCAGCCTCTTGATTTGGAAAAAAACCCAAATCCTTAGTGTAAGGCCATAACAAAAAGCTATTCTTAGTACCCTCGTGTTGTACAAATCTGATGGTTAGAGCAGCAAAAGACGAAGTAATATAGGTAAATCTCAGTCCTTTCTTAGCCAAAATTGATTGAACCTGCACCTTCCATAGCTCAGAAAAGTTGTGTAAGTACTAGATGAGGTAGCTGAGGGCACCTGAGGAGCCCAATAACTCTGTTCTCCATTCCTTGTACTGTCTTACAACTAATGTGGTTTAAAGAAAATTATGACTTGATTAATGTATTCAAGAAAAAGCTGAAAAAGTTTTACTTTGAGGAGAAGTTTCTTCTGTTCTTCTGATTTCAAGAGCACATTTTTTTAATTTGAAAAGGGGTTTATGATTTTTCATTTTAGGAATGGAGTGCAGCTTGTTAACATCAAGTTTATAATAGCTTTTTAAAGGGAATGATGGTATGGCAGGAAAAAATAAAGACTGGGGAAATACTAGCTGACAGATCTAATGGAAATGTCACTGATCTCTCAAAAAATATCCATAAATTAAAATTTAAATCTTTTTGTTAAATTCTGTCATGGGCAAAAGGGAACATAGGGTATATGAGTGAAGCTAAAGTTTATTGTTAAACCAAAGAAGGCTTTAACACTTTAATTACCTGCATGCATTATTTGTATCAATTAGCCAGCTTATCTATTTGCACAGAGTCTTCACTACAAAGGCTTTAAATAACTTAAACTAAAATAAAAAAAAAAATTTAAAAGGCTAAAACCCAAGAGTGAGAATTTATTCTCTTCCTTTGACTTTGCGCTTTTCTTCTGAATGTCTGTCTTCAAAAAACTGTGCCAAGAGATCTAAGGTAAAGTAGAAGGTAATCACAGAAATCATGGGTGTGACTACTCCCTATCATCAACCTCAGAGCCCTGCTCAAGGCTTTGGGATGGCATTTCTTCTTCCCTGGCTTGTTGTCAGCTCATCTGGAACCTCTGTGGGGAGCTGTTGGTGTCCCCTACCCTGTGACACAAAGTGCTGGTGTTCCTCTACTCCATGTCTGTTAAGCCATTGGGCCAAGCCAGTCAGAGGCAGTCCCCAAGCCAAGATCCACATGGAAGCAACATGAGAAGGTGAGAGGGAAAATCCAGCCATCTCTGACCGGCTTTAACCATTTCCAGTCAGATCTAGACAGTTGGTGCCAGATCTAGACAATTGGTACCACCCCTGACCCAGAGGAAGCCCTGCTCTGTGCTGTTCCTACTGGGGCTGCTGCAGGCCCACAGTGTATTTAACTCTTCACTACATTTTCTTTCATTTCTTTCATGCATTACACATCCTCTCCAAATATTAACACGTTCACAAACTGTTGAATGCCTTAGTTCATGCAGTGTTTTACTCCTCTGCTTGTCCTCTCACCCACATTGTTATATACCAGCTAGGCTTTAGGAATGGGAAACTGCTGAACTCCAAGTCAGTGACTCTCACTCTGTCCTCTCCCCTTCTCCACAGACCCAGTTATTTTACTGCAGAACACAATCAGATTGTCTAGGCCTAGTTTACCATTTACCTTTGGACTATTCCCAAAGTCTTATCCTCTATGTATCCAGAAATGTGCCCCAAGGAAAATGACACAAAACTTTTCCCAGGGACTGAATGCAGCCTAAAAGTAGTGCCTCACAGAGGGGCTATGAGGAAGGGCACTGAGAGAAAGGAACCAAGGTCTTCACAGACTTGCTTGGTGGCAGGACAAGGGCATAAGTTGAAAGAGGAGAGGTTGTGACTGGAAATAAGAGTCATGAAGGCAATCAAGGTGCTAATATGATCTGATTAGTGGGAGATTCCTCTGACCAAATTAAGGTGCAAGAGAAACCAAATGCTAAAGTCAGTAACATGGGTTTTATTTAATAGTAAAGGTAAGATAGATAGAAAGACATAGAAAAGTGGAGAAGGGGGGAGAGAGAAACAGTGAGATCAAGCAGGAGATAGTCACCAGCCATGGATCCAGCAACATCCCATTGGTGCTTCCTCACCCTGGGCTTTTTGGTGGTGAGTGTCCCTGAGTTGCTCTTCTGGTGGTACCACCTTTATACAGGCCAAGTTCCAGATATCCACTGGGCACAGATGCCATTCAAATAACTTAAGGTTATATGTGTATGAGCAGTGGCTTCCTTTCCTGCTGTTTGCCACAGAGGGATTTTTTTTCTGGATACTTTAACCCGGATGTGCTAAACAGATCTTACCTCCATGAGGCCTGGAATTAGAGCCTTCCTGATGGAAATCCCTCGCTTATGTGCTTATCTCAAGTTCCCTCTGTACTAGTTTATTTTAGCATTAGCAGTGTTTTGAGATGGGCAACTGTGCTCTGTAAGTCCTTACAGGTGCCCACAGAGATAGGCTTCATCTTTGGAGCTTAAAAGATTCAACTGGACAAATGGCCAGGCATCCTCAGAGCTTACCCTGCTCTGAGTAGGAGGTTCGACTGGAGACCTCTCAAGATTCCATCCAACCTGATTTTTTTTTTATGAAAACACAACTTTAATTGCTTTTCTTACAAATACAGTGGTTTTTAATTTTCTCTTTCAGGGGAGAAAACTCCCTCCCAGATTATAAACAAGCAGACCTAAAGATAGCTATACCAAAGGATTTTTAGACATTTTGCTGGAAAAGTCTTCTGCTCCGCAGTCACAGGAAAAAAAAAAATAATTCATTCCTATAATTACAACCTGGAATTCAACCCTATGGGAATTCTTAAGCTTACTTTAGCACAAGTTTTTGTTTATTTACTTGTTTCCTTTGCATGAACTTACTATGGTAGCTTCATATTTATAGAAAACTGAAGTTCTTATTAATAGTAATAGTGTGTTGTATTTTTGAAGCATTTATTGCTTTCACATAATAGATACTATGAAAATAGGAAAACTATGATACTATGAAAAAACAAATATGCTTGTTGTAATTAAAATTTTAAACTAGATTTGGTCAGATTTACTCTGACTAACAGCCAGGAATCATTCCAGTGGAAATAAGAGTCTTAAGCACAGCCCTACATGACATAATACAATTCTAAGTCATTCAAATAATGAAATGAGAAGAGTGTTGGGATTTGTTTGTTTGCTTGTTTTTGGTTTTTTTGGGTTGGGTTTTTTTTATGGTCATTTTTTTTTCCTATTTCTCCCTGCTTCAAGAGAATAATAATTAGTTCCTAATTTAGACCAGCAGCAAGCAACCTTAGAGCCCCCAAAACCTTTACTGCTTTCTAGTCTTCATACTCATGGGTATATATAAATCAGGAAGGCACCCCCAGCATAGCTCATGATTTTAGTATGGGACAGGATGTCATTCTAATGAAATAACTAGTAAAACAAGTAGTAACAAGTAAAACAGGAGGCAGTCAGTTTTAAACAGCAGTAAAAATATGAACAGTGAAAAATAAAAACAAAACCAAGGATACTGCATTTCAGTTAAAAACACAGGGAGATATTCATCTTTATGCTGGATTTTATATATATATATATATATATATATATATATTCTGTTGTTTCTTTTTAGTCTTATAGAAACATTGCAAAAACTTGCTCAAAACAAGTGAGATGAGAAATACAGGGGAAAGCCCCACTAAGTAGGCAATTATTTGAAGAAAATTTTTTCATTAAGGATTACATTCTATTTTCTGTCCATGAAACTAAAAAATTTTTTCACTCTCTTAATAGCTCTAAGAAAAAAAAAAATACAATATGAAATCAAAACCTTGAAGTGTGAAATCTGAAGAGTTATATTCTAAATGAAAACCTCTGTCCTAATTATCACCATAGTGATATAGCTTTTGATTGGTAGACTTAAAAAAATGATAGTATATTCACTAGAAATATGTCTTTTTTTGAAAATTAGAGCTATGTATTCCTCAGTTTTAAAGGAAAGAGTAGTGTTAAAGAAATTCTGCAGTTAATTCTCAAATGTGGAATTTCCATGATCTGAAACATCTTTAGAAAGTGACCATTAGAAAATTATCTAATAACTATTTTATTTTCATAGGCTCTGGATGAAAATTAGAATCTAAAGTTTATAGATGTTACTTAGTTCCATGGTAAATCAAAATATGTTGTTGCCAGTGTTCATGCTCATCAGTGTTCACTGATTAAGACATCTGAGAGAAAAATCCTCATTACCAAGTCAGGTAATATCGATTTTTAACTTCCATTAATGAACAGAAGCCCAGGAGATAAATGTGAGGAAAAATACCTTTTTTCCCCTTTTCATTTTTTTTTCCCTCTATAAACTGCTTTGTTCAAATGAAAAGAAATAAAATTACACCAAATAGGGTATTGTTCATAAAATCAAGAAAAGATAGAAATGGAAAAGGGAAAATAAACCATGTCTGTACTAAATGATTTCATACTGGATAAAACAGATGTCACCAACTCAAGACCTCAGCTATGGCAAGAGAGTGTGATACAGTGTCTTAACAACAACTGTCTAACAGTCTAGACAAAACCAAAATAAATGTAAGGAGGACAGAAAGAATTAGGTTTCTGATGGTTTAGAGAAGACCATGCTTGTCACAGGACATGACAAGTGTTCTGGGGAAGGCTGCCACAAAAAATCAATAGCAGTGTTTTCCTTATCAAGAGGAATGAGACATCAATTAATGCCATCAGGACTTTTTTCCTTAGACATTAGTGGAAAAAAAACCCCAACCTCTAAACAGTGCAATAGATTTTTATGGGAAAATGTACAGTTTTAATAAGTTTATTTGTTTGTTTTTAAAATAAGTTAAAATTTCTCATGAATGTTGCTGTTCTTACCATGGTGCCTGGGCATGGTCTGGGTGACTTTTTTTGTCAGGTCTAGACTTTTTTTTTTTTTTTTTTTTTCTTATGATTATATTTAAAAGCTGGAAAAGTTCTACTTTTAAAGTAATTACATTTTTTATCCTATTCTTGTTCAGAAGATGATATTTGATTTTCAGCACAAATATTTTCTGGTGTGTCTGTTATCAACACCACTTTAAACTTCAGTAAACTCTGATCTCTTAAAGTCATCCTGGAAGCCAGAATATCCGTTCCTGTGACTGTTCTAATAATATTCTTATTTGCTTACTCTCTGGTGTTTGAATGAGCTGTTTTGAGCACAGGTTAATGAAAAAGAGTGTTCTGTCCAATGCTTTGTACAATCACAATGATACTTTCCAGTTCCTATCACAGAACTTGAATCTGATGGACACTAACCAAGTTATTATCTGAGTCACTGTCTTACTACAATGGGATTCATGCTCATTGCAGGCTCCATTCAGGGAGCATGTTGGCATTTCTTAGATCGATGTAGGCACCTTTCTCGTGTCTAAGTCAAAGAAAGCAATAAAGACTTTGTAAGCCAGAATTCAGCTCCTTCTCATCACAGGGTACAATCAGGTCATTCTTTACCTCTTTTATTTCCTCCTGATGAACACTCAGCAGGTAAAAGAAGTTTTGATCATCACTGATGCAGTCTACATTTTCTCTCATTTTAACTATCTAAAAGTTAGGATGTCTATTTGCCTTGTTCCTTGCTTAGTCAATAAAATAAGAGTAATGAAACTAACTCAAAAATAAATGTTTAGTAGTTGTAATAAACTTGTCCCTACAATGAATACAGAGGAAATCCAAACAATTTATTTCTACAACTTTCAACAGTTTTTGATATCTATAGACAAACTGTGGGGGAAATCTACAGTGCCTCCTTTTGGGAATATATTTTTGAGTTAAAAATAACTGATATGACAAAAACTAATTTCATATAGCATGTGTGAATAGAATACTCAAACCTGCCCATTCTGTACAGCTTGTTCACCAAAAACTGGCAAAACTAGGAGAAAAGATAGTATGGGCTTTAAGCAGATAATAGCAGAATTAAACATCAATGAGGGAATTATCTGGAGACATTTTAAATAAGGATGTTGTCATACTGTGAAGAAGTTTTGACTGATCAGCTGCAGCTATCTGAGAGATTCTGTCCCCACGGGCAGTGCCCTGGGGCACCTGAACCTTGTCCAGGTTGAACAGCACAGCTGCTACCCAGCAACAGGCTGGCAGCATAGAGGCAGTCTGCAGGCACCCCAGTCTGGGGAGCAAGCACATCTCCTGGGGCACTTCCTCACTGGTGGGTGCACCAACAGCATGTCAGGAGCAGGAGCAAAGCACAAAGAACTGGGGCAACATTCCTGCAGGAAGGATGTGAACATAAGGGAGACCCCAAGGCTGTAAAGGAGGGTGAGCTTGCAGTTCTGTGTGCATGTGTGCAAGGTCCTTAGAACTTCTGGGCATTAGTTACGGAGTAGCAGTGTCAGGACCCTGAGGGTCACTAACAGGTCTTATTCATTCTGCCCAGACTTTCCTAAGATCTCCTAAACTCTGCTGTCTTCCTGTCCCTGATGGCCCTTTCAGTATGCCCTGCTCCTCAGTCTGTGTGCTGCTGTCCCACCTGGGGACACCCACGTGGCTCCCAGCATGCTTTCCCTTACAGAGCATCTCCATTCCAGGTAGATGGAATTTGTAGATAGTCACTAAAATTTGTTAAGTGTCTAATACATGGTTTAGCTGTTTTATTGGTTACATTTATCTTGCATGTGTAGTCATGGATTGCTGTTATGTCACTAATTAATAAACCATTATGATTCTGATTTAATATAAACCACAAGAGGCGAGAAGTTTTTCCCTGAAAAGTAGAGGAATTAAAATTAAAACTAAACACATGGGTTTGTATTCTGTACTATTGAATTTTATCTTCTCATTATTATTCTGCCCCTCAAGATTGTCTGAATAATTTTTTTGGGAGAGAAAGGAAGGAGAAAGTCCATGTATACAGTAATAATATTAGACAAGCGCTCTAGAGCTCTGGTCTTTTTGTTTTTTCTGAGCCATATTTCTAGAATTCCATATTTTTCAAATATTTAAATTTAAAATTTTAGAATTTTACAGTAATGATGCATATGGTCTTATACTCTTAAGAGCACCTTCTTTTACAATTTTTCTAATATTAATTCAATTTTTTTTCTGATCTTTAGGACATGTTGCTTTCTTTTTTCTAAAGCCATGCTAATCTTTCAATTTTATTAGAGTAGACTTACTTTGTGATTTACACTCTATTTATTAAAATGTCCAAGTATTCATATATTCCAACATCATGTGTTTGTCTCACATGGAAATGTGAGTTCTTAGCTTTAGCATATCATAGAATAGACACTGAAACTGTAATGGAGAATGTTTTTCATGGATTCTATTAATGGGTAAATTTTTTTTTTTAAATCCTAATGGTAAAGATAGCTGATTATATTCCATGTATTCAAGAATTTCTCACAATTAAATTAACTACCAGTAACAAATTGTGTGGGTTTATGAATTACTTTTAACAAGACACAAATTCAGAAGCTGTAGATTCATCCCATTAGTAAGAATACATTAGTATTCTACTCTTTAGTAATTAATTAAAGAGCATATGCTGAACAAATTACTTAATTCCTAAGGAACTAAAACTTGGCAAAAATATCTGCTTTTTTAAAAAAAAAGCCAGACAAAATAAAGGAATAAAAAGCATTTTTACATGGTCTTATTTAGTCTCAGAAAATAAAGGAGGATATATACTTTCTGACATCAATACATAATTTGTTTTGCAGTAATAGTAATAATATGTAGGTTTGGACATTTGACTACTTTCATGACCTGATCAAAAATAGATAAAAAAAGAAAATATTAAAAACTTAAAATGTTTAATATCTTCTCCTTTTTTCCCCACAGTTTTCTGTGTTTTTGTGCAGAGAAAACTGAGCAGAAAATTCTGGATTTTTTTGTCCTAAAGAGAGATGCATTAGATAGACTGATTCTGTCAAATAGCACCTCAAAGGTTGCAATTTGAGATCAGTGTATGCACCTCTGGAATGAATTATGTGCTTGGATTTTTTTATGTTACGTTTCTTCTTTAGGATTTTTTTTTTTTCTCATTCAAGGTAAAACTCCTGATGTTTACTAAACATGATGGTTTAGATTTTTGATTTTTGTTTGTTGGTTTGTTGGTTTGTTAATAGACTGTTACAAATGGGTGTGGGGTTTAGATAAATCCCTGCTCTTTTCCCAGTCTGCCAGCAGCAGAAGTGAGGTGGCCAGCACCCAAAAACCCACTCTCGTTGGCAAGTTCTTTAATAATGGCTGATTTGGTCTATTACAGAGTGAATTATTTCTTTAATAGCCACAAAACTAACAGACATAAGACTTAAAACAAACTTTACACTACACAGGAATAAGAACAAAAAGGTGTACACAGTAGGTGTACACAGCATGACATTAAAGGTACCATTAATTTTACAGCTAGTGAAGAAATAATATAACTTACGATTCAATGTATCTTACCATCCACTTGTTAGTATGGCACATATTGATATCCTTTCCCTCAATTCCCAGGAAAGTAACCCCGGAATCTGTGTCAAAATTCCAGGTGAAGTCCTGAATGCTTGTCAGGGTAGATGTGTGTAAGAGACTTCTATCTCTGTGATAATTCATATGACTTCTGCCCCTGTGATAATTTCATAGTCTTTGTAAAACAGTGTCTCCCAGTCAGGAATATTTATTTTATCTCTTACCACATCTGGTCTCCAGACTAAGATGTTGACTCTTAGCTGGGGCCTGAGATCTTTTGGCACCAGAGATGACCCCTTGTGTCAGGGACTGAAGAGAGGTCTGAGGCCTGACATATTTTGTCTGCAATTGTGCACATCAACAAGATAATGCAGAGGAAGAACTTCCTGTTAGCTGGTAGGACTAACCTTCAGAAATGAAACTGTGTATTGGTCGCCTGGTGGGATTCATCCTGTGAAAGGGGAACAATACACCATAAAGTCATTGTTGGCATGGAGGTGTGATCATGGGCTGTTGTGACCTCATCTCATGTGCTGGCCCCATGTGACATGATGTTGAAACTGGCCAATCCTGAGGATGAGATATAAGTTGTGGTCCTGGGGTGGAGGAGAGAGAATGACATGTTTTCACCCAGGGGACTCCCTGAAGGTGCGTTGCCCTCCTGCCCCTCCTGCTCAGGAGCCATGGTCTATCTCCTTCTCCTGCTTGGCAGCTTCTCCAACATCCAGGGGTTGGTATGTATTTAATGGTTAACACATCAATTAAAATTGACTTGCTCTGCTATTCTGACTGTGTCATAAGATTTTTGTGCACAGGCATCCTCCCAAACAAGTAACAATCCTTGCTGGATCTTTCATCTGTATCAACTACCTGTGATAGAAAGGGTGGCGAGACACGTCCTGCCACTTAGACAAGGACATTTTTTACGTGTATTGTGAAAAATGATCGTTAGAATGTTTTATGTTACAAGTTACAAAAAGAACAGGGACGAAAAAAATACTAATTTTTTCATGAATGGTGATTTTGTTCTTAACATCTACTGAATGTTCCAGACCAATAAATTTGGTTTTCAAAAAAATATTTTATTATACATTGCAGAAGTCTCAGTCTTAACACTGTAATACAGTTTATTAGCTTCTCTAATGAAGGGGAAAGAAGACATCAGTATATCTAGAAGCTGTATGAAACATCTTTAGGATCTGAGCCCTAAATTTTAGTCTTTGGAAAATATTTGAACATTCTGTACTGTACCAGCCAGTACTATAAGTCAATAATATATCAAGATCCTGAAGTAATTTGTAGGAAAAGTCATAGGGGAAATACAAAAATATCAATAAAAATAAATTCTACATCTGAAAGATCATAAAGTTTCAGCTAATTAAAAATGAATCATTTAAGCCTTGTCCTTAAAAGGAGTGAAAGGGAACTTCCTTGGGAACCTTAGAACGAAAGTAGAACAACAAGAAAATCAAAGTAAAAAGATCAGTTGCTAACAGACCAAAGTATGTTTGCTGTATTTAATAGAAACCTGAAGGAGAGAAAGAAGTATAGTAAGTTGGCATGAATATGTGCTTTATAAAGATTGGTAGAAAAACTGTGGTGATAGAAGAATAGACAGAAAAACTCAGAGTATATGAGGAATTCTTATACAATGAGTTTGCAGCAACCAATAGATCTTTGCTACTTCTTCTGGATGAACAATTCTCAGAAGCTGTTACATTATTTTACTATTATCGTGTTTAAAATTTGCTTTCTTTGCTGATGTTTGTGTACTGATTGGCTAGATTCTTACCACATAGTTTTATTACAGTTCTATTGTTACAGCTTACACAGTACTCATTGCAAGCAAATATAGTTTTTCTCATTACACGTGAGGTTGATTTAAAAAGGATAAAGGATTTAAAGAAAGACCTGAAGAGCTTAGGCTCAGCAGAATATTTAATATTATACATTAGCTCTGAAATACAACAGTATTTCTTCCATATCTAAAAACCTTTTCATTGCCTAGCCTTTAGTTTTAATGATAAAATTAAGTACCATTGAGATGGAGTTAAACATGTATTTCTGAAGTTACCAATGTGAGGAAAGAAATAAACAAGGAACATTTTACCTTTGTAGGTATTACCCCTAACACTGTATATTTTCAAAGTAATAGGTAAGGGGTTTTTTTTATTTCAGTTTCTCATTAGAAAATGATAAGGTAGGACAAAAAAGGATATTCATGAGAAAACTCCACAACAGTAATAGACCACTCATATTTTTTTCCTTCCCTTGTGTTTTGTTAATCACAAACACGGTGAATTCCCCATGTTCCTCTTTCACATTTGTTAGAAGTCATGTTAAAAATACCCTTTCCATTCCTTCTCCTTTCTATATTCACCTGTATACTAATTACCAAGAACTACAGTTGAAAATAGCTCTTGCATGATTGCATCTTTTTTTTCCCAGGACATAGGACATCTTCAAATGAGTAAGTTATCTTGTAGTCCATAGACATTCATAGGGAAGTAAAAGTAATATTTTATTAGAAGTTATTAGTTCAATATACCAAAAAGAATTGATATCAAACTTGTCTGGGAAAAAAAAAAAACCAACAAATAAACAAACAAAAAAATTCCTCATTTTCACTCTCAGGCAACAGTAGAAGTTTTATATTTGTGAAACTTAAAGTTGTCTGGAAATGTCTTGGAAAGTTAAATGCATACATCTATATTTTGAAGTTAACATAGCTCCGGGCTAATGTTATGTAACACTGTTTACTGGCAGAAGATAGTTCTGTTAACATGGTTGGCTGCTTTTTTTTTTCATTCCATTGAGTTTCTGTAAACTTCCCATGAATCCTTAAAATCTTTTGGTTAACTGTTTTAGAGATATTTTAATCTTTTTTTACATGATAATTCAAATTATAGAACAGAATATTATCTATGAAAAATTCCCCATACACTTCAAAGTGTAAAAATGTTTAGCATAATTTCTAGATAAATCACAGAGAGTCATGACAGCAAAACTTTTTCAAAATCCAGTGTGTTTAGGGAACCCAATCCTTATTTTTCCGTTCTTGTTTTAGGTTTATTTAGGAAAAATTACCTATAAGGCCAAATCCTTGCTTCAGAGAATTCTCTTGTGCCAGTTCTTTTTACATTCACACATGGAGCAATAGTACTTGAAATATTGCCTTAGGTTTTAATGAATGTAGAGAAACAATTCACCAACATGGACACAGGGTTTTTTACTATTATGTTTAAAATCTCTAGATATATAGGAAAAGTATAGAATCATGGCAAATTAAAACCAGACATAGAATATATTTCAGTTTCTCCCAGTTCCACTCCAAGAAATAAATATCTGAATAATTTGAAGCGTACAAAAGGAAAATTCCGTTAGATAATGAGAGAAAAAGATTGCAGCAGGAGAACTTCTGAAGAATTTTTAATGGTATGTGTCTGGTTATGCATTGATTCAAATTATCACTACATTTAACTGTGTTCAAGTATCCATATGCATGATCCAACACTTGTACTTACACATGTTTATGCACACTGGACCTCTTCCAAAGATTCTAAGTCCTGATATAGGCATCGGAACAGGTGATGGAGAGCAGAACCCAGTCCCATAATGAATCTGTGCTTGTACCATATGGCTGTGGCCTTACAATTGTTTGTAAGGGTAACATAAAGGAACTGTTGCCTAATTACTCTCTTCTGCTTCTTGGACTGTGTGCCAGGTGAGATGTTTGAAAAGCTCACAGATCTACTCATCCTGTGTATCTGTGATATGGGATACCAAAGCAGGGAAGAGACAGGACTGGTGGTCTGAAAAATAAGATTCAGTTCATTAATGGGATTCTAAAGACTGAGACTCATATTTCGTGAGGTTTTTCAGGGACTTTGCCTTGTCTCTGCCATTATCTTCCATCTGAAACAATTACTGCAAACATATTAATGAAGATTGCTCTATTTACTTCTATTCAGTCTCATTTCAAACAGGGTAGGTTTCCTCTGCATGGTCTAATACTGCTTGTGATATTAGTTTATTTAGAGTGTGTGGTGAAAAAATAAACAGATAAGTAAATACATTCCATATTTTTGGTTTCATTCTTAAATACCTCATTTAGAAAAAGAAAAAAAGAAAAAAATAATAACAAAGGTTGTTGAGAAAACAATCAAAAATGAAGGGTTTTACTGGGCATGAAACCTCATTTTAAATTCTATGTTTCTAATGTCTCTATAGATCTTTGTAGCTTTGTTCCTCCATTCTGAAAGTTCTTTCTTCACTTTATTAAAAGGTAAAAAAGCACTACAAGAGCTTTGTGACTTAAGAGTTTTGTCTTGTCAACAGACAAAAGAAGGAATATTTGGAACCTGCACCTGTTTTTTGCACAATTTACTGTGTCCCTCTCAGTAATTTATATATATATATATATATATATGCACATAAATTCCTCTATGGTCTTGAAATAAATGCTGTAATGCTTTTATTTTCAGTTCTTTATTAGAATGTGACATAAGAAATCAATATGTAATTTGAAGAAGAGAGAATCTAATTTTATTTAGTCATATGATTTTCTGTAGCAAATGAAGAACTTTTAAAGAAAGTTAAATCCTGACTTGCTTTTTCTATGTGGGTTTCTGAACACTAAATTTTCTTAAACATTTGTGGTGATACATAAAATATAAAGATCTTTGGATTTGTTTTAGGAACCAATTCTCTTGCCTCTGAACTACATCTTTTTGGTAGACATGAAGTTTCAATTATACTGACAATTAAGAATGCAGATAAAAATGTTCCATGCAATAAAATTCCCATTAAAATTTACTAACTTGAAAAGCAAAGTGTCAAAATGATGTTAATGTTAATGTGGAATCCTGGAACTTTGAAAACCCCATTGATTTTACTGAATATAGCTTTTGATCAATAGGAGCATTCTGATAAGTAGGTCTGTTATTTTATCTACTAACTTTTGCAGTTTAATGGACTTAACTATATAGAAATTGAGTCTTGACAAAATATCCCAGGTAATTGAATATTCATTTTTCTTAGGGCTCAAATGAAGTTATCAGAATTATATAAGTGAGATAATGAGAACTTAGCCTTATCAGGTTGAGAGAGACAAGGAGTGAGAGAAAGAGAGAAATGAGTTAGATGCACAGGTATTATGCAGAACTGGACTTTTAACACAGGTTGATTTCCATGTGTAGAAGAATTGAAAAAAAAGTTAGAAAATCAAAACAAAGCAACAACAATTAAAAAAAAGAAAAATGGTTTAGAAGACAAATGTAGAGCTAAACAAACTGAAATACCCAGGATATATTCTCCAGATCTGAACAAGATCCATAAAGTGATGTAATCAGGAAAGGGCAAAAGGGAATCAAGGAAGTTATCCAGAGGCCAGTAAAGTAAGAGAGAGAAGATATACAACTTTTTTGGTTTGGTTTGGTTTGTTTGTGGGGTTGTTTTGTTTTTGTTTGTGTTTTGTTTTGTTTTGTTTTGTGTTTTTTTTTGTTTGTTTTGTTTGTTTTGGAGGTGAGGGGAAGGGAGGGAAGTGTACTGGGATGAACTTTGCATAACAACTAGTATCTGCTGACTTCAGTGTCTATGTAACATAGTGCTAAAGGCAACATAAAAATGCTAATCTTTTTTATTATTGTCTTTCTATTTTGGTGCTGTCTTGCAACTAGTATGATAATGCTGAAGTATACTCCCATTAACACATTAGGTTAGCCATAGAATATCTAAGACTGTGAGGTACATACTAGAAAGAAATCAACCGTACATGCAAGCAGAAAAGCCAGAGCCAATGAATCCACCCCACTTCTCCAACTGCTCCTGACTATATTTGGGGTTCTTCATTGCTGCATTTGCTCTAGAATTTTTTTTTTTTTCTTAATGCATCTTATCAAGTGTAATTAAAGGACTGGAGTTTGACTGTCTTAGATGACTTTCACTCTAAATTTCAAGATGTAAAGTACTTTAAAGTGCGTGGGATCAAAGTGTCATCCCTGAAGTAGCCCATTAAAAGATCCTCATCAGTTAATAAATCTCCCAAGTACATAACTTATGGGATTGTTTGCATTTAAACTCAGTATAATCACTGTGACACAGAATTATTAATTCTGGTAAAATACTCCATCTAGTCCTAAATCTAATATTTATTCACTTATATGTATAAACTATGCTTCCATTCCATCATATTCCAAATTTAATGTACTTGAGAGAACATTGATATCAAGGTCACACATTCACTTCTATAAATCAGATATATTTGATACTATCTGAAGTGCAAGCATTAGGAAATTCAGTTTATTAATTTAAATTAACAACAAATTGAAGCAAATCAAAACTAATTATTCTATGTGGTGTATTTTTTTACTGTTCTGATAGAAAAATACCATCCTTTTTTAAACTTCCCTGTACTTCACTTTTAGTTTTTTGTCTTCTGAATTAACAACTAACAGATACCTTAGATATATTCCTGAACAAAGAATATGTTTCTCTACTGTTCTCTTGGTATTTTTGCTTCCAAATACATTTTTAATAAGTATTCATACTTTTAAATGATTTTTAATGTGCGAGATCCTATCAGAATTTGTTTATTTCCCTAACCAGAGTTTAAAAAGAGAAGCAACTGAGCTTCTAAACATAAAACATTTGAATTAATACTAATAATTCTAAATGAATTAAGTATATTGAGTTTTTCCTGTTAAATCTGGAATTTAAATTGATATAAATTCATAATAGATGAATCTTGCATCATATTTCTTTATTGTTTAACTACACATTGGTTTTCCCCGATCTTATTTCTAACGACTAACTGACAAGAGAATCAAAGGTTTATGTCTAGAAATATATTGTATATTTTACTAAAAGATGCATGAAAGGGAAATAAATGTATATGCAAATGAAGAGTCACATCAAGCTAGATATGTATCTGCCAGATTCCAGAATGGTTGCAGCCTCTACAAGAGGCAACAAGCTAAAGAACACAGTTGAGACTTGGAAAAAAAAAAAAAAAAAAAAAAAAAAAAAAAAAAAAAAAAAAAACCAAAAACCAACATAAACACTTCAGAATCTGTCAGGAAAGTACCATCAGTACAGTCGGTGAGCTTCAGTCATCCACTGAATCAATGCATCCTCCAGGCTCACTGACAGGCTCTGAAATGCTTTTCTCTGTTCATCAGGTTAATAGAGTCAAGATGATGATGTGTGTTTTTCAGCTATACTAGAAAGTATTGTGAGGCAGTAGGACATAATTATCTCTGCAGTTAAATTGTTAGTATGGTTCCTGGGATGATTTTAGTCCTACTTGTCTTCAATAATACCCAGGTCCAATGGAGCAGTTAGCAGAGACCAGAAGAAAAAATCCTAACCACAGCTATTCTGTCCCAAAGGACATTAACTGAGCAGTTATGGCTAAGCCTTATCATTTAGCATCTGAGTCAGAGGAATGTCCCTAGCACCATTTAGCTTATTAGTATCAAAACAAACCAGAATTTCAAAAAGATACTGTCTGAGGAAAACATGAATAAAATCTATTCCTACAGTCTAGTACAGAGTCATGAAAGAAACAAAATTCCTTAAGATGTATTACAAAACCCTTTAGAGGAGCTGAAATAGAGCCTTTTTTAAAAAATTTGTGCTTCCTCTGTCTTCTGTGTTACTATATTTCAGCAAGGTGGAGTTAAAACATTGCTTTAAAACATCAGCTTGATAGTTGTGATGTCTCTATTTTTAACCTTGTTATGAAAGTCACATTCATTTAAAGGAATCAGTGTTTGCTACTTTTATACCTTTTGCTGCGCTGACCTCTTTGAACCAGCAAATAAAACCAGAACTGCTTTTAGTTAGTGACTTCTGATGATGTGATGTTACTGCTTTATAGTTATGATACACCTCCAGAATTATTAGCCTATATACCAATGCAGATAGGTCTCCTTTTTTTTTTTTTTTTTTTTTTTTTTTTTTTTTTTTTTTTTTGGGGGGGGGGGCAAGGGGGCAGGAAATTGGTTTAGTTTTGTGTTTTCTTTGTTTTGTAGGGTGGGCTTGGTTTTTTTGTTTGCTTGTTTTGTGTTTGGTTTTGCTTGTTGGGGGCTTTTTGCACCTGGCATTTCTTTTCTCAGTAATTTTTTTTTTTTTTTTTTTTTTTTTTAATACCTCTTTGGAGCCAACTTGATAGGTAGATCAACTGTTGGGAGTAAAAGAGAGAATATAATTTAAGGGATGCTATGGACAGAAACATAAGACGAGTGGAAAAGTGGCTTACACAGTTGACAGGAATGAGATTATTTCCTTCTATTTGCAAAACTAGTGAAAAGAGAGCTACAAATAGGACTCGAGAATGAAATTTCTTTAGGGTATTTCAAGATTTCTTATTCTTGTGCCTACATATTACGACAATTAAGAAAGATCTAGGTAAGCATTAGTGTTCTGACAACATTTCCACAATGTGTGATACTTACTAAACACCTTAAACTGAAAATCAGACTTAGTCCTACCATGCAAAATAATCTTGTTAGACACTGTATTTTATTTGTCATCTGACTTCCTGTGCCATTCTCCCTTCCTTGTCCTTGTATTTTATTTTATGGCATGTTATATAGTCACACCACACCAAATCAAACAACATTTATGCTAAATATCTTACTTATAGACTATGAAGCAAATTTGTGATTTAAGTGGAAATGTTGATTATGATGATAAATGTTGCAAGTCCTTAAAATACTGTTCTGTGTTATGCCTTGCTTTTTCTGGCAGCTGAAATTAGTTCCTCTTCAGAAGTTTTATGGAAGTTATTAAATAGGCCTATTTAATATTTAGAATGAATCCATTTTGGTCAGTGGCATAAGTAAATCTTCTGTTCCAGGGTACAAAAGAAAAACACAGGTTTAGTTTTTCACCTAGAAACCTAAATATGTTTCCTGGATTACTGGTAAAATAATAAACTGGAATAACATTTTCTTCTTTTTGAAGTGTCATATTCTCTTTCTAACTGCATCATGATAATCTTCAAAATAACAAAAAATACCAAAATCATGTTGGAAAAAGTTTTTGCAAATCAATCCTATGCTATTTCTGACTTCACAGAACTATTATGTTTAATCTATTTCACAGAGGCACTACTTTTAAGTTCAGAAAAACTTTAACTGTCTCGACAGCATCCTGGAATACTTATAGATGTATGTGGGAATAGTCAGAGAGCCCAAAACTGGGAATCAGCTATCATTAATAAATTAAAACACTGAAGTCATAGGACCTCACTAATTATGCAGGTCCGAATTATGAACTCATTATTGTTCAGGGGACTAAAGTTTAAAATAAACATTCATTTAGCTGCAAGTAAGCAATTTTTCTTTCAGCTGTACCAGTAATTCTATTTTCTTCATAAGTCTGATATAAAGGTTATGATACTGAAACACTTCTCTATTGTGTCATGACATGATAATTCAGGGCTATTTGTATTTATAACAAAATGCCCAAAATGCCTGAAAAAGGGTTAATACACTTCTGCCTGCCTTTCCCATTCCTCCACAACTCAAAAAGTAATATGAGAAGCGGAATACAAAATTGCTGAAGATGACAGAAATATAGAAGCCACAGATGGCATTTGTTGCTTACATTAAGAAATTCAAATTGCAGCATGGAAGGATATTTTTCCAAAAAATATCTATATTTTTATTTAACGGAGCTTTAGAGGTCTAAGACAATATCCTTTCTTTCCCACTTGTGACCCATCTGTTGCATGTTCAACTCAGAGTAGTTAAATGGTGAGGAGAGGACAGAGTTGCAGAGGCAAGACATGATTTTGAAAAGGAGTGTATGATCAGTCATGATAAAAACAGCAGAGTTCAAGTATGGAGCAAAGGCCCTGAGACTTGACATGGAGAGGTCATTGTAGGCCTTGATGTTAGCATATCCTTGGTGCACAATAAAAATCAAATTAGAGAGGATCTGTGTTGGATTGAGAGGAAGGGAACTTGAGGCAATTGCTATAATCTATGAGTTCAAGGAGTTCACCGATAAAGGGAAGAAGTGGTACAGAAAAGAAAGGGGGAATGGAAGGGTTGACTTTCGGAAGCTGCTGGATATTACAGTATGATTATATTGTTAGGAGAAGAAACAGGAGAAAGGGCAGCAGGGCTTGAGAAGTCATGGTGTTGAAGTGGGAAGAAATGGAGTCACAGGCAGGAGCAAGGGCCAAAAGATGGAAGGAAGATATAAGTGGAGAGGTCATGTTGGATCTCGTAGATCTTTGCTAGAAACTACAGAGGTAATATAGATAAAAGGAAGAATCAATTCTTTTATCTGCTATAACAAAAACTGTCCCACCTCCTCATTTGGGCTGCATGCTAGCAAAGATTAAACATCAAAAAGAATGGAATTTGATTCACATCCTGTGAATAGCCAGACTCTATGTAAATGTTATAGTATGATATAAATAAGATAAATCTTGTAGAGAAAAAAAATATTAGCCTATAATGCAACAAAGAAGACCCATCTTTTCTGTAGTATTTGAATACATCCATTTATGTTAGGGGATGGAGGTGGAGAAAAAAGGACGAACAAAGAAAGCAAAAACCGTAAGATTTCCATTCTAACTGAAGAAAATAAGTCATGATATTACAAATGTTCAACGTTTCATCAAGATAAGAGTAGATTAATTTTCAAGTGTTCCTATAGTTACGTAAAAGCTCATTTCTCCAGATAAATTCTTATAAATAATATATCTCACTGATTCCTTTCAGAAGGTGGTACCAAATGGGGAAACTAATGGTTAAAGCCAACAGTTATAGCAATTCAAGTATAGTGTGAATATTGACTCTGAAGAGTGTTAGTAGGGGGCATAGTCCCAAAGAGTTCTAGATATTCAAATGCTGGTTCTTTTTCATTCAAAATAGCACAGCTCTTCTCAAGCTAAATGGTGTGATCAAACCCTTAGAGTCTTCAAAGTACACAAAAGCTTGCAGAATTTAAAGTAGTGTATACCCCATTCCAACACAAATCTGTATTATGGGAATATTATAAGAAATTAAATCTCTTTTTAGCACAGTGTGTACAGTTATAATGATAATGAATTTTATGATACCCATCAGAAAGTATTTCTAAAGCCTTTTCTGTTTTCTGTTACTCACCAGAGTGCAGCTTCTTGTGAACTCCAACATTTTTGTAAATTATTTGACAGAAATAAATTCCCTAGCATATATTAAATAGTTTCATGGAAATATGAAAGTTTTACATAAACAGAATTGTGGAAGAAATTAAATTCAAATAGTACAGAATCATGTCAACTCACACTTAATTAGATGATGGTGTAAATATTTGCATCTGCAGTGATTGAATGTAGCATTAGAATAGATCTGTTATCTATTTGATTTTTTACCCTATGGAGATTTTGCTGCAGCAGTTCTGCTACGTAATGATCTTAATTTACACAATAAATAGATAACCACTTTCAGTATTCTCTCACTGAAGCAGCAATACCACTCCTCGTAATAACTTCACATTTACCATGCCTATAGCACAGAATGATTAGATGCTGCATTTTGCAATATTGAAGATGACAAATCACCAGTCTGTGGAAAGTAATGTTTAAATACCACATTTTGAGAAGAATGGTGCTAGTTCATAACCACATGCATGCATCAAAAAAAGTGCAACAAATAGATTTAATTTGGTGCTAGTTGTGAAATTATATATAAATTTTCTCAATTTTTAAAATAAATATAATTCAGTTGCTGCTGTCAGGATCCTCCTTCATATCTCTCTTTACAAGTAATTTTGAGGGTAGGAGTAGATAGACTTGAAAGAAATGTTAGAATCCAAATTTAAGGGTACCAGAGCTGTTTTGATGAATGCTGTGCCTTGTCACTTGAAAAAAGACCAAATTCTTCAAAAAGAGACAATGTAAATCAATCTATGTCAGATTTTCAGAGAAATCGGGACAAATGAAGAAGCAAGACAATTCTCTTCTTCACTTTCTCTGAGGCACAGTAAGCTTTGTAAACATGACTGTAAAAATCCTCTGTAACTGAGCTTCCCCAGGTGGGCTGAGCTTCCCTACGTGCAATAGAAACTGATATGGTGTGTTTAGAAATCATATGTTTGATTATCTATTATACACTTTCAGTGAGAAATACCCCCATACAAACCGTTGGCTTCAGGAACGTTGATGAACGAGGAATGTGAGGTAAACTTTTGATCTCACTATTGCAGTTTTAAAGTAACACATTTGGGAGTCCTACAATTGCTATAAATCAATATTCCTGGCAACCTGCTGATTCCTCTCAAAGTGAATGACTAACAGAAGAACATTAATGAAAGAGACTACTTGCAGGTGTTTTCTGGAATAGAAGTTCTCTTTCAAATGTGACTGTTTTTTTCAGAAGCATCTAACATTTTTCTGAAAGCCAGGAGGATTAGGATCAAAGCTGGTTAAAGGCATAGGCTTCAGATTTCCTATTTCTGGTATCACCATGACAATTGTAAGAGTAGACTTCCACCACGAAAGCTTTGTGGGCAAGAGAACTTATGTTAAACTTTTGTTGCCCCCCCAAAAAACCCCCTTTCAAATATTTTCATATTTGTCATATCATTAGTTTCCAATGAAAATTAAGGTCTTCATACAGACAGTATAAGCCTATCAACACTGGACTTGCTTCTTAATGTCTTTCACATTTTTTTTAAGTGCTGAGAAAAAAATCACTCTCTTACTGTTGCTAGAGGACACAAAGGAACCACACTCACCCGTCAAGTTGAGAAATGAGGAGAGAAAGAGAAAGTTTATTATGATTTGGAATTTTTATAGGGTTTGGAATTTTTTCAGGGATTGGGGGATGAGAGTAACACCTCTCTGACCCCAGTGGTCAACTTAGAAGTTCATCAATTTGTCCTTCCCCCTGGAAGGAATGCATATTTACAAAATATCAGTCTTTGTTTTTGTTACAAGTGTGAGAAAGCTCCAGTAGAAATGTGAAAAACATCAGAAGGCTGAAAAATCAGGGTGACATCTTACATCAACAATTCATATGTTTAAACCACTGCTCTAAATTTAACAACAAAAACCTCAGCTTTGCCTCACAGGGCTCATATTTCCTTATGCTTTTTGGTCCTGCTGATCATGTTCTGTATTCTCCTCTGAGCCATCTGAGATTAGGCTCTATCATTCCTCAAACACAGGGCCTACATGAGGAATAGAATGAAACAATTCACTGGCATAACTTCAGCTTGCAAAAAGGATTTTGGCGTTTTTTGACTAATATTCTTTCTGAGGTTAGTTATAACCACGCATTCTGGCTTGTATCAGAAACAGTGTGGCTACCAGGCCTAGGAAAGGGAATCTTCCCCTCTACTCGGCAGGTCACACCTCAAGAACTGTATCCACTTTTGGAGCCCTCAATTCAGGAAGCACATTGAGGTACTGGAGCATGTGTAGAGAAGTGCATAGAGTCCAGAGCACATGGCCTATGAGGAGCAGCTGAAGGAGCTGGGGTTGTTTAGCCTGGAGAAAAGGAGGGTCAGTGGGAACCTATTGCTTTCCAAAACCTGAAAGGAGGTTGTAGCCAGGTGAGGTTTGACCTTTTCCCTTAGGCAACCAGCAAGAGGACAAGAGGGCATAGACAATCTGTGCCAGGTGAGGTTTAGCTTGGACATTAGGAAGAATTTCTTCACAGAAGAGGTGATTAGATATTGCAATGGGCTGCCCAGGGATATGGTGGAGTCACTGTCCCTGGAGGTGTTTAAGGAAAGACTGGATGCAGCACTCAACGCCATGGTCTGGTTGACAAGGTGGTGTTTGGTAATAGGTTGGACTCTATGATTTCAGAGTTTTTTTCCAGCCTAATTGAGTCTGTGATTCCTTTCCAAGTTAAACATTGGGCTCTTATTACTGCATAAATCCTCACAAGTGTCAGCAACAGTTTGTATCTTCTTTCTCATGCAGGGAAGACAATTGGAATTCCAATGGATGAAGTAATTTTTTGTTTAATCTTTAAGGAAGCTTAAGAAAATTTGCAGTGACTCTCTCTTCCACTTGGCTACACATTCTGGGGATGGAAATATTACATTCTAATTGTGGTAATCTAAGAAATAAAATCTCTAGTGACCTTGACAAACCATCTAGTGACTCAGATATCATGTGCAGTTTTGTTGTGTAAGTGCTAGGCTAAAATACTCTCATGGCATAGGAAAGGGTGTCTGCAGATTCCCTAGTATCCAGTTTGAGTGTCATTCCATGATAAATGAATCATACCCTGAATTCTTGTCTACTATGCGTTTTATACTGTAAAAAGAGGTAAGTTCTCTCTCAATTGCATCACTTCATTAAATTGAGAAAACAATGACCAGAGAAATATATAGCCTCAGATATATCACTAAGAGTAGAAATGTGAGACAGAAAATCAAGGAGAAGAAAAGGAGATGGTGGAAGCATATGATAATCTGGTAGGAAATTAGTTAATTTTGCCTATACATAATAAAATTCAAATAATATGGGGAAAGCAAGATTAAAAGGGTCAAAGGCAAATAAAAGGATTTAATTTAAATTATTTTATAATGAAAAAACAAAGATAAAATAAGTTCAGTTTTGGGCTCCTCACTACAAGAAAGACATTGGCATGCAGGACTGTGTCCAGAGATCAGCAACAACGTTGGTAAAGGGTCTGGAGTACAAGTTCAGGATCATCATTCTTTTTACATTCCTAAATTTATAAGACAATTTATGAAACAATTAGTCTATTTTAATTTCTCTGAGTTTATTTGACTTATAGTTAAGCATTCCCTCTGATGGAAGCTCAGTTACCTAAAGACATGGATCTTTCATCATCTCTTCCTTCTGCTGTTGAACTTTAGGCTTTATGTGTAATTGAAATTTAATAAATGTCTGACTGTTGCCTTTCACTTTGTCTTTTCGTTATGTTTCTGAAGATGTGCTTATGTCCCAGATCATGATTCAGTCCACTACTGCCTTAATTTATTTATATAGGTTTTATAAATATATATATATAGATATATATATATATATATATATATAAACATGCCTCATTTCCTGAAGAAACCAGTGATGAAATAGAAGTCTGCAGGCATGGTGGTTTTACATATTTCCCTCTATGATCTAAGATGAGGTTTAATAGCTTTGAGGTTGAGGACCTGTTACGACGCCAAAAGAATACATTTTTTTTTCTTCCTCTTCTCTTAATGTTTACATGCTGTTTCTAAGAAAAGTGTATCCTACCATCCCTGATAAGATTTCACCATACTTTGCTTTAAATCTTTCTTTCAAGTAATAGTTGAACACAGTCTTTTTTGCCTAATGCTACTGAATCCTTCTCTTGTATTAAATCCTTGTCTGGTGCAATAATTATGAAATTAATTGTTGGGCACAATGACATACATAGTCATAGATCTAACCTCAGTTTTTACAAGGAAACTGGAAATATTGCTGAAAATTGACTCTAGTCCCTATTGTAGAAGTAACACTTGGTGTTTTAATTTTATTTTTTTTCCCAACAATAATTTGGGCAACATGCTTGTGTTTGCAGAGTAGGAATAAGCAACTATTGTAATTATTTTAGATATTTACACACGTACAGTTGAAACAAAGTTTCCTAATTTTAAGTAAAGGAGAAAAAAAGAAGAAGAATTTTGAAAAACACCCACTGCCTTAGATTATTCAAGTTAGGTATTTCAAATGAAGATGAAATTTCATGGTTCTGCAACAGACACCTTCAAGTGTATTATTTTCATGGTGAATTCTATGAGGTAAATAGAACTGAAATGAATCTCAGGCACTATCAGATAGTCTCGGAAGTATTTTGGGAATCTTGCACTTAAAAAAACACAAAGCAGAGAGAAAGCATGTTTGGCCTGAAGACTGATCTTGATTTGTAAATACAATAGGCTGTCTTCTTTCACTACACTGTGTAGAATGATTAAAAGTTAATCATAGTGTGCCACAGGAGCCAAAGCAGCTTTTTCTGAGATTTTTTACTCAACACAGTCATAATATCAAAAAATGAGCAATGCTTTTTAAGCAGCTTTAGAATGTTCTTACTTTCTTTTGATTTTTTTTCTTATTGTTTAATTTCCATATACCAGTTTGCTCCCTTCTCTGCACTAACATTTTGTTAGCAATGACTAAATTTTGCAGTCTCTTCTAATCTGTAAAAACTAAGCTAAAGTGTTAACTAAAAAATTGATTTGAATATATTGTGAATTTTTGCTTAATACTCAGTATTTGACATGCAAAAATACAGACTTTAATGATTTGATTTACAATTAATTTAAACTATGAATTAAAAGTTGCATAAAAGTTTATTATAATAACATTATTGCTCTAGAAAGTGCTTGATTCTTTGCAGTTAACCTCATCACGTTTTTTATAACTTACATACATACATAGAATTTTTCAAGTTTCATCTTTAAACTAAGTGAAATCTAACCTAAAAATCCTAAATGGTCCTTCTTATGGAATGTCCAACAGGGAGGGTAAGGGAAAAGTCAGTCAGGGATAGTTTAGTTCACTGTGTAAAATTAAACAAAAAAGATAATTAAAAAAAAAAAAAAGGTGAGGAAAAGATTTAACTGTTTTATTTGATTGTGTGTATTTGAATACATATTTTAAAATGTATCTCTTACCCTTTAATTTTTTTCATGGAGTGGAAATTAAACCTATCAAGTCAAATGTTTATTCTCCCCACTTAATTAAAATGTTTATCTGTCTAATTAATAAAGAGAGTGTAATAATTATGTGCAATATATGTCAAAATCATAGCTATTATTATTTATCAAGTGGAGAAGACCTATGCACTATTTATTTGTTGTGCTTAATACTTCTTTGCTTTTTATTCCCAGAAGATCACCTCTGAGATCAGTTAGGGATTTGGAACTGTGTGCCATGCATTCAAGCATGCAAAGAATAATAGGCTTGATGCCACATCATGTGTTTTCCTAGTGTTCAATTATGTGGCACAAGCCAACTTGCTATTACATAGTTTATTAAAAAAAAAAAAAAAAAAAAAAAGAAAACAAATGAAAAAACCCCACCCATGAAGATGCGTTTGAAGTCTATTTAAAGCATTCATAGTATGCTGAAAAAAATACAGTAATGATTACAGGAAAAAAAAAATATACATCTTATTTACAAATAATGATGTGTTATTTAGAAAGTATGAATAAATATTTTGTGTGTGTGTGTCAGAAATAAATTTGTTAGTTTGAGTTAAGAAGTAAGTAAGGGATAGACTGAACCACAGAGCTTTGTAGGACACGGACTTTTGCTGGTTATTTTGTAGTGGGTCAAATGCCTGTTCACCACTTTATAGATGAAGTTCGTGTGTCAAAAAAGGACACAAATTCTATTAGTTAAAAGAAAATCTGGTCCCTATCATGCTATTTTAAAATTATATTTGGCGTAAACAGAGAGTAGAACATGCTTGTAGAAGTAGAATTGATTGTCATCAGCATTGGGCTTTAGCAAAAGCCTTTTAAAAGATCAGAAAAGCATACTCTCCAGTTTTGTGAATAACAAGAAAACTAAGGAATAATTGTAACGCCTGTAATGACTGTTTTTCTGTAATAAGTATTATAAATATTTTAAATATATAATTATACAGTGTTTTATTATATAAATAGATACTAAAATATACTATAAATATATAGATATAGAAAATAAAATTATGTGCATGTATATAATATAAAAATGCTCTGTATAAACACATACAAAATCAATCCTCTAGAGAGATATCTAGAGTCAGTTTTGCCTCACATTTTCTCTATAAAGGTAGTTGCCCATTTAAACAATCCACCTAGCAGTTTCCTGATTCCTAAATCTATACATTATATATTGCTGCATGAATATTAATAAATAATAGTAGTAAATTAAAGTAGCATTTTCTCTGTTCACTTGTTAAAGGGAAATTTTTCAGGTGTTTAATTTATATGACTGTTGTAAGTTTGCCAATATTACTGCTGTTTTCTTGAAATTATGGGTTGGTTGTATACTGGAGAAAAACTGAATCTATTAATATTTTTTTCCTTAGCAGGGGTGAAAGAGTCCAATTCTCTTACCCTTCAGAAAGAATATAATAGCCAGTTGTTGGATTGCTGAGTTCTTAGGAAAGTGTTTTAAACATTGTTGTACCCATTACTTTTTTCAAAGAGATACAATCTGGATATGGGAAATTGAACACATTTACATTATCTATTATTTTTTTTCTATTATTATCTTGAAGAGTGCCCAAACCAGCATTTTCTTACAGTCTAGTGTTGGTATTATCATCTGTTTAATAATTTCTCACAATCCATTCAATTTTATTGGCAGATAAAAATACAGTTTTTCTCTTTTCCATTTTGAGGAATGCATTTTCCCACAGCCTCTAGGTATAAAACTCTAGTTCCAAAGTCAGGGAATAATAAAATCCAGCAAAAAGTTTTGTACTTATTCGGTATCATTTTTATGTTGCTACAAAGTCCAATGGCTGAAGATGTGAATATAATAGTTTGCTATTAAAATAACAAGAAACAAAAAAAGCAACATGAAAAAGTCAAACATCTCCCTCCACATCAACCTGAGAGTGGAGATCTATACTAATTTCAGTAATAGGCAAGTTCAGGTATTCCTAGGTAAACACCAATCATCCTTCAATAGCCAATGGCATTACACACCAGAGACACAAAATACACACAGAATTAATAACTTGCAGCAAATTTTTCCCTTCTGCACTGGTTTTACAGATATCCTGCAGCTGCCTGAAAATCTGTGTCCAGTATCATTTGACATATATAAAGCTGTTACAGATTTCTGCAGAAGATCATTAGATGTTGGGTTTTGCAAAGTTCTGCATGCTTTTGTTCCTTGCTTTAAAATGGTTCCTCCCTGTACCCCCACGTTAAACCCTTTTGGTCTTTCCCAAGTTATGAGTCCATTCCATCACTCTGCAATCCCGCCCAGAAGCCTGGAAAGTTTTGGTGAGGCTCTGGGGTGATTCAGCAGGGTCTCGGTTCCCCTCCCTTTCTTGTGTATAGAACTGTTCTACTGATTACCCCTTTGTTCTGGGTCACGCCCCCCCCCCCCCCCCCCCCCTTTCTGGGGTTTGTTTTAGATTGCTCCGTACCCCTTTCCACACTCCCTGTACTTAAACTGAGACCCAGAGGAAAAAACCTCACTTCTACATGGACCACCCTCTGGGTCAAATAAAACCCTGTTGTACCCACGTGAAGTCCTCCTTTCTTCCATACCAATGCCACGCTTCTGCCTGAGGCCAGGACTCACAAAATCAGAAAGGTACCAAGCCTGCACCCTTAAGTGCGAGTTCGGTGAAAGAGCTAGCCAGATGGCAGCTCTGAACACCTGTAATTAGATATGTTAGCAGAGGCCTTTTGCTTTGGTGGCCAAGGGAAAGCAAGGGGCTTCTGGAAACCAAATTATGTATCCCATCATAACAAAAATTACACTGTATAAACTTTGTGTATGTCACTGAATCCTTCGGTGAGATTTAATTGGATGTACTTAAGACCTAGATGTCATTGCTGAAATTTGGTGGGATAAATTCCATAACTGGAATGTGGCTTTCCATGGCTACAGACTGTTTAGAAGGGATGGGGGAAGAAGGAGGGAAGGAAAGGTTGCCCTCTACATCAGGAGGTGGATAGAGTGTGAAGAGTCATGAAGGTAGCATGTGATTTTATTGCAGTGTCCTAAATGCAGACGTTGCCCTGGAAAGCAGTGCCACCCTGACCTTCAAAACAGCTAATACAAATCAAGATATATCTACCCTTATCTTTAAAGCCATCATTTACACATGGAATATGCAAAGTGTTTTGTTACAGACAATTAAGTAGGACTGGTAATGGAAGTGAAATGCTATGTATTACAGTCATTACCACTGCATTACCTGTGATGGCTACCGTTATAAGAATTCTAGTTTGTTAAGAACTACAATATCTCTCTCTAATGTATGTGATAAAGTTCTCTTTCAGAGTTCCTGGAAATGGTAGGGAATTTCTCAGAACTTCTGTTTTTAAGAACATGAGAAGAATTTTTACCTAGAGTTTTAGACTAAGTAATTAAAGGTTAGAATAAAAAATTAACGATGAAACATGAAATATAGTAGAAAGATGAAAAGAGAACCCAAAGCTCAGTCACATCTCTTCTATTCATTTAGAGTTAGAAAGGTAATTTTCCCTTGATTTAAAAAAATAGTCAATATATGAATTAAAAAAAAATAAAAAGAAAGAAAATAAAACAGAGGTATGAACATTATCTGTCTGTTATAGCAAAGTATATTTTCTATTCCTCTACATATAGAAAACTCTTGTTTCCATATTTTCATGACTGATTTCTGTTACAAATATGCATCTGCATGAAACATTCTTTTGTATATTTTTAACAGAAACTAATTTCAAAAAGAGTAACTCTAATAATATATACAAACATAATTTTCTTAGTACTCCATAATATACTCCTATATTATTCATGCCTCTAAATAAAAAAGGCAGGTTAGCAATGATGATTTAAAATTACAGTTTTTTTCCAACTTTGCTTTCACATTTACTCAGTGGTGAAGTGATTTTCCCTCTTATTTTCTCTGCCATGACAGGCCAGGGGTCTGCTGTCAGATAAAGCAACAGCGAGAGTAATGCTGACTGACAGAAAACACTTTGGCAGCCTAAAAAAAATTATAATTATGCTTTGCATTTAAATACCAGAAAAAAAAAAAAAAAAGTCCTAAACTACTACATTGGATTTTTTGGCCTGTGGGCCAGTTCTCATTCACAGAACTGCAAAATTATAAAAGATGTCAAAATCTGAAAGGTTGTTCATTACTATAGGTCATCCACAATGAGAAAACAAATAACAATTTAAAAAAAATCAAACATATTTTTAGTATTATTCCCCTGAAATTTTCTCTTTCTTCTTCAACAGAAAAGTCTACAATGCACTGTGTCACTACACAGTTAAACAGTCTCTAACTAGCATAACTCTTCCCAGTTTTTTAATAGCCTGAAGTATGTCCTCAAAATGATGTTACATAAAAGGCACAGAATTATTTCATATTATCTTGCATTACTATTCCTTGAAAATAATTCACAAAAATATTTGCCTGCGAAAAAGAATGGTTTGGGGTTAGCCTATATTAGGGTATGCCTAAATTTGCTTCTTACTATAAAATAGCCCCAAGATTTGGTCCAAAAGAGTGTTATTAATATCTTTATAAAAGTTTACCACAATTACATTTATGTTATGAATGTATCTTTTCATAAACAAAAGTGGGAAAGAAACCCGACTAATCAAAACCCCACAATATTTATGAGATATTAAGTATGAAAGGTAACACCCTTGGTTCAACTGTTATTTTTCAGCATTAATAGCTATATTTTTAATTTGCTCAAATGCATGTTCTGTGCACACATTTTTGGAAGTATGACTGAAGTAATTATTTTTCAGAAAAATATTAGAATATGAAATACATCAAAATAATAGCTAGATAGTAATGAAAATTGGAAGGCTGAAATTAACTTTGTGGTTGCTTTTATCTACAACAGACCTGTTTCATAGATGTGCTTTAAAGGTCTTGCTGAAGAGACTAGGTGTAAACATTTACTGGTAAAGCACTAATAATCTGTAAATATGTGCATGTTCTGAAGGAATAATCCAACTTTTACTGGAGGGGCCCACCTTAAGAATTTCCATGTCAGTTTTTTACATCTAGTGGAGAAAACAATGTAACCTGATAAGATTCACTGAAAAGACAACTAAAAGAAGTGGTGTCTTTGAAGACTTATAATCTAGACCTCAGTCTCTTCAATTTATAGAACCCCTCTCTTGACTGACGATTAGATATCTTCAGAATAGAAAAAACATTTGTGTTGAAAACAAGTGGTTTATCTGCTTAAAGAAATACCATAAAATATATTGTCAAAAAGAGGTTTAATATGAATTTGTGGAAATGCAACTTTACATAGTTCCATTTCAAGGTTCACTCTACTTGTTACAAACATTAAAGCATATAAAGGATCATCAATTTAGAAGCAATTTTGAATGATTTACACAAAAATCAGGAATGCAAAAGGAGGTAAAGGTGCGAAGTATATGGATGAAAAGTTAAGGGTGCAAAAGTGTTTAGCAGCAGTTAATCGGTGAGTACTTTGACACTTACAAAGCAGTTTGATGGGGTTTACTACAACTATAAAAATTACTTGTCTGTAGATTTATATAGTGACATTCATACCATAATCAATTCACATAGGTAAAATGATGTGTGCACCTCCTTCTTTATGTGCAAAGGTACGTATCAAAAATTCCTCTCAAGTTCAGTGAAATACATGAAATCCTTTTATGTTTCCCATGAGCACCTAGAGGAACATGGAGATACATGTGTATGTGTGTATGATACTTATGTATGATGTATGTAGACTTCATCATCAGCAATGGTCCTTTGAATATTGCCAACTTAAAGGTTTGCCAGCTCTGAGAGATGTCAAATTCAGAGGAATGTGCTCACATAACCTGCTGCATCTATGGTGGTTCAGATAACAGATGGTAATTCTTTGAGATGTCCTGAAATTATTTCTGACATTTATATCTCTATTCTCCTCAGAGGAAGAGTCTTATAAATTAAAAACTTTCTATCATGTGCTATTTTAATGAAGACCAATATTTCTTAAATCCCCTAATAGTATAGAAAGTGGCATTATAAAAAATAATTAAACATATAAGACGCAGTATAAGAAACTTACCTGTGAGAATAAAACAAGTGGTGACTATATGAAATTAAAGGCTTACTATTAGTAATATTTTGTTAGTCTGAATATGCTAACGTATTAATAAGAGTAGGAAAACAAATCCTGAAAAATCTTATTAAATTAAATTGGATAATTTTTAAATTCAAGACTATATCAGCAAGATCCACTTATCAGACAGAAAATTATTACGCAGTTCTTCATTGAACAAATATTTGGTTTTCCACAGATATAGCTTCCCATCTAAGGAAAATTATAGCTGTCTTTTACTGTACTCCAGAAGCTTTACAAGCCTGCCATTTAGAGATTGTAAACAATAAAAATAAATAAAATAAAGTAAAATAAAATAAATAAAATAAAATAAAATAAAAATTTAACAGCACTGGAACATCTGTATTTTACTGATTGTAATAATTAGTGCAGTAATATTTGAAAATTTGGAATGTTTAATGACTCATATTGACTAGCTATTTCCTGATTAGAAATAACTACTTGGAAACAGGTAGTCCTAATTCACCCATTTAATAAAATATTTCTCTTAGAGAAAAAAAAATAGATTAATTGATTTGGGACAATGAAATCTACCTTTTCCTCTTTGAAACATTTTTTTTTTTCTCTAAGTGATTTGAACTGTTTCAGATGAGTCAGAGATGATGTGTAACACCAAGAGAAATTTAGTCTTTATTCTTGTGAAGAAATATCCAAATACATGAGATACACTTTCTCACTAGAACACTATGAAATACTTCTACAAATTTCTCTGTGATAAAGCAAGAGTGCAAGTATTAACCCTTTGTTTCCACTACTTAGCTACTTCTTTCTAAACTGTCTGCAGAACAATAACTGCTCACTTAAAAATGGCTCTTGTAAAAAAACCTCAACCAATCAGACAACCTCATTCCCCTACTTTTAAAATGGAAAATTCCATTGCTTACTTGTGAATATTTTTACCTACAGATTAATTTCAAGATACACTGTCAGTGTGAAAGGGACAGAAATTTTAAACTAAACTGTCTATTTAAAATTGATATAAAATGCTTAAGTCTTCAGTTTACTCTTTTATATTTCATATTGCATCTCTCACTCCCCATTTTTATTTTGGCCTTACTTCTCATATGTATGCCTGTTCTACATAAACGACCATGATTATTTTTATTGGGTGATCTAGCTATCTATCTCACTAATTCTGAGCTGAATGCAGTGAGAACAAAAGATCCACAAGGAACATGTACCGTTTCATCTTTGGAATATGAATTTCTCATAGCTGGGAAACAGTATTTAATTCTCTTTGAACTTTTTCTTTTTCTTTTTTTTTTTTTTTTTTTTTTTTTTTTTGGCCTCTACCTCACTCAGCTTTGCCTCAGAGCCTTTTGCACATCATAAATGATTTGCTCCAAGATGTCTTGATATGAAAGTTCTTTCCATAAAGTTCTTGATCTGAGAACATATAAAGGACAGATTTAGTTTTAGGGTATCTTTAAAGGTCCTTGTTAAACAGCAGGAATCCTTTTGTGGAAAAACACAGTTATAAAAGACATAGTTGGAGACCCTGAGGTCCTCCATGTTGACTATGTGACTGAACCAACACAAGTAAAATATTATCAGCACAGTTTCAGCAGTACTATAAAAAGTAACCACTGTGCTTGTCATATGGCTATGCCATAATCCAGAATGGATATCACTGGAATATTTGGAGCAGCCAGATGTGATAAATGAATAGTCAAACTCAGATGTGTATAAAAGAAGAACACCCAAACCCTGAGACATATAGATGTTACAATATAAGGGTTATATGTTTAGTGTATACTACCTATAAATACAAATGAGACAAGAAGAAAATCCTTGTGTATCTGAAAGATACCAAAAAAGAGAGCTACATTACACCCCCGCAATAGCGGAAGAAAAGTATCATTGCAGAGCTCTCACTATTTCCCGTTATATGTATTTTTTTTAGAACACAAAAAAAATCTTTCATCATATTTTCTAGAAGATAACATTGAAAGTCATCAGAAGTTGAAAACAGCACTTGTCAGAGGTTGATTCTTTAACCACTATATATGTTATGTCTGATTGTTTCATGGAGCAGTGAAGTAGTAGCAGATAATTATGTTGTCAGGAAAGGCGCTGAATCCACCTTCAGCTGATGTAAATGCCAATGCTTGTTGAAAACACTCTGGTTTATGCAGACTGAGGATCTGATCTTCAAAATTTTGTGATTTTTTAATAGAAAAAATGCAGTTACATACTCAAACAAAAATGCATTTCAGTAATGCCATTTTTTTCCTCCCTTATGTTTCTGGGGGGAGTTAGGAATAAGGGAAAACTAAAAAAAATACGTCTAAAAATGTAATACATCATTTATCTGAGAAATTTGGAAATTCTGTCTTGAAACTGAAACCTAAACACATTTATCACATTCTAAATGCTTTGAAAATAGAATAACTTTTTTTATAAAATTATACTGAGTCTTTCAGAAACAGCCAACTCTGGCATTCAGGAAACTCTCATAGCAAAATAATGTACTTCTTGCTAAGTTAGATTTATAATTTTTAAGATTATTTTACTCATACATGTCCCAGCTGCACAAAAAGATTCAATTAAACATCTTTGAAATTGCTGTTGTTGAGCTATTGATGAGATTTCACCACCAATAGAAAGGTGAATATCTAGTCTATGAAAATACATTAGTGTGTTGTACATTATTATTGACCCATTTCAAAGTCTACTTTACCCCAGTTATTCACATTTGAATGACTTGATATGATGTATAAATTATTATCCAAATTGTACTTTTTCAAGAGAAAGTTGAATGTAAAGTATTTGATTCAGTATCAGATGAATGCAGAAAAAGAGGAAAAAATGAAGAGGAGAGAAGGAGAGAGAAGAGGGAGGGAGGGAGGGAGGGAGGGAGGGAGGGAAGGAAGGAAGGAAGGAAGGAAGGAAGGAAGGAAGGAAGGAAGGAATTGTACGAACCCAAGAAATGTTTCAAAAACCATTTATAACCTTTGAGAAAGCTAGTAAAGACTTCTGTTTTGTTAACAGATTAAGAAAAGCAAGAGAAATCTGCCAGTCCTGTGTGTTCTGCTGTAATATTTCATTACTGAGCACACTTTTCCCCAGACACACAGTTAAGCCTACTTATAGACAGAAAAATGAAAATCTGATCCTGTCTCGTTTAAAGGCTTCCCTCTCTGTCTGCTTTTACTGAGAAGAGTACATAGAATGTATATAACAAAACAGAGGGTGTTTCACAATGTGACAAGATCACTGTGTTTCCTTTTGAGCAGTGGTTATATAACCTCTTGGCCATATGTGAGAAAAAGTTAAAAACTCTGTGGTGGGTTAACCTTGGCCCATGCCAGATGTGCTCGCCGAAGTTGCTCTATCACTTCCTTCCTCAATGGGAGAAGGAAGAGGAAATACAACAAAAGGCTTGTGGATCAATATAAGGGCAGAGAAATAGCACTCAGCAATTACCATCACAGGTAAAACCAACCTAACCTGAGGAAAAGTAATTAAATTTATTACCAATCAAATCAGATAAATCATAGATAACAAGCATGAAAACCAATTCTTAAAACACCTTCCGCTTCCATTCCTCTAAGGCTCATTTTTACTCCTGATTTTCTCTACCTCCTACCCCTCAGCAGTGCAGGGGAAATAAGAACGGGGTTTTGGATTCAGTCCATCACACGTTGTCTCTTCTGCTCCTTCCTTCTCAGAGAGAGAACTCCTTGCTCTCTTTTTCCCTGATTCACTATGGGATCCCTCTCATGATCCACATTTCTTCATGAACTGCTCCAGTGTTGGTCCCTTGCACAGGGTGCAGTTCTTTGGGAAAAGACTCTTTCAGTGTTGGTTTGCCCCATGGGGTCATACATCCTGCCAGCCAATGTGCTTCAGTGTGGGGTCCTCTCTCCCTCTCTATTTCCTTCTGATGGCACTCTGAGGTTCAGACTTAGTTCATTGTACTCAGCAAATCTTTAAATATTACTAAATGTCATACTATAAATGAACTTACCAAAGTTAGGATAAGGATGAATAAAAATGGAGTTTGGTTTCTGGCTCACTTTTTAGAAAGATACCTACATTTCAAACCGAACAATTCATCCTCCATGGCTTACCTCCTGTAAAGAAATATGCTATACTTGAACTAAAGTCACTTAAAGTTATAAAAGTTGTGTTTGAAGTAGACTTAATTCATCCCTTTGTCATGGCACTACAATTTTGCACTTCATCCAGCTCTATGAAAAGGGCTGTTTGTTACTCTGTTCAGCTGCAGGCAAGCTGAACTTAGGTAGAGGAAACTTTGTCACCTGCCCATCTTCCTCACTTCTTTAGCAATATCCAATATAGTGGCACATGCTTCAGGCATGAGAAATACAGTGCTTCAAACAAGACCATGCCAATTCAGACTCAACTGATGGAATAATTTATCTAAAACTATATTAATTATTGTGAGTTTGCCTCACACACCCATCAACCCCCAAGCTTTACAGGGTTTCTATCTGAACTAATTTTGGCCAGTACAGTTTTCATCAATCAGCCATCCATGTCACACAATATGGTATCAGTGGAGTTATCCCTTTTGTCAGCTGATATTTCCATATCTTTGCATATTTTCAGCAAAATATTTCATTTATACATACTTCTTGCCATAGTTTGACAAACTGAGTTAGAATTGCCAACTCTGAGAAAGGGAGATAGAAAACACATTGCAGGGGGCTACTTGCTTATGTTCAGACATTATCAACTGTTTAAGTGGCAGATGGATTTACTCTTCTTAAGCAAGAAAGGCTTCACAGAAGTAAATCTAGTTTCCTATCTATCTGCTTTGCTTCATGCAAGCAGTTCTGAGAAGGACCAGATCATCACTATAATCAAGAAGAAAAGAAGTACCTACACAGAGTCCTGTAAAAGCCAGGGGATGAGGAAGAACACTCCTTAAAGCTCTGAAAAATGAAAATAAAGTTCAGATAAAGAATAGATTGGATCCCAATTCTTATATATGGAACTTGATTAAAAAAAAAAAAAAAAAAAAAAAAAAGCTGGAATGATGCTAATATATTTGGGCATCACAAAAAATATTGGGAATATAAAAGGTTATATAATAACAGTCTAAAGTGCTGGTATTAATTAAAGAATTAATTGAAAACCAATATATTTGGTATATATTATTATATTCTTAGCCAGCATTACAAGAATTAAAGCTATCCCTAAAGGTTCTTCACAGTATATTTCTACTAACCTAATAAATGCTAGAATGCTGGTGCTGCAGCAGTCTGATAATAGAAGAAAATACTCAGACTTTTTGCAACTCATCTTGTGCAACATGTTTATTCATGCAGCAGTAGATAATATAAATGATTAATTTGCTTTTTGTTTTTTTTTCATATAAAAGCACAATTGGTACATGCCTTATGCATATTCATAAAATATTATTTGTATTTATGTCCAGATTACTTTAATTATCCTGGATCATATTTTTTTTATTAAAAAAAGATTTTAGTTCTCTACTAGGACTAAATTTTAGCACTTATGAGAGCCAAACTTTGCAATTCTAAAGGTGATACATGCCAGACTGGGAAACAGTTGAATTGCCTTATTGCGTTCTCAATTGAGCAAGCAGTCTTATTGAAGTTGATCCATTTATTCAAGTTACTAAGTACTCAACACAATTGCACAATATATCTCTGTTATTTCTGGCTCACTGGTGTCTGCAACCCCTTGGTCTGTTGGCATGACTTTGGACACATTTACTGAAAGCTGTCATTTAAGCACACACATATGCACACATTGCTTTTTCCTTCTTTCTTTTTACTTTATTTTTTGTGAAGCATTGAACTCAGAGGGTGCAGCTTGAGATCTGCAAAGGACAGTGGGAAATTTGTGAGATCAGAGAAAGATACTGATACAGCAAGTGTTACTAAGACTGCAGTAAAAGACACTCCTTTAAACCCATCTCTGAACAGTTACTTCAAGGCAGGAGCACTGTCGTGTTGATCTGATAGTAGTAAAAATAATAATAATAAAAAGAAGCTAAACTAAACCAAATTCAAGCAGTTACAAAATGAAAATCAAAGTTCACAGCCTGAGGTGGCAACTGAGGTGGCAAACACATCGTATTTAGGGATGTCTTATGCAGTTCTGACAGCTATACACTATAGCATCTCAGCCAATTTAGAAGGAACTTTCTTGAGGCTTTAACTTGAACACCTACCAATTATTACAAACTACTGTGTAAATTAACAAGTGTCCACTGATCCACCTTAAAATTCTGTACAATATGACCATAGTGCAGTGCAAGCACGTGTGATTTGAAACATGCTTAAGAAATGAAATAAAATTGACTATATTTTCAAGAATTGACTGATATTGACAAATCATTTCAAATTATTGACAAGACACGCCAAAGGTCTTCCACTGGAAAAAAAAAAAAACAAAAAAACAAAAAAACAACAACAACCTTGGTATTTGAGTGCTAAATTATTAATTTAGAATGTATTGGAAGTGCCTACATTTGGGAAAAATCCCCCAAACAACCAAAAACCCCTCAACCCCCCCAGCTAAACAACAACACGTACAACCAAAAACACCCCCCTCCCCCCACTGACACAAAAAACAAAAAAAACCAGAAAAAATATTTGCTATTAATCAGAGAAACTACACAGAAATAGTACAAAGAGGTCATCTTTTTCCTCTTCCCTTTGAAGAATTTTTGATTTGACTACTTTTAATAGGATTATCAACTTATTTTCATGTAAGGTGTACCTGATAAAGAAAACTATATACTAGCATAGTCAAATATAAATAAAGCAATAGACAAGATTTTTATTCTTGATGCTCAATTTGAAAATATTTGTGGTAGAGATAATACTTGGTGATCAGCAACTAATCCTTAAAATGAGTTAACTTACATTGAATAAGTCAAATTGTCTTCTAGTTTTCCTCTGTCTATTCTGGAATCTGACATTCTTTGCTCCATATATGTGTACATATAAGTGTACTCTTAGAAGAACACTTGAAGCACATATCAGAATATACTCTAAAAAATAGTTGTTTATCTCACTAATACTACAAGATGAGTGTAACCTTACTAGAAATATTACCTGTATGCATTCCTCCCACTTCTGCTACATAAACCACAGGGACAGAGAAGGTAGATGACTGTCAATGCCACTGTGTCACTGGAGTAGTAAACATAGATTTTCCATGGCTTTCTCTGATTAAAACTTAACTTCCTTATATCAGTACCTTAACTTTCTAATAGCTTTTTTGGGATTTTTTAAAAGCAGTGAGATAATTAAGAAAAAAAAAAGAAACATTAGCAGAACTGTTACTTGAAGTTCAACAAGTTTGGTGGAAGTGCTAAGTTTAATACCATACAATAGAAATTATATATTGCACAGAAAAAAACTCTCAATGCCATTTAAAAAAAAAATTAATCTCAGAACAGGGATAAAATGTTCTTATACAAAATTCACTGATTTTGTTACTCCAAAATCAACATTTTTTTCCAAGGAAAATGTTAAATAATTTTCGTACTCTTGTTCTACTCTGAGTGCTGTTGTGAAACACCGGAGCAGTGAAAAGACTATCATACACAAACAAAACAAACCAGAAGAAAAACAAGAGTGGCCATCAGCATACTACCTCCTCAACTTGTTTCATTGATGAGCCCTCAGACCTGATCACCTCCACCTTGAGGAGGAGCTACCAAGGACTTTCAGCCAACAGCACAAATGGTTAAACGTGACCTTCATGACATTGTGTACTCATGGGTAACCTAAGAAAAGATTGCTGGATAATGGTATGCATCCTGTCATCATATTTGCCACAACATTTAAACTGAGCCATAGCATAACACATGTTGCTAATGAATGAATGCAGCAAAGTTTGGTTTCCAATTATTTTGTTCGATCTTTTAAACACTTCCATCCCCACAAACTTTGATTCACCAACAAAATATTATCAGAAGGGTTGGGACTGAATATGTCTTATGCTCATGAGGTCTTATAGTCTGAATTGAAAAGAAACTTACTGCACTGACAAAATATTCTTGTCTTATGATTCCAAAGGTAACCCATAAAACTAGAAGAAAACCAAGAGGCAAGTGATATACAGCGTATTATGGCTTTTAAGTGGCTTGCCATGATCAGTCTAAACACAAGTCATGGTAGGCAATTTACTTTGAAGCTAGTCAGTGGAGCAAACCAACTTCTCTGTGTAATCACAGGAACCAGTTTCAAAACCATTAAATATGTAGACCAAAACAAGTACTAACTCAGAGTAGATGCTACACTTTTGAAAGAATGGGTCATTAAATTCAAATATGTTGAAATATTGTTTCTATTGCAGCTATAATTCCTGGAAATAATTAAAATTTGTGCACTCACTAGGAAGGCTGCCAGCATACTCTGGATGGGGGCAGGAAGATCGTGATTTCAACATTTTCTCAAAAACCTAAGCCTAGGAAGAATTTACAGGGAAATTGACTGTGTTTGCTTTCACTGAAATTGGAAAAACATTATTGTTGTTAATATTGCAATTACCTTTATTGAAAAGTCAAATACTCATTTAATTGTTTTCGTCAAAAGAATCCCAGTAAGGCCCCAGGTATTTAATAGATACTGCGCATCGGCTATTAATTTAACATTACAAAATTATATATACTGAGGTTTGAAAGATATTGCAGTTTCTGGGCAGGTGACTATGGTAAGATGACTAAAAAGAGGTTTTATTGGTACTAGTCATAGAGTAAATTCAATTGTAGTAGAACAGAACAAGACTTTTACATAGCAGGTTTAAGTATCAGGTTACTCAGTAGATAAAAACACAAGAGCAATCATATTAGGGCAAAACAAACACTACATGCGGACCAGGATTCTTTTTATTGACTTTGATCTACAGAGTCTTACAGCATAAATGTAAGAAAAAGGAGACAAGTAAGTTTCTCTACAAAATATCCTCCAAGCTTCTAGTCATTAAAATCTTGCTGACCATTGTGTTTACATGGACTATCTAAAGATATCAATTTTAAATTTGCATACTTTTTTTTTAATGCTTCTACATTTACTTGCCAGTGTAATTCTTACAGTAACCTTGTTTTATATATATATGCAAAAAAAAGATGTTTTAAACTCATTATTTAGTAGAAATGTTTTTGCAGAGGTTTTGTTTTTGTTTGTTTGTTTAAGATAATGAGAAATAGCAAATAAGTATTCCTTATTTGCCTTTTCTGTTCATCCACAAGTTTAGACCACTAGCATATCCTCTACTGGCCACTGTTTTCCAAGCTGATGGATCCTAGCTAATTTACTTCTTTTCTTATGAAAGTCATTCCCTACCTCTGATTGCCCTTCATTTTCTTTGCAACTATTACATATTTGTTTTCATCTGGTAAGAACTTCAACCAGTTTTCAAGGACTGTATGCCTCATAGGTCTCTATGGTAACAGCCTTAAGTTATCTATTCCATTCTCTTCATTTTCTAAGACATCCTCACATTATTTGCCAAGTAGACCATCTAACACATGCTTTTGGATAAGTATCTACAAAGACTCTAGGATGTATTCCCATTCTTCTAAAGGTAACTATATAGGCAAAGCCAAACTGTTTTTCTCTTCTTTGTGAACCTCTCATCAGACTAATGAGGCATGGAATGATGAATATGGTTTTACTGGTCAAGAGCATTTTTGAGCTATTGGACTCTTTGAATATAAACAATGCTATTGCATTCCTGAACTGAGAATACTTTGTGATTTTTCTCTGAAGATAATTAGCCAAGCTATATTGTAAATAGACATTGCAGGGAAATCTTCCCCCTAAATAGGAAAGGAAGTATTAGATAATTTTTAAGTAGTTTTGATAATTTTTCTTGCCTTATTTGGTAACCAAGCAATATTTTCATTCACTGACAGAAATGTTTCAGAGTTTCAGTTGTTCTCCTGTCAGAGAAAAAAAAATATTTAAGAAGTGTAAATTCATAACTAATGAGAAAAAAAAATAACCCAGGTTATTATTTCAAAGTATTACGTAGAAACTAACCTACAGGTCTTTAGAAGCTCTAAAAAGGAGTACTTACAGTAGCTTTGAGGGACAATAAGCCACTGTTTTTCTCTTTGTATAGGTAAAGAGAAGTCCAACAAAGAATAGGTTTGAAAAATAAGAAAGGACAGGTGATGAAATAACTCAGTCACCTCTGTTGCCTCACAGGAACAATAACCCTACACATGTTGCAGAGGAAAAAGAACTTACCTTTGAATCTAATTAAATGAAAAAAAAAAAAAAAAAACCCAACAAAAAAAACCCCAAAAAACCAAATTAAAAAACAACAACAACAACAACACAAAACACAAAAAACAACAACAACAAAAACCCCCAGACCTAAGAATTAAGGCTTCTCAGTAATACAAGAATGAACAACAGAAGATGATGATTTTTTTTCTTTTTTCCTTCAATCAAGGCTGAACAAAATATAAAGCAAAAAAGCTAGAGTAAGAATGGTGCCCAGGTGTAGAAAACTGAATAGTGCTGAGCTATGATCTTGAAGAAATATTTTATGAACTATACTGTGCAGTTTTGAAGGCCATCTGCTCTTCTAATCAGCATTTCTTTGATATAATCTTACAAAACCAGTTCACAACACTTCCATTTCACCAAGAAGTGGAAGTTCAGATTCAAATTTTAAACGCCAGTTCCTTTAAAAGAAGGCTTATATATATCATTGGCAGCTATATTCTGTAAATTCTGATTGTATAATATGCCATCATCACTCTTCATGACATGTATGATTATACTAATAGAAAACAGCTTTCATACAACTGCACAGTAATTTGGATAATCTTGTCACGCTTAAAAAATATTCAGATAATGGAAAACCTATTATCCACTCTATGTGCTACAATGTTTTCAGTTTGTTTGCATGGATTTATTCTTTTGCCTCTTACTCATTTATCTTCAACAGTATGCCTACTCTCAAATGTCATAAAAATTGTAATATCAGGTTTTTATTTTTGGAGGTTCTATAATTTAAAAATCTACTTGCCATGAATTTCTAAACAGCAGGATAAGATAACTTTTAAAAGAATGAAATACTTTGTTGATACCTGAAAGTAAAACAATTTTTCAGATGTTTCAGATCAGGCAGTGGAATATAAGTGGATTGCCTATTGACTAAGTCATAAGCAGACAAATTTCATTAATCTTAGCGTAAGAATCCTTAGAAATCTTCCCAACTGTAAAGAAAAGGATACCTTCTGTATTATTTTACCACACTACTTGCATAATATACTCTGATATGCAATTGTGATATTCTAAACTGAAGATATGCTCGATATGCTTATTGTGGTGTTGCTTTGTATCTTCTTTCTAAATCTTGTTTTCAGTAAAAGACAACACAGTCTTTTAAAAGTGTCCCCCTCTCTAAGAATTTGCACCAAAAACTATAGTAAAAGGGGTAGTGGAAAGTTGAAAAAAAACAGCCAATATTCTTGTGTCTCATTCATGCAACTGCATAAAGATTTAATTTTACTTCATTTCCCCTCTCCATTTTAATGAAAGCAAGTATAAGAATTAAATTTTAATTGTTTGGAGATTAAAGGAAACTTTCATATAATCATATGTATTTCATTTACTCAAGAGAAAAGAGTGAGGATGCTTAAAGTTACTGTCTTCTGAAATTTAATGCAAGTAACAACTGAACGATGAAAAAAACATTTTTTGATGGGATTAGTCTTTTTTATCTTTGTTTGAAGCCAGGAAGAAAACCTAATCACTTGAACACAAAATAGACCCCCAATACATAAATTGGTCCACTAGAGAGATAAATCATGTACTTAAAGCATATAGTTAGTATGTTTATTGATTTGAGAGCAGAAGAATTTTAACCACTTACTCAGTAAAGGGTGTTTGATAAACATCAATTAATTATTGCTTTTATTTAAAGGAAAAGTGGCGTTTAGTTAAAAATAAAATCCAACAGAACTAAAAGATACTCATATCAGATGGAAATGAATTAAAATTAACATGTTTGGTTCAATTTTCTGCCTATAAAAAAAAAGTTCACACAAATCAGTTTGTCATCTTCACAGTTTTCAGAAAATCTTTTAAAAAGTACTTCAAATAGCGCCGTACTTTAAAAAGACCATTTACAATCCATACAGTGTAGAATTTTGGGGTGCAGGACTATAATTAATCTAAATATACTAGGTGAACTTCAATAAGAATTCATAGAATAAAATGCTTTCTTCAGAAACTTCATGCAACATATGTTTCCTTTAAATGAACACAATCTGTGGGGTTTAAGCATTCCATTGAATATGCTAAACATTTCTAGATTTTATCTAAATGTCCTTTAAAATTTAGTAACTTTTCCAGAATTTTCCAGTACTATACTCAAACAGATTCCATTCCCTACAATGCTAGGAGTGGTAAAGGCATTGGACATTAAGATATCACTACAAGTAAATACTGCATTCATCCTCAACCAATACATCATATTTGTTACCAGGAATGCATAAGGCATTAAAAACATATAGCAGAATAGATTTTTTTCCTTCGCAGAAAGTTTAAAAAAATCTGAAACCAGTTCAAATTGTATTTCTGAAAACACAGGAACTATGTACCAAGTTTACATTTTTAAAATACAACTTTATTAGTAGATGCTTATATATATTTTTAATACTCAATAATGGACTCCAGCTTGGTAATGCTGTGGAAGCCTGTGGGCCTGAGAGGTGACTTCCTGGGGCTATGCCTTGGTAGAATGTCCCCAAGACTTTAACCTCTCCTATGGACCCCCTGTTTTAAAAGACATGCTGATAGTCAACCCCAGCACCACACCCTCCATTAGGCCATTGGCCATTACACCCCTGGTTGATCATATATGGTCAAGTGTCTAGAAACTTCTTTGTTCTTTGTAACCCCATTGGTTTTTACCCCTCTCTGTTTACTCTTGTCTTTTCCTATTGGTCATTGTAGTCTTTTTCCCCACACACAACTCTTGGTGATTGGTTCCTACCCATGGCTCCATCCCCTTCTTCCCATCAGCATCAATGCCTTAAGTCCCCAACTTCTGTGTATTTCAGGATTGTGTGACATTATGTGTTTGTGTGGGTTTATAACCAGATTCTGGGTAGGTAATCAGCCAAATCACTCCATGATAGTAACATAGGTTACCTCCTGGTTTGCATTGCCCTGTCCTCCACTATTCACTATATTCAGTTATTCAACTTTTGCTCAGAAAGGTCATAACACCAAGATTATCAATTGAGCAGACAATAATTTAATAGAAGCTTTACCCTTTGGCCTTTATTATTTTTCCAATGATTATTCTTTTTAAAATGTCTTACTTTATTTTTATAATTTCTTATAGCAGCCAGACTAAAAATCAGAAGATGAACATGCAAGTTGGTGTCAAATATCTGGTTAAATATTGGATTTTATTTAGAGACACTCTTTCAAAAGCTTTTTAATATGTTTTTCAAAAAGCAGACTAGCACTTGATCGCTTTTCTTTCCATACCTTAAGCATGAAAGCTTGCTTGACACTTCTTCTAAAAACTATGAATCAGAGTGTTGCTTAAAAGAGAAAAGCACCTCTTTCCAGAGCAACATTAATTTATAGAGTTTGGGTAGATTAGATCTCCCTGTATCATTTGTATTTGTTGTAATTAATAGTTAGAAAGTCACATTAACCTAAATAGGAGTTATATCTGGAAAAACCTTCTGTAAGGCAAGGACAAAATCCAAATTCTTTCTAGTATCTATTTAGATGCAAGATAAATATAATGAATTTATATCTATATATGTATTACATATATTTTTTTAAATATAATCCATTTAGAAATGGACAGAGAAAGGAAAAAAACCCAAAACTCATCTACACTATTGTCCCTTGTATGCTAACACTTTTACATTCAAAATCTTGTAGACAAGAGGTGGAAAAGACCTCACATATGAAGTCAAGAATTTTTTGTTAATTTGAACATGATTGACATTTAATAGATTTAGTAATAGTAGCCCAGTTACTGTGGTACTTTGAAGGGCATATGGGAGGAGAGAGGGAATATTCCTCTAAGGATATGTGATCGGGGCAGTTTAAATGCAAAAAGAGAATAATGAGAAAAGGGGGAAGCTGTATATGAGAACATATATGGACACATTCCTCACTGACCAGGATTAGAGAGACAATAACAGGCACCAACAAGACCCAGACCTGCTCAGTATAATAGAATTTTATATAGAATTAAGGATCAATTGTTTCAGTAAGATTAACTGATGGAGACTTTATCAAATGGAATACTGTGAAAAAAGGGGAAGCCATAAACAAAACATACAGACACAAAATTGACAATCAATGTGATGAAGACAAACACAAGAAACTAACATCCTCAGTCACAGGAAGACACAGGCTGTCCAGGAACTACAGGCTAACCATGGCTATGTAACTAATAAGGAAGGTCTGGGGTATTGCAAAGTGTCAGAGTGGCTGTGCTATCTGATGAGAAAATGTGCAGGGCAAGCAGTCTGTGGGATAAAGACAGGAAATGTCATGAAAAGGGCTGATCTCATGTAAAACAGGATTCTGTGATTCTATGATTAACAGATAAACCTTAACTAATAGAAAACACTAACATCACTCTCACTAAATTAACAAATATCATGGTAGAAAAAGAGAAACAAACCTTGAAAATTTACCCAGTCCTACTCTTTGGTATATCAACTGAGATCTAACATAACTTAAGCACTACTGATACAAAGCATACTTGCTAAAAAAAACCCCAAAAAACCAGCAAATGTTGCAGCAGCTCTCTCATTAGAGGGTAGAAATGAGCCAAGACACAGACTGCTTCTTTATCACAGCATGAAAAGGGTCCTACTTTATTCCTCTTTACAGCTTGGCCATCCTGACTCCAACTATTTACTGACTCTGGCTGCAGCAAGCTTCTACTGTATGTTTCCCTTACAGCCTCTGACTGCTGGTTATTTCCTGCTAAACTGTAACTGCAGGGACAAGTTTGCAGACTCTGAATGCAGGCTTTTACCTGGCTAAACTATGACTGCAGGCTCCAACAACAGTCTCTAACTGCAGACCCAGACTGACCTCACAGCAGTGACTCTCTCCCCAGGACTGTTTTTCTTCATGATTTCCTCCATTCACGATTCCCCTCACCAGCTAACCCGCTCCCTTTTATCACACTTATCTTTATTGGATATAGCTGTGACTCATCAGGGACAAGGCTGTATTGGGTAATTAACACAGGTGTTACTTTTCAGGGGCAAGGTCACCTGTATTCCCTTCTCCTCCAGGCAAAGGAGATTTTGCAGCCTACATAAGCAATTAATACTGTTCTTAATAGAAAATTGTTTGACATCCAAGTGAAATTTTCTGTAGTTCAATGTGTCATTATATTCTGTCATCCACACAGAAAATACTTTCACTTTACTATTTAAGTTTTAAAATTATTATTTAAAAAAACAAAAAAAAAAACCCAAACAAACCCCAAAAAAACCAGAAACAAAAAAAAACCAACCAACCAAACAAAAAAAAAAAAAAAAAAAAAAAAAACCAAAACAAAAAAAACATCCCACCAAAAAACCCAAAAGCAAACCATAAAAAACCACAAAACCCCCAACAAAAACAAACCCCATGAGCTACCTTCTCAGCTAAATTCTAAGAACTCCTAATAATTTTGTATTTTTTCCTCTGGACTCAATCCCATTGAGTCTTCTCATGCTAGAAGTATGTCAGACAAGGCAGTGCATATATTTCCTGTCATGGTCCTACCAGTGGTGAACAAAAGATTTTCTGTAGCTAAAAACCTTATTAACTGAAAATTAGGGATGTTGCCTGTCATACTCATGTGCTTGTTTTGGTATAAAAGTATTACCATCTAATAGTCTATTAATGATTATGGAGAGCTAATATTGCAAACAGTTAAACAACTATGCATTGCTGTCCTTTCAGAAAGGACTTTCTTTCTCTTTTCTCTTTCTTCTAAAGTCTGTTGATGTATGAAGACTGGAAAAAAAATCAAAAAACTTCCAATAGATTCAACCAGGAAAAAATATTTCTAAAAGGCATAAGTAATAGAAATGTTAGATACAACCCCAAATTTCCTACATCTTATCTGTATTTAATAAACTTTGCTATTTATAAAAATGTTATCATAATTGTTTCTTTTACAATGGCTTGTGGATTTGTATTGGATTTGTGAATCAATACTCTGTTAAAATTTAAACATTTGAGTAATTTTCTAAAGAGAACTGTCTCCATAAATGCAATAAATCTGCCACAAATATAGATTCTACTTAGAGTAGGGTACAAGCAGATAAAAGCAAATTCAGACCCTCATTTGTGTCCTCTAATATCATATATGCTAAGTATGTAGAATAAAAGGATGAGGACCAGGGTTATCAAAATATGCATTTCACAAAAAATAAAGTTCTTATATAAGTAGAAGCTTACAAGAAACATACCCAACCACTGCATCTATTGTACATTCAGCCCTAAGTAATATGCATTGACAAAGAGGTCTGAGGTACTCTGTGCATTTCTTACCTTTTTACTATTTCCTAGTACCTGTGCAATGTAAATCGTCTATCATGTGACCTATCCAGCTGCATCTAGAGTGCTGGGCTCTCCACTATAAGTGAGATATGGCCCTACTGGAGTGAGTCCAGCCCAAGGTCACAAAGATGATTAAGGAGCATCTCTTACATGAAGAGGGGCTGCAAACCTTGGGCTGTTCAGTCTGGAGAAGATAAGGCTTAGGGGAGATGTTATGAATCTGTATAAGACTTAAGGGATGCTACGCATACTAGGGAGCCGAAGTTTTTTTCAGTGGTGCCCACTGGCAAGACAAGAAGCAATGTCAAATATTTGAATACTTGAAATACCATCTGAACCTGAGATAATGCTTTTTTACTATGAGGGTGCTTAAACACTGGCATAAGTTATCCAGAAAGGTTGTGAGAACCTTATCCTTGAAGACAACTGGTAAAAACCCAACTGGACTTATTACTGAGCACCATTCTGTAGCTGACCCTACTCTAACCGGGAACTGGAGCAGATGTTCTCAAGCAGTCCCTTCTACTCTGAATGATTCAGTGTTCCTGTGTGATTATAACTCTATGGGAATTAACTTACAATGAAGGCTTTGATGAAATAACTAGCGTAAGTGAAGGTGGAGAGAAATCAGAGACAAGTGATACATATACCTCTTAGTTTCTAGGGGAAAAAACCACAACATACCACAGGTAATTTTGTCTTATTCTCTGTATTGGACTAATAAGGGTTTGATACAATTAAAAATATCATAATCCTCTGACTCTCTAATAGTGGTAAATTGGTAATTGCTGTTTAAAAAAAAAAATCTCTGTATAAAGCCTCATTGGTATTTGAGACACAAAACAATTCCTATGAGAAATCTACAGTGTAAAAATTATTAAGAAATTCTCTAAACAAAGGAAACTTATGAATTCCTGACACTGTGTAAAAGATATGGGCAGGCTGTACGCTTAGGGTGTAATTCCCTCTGTGAAAAGCCTTCAGAAACCTATAAAGCATTTAACTCCCACTTACGGCCTATTTGAAGTTGTTAAATGGGACTTCCAGACTGTCTGTGCATCAGTCTAATGGTCTTTGCCAGAACACAGGGCCTGATCAACAGGCTGATTCATATGGATATACTTCTGTATCCAGGAAAGTGATTAAAAGGGGCTCTGCACAGATCCAGAGATATTCATTATGGATGCATCAGCCTAAGGGAATCAGGGACATATTCTTTTGAAAAAGTAAAATTCTCACAGACTTCATCATTCCTGAAGTTCTGGATGGACTTCTAATGGAGACCATATTGTCCTGAATTCATTAAAAGAGATATCAATAAGAGGCCATCCCGTATTGATTTCAATAGGTACCATAATATCAGATTATACAATGTGGCAAGTATTTCTGATAGTCAAGTGGTATTTTTTAGGTAGCAAAATCCCCAGTTTTCCTATCTGTGTTATGCATCTTAGTATTTGGAATAAAAAACAGTTAAAAATTAATACTTTAACATAACAGAAAAATCAGAAAGTCAATCTTCCTAAGAATATGTGGGAAGTCAAAGAAGCAGAAACATTTCCTTCACATCTTTTGTTTTGGGTTTATAGATTTCTTTATTCTTAAAGATACAGGCTAAGTTCTGTGTTTTTATTCTGCTGTAGTATTCTTCATTTCAGTGTGGAATTTATGTGAAGAACCACTCTTCACCCAAATAAAGTTCAGGGACAGTTGGTGCTAAATGTAAAACGCAATGCTAATGTATTTTCTGACCATCACTACCACTCCAAAGGTCATTAAAATAAAAGAGAAGAGTTAGAGTTATTTTTCTATTCCATGCAATTGTCTGGTGCTAATGCAGCCTTCTCATTCCTATATGTAGTGGTTTGTTTAGGAAATGACTCAGCTTTCGTGAAAAGGAAAAACAGTCCCTTTAGGAAGTATAAGCTTACATACATGGTATGATTTTAGTACATGGGTTTAAGGATAGACTTGACAATGTTAGGTTAATAGTTAGGCTTGATGATCTTCAAAGTCTTTTCCAATCTAAAATATTTTTTAAATTTTATGGTTCTATATGCCATCTGACTTCAGAGGTCTGATGTTACTACTCCTATCTGTATGTTTGTCTATTGCACATATGCAATTGAAAAGACTTTCAACTGTGGCTTAGACAGTAGACTTATCCTTCTCTGAAGAGTTATTGCAGAGTCAAACTCTAAAGCCAAATTTTTCCACATTGGATATCCAGACCTAAACTAATAGATCAAAATACAAATACCTCAAAGTTTTGATATACAGAAAGTGGAACCACACAAAATAAGAACCTCAACATGCTGGGATGAAGAGATGCTATTCAGACAGACCTTGACAGCCTTGAGCAATGTGCACTTACAGCCTGGAAAGCCAGCTGTATCCTGGGATGCATTAAAAGGACCATGGCCAGCAAGTTGAGGGAGGTGATTCTTTTCCTCTACTCTGCTCTATTTAAGACCTGACCTGGAGTCAGAGCTGGGGTCTCCAGCATAGCAAAGGTGGGTCATGAAGATGACCAGTGTGCTGAAGCACCTAAACACCACTCTTATGAAGACAGGTGACAGAGTTGGGATTCTTCAGCCTGCAGAAAGAAAAGGCTGCATGGAGACCTTATAGCAGCCTTCCAGTACTTTATAGAAGGATACAAGAAAGATGGAGGCTTTTTACTATAGGGGCTTGTAGTGACAGGACAAGAGGGAATGGCTTCAAACTGAAAGTAGGTTTAGATTGAATATTGGGAAGGAGGCATTTACAGTGGGGGTGATGACACAGTGGGACAGGCTGCCCAGAGAAGCTGTGGGTACCCTGGGAGTGCTCAAGGTAAGGTTGGACGGGACCTAGAGCAACCTGGTATAGTGAAAACTGTCTCTGTCCTCTGGCAAGGGAGCTGGAATAACAATTTTTAAGGTCCTTTCCAACTCAAAACATTCTATAGCTTTATGATTCTATGATTTTATGATTCCTCCATTTAAATATCTAAAAAATAAAAAATTGCTTGTATTTTCTTGTAAACCATACATATAGTAAAACCAAACACTTGTCTTTGTTCAGAAAAGGTCTGTTTATTTGCAAAATGTTATATTTTCCCTCTTGACGACACTTATTTAATAATTCAGACTAATGGTCATTTAGTTTTTGAGCAAATTCATGCCAACATAGGATAACTTTTCTGCATGTGTGTTTAAGATGACACTCTTAAAGATCAGTATGCACTAAATTGAAGAATCATTATGCAATGATTCCCTCTTTTCCCACATTTTCTTCCCCCTGCACAACTGTTTTGTACTAACCTGTTGCACCATTTCCCAAGGTAGTTGCTCAAAGTACACGATGTTTCCTGGGGTTTAAAAGTATTTTTTTTTTTTTTTGTTAGGTTTAGCCACTTCTTCTGGTAGGAAAAAAATAGACAATTTTATTAAAGTGATTACAAAGCATAAATACATTGTCCAGTCCTCATTCTTTCAGAAGAATTACCCAGAAATATAAAAAATATCAAGACATTCCCTTCTCCATTCAGTCTGTCAGTATCTAGCTCAACAAAAGAGCTCTTTAGACACTGGTGAGTGTATCATGTAGGCGGTTTGTTTAGTTGCCTGAGCATAGGCATGTGGTCCAAGTAATTACCATCTAATCACAGGTGGTTTAAGGTCTGCCTCACAAGGCCAGGGTCATGTATGCCTTGTAACACAACTGCTAGGCCCTGATGAGTACTTTGGGTGTGCTTAGGTACCTCAAATGGCAGTAGCTGCACCAGTTCTGAATAAATTTGAATCCTATGCTCACACAGGGATGCAAATGTACACGTATATAGTCTGGAGTTGAACTTCTGAGCTGTAGAACTCTAAATTTTAAATTTAGTTGTATGACTCTGGACTTGAATTCCAGGTCTAGAAATTTACTTGTAAAACTAAAATGCCTAAATCCTCAGTTTACCTATGAAATTGTCCTCAATCATATGCAAAACCCAAATACATGATGACAGGTTGGGATTAATCTAGATGTAGCTCAAACCTGTTAGGAAAAAGTGTGATAATGACTTCTGGGAAAAAGTTAATGTGTTTTGTAACACAAATGTTCTCTGGCTCTAAAGGAATCTTAAAATCCAATTTTATACTTCAGTGGGAATAAGTCAAGTCCTAATTTGATCCTAGTCCATTAGATTCTGCAGTTCCTTAGAAGTATGTTTGCTTGACATTGGAGCTAGTCATTCTAAGCTTCTTTCTTAGTCACTGAGGAGAAATAGATATTTGTTTAAATATAAGTATCTAAAATAGGTCAGCTGAATGAGACCCTCTAAGTGCCTGTTCTGTCTATTGATTATATGAGTGTTTTACATGACTATTTTAGATAAAGACTCTGTGCTGTGGACAAGTATTATGTGAGATTAATCCACCCTGCCAATTTAGATTTGTTTGATGAGATTAATCCTTCAGTAAGGATCTGAGTTAATATTTTCCTTTTAGAAATTCAAAGAAAATGGAAATCAAAGGGTGCTATTATTTACTTTCCTGAGAATTTTTCATCCGACATGACAATAAGTGAAGAGGCTTTTTCTATAAAACTGAAGGGAAATATTTTCACATATGAACGAAATTCTTACCTATCAACGTCAGAACTCTGTTAAAAGGTGTTAATTTTGCTGGGAATAGCAGAGGCTTCCTTCTAGCACTCCAGCACTCTATTGAAAGGAGTTTAATTTGTTTTGATGTGATTCTGAAGTTATATTTTGAAGCTGATAAGAGTTGATACGTAAGTCTATAAGCAGATCTGGTACCAAGATCATGCACAGAGGGGCATCCTAGTGTGTGCATGGCAAGATTTCCCAAACTGGGGAATCCTCAGAGGAGTAGAGAGAGCTGCCTGAAGCCTGCAGCTTGCATGGCAATGGCTGATGGACCTAGCCAGGGAGAGGAGCAACGGCAGCCAAATATGCCACTACCCTCAGCAAAAGAAGCTTCTGGATACCACTAGTGACCGGGAGTTCTGAGAACAGAATGGGCAATTTGGGCGTGGCACAAGTGCAAGTGCATGGCACAGCAGTTCACACAGAATTAGCTGCCACAGAACAGCATGCAGGAAGAGGACTGTAGCTCTTCCAGCTCAGCCAGGGAGCAATGACATAAAACTGCCAGAGTGCCTAGGGTGAACTCTAGGCACTGCACTCATGGTGACACAGCTGCCCAGACAGAGCTGCAGTAGGAAAATGGTGCCACCTGGGTGCCAGGATGCAGGGCATGCTCTGCTCCTACACCAGCACCAGACAGCAGCACTTCAGGAGGTGTGTTCAGGGAAAGGAACTTCTCCATTTAGTGACATTGTTTTGGGAGAAGGAGAGTGGGTTGAGAAGCGTCAGCAATTGAAACTACACTAAAATACTTCCAGAATTGCAGAATTTCATCCTACCTTTCCTGGGACAGGACTCACAGGCAGACAGGAAACATGATAGGGAGGATTCCCTATCATCTCCCCATCTGGCTGAATGTGGAAACTTAAAGGTGTAGAGGGAAATGGGAAGTTTCTGGCTAGGACAGCAGATGCATCTTCTCTATCCTGTCCTGACAGAGGAGGTATGACTGACACCAAAGAAGACTTCAAGCATCAGCACCTTGTTATCTAGAAGTCTCTCATACCTTTTCTGTGTAGCCTCCCACAGGCAGCTCCACACAGCTCTGGCTCTTTCTCTTCTTCTTCTCTATCTTCTGCAGTTCCAGCTCACCCCTTCCTATCCCTAGCATAGCTATATAACCCTATCTGTCCCTCACACAACCTCCTATCCCTTCCTCCTCACAGCACAGCCAGCAGACTCCAACTGACTCCATCCTAGCTAACTCATTCTTTATCACACCCAGCTGTGAGGGCAAGGCTGTTACCACTGCATCGTAATTGACACAGCTGCAATATATCAGGGGCAAGATTGCCTTCAGTGCTATCTCTGTCTCTGTCTGTCTTCCCACACCGCCTCACCCTTCCAGGTGCCATGGCAAGTGGAACTTATGACAAGGACAATGGTTCATCAAGGTTGGAGGCATCTCCAAAGTTATGTCAGCCCAAGACCTGTGTCAAAACTGCTTCCATAAAGCACAAAGATGGTTCATTGTCATAGGCGACTGTCTCCTGAGGGCAATTGAAGGCCTAATATGCAGCCCAGACCCACATCTTAAGGAAGTTGAAGAAAAGTAAGAAAGCTTCCTACACTGGTACAGCCATTAGATTATTAGCTTTTCAGGTAGGCAGCAATGAATTTGCAACTAGAAGTCCTAGGGCAATGGGTTTATAAAAGGCAGGTCATGCTTCACTCACCTGATTTCATTCTACAAGTAATAACCCATGTAGTGGGTGATTCAAAGTGTGTGAGTGGATATGGTTTATGTGGCCTTTAGTAAAATCTTCCACACTGATTCCTGGAGAAACTGGCTGCTCTTGGCTTGGATGGCTGTAGGGCACTGGTGAGGCTGCACTTTGAATCCAGGGCTCAATTTCGGGCCCCTCATTACAGGAAAGATATTGAAGTGCTCAAGTGAGCCCAGAGAAAGGCACAAAAACTGTAGAGGACAAGTCTTTTGAAGAGTGGTCAATGGAAGTGGCAGTATTTGGCTGGGAGATAAGGAGGCTGAGGGCAGAGAGACCTTACAGCTGACTACTATTACCTGAAAGGAGGTGGGAACAAGGTGAGTACTGGTTTCTTTTCCCAAGTAACAAGTGATAGGGAAAGAGGAAATGGTCTCAAGTTGTGTCATAGATTGCATATGAGGAAAAATTTCTTCATAAGAACAGGCTTCCTGGAGAAGCATCCTAGGGAATATTTAAAATGCTGGTTGAGTCAATATCCCAGGGAATATTTAAAAGTCATGCAGATGTGGGTGATGAGACACTGGAGAGCAGCACTGCAGTGAAGGACCTGGGGGTCCTGGTCTATAGCAAATTGAATATGAGTCAACCAGGAAGGGTCAACTATGTCCTGTGGTTCATCAGGCACAGCATTCCCAGCCAGGCTAGGGAGGTGGTTGTCCTGCTCTACTCTGTGCTGGTGTGGCCTCATGTTAGGTGCTGTGTGCAGGTTTGGGCACCAAAATATTAAAAAAAAAAAAAAAAGAAAAAAAAAGAAAAAAAAGAAAGATAAAAAGCTATTAAAGAGTGTCCAAATGAGGTCTTTGAAGACAGTAAATGGTCTGGAGGGGAAGCCTGTAGAGGAGTGACTGAGGTCATTTGGCTTTTTGAACCTGGAAGGGACTGAGGGGAGACCGCATTGCAGTCTACATATCTTTACAAGGGGAAGTGGAGAGGCAGATGCTGGTTGCTCACTTTCTGGTGACCAGTGACAGGACCCAAGGGAATGGCCTGTAGTTGTGTCACAGGAGATTTAGGTTAGGTATTAGAATGAGGCTCTTTTCTCAGGGGATAGCTAGGCACTGGAACAGGGTCTTCAAGGTAGTAGACACAGACCCAGATGGGTGGAGTCTTAAGAAGCATTTGTACATTGCTCTCAAGCACATGGTGTGATTCTTCGGGCCGTTCTCTGCAAGGCCAAGAGCTGGACTTCAGTGATCCTTGTGGTTCCCTTCCAAATCGGGATATTCTATGACTATAAAAGTATTGGGCCTCTGTGTGACATTTTTATATAACATTTGTGCTTGTGCATGTATGTAATTCAAGCCAGAGTAGTTAGCAAGTAGATGACAAGAAAGTCTAGGAAACAAACACCGGGGAGACCTTAGGTCTAGAACTCGGTGATGGAGTGGAGCTATGTGTCACAGGACATTGTACATTTCAATGCCAACAGCTTGAGAGATCTGGGGATCTGGAAGTAACTACTGGGTTGGCTGATTTTCAATAATTTATAATATAAATAAATACCTGTATATGTATAAGTATAGGTATTCTGTCAGCGGATTTCAGCCTTATTCAGGAATGAGAAGACAGCTACCAGCCCATCAATGCTTATTTGAGTGCTATGATTTTTGTCTCTGCTGATCCATGTGTTTAGCCATGTGTATGCATATTGTGTTTGTGTGTATTCGTGCATGGTTGCCAATCAGGAATTTGTGCTCACCCTTGCCACTGGCTGGACATGAGGACAAAGAGGAACAGCGCTCTCATACTCATCAGGCTATTGGATTCAGCAACCTCTCACACTTGCACTGTTGGTGCTGTCAAAAACCTTTTTTTTTTTTAATACAACCTCTTCCCCCTCACTACCTCATTTTTTACTGTAGTGAAAAATGGTGAATATGATAAACCATTTGGCTGAATCCCGTTTTGTTTTCTTTAATTATTATTGTTGCATCATCAAGATTTCTAAATTAAATCTAAAAAACCCAGGTCATGAGTTGAATGCTATCTAATTATTTAATCCCTTGAGCAAAATATCTGGCTAGAGAAAATAATCTTCTGTATAGAAGTGGCCAAGTGGCCCATTTTCTTTCTATCCCAAAATAAAATGATTTGAAAAACCTCTTTTTTTTTTTTTTTTTTCCTCATGTCCACAGAATGCTATTTCTCTCAAGAAATTCCATAAACAGTGAGGCTGTTCTGCAGAGAGTTTACTGCCTCTGGCATGCCCATGTTCTTCTTTGGGATCCAGTGAAATGAACTGGAAGAGGGTGAATGAATTGGGCACAGTGATGATGTACTCCTGGTGAGTCCATTCATAGACAGAGCGCAGCAGTCAAAAACATTCTTTTTCAGGCAGAGCAAGAAAGATTAAATCTGTTAGGATTTGAAGGAACATTTTCTCTACATCTTCCCTTAGGATAAACACAGTGACATTTCCATAACAGAAATGGGGAAAGGCATTGCTCATTACAATGCTTTGCTACAACATCTGATTGGATTATCATGGCCACAAAAAGAAAACGCTGATTATTCACATCTCCTCAAAAAAAGGAGGCAAATATCTCCAGTGAAGGGCTACCTATCACATTCTTTTCTCCTAGATGAATGTTTGGAATATTGTCAGAAAGTCTGAATAAGTAATCATAATTTATCTGCTGGGCTTCGCTTAAATGGTAATGTCCTTGCCATCCTAGTATTGTTCCTCTGGGGAGGAGAGAAAGGCTGTGTACATCTATATGCTAAAGCAACATTTATTTATACTTGATAGCATGAAAAGGGTCTTTGATATAATGAAGTGTGTTGCTTAGAAGTAAATTATTCTTTAATAATACTAATTAAATCTTCAATGACACTGGGAATGACACAAGCAAAATGTAACTTGTTAAGCACTCAGGAAATAATTATAATAGAAAATCTGTGGCTTTTTCAGAATGGAAGATTCAAAAACATCCACAGGAAGATGTTACCAGCAATACTTGTTTTCTAACTTTGGCAGTTTCAAGGAAGTTGGCATGTAATTTAATAGAAGACTATGTAGATTAATTTCAACAGTAATAGGATTAGTTTGAATATTCTGAGTAATGTACAGTGATTGATAGCATAAAAACTAAAAACTCTTCTGGACTAACCATGATGGTTTCTTTAAATACTCCTAATTCTAGCTGACTTTCTGAAAGCACCAGACAAAGTTCAGAATATTGGGAGAGACTTTCAGAAAAGGTGGAGCTGCTTTGATGTCTGAATCATGCACAGAGAGTTGAATTAGCCAGCTCAGTGGTGCAGAATAGCTGTACTTTCTCTCCTCTGGTAGGCATGCGTCCTCGGGGTTGAAGCAGGGAGTGTCTAATTGAATCATTTCCTCATTCAGCTCAAATACAGCAAATATGTAGTTCAAATCCAGAATATTTGTTGTGATTATTCATCATAATATAAATATTAAAGATTATAATTAAATCCAGGAATTATTTTTTGTTGAAAATAAAACATGAATATTATCAAATTTATCTTTCAAATCCCTTTGGAAATGTTACTTAAAGAAATGCATAGAAGCAAAGTTTATTCTTACTCTTGGAAATGTTTCTACAATTTCAAAACATTTTCCCCTTATTTCTTCCTTCTCTATATCACCTTTCCTCTGCTTCTTCTGAACTCTTTATTGATGAAACTGAAAAGTCCTGAAAGAAAGTCCATCTCGCAGTTTCAACAGTTCTGTTCCTTCAGAGGACATTGGAAGGGTAATAGGAAAAAGGTGAAATATTGAGTCTTCATTTCAGAAAATTACTTATCCTTCCCCCAAAACCCATCCTCCCAAAATAATTTGACAGCAGATAGAACAATCATATACCACCTCCCTGTGTTTCAGTTGACTGTACTCCAATAGTTAGCAATGCTGCTGCATAATCTTGGCTTGAATTTCTGGAAAGAATTGTTGTGTTGTGAAAAAGATCTGTGACAAAGCATGTGGACTACAGCCTTACAAGATAGGAAAAGTAAAATTTCAGAGAAAGGTAAAATTTTTGAGATTAATCTAACTGTCAGGTCAAGGACTCAAGACAAAAACCAGTGGCATTAAAAGGCAAAAAACTAAAAGATCCAGGGGGTGGTTACTCAGAAGCATCCAGAATCAAACTGTTTCAAGGATCTTCTTTTCCTACAAGCCAGCTGCCTAGCTAACAAAGATCTCACTGGACTGGTGAGAATAATAGTTCAGAATATTCTAGCTCATTAGACCCAACTTCATATGTAGCAATCAAGTAACTTGTTTTTTTATTTTTAATTTGTGTATATCTTTTTACAGTGTCTCAGTAAAATTTTCTCAGAAAGGCCTGGGGTTTTACAGCCTGGGATGGTTACAAGGTAAGGAGAGGTCAAAGAACTTTTCATTTGTATGAAATGAAAATGCTAAAGATGTAACAGAAGTATAAGAAATGAGGAGGGATAGAAATCAATACACTTCTGAAATGGCTGATCTAATAAAGTGCTTTTATTAAATCAGGAGTTAACAAAATAAATTGGAAAGGTATACATAATTCCAAAGCAATAAAGATATTGTGAATATACAATTTGTTAAGAATCTGAGTAGTGAACTCTTAAAGGAAGTACAGTACCTCCACTTGGCCTGGATTACTTGTGCTCCTTCGTCTTGAAGGCTTTTAACCACTACCAGTATTTCTCAAAATCAGACAAGTGAAGATAAACCTCTTGTTTTCTGGAGGATAATCACAGATTGGAGTTTATTTTCAGCAATTTTATGTAATGTATATCACTGATATTTCTCAATGGGTCATATCCATGGGAAGCAATGCATGTATTTTAGCTACAACTGTCCTGTGAGCTAATGTGCAGCAGCCATGAGTGCACCTATGGATAGACAGACTACTTGGATATACTTGCTCAAAGGGTAGAGAGTAGTGATGGCTAGAATATGGAAAAGAACATAGGATTCCAAGAAATATCTTGAATATTTCAAAATTTGAAATGACCTTTGATTATTTGGACCTTTGATTCTTGAAACTGTATTTAAGGATTATGAAGTATCCTTGCATTGATTCTTGCTGTGTAGAAAACGTGTAAAACCCACACTTTCTCTAATAAAAGAAAATTACACCCTAGCGTCCTAGCATTCAGGTGTCTGTTAGGATGAAAGACTTAAAATCCAGGTATTGGGAGAGTTAAGAAATGGGCTTCAACTGAGGAGAATCCCATCTTGTAATTATATATATACATATATCAGTAGATAAATATTGAGACAGACAAAAGCATGAGTATTCTTAGTTTAACAACTATGGCTCATATTTGACTGTTCTGGTTGTTCTAGTATGTCTAACTTTCTACTGCTCCAGTCTTCATCAATCCTTGTGCATACACCATAGAACATGAAACTATGAATCCTGCAAGAAATTACTACTTAATATCATGGGAAACACTATAGAAATGAATTCTTAATTATGCAGCATATGTGGTAAAGTATGCATAGTATAAAATATAATTATATTAATTATACAGTGAGTGAGGCTGTTTTCAACACTGCCTCCACCTCAATTATCATTAATTCTAAGGAAAGAACTTCACAGAGCTTAAGACAGGCAAGAGTAGAAAGAGAGGAGAAAAGGAGATAACAGTAAAGAAAAGGAGTAGAAGAAGAAGAAGTAGAAAAATGAAATAAAGACATTGGAAAATAAGTGTCTGTAGCAGAATCAGGTTAGGAAGTGGCTGGCTTTAGAGTTTCTCATAAATGTCCTTTTACCTTTTTTCCAGGACTCAGAGATTAAAAAGAAAAAAAAATTAAAGAAATAAAATTCTACAGAATTTCTCATTGATGAGCAGTCCTATATCCTTATAAAATGAGAAAGAACAGTACTTGCTGTAAAATAAAATTTTAAACATTCTTAAAATTAAAAGAAAATTAGATAGACAAAGATGATAATTTAAGTGGTAATCATCAGTTTCTTCCATGGAAGACTATATAGGCTAAACTATATCTTAAAATAATGTTTGAAATAGTTGAAGTAGAAGTAGATTAACTAAATGAAATAAGATCAAAACTCCACTGACCTTTCAGGGCTATCACATATGCTAAATTGCTGACTATCGGCACAGTTGTTGTCAAGCCAATGTTTGATATCTGCCTTCAGGATTATTTCAATATGTATTAATGTACATATAATCAATATGTATTATTTCAATATGTATTAACTATTAATTTATGACAGAGTAATGATCACGTAAAAGAATTAAAGTTATTTATTTGATTATTTAATAGAGGAAATCTCACTGACACATGAACTGTTCCATCTTCACTTTGACTCTGCCATCAGTTTTGAGCCAATATTTTCCAGAAATAAATTATTTAAATCCACAATCCTAATATGGAATTAACTATTGTAAACTACCCTGCAGACAAAATTTTTAAAATTCTTGAAGTGTCTTTCATAAGCAAAGTTTTAATAAATTCCTGGTATAAACATTATTTTGAAAAAAAGCTCAATTAAAGAAGGTATGTTTCAAACATGAGTTATGATTAGTATGAAAGAGCAGTCATTTTTCTAAAATGTAACACCAGACTGTACACAGTGTTAAATGAGATCTAATCAAACTTTCCTGTAATTACTTTTCTCTAATTTGTTAGCATAGACTTTAACCTGGCTTAGAGTTCAATGTGATGACAAACCATGGATTTACTTTCTTCCCTAAGGTAACTCTTTAATAACTGGATACCTCAAAACATTAAGCAAAATGGAAAATATCAGTTTTATACACACTGCTAGTATTACACCTGACATCTAAGGTTACATTATTGACATTGATTTAAGTGAATTTTATGCTTGAAAGAGGGATGTTGTGGTGAATTTTATATTATAGTCTCTGCGAAGGACATGTTCTCCCAGTATTTAATTTAGAAGTTGTTATTACAGTATTTGTTTTATATAAAAGTAGAATAAATAAGTGCAGAAGCTCTCTTAACTCAAAGGAAATATACATGATTTAAAAATAACTAAGTGGAGTGAAACCAGATTATTTCATGATCTCAGAGGTAAAAGTACAGTAAAAGACAGACACGGTCTATATTTTTAAGTAAATAAGTAAATCAAAAATGTGAAAAAAGTTTCAAACCAGAAGAATATTCCCCATCCATCTTTAAAACTTTGTAGCTTCAAAGGGTTTAAAAATATTGATGACTACAACCTTATATTGTGGATAAGTACATATACTCTGCGGTTCAAGAAATTATTAAAGCACTGAAAATGTAATTTAAATCTCCCAGTGAGGTCTGTTTAGCAAATATTTAAATTAATTAAGTTATTCCTAATAGGTACTATGGGTGCAATTGTGAGCTGATGCATCTCTTAGAAGTAATGAGATTATGTGAAGAACTGGTGATACCACAATCCCTGCTTTGAATACTGGAAGTCTACCTCTGCAGTGTAATTCCAATTACAAAGAAAAAAAAAAAAAAAGGAGCAGTAGTTTTGGTATGCCCTGAGACATTATTACACCTTGGTTTGATGGCTTAACCATTAAAATCTTTTATCAAAGATCAGCAGAAAAAATGTGCCTGTAACAACTTCTCGTCTGTCAGAGTTAATGTACTGTAGCATTGTGAATTAATGGATTTTGATAACATGTACTTCATAAAATCAAAAAAACAGGAGCACCAAAAGTGCTATTTCACTATATTATGGTAATATTAATAGGTGCTTGCAACTAGAATTGATAAACACAAGAATTCTATGACAAGAGGTTTGAAATCTAAAATGGATTTCCCATGTATACCAGTCAGTGGTCTGTCTAAAGCACTAAAACGAGAACATTATAATAACTTGTTTTGTGCTTTTCAATGAGTAAGTAGTTGAAAATTTGCTACTTTTCCACATAAAAAAATCACAATTCAGTGTTAAAATCATTATTACTGTGACTCTGGTTTTAGCACTCATCAATAATTCAATTTTGTCACCATTTCGTTAATATTTAAGCACCACTGTACTGTTTATAATGATTATTTAAAATAATTCCTAACATTGAAGACATACTTTTCCCACTAACAGTTATATGTTTAATTTCTCTCAAAACTTTAGCACTCAAAAGCTACGTCCTTGCTGGTGTGCTGTAGATGAGTTTGTCATATATTTTGTGATAGTAAAGCCGTGAATTCCACATGCCATTTTCTTCTCATACATTTAAGAATTTGAAATATTAACAACTTAGTTCCCTCTTTTTTTGGAAAGTATTGTTATTTAAACCTGGTAGGCAGATAATCAACACAAGTTGACTATTTTTTTTTCTAGTCAACATGATTTTTTGTTCATTTCCCAATACAGGACATGGAAGAGAATAACGAGGGTGAAAGTGAAACACTTTATGTGCTGAGGTAAAGTCATTTTAAGATGTAGAGATGCATACGACAGTTAAGCAAAGTAAGGAATTAATTCACTTCTTCCCATCAGCTGTCATGTGTTTAGCCATCTCCAGGAAAAGCAGAGCTACATCATATGTAACAGGTACTTCTGAAGCCAGATATCATAAGTTCCAAATGTCTTCTACTTCCTCCTTCTTCCCTGCTAGTTTTTACTGCTGAGAATAATTACTATCATTCATTTAAGAGATGGACTTGAATATCCTTTTTGGGTACTTTCCAACTCAGAATACTGTGTATATATGTGTGCTTGTGTGTGATTAAGTGCAAATAATGACTGAAACATGGTATAGATTTTTTTTTAGCTGAACTGAGTCCACTGGGGTCAGCTGTCCCAAGTATGTAACCTCCCAACTTCCTGGTCAATATCAACTTCTTGCTGCCTCACTATGGGTGCAGCATAAGAAATGGAAAAGGCTTCGGTATTTACCACAAATGATTGCTTAAGGTCTCAAAACATTATCATTAAAGGTATTAACAAAACAGGTTTCATAGAAATTTGGGAAAGCATGAGCTGTGCCTTGTGTTCATCTACAAGGTCCATTCAATTACTTAGTACATTAATGAAGCGTATAAAGAAAAATCAGATTAGAATAAATTTTTAATAATTTTTTGGAGAGCGGGGATGCAAAATGAAGTTCTAGAAGTTTGTGGTGTAAACAGTGTTCCTAATCTTGAGATTAGAGGGTGTCCTAAAGAGGAAACAGGAGGGGTGAATCACCATGCAGTGCAAGAACCAGTAGCAATAACAAAAAAGTTAGAGTACCATTGACACTGTTTATTTTACTGTTTATATCCAAAATGTAGTCCCACACATTCTATTATGATGAAGAGTAACTACCAGAGTCAAAACCCCTCATGTAGCTCTATGACATAGCATATTTGATCTCCAAGCTAACTGCCTTGAATTAAGTAGATATTTTTAAGTAATAAGAACAGGAAAAAGAACAGGAAACCAATGATCACCTTTTAATTTTATGTTTTCACCGCTATGTAAAATGGACATCATGTTTATGATGCTAACTAAACAGGATTATTACTAGTACACCACTGTGTTTGCATATGTTTTCCAGAATAGGTCAGTTATCATCAGCTTTTGTAATGTATCTGCAATAATTGATAGCTCTTGCCCTGTGGAGCAAGTGAGGCACAGCTGAGGAATTTTGCATTTGTTTACTTCCTACATCCCCATACATGGCATCTTCACAAGATGTCTGAGATAGCCATCCTATAACCGTAAATCCAAAGGTAAGTAAAGAATATTTTAACAGGCAGATTCAGTGGTGAGAAATTTCATTTTTTCTTGTTTATTTTTTCCTGTTTTTAATGTGAATCCCAGTTTTATCTAGATCTATGGTTATTTCTCCCATATTTGCACAACTACAGAATCTGAATTACCCATCCTGCTACAAGAAGGGCAGATTAATACCTTCTCATGTACAACTAAAATGGCAGGTTAACAACCACTAGTGTAGTCAACATCAATTCTGCACCAGGCAGTACAGAACAATGCAAAAGTGGAACATTTTCTGGATATTAAGCTCAATTCTTCACTGCATCAACCTCAATTTTCTATGCTTCACTGACAAAATAGGGTCTTCCAGCTGGTAGCATAATGAGCTGGACTAGACTAACTTCACAACAAAATTGACTGTAAAACAAGATTTGAATTCTAAAGGTGCAAAGAATGGATCCTGTATCTTCTCTTCTCTTCTCTTCTCTTCTCTTCTCTTCTCTTCTCTTCTCTTCTCTTCTCTTCTCTTCTCTTCTCTTCTCTTCTCTTCTCTTCTCTTCTCTTCTCTTCTCTTCTCTTCTCTTCTCTTCTCTTCTCTTCTCTTCTCTTCTCCTTCCTTCCTTCTTTCTTTCTTTCTGACAGTTTGGATAATTCATTCCGTTGAAGGGTTCACACATCAGATAACATAGATGAAAATAAAAAGTGTTAAATTCATTAGAACAGAGGCAAAGCGTCACCTACCTCTACCAAAATCCTAATTAATTTTTTTTTAAATTGTGTTGTCCACTTAAGACACTATATTAAACTAAAGACGCTCCTGCTAAATTTGGACAGACAGTCAATATACACACATGATGGCAGAATCATAGATGGACAATGTCTTATGAAATAGTTACTGATAAATTTAAAAAAATCCAAGGAAGAAACAGCTTTTTTTCCTCCCACACCTTATGCCATTGCAACCTCTCCCAAATTTATTCTGTATTATACAACAAAATAGGTCAGGTACTGAATGCTTTGGTTTTAAAAGTATTGTCAGATGCACCATTATAATCTGTACAGTATCAAGAGTAGGAATTGCAAAATGCCATATTCATTGAACATTATTACAGAATAAATTACAGTGATAACTGATTCACATGAGTTATGAAGTTAATCTTTCTTTTTCAATGTTTGACTCTACTGATGTTATTTTTCATTAGTGATTTTTGCTGAATAATTCAGATCTAAAGGAATTAGTAAAGGCATAAGACAGTAAAGTTTTGATCAGTAAAAGAAACTTCTGTTCTATCTCTTGAATTGCACAGCATCCATTACACTGGCAAATGAAGAGCTCTGTCTTCAGATAGTAGTCAAAGCAAAGCAATAAGTACGTGGACACTAAATTATTTCAGAAAATAATCAAAATTCTTAGACATCAGTTTCAGTCTGTAGAGTTGCACTTCAATCAGAGTTAAGAAATGTGAGAAGATAACAGCAAAAGATTGAAAAGAATTATAGAGAATATCATTCATTGTTACACTGAAATACTCTAGAACCACAGTTACAAAATCCTGGTGCACACCCCTGTCTATTCAATAGAATAAAAAAAAAAATAAAAAAAAAAAATAAAAGAAATATTATAAGATTATAATAACAATTGTAGAAATAATAGATTTATCTATATTATTTAGAAGGGATTTTCCCTTTTTCTTACTTTTTTTTTCTTTTCTTTTTTTTTTTGTGTATTACTGATGTATTTTAGTAAAAATCCTCAAAGTGATTGATGGACAACAGTTGAAGAAGTAACACTGCTGCTACTTCTTCATTCTTGCAAATAACAGTCAGCTTTCATTTTAACTTATAGGCTTGCACCAAATAGCTTTAAGGAAAGCTTAAGAACAACATTGTGACTCATTTAGAAGCTGGTTCTTTTTCTCTTCTGCTTTATTTGTGGAACAAGCCATAGTCTTGTTCACATGATTTATTTATCCAACATATCTTAGTTGAGCAGATATATTATTAAGAACATCTACACCTTTTTAATCCTGACTTCTTACTCCTGAGAACACAGCTGCAAAATCTGTCTAAATGAGCAGAACATATGCCAAAAAGTTGTCACCGGACTGCTTTGGCTAATGCAGGTCTAAGCATTAGGTGACATACAGACTTCCTCATCACTCAGAAAAAATCAGCATAAACTGTTACAATCTTATTTTGCTGATAATTTCAGATATAGTTAATCTTTTTCTGCACAGGATTTTTAGGGAATATGTGAGATATTAGCTCACTGAAAGGAAACTGCTGCAAGTTTGAAAAGCTTGGTTCAAAAATAGGATGAGGTGAAGGATGACATCACTGTCTTGCCAAATATACATATTCTGATAATGTTTGTAATGCATTTCCCATATATATATGTAGAAGGTAGTGTAGTTTGACTCCTAGGCCTGTTCTGTTCACAATCTGAAAGACAGCAGCTTCCCTTAAAAAGATAGTAAGAACTGCCACCAAGGTTCCATTTCTCACTAAAGAAGAGAACATCTAACTGGTTAATTCTTCATTACCAATGATGCAGTGGGTGTGTTACATGCCAAAAGTAATTATCAGGTATCAAAAAACTCACAGGCTATTGTGTTTTGACACATTTCAATATATGTTTGGTAGAAAAGTGTTCTTGACTCTCTCTTCTATGTTTCTGATGCCATAAAGCAGTAACTCTTACACTGACACTGCCTTCTGGCATGTGTGGAGTCACTGCTACAGGAAAAAGAGCCTATCTCTTGTTCTACACTATTCTTCCACACAGACTTCTAGAAAAATCCGTAACAATTTGTTCATCTCTTTTGGCATTTACCTACACATATTCTAATGTTAGTTTACTACCACTGTGAAGTAGTTTTACTACACATGTTAAAGGTTCAGGTTGGACATCAGGAAGAATTTTGTCACTGAAGCAGTAGTTAAGCATTGTAAGGGACTGACCAGGGAGGTGGTGGAGTCACCATCCCTGCAAGTGTTGAAGAAATGACTGCACGTGGCCCTTAGTGCTATGGCTTAGTTGACATGGTGGTGTTCAAAGGTTGGACTCGACGATCTCAGAGGTCTTTACCAACCTTGATTCTATGTTACTATGCTGTAGTACAGGATGTACTGCACCCTTTACTTATTCTAGTAAAGTATCACAAGGAAACTTAGCAAGAACTTTGAACTTTTGGAGTTACATAAATTAAGTATGGTAAAATTAAAACAAAACAAAAGTACTATTTGAAGACAAAATAGTTTATTTTTTCTTCAGCTATTGATCAGTTTGAAAAATGCCACATTCTAAACCTTATGCAAAGTATTACAGATTTAGTTATTTTGATATTTATTTTGTGGCATCTTTAATAGAATAACAGAAAAATGGAAAACTAACACCTCCTGAAATCTGATCTAAAATTGAACAAAATAACAAACAAAATATTAGTACAATAACAAAAATGTATCTTCTAGTGAATTACAATTTCAATGAGAAAAACCACACCATAGATATGTTTGTTCTTGTTCATTCCAATTAAACACATTAAATCAGAACAAACACATTTAAAAACTAACCCAGGTTAAAAAAAAAAAAAAAAATATCTGGGCAGAGCAGAGCAAAGCAGCAGTAATTGGGTGAAATATTCTGATTTCATGCTACATCTGCTATTGACTGAGTCTCCAAATAATCTATTCTTGCAAGTCAAACTACTTCCACAGATTCTCAGTTAAAGACTTAAGCAATCACAATGCAGCTTTCTCAAGAGAAAGATATGAAGGGCCAGATTCCCAGTTATCACATATTGTCAAAGTTCTATTATTACCTGTCAAGATCCATCAAACCGTACTGACAACTGCCCTTGTCAATACCTAAACTTAGTATTCTGTTTCAATGAGTTATACCTGAATTTTCACATAAAGTTTGTCAAGTGAAAGAAAAAAAAAAAAAAGTCATGAAGTCACATTTCCTCTATTAGGTTTCTCAGAAAGTGTGACTCAAAGTTTGGTGAGTTGACCACAACTGACATTCCAATACCAATACAGCTATTCTGTAAGCCCCTCTCCTATGGATGAGGAGAAAACCAAAGGAATGAAAAAGAATTTGTGGAGCAAGATAAAGGCAATTTAACAGGTAAAACAAGAGCTGTGAGCTACCACAGAGTAGTAATGAAAGGTTTTATTCTCTACTTCCTATCAGTTCTATACTAGAATCACACTCTACTTTCCCTGTGGCAGGCTCAATAGACAGGATGCATGCCACAGTGTATTCCCATCCTCTCACTACCTGGATAAATATGGTGAGTCAAGGCATAGGAGGAAATGGCAACAAACTCCTTCCTGGTGCAGCAGACACATCTCTTCTGTGACTGCCCAACCTTCCCAGATGCCTTGGCATAACAGGTGTGAATGGAACCAGACAGTGATGAGTACAGTGGTTCATCGAGCTTGGAAGTGTCTCTAAGGTTAAGTCAGCCTATGGCCTGCATCAAAAATCCTTTCATAAAGCAAAAGGTTTTGTCACTCTCATAGGAGACTGTCTCCTGAGGGAAACAGAAGGCCCAATATGTAGCCTGGACCTGCTTCTTAGTGCAGTCTGCTGGCTGCCCAGGGCTTCTTGTATTGAAGAAGTGAAGAGGAAAGTTCCTACCTGTGTACAGCCCTCAGATCTCTGTCCATTATTTTGGGTAGGCAGTAATGAAGTTACAAGAAACCTGAAGACAATCAAGAGAAGCTGAGATGATCGGCTCAGGGATCAGAAGCACAATAGTGTTTTCCTCCATTCTTCCAGTTTCAGGAAATGATGAGAGAAGCATCAGGAAAAGTCAGCAGATAGACACTTGGCTCAGAGTCTGGTGTCAATGGCAGAATTTGGTGGGGGGGGAATGTTGGTGATCATAGGTGAGTTTACACAACACCAGGTCAAATGGTGACAGATGGGCTGTCTCAAAGTGGGAAAACAGTCTTTACACAGGATTTGGCAGAGCTCATTGAAAGAGTTTTGAACTACATTTGAAGGGAAAATGGGATAAAACCACTCTGGCTAGAGATAAACCTGGGGGCAGCACAGTAATGTTTGAGGGATAATGTGCTAGTGAGGACCTTTGCTCTGGAGTTTCAGTGGAGATAGAGGAGGAAGGTCCATACTGTAGCAGGGAGACCAGGGTTATTGATATCTTTGACACCACAGAAGAGCCTGAATATGGACACATTAGTATTGGAGTTCCTCCCTCCCCAAACAATATCAGTATCAACAGCCCAAGAGAAGTGCATCTGAACCAATTTTTAAGATCTTATGATTAAATTTATTATACCTGTAAGTGCTTATTCTCTTTTCATCTACTATAAGGACATAGAATTCTACTATCTCAGGGTTAGATTTAAATCTTTAAAACTTTAAATTTGTGCAGTTGAATTATAATATAAGTTTCTCTTTGTAAGTCACTTTTCTTTCTTTTTTCCCCTGTCTTAATACATCAGAAATATCAGAAATGTCAACAAAAATCTCAACATCAGAAATACTAACTTCAGATAATCCAGAGAAATAACTGTTTCTTCAGTTATTTAAGTTACTTTAAATTTCTCCAGTGCCCATTTAAGATCTTACATTTTTATCTAAATCTATGGCAATTTTTATTTCCCATTTGAGTAACTCTGAGAATTAATAGGTACTACAGAATATCACCTGGAATGCATTTTTCAAGCTTTGTATAGCACTTGTGATGTAGAGAAGGATCAAGAGAGTCTTTCACCACTTCACGAGAAAAATCCAAGGATGCTGTCATAAAATTGTTAGAAATCTCTTTAGATCTTTTATTTCTTTCATCTGCAAGTATATCCCTATAGTATGACCGCATTTGTGGCAGCAACCCATAATTTATCAACACATCTCTCAGCTTCATCACTATGATACCAGAACCTTTTTCCATTTTACCAAGTGAGGAATTACTTCTACTGCCTGGATATATTTCTTTTTCTCCATCAATAAAAAAAAAAAAATCAAGCAGTTACTAGAACATGGCCTTGTTGCTGAAGTCTGAAAGGCATTAAGAGGCTTTTTTTTTTTTTTTCCCCCTGGTACTGATAAGGACAGGTGACAGTAATAAGGGACAAGTTTTTGGCTTTGGTCTAGTATCCCAGAGAATACATAGTAGAATCTGTTGTCTGTTTTTAGTGACCTGTTTCTTAAGCATCCTATGTGGAAGTCAGCAGAGAGATTAGCTGTGCTGGTAAAACTTTAAAATGAGTTGTTAGGGTGATTATAAAGAGGGAATGTTATGCACAAGTGAGAGAAAGAAGTTTGTGTTGGTGTAGTGGTTCAGTGGGAGGGGGAATTTGACATCTGATTATCCAAAAGCTTCTTATCATATCATGCAAATACGAACTTCAAATGTGTGAATTGTCCTCCAGAAATAACAAGAAGAGTGAGTCTTTTTCCTTACTAGCTTTGCCGAATTGAGGTCTTAATTACCATGCAATTGCTACAACATTATATAAAAAGTATGCATAGCAAAGCATTTTTTCTATGACTTTTAACTTAGAAATTGTACAATGATTTAAATATTTTAAATGTGCTTGAAATGCAGAAGTTTAAATATTATAATGCAGTAACTTCTTGCAGTTGTCAGAACCTCTGGAAAATCTTGAAAAATAGAGCCTTTAAGATTGAATTGCAAATGTATGTGTATTAGGAAGCCAGAACTTATAATTTTATATCCATTTAGTACACGGTTAATCAACATTACCTAATTTGGTGCTATGTAATTTTATTCCTGTTAGGTTGTAGTTGTGCCACTACTGTCCAATTTAAAGACTTCTAGTGACTATCATTACAGTGAATCACAGTTACTTAGGAGATAACCCAATAAAACACTCTTTCTGATGAAGCTTCGCCAGTCAAGCAACGTACACTGTGATAATGCCCTACATTTATAATGCACTTTTCATCCCAAAGCACTTCACAAATTACATACAGTGAACATCACAAATCTGCAAAAGCTTCTAACTAGTGAAGTGCATAAGGCAACCGGCATACAGGATGCTCTCTGAAACTAAAATGGAGGAGGAAATTTAGGTGACACTTTTCCTGTTAAATTGTTCCTACATTTCTTGTATGTGCACATAAAGCAAAAGAACCCCTCTATTTAACACATTTTCTATGGTGTACATGGAGGCAAAAACAGAATGGGAGACAATCTGAAGGAAAATAACACAATAAATAGGTCAATCTTGCTAATTTTGAACCTGGGCCTTATAGCATGTGGATGTTCCCCTCATGTTCAGGATAGCAAGATATGTCATTCGACTGACATGCAAGCATGATCTGGCAAAGAAACCTGTAGTTGTTACAATACATTTCTCAGAAACACAGATTCAAATAGCTGTCATTTTACATCCTGAATTCCTTTTAAATAGAATGATCTTGTACATTTCACAGATCAGGTTTGCACATGTCTGAAACAGAGAGGGGAGACAAGACAAGGAGACTGTTAGCTAACACTGTTAGCTTTGCCATCTAGCCTGCCACCCCATTCCTCCCACTCATCATACTAAATAGTATAGTAGTATCATATAAAATTCACTTCCACAAAAGACAAAAAATAACTTCCTAACATCTAAAGTCACTCAAAATATGTTTGATGGCAGTCATCACAAATATTAAAAAGTAAAATTTGAGTATCTGCAACTTCATCCTGTGTAATAAGCACAAATGCACCTCTGGGTGTTAAAGCTTGATTTCTTTTCTTTATTTTGGGGGTGGGGCAAGTGATACATTTCCTCCTTGTCCCATGTTATATACATGACCTGACTTTTGTTAGTGATACGGATGTTATTATCACTAACAGTTTTTAAGTCTAGATTTTCTAAAAAGCTATTTCTACCCTTAAGAAGAATATCAAGAACAAGCTTAGATTTACAAATGCTTATTCTTAAATTTTTAAAGTTCTTATTTATATTTACTGGCACCGGTTTTAGAGAATCCTTCCCTTCCCCAAGCAATACATATGTACAGTTTTGAGCAAACTGCCAAATACTTCCAAAAGTACACAGTCTTTTTCAGGCTGCAACAGCCTTGAAAAAGTTGAAATTTGTTTCACAGCTATTTAAAAACATGCTCTGATAACCTGCAAATAAGATGCAAGATACAAAGGAGTTGAAATTTGATCTCATGAAACCTAACATCCAAACAGGGGAGATTATTTTGCCACATACAGCATATCTGTGTTCATATTAATCTGAGTAGGAAAGCCCTATCCCCCTCTCAGATATCAACAGACACAGGTTGACCATTCCACCTAATTTGTCAGAAACTTAAAAATGAGATACAAAATTACTAATTCAGCACACAGATTGAAATCATTGAGTCATTGATTTAAAGCAAATTGATAATAAATTGTCCTGGCTCTGAATAAACATGAAAAGGTAATATTTTATGTATGAAGCACAAATTTTCCTTAGATGAGGTATATTCTGTTTAAATATTTACTTCTCTTCTTTTCCTTCTTATATCTTCCCAAACAGTACAAAAAGTTTTAAATCCAGCCACATGCTGTGACTGGAATGCTGTAAATAAATAGGTGTGAGACTTTGTGCAATAAAATCATGAATGATACAGTAATGCACAGGGGACCAGGTGTTGGTGATGATCTCAAAAAGGTAAAATGTAGACAGAAATCAATTTCATTTAAATTTATCTATAAAGGGGGAGGTCTAAATAATGTAACCTGGAAGTTACCAATTTTGAAATTTAGGAGTAAAAACACAATTATAGTATGCACCTGCAATATTTTAATAAAATGGAAATTCCTAAATTGACTGAGCTGAAACTTTGATAGTAAAGATGCAACATAATTTTCCTCTGAGATGATTCTGAAGGAGCATTTCCCTCCAAACTGCCCTGAGAACTTACAAAATAAGCAGAATAAAGATAATTTTATTAGATTCTTATTGCAAATTTTTGTTACATATAATGTTACACTAGAAACCTTTAAGTAAATTATGAGTTTAAACGAGGGTAGTGATAAAATTATCATGGTGGATAGCTTCTAAGTTTTAATAAAAGTGTTCTTTTAGAGATACAGGCTAAAAAATTATTATAATTACTGGTTAAGAACTCTGGAAGAAGAAATGGTTGCTTCCTCTTAGATGGTTTTCTATTATGTGTAATTAATACGCTCTATAAAATTTTGATTTAAAATTTTGATTAATCTCTTTTTTAAATATAGATACTCTTGTGCATTTTTTATATTCTAAAAGTACTAGCTTAAGACATATACTACAGTATAAAATATGTTAAAGTATGAAAATGAAGGTATGAAATGAAATGAAGGTATCCTGATAGTTTGTTCTTGAACACGAAAGTCATGGAGGTTAAATTAATCATCTTGCTAAAGCTAAAACAGCCTGTACTGTCTGATCTCTTGTGTTAATGGTTTTGTATTTTGTGATCAATGTGAGTTCCCAGAAGCAGGGGAGGCACCGAGATGTTTTGGGTCAATGTGCTGTCCTTCCTCATCTCTGAAAGCCTGAGCCTTCTGACCTGGAACTTAGCAGGACCTGAAGCAAGTCCATCTCTTACATACCCTGGTACATCTTTATTTTCTCATATCCAGCAGACACTCAGAAGGGGAGCATCTTATATCTCCTTAATTATATCCCTTAAAATGACACAAAAATATATCCTCTTTCTATTTTATCTGTTTTGAGATAAAATGCTCAAGACCAGCATTTGTCAGTTAACTTGAGAGCAACATGATTCATCCTTCAGTTTCAAGAACACGGTGTGCACACCTGCCCCCTGCAAACTGCCAGTTTGAGTGTAATTTGAGCATCCTATAATGTAATAAATAACTCTATATTTAAGTTGCACATGTATTAAATAACTCTATATTAAGTTGCACAAACAAATATATATTTAGATGCTTCAACATGACTAATTAAAAAGAAAAGATTAATCTCTTTTTTAAAAAAAAATGTTTTCTGCTTTGACAGTTAATACCACAGTACTTGCATAACACTTCAATTTGTCAAAAGGTTCAGCATGTAATCAATATGAAAACATGGACTGTTAATGATACTTTAAAAATTAAGCGACCTCTCCCCTTTCTTTTAAAAATAGTACAAATACACTTACTCATTGAAACTTTAGCTAGTATAAATTTGTTTTCTATAAATCACACAATATTAATCACCTGTGAATGTGTCAGAGGGAATGTTTATTTCACTTTTGACAAGAGTGGGGGCAAGTACATTTAATTTAAATGATTTTCAGGTTATTGTAGGAAGGTGAACAAGTCCTGCCCTTGACTTTCACTTCTGGGGCCCATCAGTCAGCTTCTGTATTTCTAAGAATAAAAATAATGCACCAGTGCTAAATTTATCTGCTTTTATTCCTTTTCCTTCCAGCTCAACTTTCTTAGTTGAAATCACATTCATAGTTAATCACTTGCATTAACTTATTTGTAGCCACAAATGCCTTCTAAAAATAGAAAATCTGAAATTTATTAGGGCCTTTCAATGCAATATAATGAATTTACTTTGTCTAATGAAATCTCCTTTCAAATTTTCAGATTTTTCTGGAGTAGATCTAGACCCTGTCCTAAACTATCTGTTCAGGTTCAGGCCAGAGCATGAGGAGATGAAGATCAATAAGAAAAATTTTTAAGAGAATCCAGGGGTAAGGATCAGATAGATGGAGAGCAAATCCAGTTAGTAAGTACAATTTTAGCAATAGCAATCAGCTACTTGTTGAAAGAAAAAAAAATGCAAAAAAATTCTATTTTAAATAACAAAATCTCAAAATAACCAAGAAGGACGGCACAGACAAAACAAAGCAAAACAAAAGAAAATAAATAAGGGCTTGAAAACAGTCCATACCCTGTCTATTGTGTTTTTACATCTCTAATTTCAGTTTCTTTCAGTCAGCTCAGTGACTAACTGGGAGCTAACTGTAATTCTTGCTCATAAGAGGATTTCCTCCATTTCTTCTGATCCTTTACTTTCTGTTTCCTGATCTTATCAACACTGTTTTCAGCTGCACTGTAGCATTTTCTTGCAGGGCCTCTTCTTCATTGTTACTGCCATATTGTGGAATCTGTGGTGCTTTCTCTTATGCACAGGTATAGTTACTCCCCAGGACAGAAGCAGTCTCTTTTTTTTTTCCAGAAAATCCATGTTACCCACTTACACTCAAAGAAGAATACAATAATACAGAGAACACACACGTAAATCATTTACCATCTGTCAAATCGTTTAAGTGAAGCTTTCATGAAACAGAAAAAAATATTTTTCTCCAGATTTAAAAAATAGCACCAACAAAAGAGTTCTCTATTTCATGTTTTTTTTATTATTATTTATACATAAAAAAATAAACACTTCTGTGAAACAGCTATTCCACTTAATTGAGACACTTAGGAGGTTAATTTGCCTTCATGTATATACAGGAAGCTTTTTTTACCAACTGCGTAGTTTTCTCCAGCTTCATATGTGGAAAGCATTTACATAAATCCTTTAAAATACTGGAAAGTTATCAACCTTACAAGGTCGTTCCCAAGTTGAATAATTAGAATACAAATTGGTTTGCAAGTGCTGTTCAGCATTTTGACACAGAGCTAAGGAAATAATGCCAAAGGGTGCTCTCGATTCCAGCAGTGTTTCAAGACCCAGTAAAATTAGTAAAAATCATAAATAAAGCAGTCTTATTGTTGCCTGAGGCAAGAAGAGATGAGTGAAAGCCAGTTTCATCATAATTACCCTTAAAGCAAATGGACTCTTGATCAAATGACATTATTGACAAGGAAGACCAAGCAAATTTCCTAAATGCAAAAATTAATCATGTTCATGACAACCTATGTAAAAAATTTGTACAGTCTTATAGAAAGTTCCAGTACAGTTATGAATTCACATTCCTTAAAAGCGGAAAGAAACATGTTAAAAAAAACTAAAGCAGTTTGCCTGGATATAATTTTTTATTTGCATGTGTGTTCATTGTCTGTATGATTACATTGGCAGAGCTGCAGTTCTGAAATTCTGACAAAAAAGAACGTGACTTGGTTGTCATTTTAGATTCTCTGCAAATTATCACATGGAATCATTTGCCAGAGAACCTGCCAATGCACAGAATTTAATTATTATAGCAATGAGTTTGTACATCTCAAACAAGTGAAGTGAGGAATTTTCTATGAGAGTGAAGATATTAAGGGATGATGAAATTCATCAATAATATGATACTAGATACATTTTAAATAACTTCACAGCAAAATATCTGTTTTCTTAAGAAAAATACACATGGAAGTTTCTCCAAATCTTTTATTGTTTGGAAAATATTCCAACAAATAAAAGCAATTTTGGATTTTATTTAGTTTTGGGTTTTTTTACATTCTAATGTCATAACAAATTAGATAATTAAATATAAAATGTTTTTCTGTCCATATATTAATTTATAGTTCCCATTTTTATCATATAATGGAAATATTTGACATACTTGATAAATTTTCTCAAAATAATTACAGGATTATGTTACCCCTTATTCTCAGCTATACAGAGTTTCACCACATATCTCAGCTCTGATAAGAAAGTCCTGTAGTCCTGCTAGGAAATACACATGGAGAAATTAAAGTAGTTCTGAGAGGCTTTGTCCTGTTAGCAGAACTGATTGCCTTTGCTTACAGCCATTTATTTCCACGGGCGCATTCTTTCCACCTCCCTTCCTCTTAAAAATTCAGTCTCTATTACTGACATCCCAGAACTGAAGCACAAGTGTCTCTTTGATAGATAATGCTGCTGTGTGAATGTGGCTAAGAGTAGAATTTGCATCAGGGCTCAAGTCTCCTCCCTTTGGACTGGGATAAAAATACACAACCATCTGACCTGATACTGGCATGAAGGTTTGTCCATAAAGGTCTGGAAAAAGTCTTTTCAGAAGCTCTCTTCCTTTACTTGACACATCTTTCCTGCCTTTTCTTGTCTATGGTACTGCTAATATGGATCTAAAGCTTCACCCATGGGCTGACATACCCCCCCATCACCCCATCACCAAGTGTCAAATTGGCCTGCTCCTGTCTCCATTTCCATGGCCTTGCCAGGCCATCCTGTGTGCAGGGACCATGAGTCCCTGCTCCAGGTCTGATCCTGACCCCAATTCACAGGCCCACATCCCAGCCTGGGCCTCAGCTGGTCCACATCCCAGGGAGGTGACTTATGCCCAGAGCTAGGATGGGAACTGTGCCAGTGCTCCTCAGCTGCCCTGCACCGGGCTGCCAAGTCCTGTCCTGAGAGACCCTGACTGCTTCGTTGTTCCTTGCCCAACAAGACAAACACACAGTCTGTCTTGTGCTGCATCATAACTCTCTGCAGTCAAAAAGTATTCTTCTGGAAAGCACAGTGCAGCTGAAATAATGAAAAGGAAAACACCAGTAAGTGGATTTTTGAGGTAGTCATATGAAGGATCATATGCGTACAATTGAGTCAGGGTAACCAATGCTGCCAGATGACTGTATTTTGTTTAATGAGGAAGGACTGAGAAAACAACTTGAATTTGTTAGCTGAGACCCTTTGTCTGACAGAGTTTAAAAATATGAGTGTAACTACTACCACTCAGTTTAGGTTTCAAGATAAAAAAATTCACAAAAATGTCTAATTTTCCTCATTGATGAGATTACAGATTTGGTTAGCAAAGAAATTATGCAGATACATTGTAGATCAGTACTATTTTTCATAAGCAGGTGGCTGACATATACTGATTTGATTGATTAATAGCACTGTCCAGGGAAAAAAATTATTCATTTAAAACTATTTAGAACAGTTAATTGGAATATAAGAATTTATCTAAATAACTATTTATCCAAAAAGGATCATCACCAGGTGGGGACTTTTCAGTTGTGTTCTGGCTACCTGCACTGCAGTTAATTGAAAAATTGGACAAAATTATAAATCACTACTGATAACACTTGTACATGTAAAAGGGGCTGATACAGAGAAGAATAATAACAAGAACAAATCAAAGAGAGATAATCAGATCATTTGGTAAGCTAAGTCCATTCAAAGAAAATGCAGTTTAATATACCTAAAATAAAAGACATAACAAGTTCATGCCTACATAATAGAGACTGTTCTGAAAATCAGTGATGGATGGATGATCTTTTCTGACAAACATATATTTATGCCAGAGGACAAATTGGTGAGTTTTTTAGAATTAGCTGCAAACCAAAAAACTCATCACTATCTCACACTTCCAGTAACCCTCTGCTGTACTCAATGGGAGTCAAATTTAGGCAATGATCCCTCTTCCTAATTACAACTATAGAAATGAACTTCATAGAATTTGACAGGTTCTTGTCTTCCTGCTTTCATATTTCTCTTCTTGTATTATCTTTCTTTCCCTTTTCTCTTTCCAGTTTCTTGAGAAACAGAAGACTGAGATAATCTACTGCTACAACTTAAAGCATCATACAGGAAGATGAGAGAAACATTCACAAATAGTGGGAAGGGTTTCAGTAGGTCCTGTGAGAAGGACTGATCTGTATCATCTATGTCTGTCAGGATCTGGTTACTAAGATTCTTAGAAATTCCTCTGCCTGAATTAAGATGCAAACAAGACCATATGCCAGTGACAATAGTGTGGGGTTTATTTGATAGTAAATATGAGAGAGAGAGAGGGAAAAAAAGAAATAGAAAATAGGTGGGGGAAAGAAAAGGCAGTTGACAGAGACAGAATAAGGAAAATATCACCACTCTGTGGATGCCAATGATGTTCTGTTGATCCTCTCCAGCTGGTGTTCTTGGTGGTGAATGTCTCCCCAAAAAGCATAGACTCTGATGGCTTAGTATATTCTCAGACCAGATAGGAAACTTCAGGCGCCTCCCTGGGAGTGGGGGATTTTGCCATTGTCTCTTATACTCCAGATTTGTAGCACCATGTGCAGTTCTGTGGTGCAAGACCTCAGAAATTACTCTGGGGCCACTTTGGGGGGCCTTTGATGGATTAAGGCATCCCCTCAGCTGCCTCTCATGTGAATATCCCTTGGACGTGGCTTTCCCAGGGTTTGGGGTTCCATAGCTAGTTTGTGTAAGGAAGGATGGGTTCACTGCCCCTGAGCAGAGGTTACAACACACCCAAAGTCCCAGTCAGGTATCTTCAGGTAGGCTTCTTTGGTTGTAGCTTCTTTATACTTTTTTTTTTAATAACAAGCAAAATTTTATATCAATGTTTGAGGTACAAACTATTTCAGTCTCTGGCAATGTTTAACAGTAAAAATCTAAAGGTAAATGAACTAGACAAAGGCAGTCAGACTCTCACTCCCATCCATGTTTTCTAAACCTTTCCTCAGACTTTCAAAATAGTTGGGATTTAAAACAAACAAGCAAACACAACAAACAAGCAAAACCCATCAATTTTTTCTATACAACTGAGAGATCTTAAGACAGTGTTAGCTAACACTACTCTTGAATCTAAAATAGGAAATAAGTAAGCAGAATATGTGCAGAGATTTTACCTTTGTACTATGGTGTAGGTATTGTTAGATTTCAAATTCTGAATATAATTTTGTTATTTTTGTCTTTATAAATTTATGTTGAAAAACTGAGAGGAACTGAGAAGGACAAAATGATTTGTGCAATAGATGAAACTTCTTAAAGTGATGATTTTCCTCTCTCAAAATCTTAGTGGGTTATATTAAAAAAAAACAACAACAAAAAAAAAAACAACAACAAAAAAAAAACCAAACAAAAAAAAAAAACCAAAAAAAAAACCTCTGGCAGAGGTTATCTTTTCTTCTCTGAAAAGGGAGACAATATTGAGACTTAAGTATTTTTTTCCTATTAAAAAGAGATATATGAAGAAATTAATAGTTATAAATTGATGCTATAAAATTCAAGCCTTTTTATTTTCCTGAACTAATTTTGAAAAATTTTTCAAAAATGGCTGCTTTCTAAAGAGGACACTAAGAACACCTTTTGTCATTCATGGAAATATGAACTGACTAGACATGGTCCTGAGCATCCTGCTTTACCTGGCCTTGCTCTAAGCAGGGGAGTTGTTCCTCTTTGAGAATGTCTTCCAGTCCATGTAGCAATTCTGTGGTTCTGTAATTTTTATCATGTGTTAGTCTTTATGGTACAAGCCCTTGAGATTTTAAAGTGAACACCTTAATTTGAAACATCATGAAAAAATACCCAACCCCCCCCCCCCCAAAAAAAAAACCAAAAAAAAAAAACCCACAAAAACAAACAAAATCATTTCACTTAAAAGAAACACAGCTTTAAGGAAGTGATGAAGGAAGCTTAATTCAAGAAATTATATGAGTATAATATTAGGAGGGGACTTATTTTCCGATATGCCTCTCCATATAAGTCTTTCCATGTCCTAACATAGTATTTAGGGTCAACTGTTAAAAGTGCTGAGTAGTTTATGACCAGTTAGCCAGGTAACCAAATGGTCAGTCAAAGTTACTGAGAAATAACTCACAGACCTGCAATGTTGGATCAAGGAAGTGAGCTACTGCCTCTAAACCAATTTTATGTTATTTTAAAGTAAATGCCACCTCAACTGAACCCTTAGATCTTAGAAATTATTAGAGACAACTAGGTTAGTGTCAAATATTTAAGTCCTTTATCCCTCTCTAGAATTAATTATTAAATTGTCAAATGTCTAAAAAAGGACATGAAGTTAATGAAAGAATTAATTTTTTTTTAAGTAATCAATAGGCTAATTTTAATTTAGCCAATACTTTTTGCTTTGATTAATATTTTTTTAGAATATAATAATGAAAAATACAAATACAAAAGTGTCAGCTCTGACATAGGCAGTAACATCAACTTAAATCTTGCTTATTAAATCTTCACAAATACAAATAATATAGTACTTGTAAAAGGCAAAATAATTACTGAGGTATGATTCAGCAATTATTTCAGGAATAATTCAGGAATAATCTCTCTTATTAATTATGTGTACTCATAAATCATTATGCTTAAGGATTTTTTCCTAAAACCTGTAATCACTATGGCTACCAGAAGGCACAGTGAGCAACAATACTGCTTGAGGTTTGCTCACATATTGGTGATCTTCCCAGACTTCCTGTTCATGTTTTGTAGTTTTCATATACTAAATCCTCATACACATCTTATTAAAGAATGTGACAAGGACACATGGCCAAACTTTCTGAGGAAAAAAGAAACTTGTAAGTGGCTTTCTATGTGCTCTTTCTGCTAATCCTTCACAATTAAGCAAATGTGGGGGAATACAATATTTCTGCATCTTTAACTTGCTGATAGAAGTTGCTTCTGACAAAGGTTTCATTTGAATTTGTCTTCATGTTGATCCAAGTTTATGGTGAGGTTCTTTTTTTTAAGCTACTTCATGTCTTAAGTACAAGACTTAATTTCAAAACTGCTTTATCTTTTGATTATTGAAGAAATAACAAAATATGAAAAAAAGCTAACCAAAGCAAGTCAGGCCAAAACTGAAACAATAGCATATTAGTCACTGCCAAGGACAGTTTTATTTAACTTCCCTCTGACATCCTTCAGCAAATGCATCCATAATTTAAAATATCTACAGCAGTAAAAATGCTTAGTCTGAAGATGTTAATGGTAGATTTGGAATTAGATCTAATGTGGCTTCATGCCCAGAATGAAACAAGTCTGTTGCATGGTATTTTTGTTGTGTGCTTATATTGTAAGGAGAAATGTATACATGTGTCAGTTAAATCTCTTTTGTCAAGCGTCTATTTCTGTTGTCATCATTCACATCCTGAAGCCCAGGATTAATAACTATTCCAATTTTTTGAGCTAACATTTTTCCATGTGGTATATCCTTATTTCATCCCTTGTCTTATGGAATCAATGTGCACCTACTGCTCAGTTGATTCAGTTGTTACAGTAAAATCTCTACATGGTCAAATAAAAGGTCATGTCATTTTTCTTTTCCTCCTTCCAATAATTAACAACTTTTAAAAAATGTTCCTTCTACCTACTGGCTGCTCATATGTCTCCCATGGAGAGATGTAAATTCTCATATACCTTAATGTCAATTCTTCCCACATATTTAGAGTTGTTCTGGGTAGTCGGTACTATAAAGGAAGCCAATCTGTTATTCTTGCATAGAGAGTGATAGCTACATCATCAAGAAATATACCATGTCCAGTCATGAATTATTAATCCAAAGACTTTTACTGAACTACTACTTCAAAATCATAACTTCATTTATGCAAGTAGGAGGGTACAGTCAAAAAAATTGAAGTTTGAACAGAAAATTTCCAGGTCATCTAGACAGACTCCTTGCTCAAGAAGAGCTATGCCACAATAACAGAAGGTTGCTTATGGTCTCGACCATTTGAGTCTTAAATATCTCCAAAGATGGAGATTCTTTGGAATTTTTGGTTGCTTGTTCCCCTGTTTGATAACTCGCATGGTTAAAAAAAAAAAAAAAAAAAAAAAAAAAAGTCCGAAATAGATTTTCCCTGTTCCAACTTAGTTTTGTTGTTTTGCATTCTTCCTCAGTATGATCTGAATCTAACTTCTCTATACTCTTTCTTTAATAAGTTGTAGACAACAATAAGTCTGCCTCTGAGCCTTTTCTTCTTCAGGATAAACATATCCCTTTTCCTCAGCCTCCCTTCATATTATTGTTGCTCCAAAACCTGATTATATTGGTAGTCCCGCACTGGACATTCTCCAGTTTTACAATGCTTTGGCAATACTGGGGAACCAAGATATGGACACAGCAGTCCAAGTCTGCTGTCAGCAGCACTGACTAGAGAGGAAGAATCCTCCTTCAACTGTTGGCAAAGATTTTCTGATGCATCCTAGGATGCTTTTGTCTTTATGTGCTGCAAGGACTCATTGCTGGCTCCCATGCAGTTTTGTTTCCACCAGGATTCCATGTTTCTTTTCCTTTTTGACAAAAGGCAGCAACTTGTGAGTCTCCATCTCCATCTACTACTACTCATTCAAAGATATTGTGATAAACACATATTATAGTTTTGGCTTTCACAAATATTAATGTGGATGCTGTGTGCTGTCCATTGTAACATAATGTTAACTTTTGCAGAAGTAGCTATAGTTGTGAAATAATAACTAATGCTTTTTTTAATGACTAACTGCCAATAATTAAAATAAACCAGACACATTTGTGAAGTAGCTGATGTTGATTTAGAGTACTTGTTAACTTGCAATTGCTGAAATATCTAAACTGTCTGCATGGTCAGGTAACATTTGAGGAACAGGTGTCCTACTGACACTTGGACTATCAACCATTGTCACCTGCTGAAACCATGGAATAGGGGGCCATTGTCAGGAGGTGACACACCAACCTCAAAACCACATCCAAGGTTACTGCACATGCTCTAAAAGGGGGGATCAGAAGAGAGGCCATGTTAAAAAGTTCCTGGAACATGTAAATGAGTTCAAAGAGATATTTGAATATGTATAATTGTTTATAAATATGTATTTGACCAGTGCAATAGAAAGGGTATATAAGAAGAGTTGCTATGGTTAGCTGGTGTGCCTCTGGCTAAAGCTACACTCCCACTGCTGTTACTGTTACTTTTGCTTTACTGTTTTTGTTCCCTATTGTTTTTTATTAAATTTTTAAAAATTCTGTTGAGGAGTGGGGGTCATATCTCACAGATACCCTCTTAGTGTCCCTTTTATCATGCAGCATGAGACATGGATGTTTGCCTTTGCATAGCCTCCATGAAGATCACATTAGATCTGTTTGTTTTTCTAATTTTCCAACAGCAATTATTTATCCTTGAGCATTTTAAATTATCATTCCCAACATTGAATCTGACACTATGTAATCTGGGAAGGTAGTTGGGTTTTTTTGTAATTTTCAACTTTTAATATTCAGCTGTGCTATGTTCTTACATTTGCTTGGTACTGTCCACTGAATTTCTGAAGTCTAGATTTTACTTTTTTCTAACCCTTGATTTCCTGTATATTTAAATGCCTAATTAACATTAAGTTTGTGAGTAGCTTCTCTGAAGTCAGTTCCATTGATTAATGCTAAACATGGTCTTAATTACATTGTTGGACTGTGGCCAGAATGACTGATGTCTCATTTGTTACAAGCTATTAATGACTCCTTGTAATCAATGCGACTGTAGTAAGAAAAGTTATTCCCCAGTGAAGGGATGTCTGTCTCCTAAATTCAGATACTTAAATCTGAGGTTAAAATTTAGGACTACAAAATCCAAACTATTAATCTATGCAGTCTATGATACAAAACGAAGACAGTAAGAACTTCACAAAATCCATCTTCCCATTTCAAGGAAGGTGAAGTATTCTTGGGAACTATATCTTTTTCTCATCGTTGCCATTAGTAACAATAAAGACAACTGTCTCAGAATGCACGATAAACATTGTACAACAGAGGTAAAGAGAGGTGAATATCACCTTGATAACCAAAATTGTGTTGCAACACTACAGTGTTGAATTATGGCTATCAGCATGTGGAATAGACTTTTTTCTTGCTATTGTGTCATAAAACCCACAGACATACAGAAGACAGTCCTTAGCTGTTGACCTGTATAGAGAGAAAAACACTACTGCTAAAGAACCTGGACATTTAAGGATCATGCTTCCTTGAGCAAATCACTAGAGGATTAGCAAGAGGAAAAGCACATTTTGATCTAACTCTTAACAGCACAAGGATGAATCCAATGTTCAGTGTGCTAATGGCTTTAAAGTATTCAAATTCAGTTCCTTTGTGGAAAGGATAAGTTTTCCTCATCAAATTGTACTGTAGTAATAACTAATTTGAAATTTAGCATGCTAAAGACTTTGAACAAGAGTATCACTAAACAACAAAATAGGCCAAGTCAAATGGAAAAACAAACAAACTGAACAGCAACATGTAGTCTTGCAGAAGAAAAAAAAATATAATTCAAAGTAATAAACAGTGCATATAAAATGAAGTGGACAGAGAATAAACTTTTTAACTTAAATACTAAGACATTTGGGACAAGCCAAACAGTAAAAATGGTCCGGGATAAAATTTTCTTGGACCACACTAAAAGTAGGATCAAAGAGCTGAATCATATCCTTTGAATCATATCAATCATATCAAATCATATCTTATCCCTTAAAGCTGAAGATTCATCTTTATGAAGATAAGTGTCAAAAAATTCCTGAATTATATCAATAGCGGCATCTTTAAAACAAAATTAATAAAAAAAGAAACACATTGTCTGGACCAGAGATTGTTTACACAATAGTTCTAAAAGAAGACACATTTAGAATGACTCAACTTTTAAATGTGGTGTCTGTCATCCTAAGTACTCTTCCACAGAAGAATGGAAGGCCCTAATCTTAATGTTATTTTTTTAGAAAGGCCTTGACTAGCCTGAGGAATCATAGGGCAGAAGAAATGCAGTAGGTAATGTAATGAGAGCTAAAATACAAGACACAGGGATCAGAGAACAAACCTAAACCTGTAATCAACTTTCAGATGCAATGTTTGAAATCATAGCAGGAATATAAATACAGGGGTTTTTTTATACGTATAGTCTATTTGGAGAAGAATAAAACATTCAGAAGTAATTACTGCCTCAGACACCTTTTAAGAAGTTGTCAAGTGAAAGAGGAAAAATGAGCCATTCAGTGTTCCTGTATTACTTATCTAGAAACACTTCCAGTTTTCTAGGACCTTGTGCACAGTGTATCAGTCACATAAACGCTGAGTTTAGAAGGCATGTTTGGAGATCAACTTGTACAACTGCCCTGATCCAACAGGGTGAGCTACTGTAGGATCCCAAGGTGCATGACCAGATGGCATGCTCACAATTCCACTTACTACTGGGGAAAGATCACAGTACCAAGAATTTTTGTGTGTTCTCCTCCTGTACTGCTGCCTACAGAAAATGAACTTTAGGTTCAGAACTTTACGTTCAGCACTTCAGGCTGTCTAAAAGCTGTGGTGTAGTTCAAAATGGTCTGGAACACCACAAGATATGCTGAAGACAGTATGTAAGGGCAGATACAGCCATACCATTGCAGCAGATATGGACTATAATTGAATCATCCAGACTGGGCCTCATCCTGAGGCCTGTGGAGGTTGTGGCACAGATGGAAATTAGTGCCAAGTGTGTGTCGCAGTTAGTAAGTTCATTTAAGGTGTTAGCAAGAGTCAAAGGGTTTCATAGTAGTATAACAAGTATAGTAATTGGCGTGGACATAGTGGCTACCTTAAACAGTTTATTAAACAAGGAGTGCATTCTTTCCTATGACATGTACCAATGAGAACGTATCTGGAAGTGTAAACTATATAGAGTGTATAAAACCTGCCATCTTACACAGAATAAAGGAGAAATGTTGCAGCAATCATATTGATCTGACGTGCGTTTGCTCTGCCGACTTCCCTTCATTATTATGGGGCTCCCCTGCGACTTCATACCATATGTAGATCTGTTGAAAGAAAACAAACAAACAAACATACAAACAAACAAAATCCCCAAAACAAAACTAATAAAAACTAGTTGTTTTGTTAATAAATTAATTAAATTACAGTCACAGAAAAGGGAAAATGTCTTTCAATAAATAAAATATATTCAAAAGGTAAAAATAAAAGACAAATGAATTGACACTTTTATAGTGGAGATAAGGTTCAGTGAAGCTGTTCAAAAAGTAGTATTAATTTGTTAACATGTTTATAAAGTTTATGGAAAAGGAAGGGGGAAAAAAACCCAAGGCAACAAGATTTACTGATACAATTAGAGTAATGAAAACTAAAATGCTAGTAAAGTTTTTAAAATAAGCTCAGAAGTTTTAAAAACTAAATGATGAGTTCAATTCAATATTTTATACACAAAGCAGATATGAAGAGAAGAAGCAACTGTAGTCACATATATATATAGTGATATGTTGTTAATTAATTTTCACAATTCGAGGAAAGGGTCTTAGAGTCATCCTACATAATCTTCTGAACAGAGTAGGGTAGAGGCCACAAACCGAAGCATGTCTGTACTGGCTCCAGCAGGAACAGATTTAATTTTCTTTATAGCAGGCCATATGGTGCCGCATTTCAGATTTGTGATGAAAAAAGACATTGTTTTGACTGTGGCTGAACAGTTCTTGCATAGAACTGAGGGGATTTTTTTTTAGTTTTATTTCCATTTTAACTTCTACTCTGCCACCCCAGTGAATAGGCTAGGGGATCGATCAAGAATTTGGAAAAAGACAAACCCAGAACAGCTGACCCCAACTGATCAAAAGCATATTCCATGACATATGATGTGCTCAGTGATAAAAGTTCAGGAAAAAGAGGAGGATAGGGGTAGCTTTTGGTTATATTATTTGTCTTCCCATGTCACTTCCCAATGTATTGACATGTGATGAGGTCTTGCTTCCCATGAACTGGTTGGACATCTCCCTGCCAAAAGAACATAAGGAATTAATTCTTCATTTTGCTTTGTTTGAAACTTTGCTTTATTTTTTAAGCTTTCTTTACCTTAAACTGCAAGTTTTTCTCACTTTTTGTCTATTTTATTGTCTCCTGTAGCTCACTGAGAGGGAGTAAGCAAGTGACTGAGTGGATGCTTAGTTGTCAGGTGGGATCAATACATCACAGTATTATAAATTATTTTTAAAAGGAAAAAAGACATAGGTTTTCCACTCCATAGTTCCGTGTTAGACTTGTGTCTTGAAAATCAAAGAAATTCTAGTCTTCCCACTAAATTCATAGAAGATATTCTAAACTGAAAAAAGTTACAGAAGAGGGAAAGAAGAATGAATTAATGTCTCAGATATCTGTTTCTGAGAATATAAATAAGCAGCTAGAAGAAGTGATGGATGTGGGGAAATGCATTAGAAAGATGATAGAATTATGAATTATGTATTTATAAATAAAGAATAGTAATTCACGACATCATTGCTTAGAAAGATTGCACTAAGCTTTATTTGACAGACTGAAAGCAAATCAAAATAGTGTTTTTTTCCCCTCCAATTGTAATTAAATTAGTTAACACATAGGAAAAAAAATGCAAATGATAAAAACATGAATTAATTTAAAATGCATGAGATGGTGTGGAGTTTTAATTATTATAAATATAGAAATGGCTATCAAATTTTATGATCTAGATGTTCATATAGGAATCACCATCTTCAGAAGTTGAGATGGTCCATCAGATATAGACTGCTCATTATAATATTTATCTGAATATTTGTTTTTAGATACTATTAGGGAGAGGGCACGGGATTAGATGTAGTAGGCAGATCTTTCACCTGTGCCATCTTATCAAATGTCATAAATTTAGGTGCCTCATAAATCTGCCAACAGTATTTGTAGCCAATAGGAAGAGTATTTACATACAGTAAATGTAGTCACTAGAAAGAGTCAATCACCTCTGGACAATTACTTTTCTAACTTTCTCTGTTTGAGAAATTTTAGGGAAATGTCTACTCTTGTATTGATGCTTCTCAATGATTTTCATCAGAAAGACTTTATGTTTGCTATAAAGCGTCCATGAATAATTCCAAAATATTCCATATATTGAGAAGACTGGAATATACAATGCTGAAGGTAGACAGGATTCTTTAGAGTTATTTTAGAAACCCCTTTCCTCACACAATTGTGCCATGTACAGATGAACACATCCTTCACACTTGAACAAAATAAAATAATGTTTGTGGAATTCTGACTGGAGATATGTAGTAGAAAACTCAAATTCTGTCTTCAAAAATGTGACAGATGTTTGTCTTTCTAATTTCCAAACAATCTTGGTTTAATGGTCCTTTTCCAAGAATCACACCGGCTCAGATAGGAAAAAAAAATATTCCAACCAACCAGTCACCTAAAAACAAAACCCCCGAAACCTCCTCCCATATAATTTTCTTCTAAAACTCACACATTTTACAACTAGGTCATATCAAGGTGCTGCACTTGTCCTGCTAAGATCTCACTACATGCTATATTGGGCTGCTGCTGTTTCAGATATCGAAAAACCCCAGCTTAACACTCTCTGCCAAGAAATGCCATGAATGTCAGAGTGCTTTAAATCAAAACTGAAAACTGACTTGTTTTTCTCTTTGCTTCCCATCATTAGCTTGGCACTGCAAGCTGTGTTATTAATTATTGTACATCTCTTTTAAAGCACCTTGAGATGTCTTGCTGAGATAAGTTACCATATCCTACAAATGGAAGTTATTCACATCCAGTCAAAAATTAGTCTAAAGTACAGTGGAACAAAGTCTTTCAAAAGTATCATTACTTATAAAAAAATCAATATAAATTAAAACTATAAGGCTAATTTTAGAATCTGGATTTATAGTTTACAGCTCAGAGAAGTATTTATACCTCTGCGTTATGTCTTCAAAATAATTGTATATTAATAGTGATGCACAAGAATCTTGCACATCTATATTCAGGTATGACCAAACATATAAAAAGATGGACAGAGGAGATACAGATATAAGATTTCTGTTAGTATTCCTATGATGGATTTCCAAGATATAGGATATGCACCATATGTTACTGCTAATGAAAAGGAACTAATGAGAAAGGCAGATAGCTCATCCTAAGAGAATAGATAAAAAAGCTGGATTCTTTGACACTGTTGAGCTATTTGAACTTTGGTTGAACATTATAGGCCTTCAAAGAACATGAGAGATATTAACATTTCATTTGAAAGTGGGTTTGGTTGTAGTTTTGCAATCCCAGGATTACCTTTAGCTTTAGAGCTAAACTCATCTCTAATGACACTGTTTCAAAAATACTCTTGGCCTAATTTCACTTCAGGCTATTTGTTAATAAGAATGGTTTTCTACAGCAGGAGAGGTTTAAAGGTTATAAAAGAGGTATCAAAATTATTAATTCATTGGGAAAAATGTAAAGAATGGAGGATCCTTGGAACTAGGGCTAACTTCACTGGTGAGTCCAAGGCTCGTTCAGCTATACAGAGGGCTGACATTTCCTCTCAGTTATTTCTCCTTCTGACTAATGCATCATTATTTTTTCCTTTAGATTCCAGGTATTTTATATGTGAAAACAAATCTCAAAAAGGAAAAATGATCTTTTAAAAGCTCAGAAGAAACAACTGACACAGCTGGATGTTAAAATTACATCTCCAGTGAGTGAATTCAGTTGTACTTCTACTGACTTCAGTTTTATAAAACACTTTCAGAGATCCTCTAATAAAGGCAGCACAGATAATTATCTTTAGAAGTGCTCCAAGGTTAAAATGTAAGCAACTCTGCGACTTCTTAGCCATTGCCAGAAGCTTAGTAAATCAGCCATTAGTAAAAACATTTTTTAATCTCAAATAGAGAAATTTAAAAAATGAAATTGGAAAAATAAAATAATTTTCTTGTTCTTATATGTTTCAGAATTCTTGTCCTATGTTTGACATGAATGAAAAGCTATTTCAGCTACCCTGTGGCTCCCTCTCTGCTCATTTCAGCTTGTAGCATGGCATGTTAAAAGCCATTTCACTATGAAAATGGAAGAAACAGACTTCTTGGTATCCACAGGAAATTGTCAAGGACCACTGAGACGTCCACAGGACAACAATTGCAACAAAATGGACAAATTTCACAGTTTAAGTCTAGATATTGCTAGGCAGCAATGGACAAGCATAGGAACAACTGATTACAAAATCCCAGCTGCTACTGAAAGATTTAGTATTTGGTGTCAGATCTAGCCTCAGACCAAGCTTGGTGGTTAATGAATGCTTTGCCATTAAGTAAGGGATGACCATACATGAGAAAAAGAACTCATTATGGTGACGGTGTCAGCCATGACGACATTAATCATTCTAAGCCCATTCACAGTGAAAATAGTAACAATTATGATGTTCCTGGCAAATGGAAAGGAACATTTTACTTATTTTTTGCCATCTGTTTTTTCATTCCTCAGAAGTACATTTTCGGAAGTTATCCTATCTAACATCAAGAACACAGATTTGGACTTAATGCCTAATGATACAATAAGACTGACTGGGTATTGATGGATTCAGCAGTGTTTCCCTGTCTCTTGACATTTCCAGGTTCAAGACTAACCTTCACTTCATTTTGTCATTGCATCCTTTATAATGCTAGCAAAAATCATGTGTTAAACACAGGCTGAAGACTTCAACAACAGAAGAGATATGAAGTGTGACTATGTAATTCAGTACAATTTCAGTATGCATTGCATTTTCTCTTTCATAATAGAGAGAACACCCTGAAGATTTGACTAACTTTCCCTCCACCCTTTTCTCATCACTGTATATTATGCCATTTGAGTTAAGGAATCTCATTTACCCATGAGGCTGATGTCATATCTTGTAAAAATTTATGTGCTTCCAAACACCATATTTGCAAAAATTACACTCATGTTGAAGATACTTATAAGATACTTAAAACTGTGATGACATTTCCCTAAATGAGGCTTTTATGAATGAACTAATTTTTATTATTTTTTTATTTATTCTTAAAACTTCTTGCTTTTGTCTCTGAAGAAATTTTAAGTGGTAGTTCAAAAGAATCTTGATATCAAATCTGATGCTTGAACTGATTGGTGAGCCCTTGCAATACACTTTGCTTTGCAGTTATCTCATAGGAGGTTTGATTTCAAAAGCAAATCATGAGACTCAATTTCTTTTACAGAGCTTCTGTAAGCAGACATTTTTTTGATTTCTATTTTAAATTGAACGTGAAAAATTTAAATAGCTATATGACTACTAGCATAACTGAATGTGTTTCTAACCAGACAGTTCAAAATAAATTATGCTATTGACTAGAGTGAAAATACATATTTTAACATTTAAATTTCTGGCCCTATTCTGCTCTCATTCACATATGATATCTATTTTATCACAAGTGTTTCATTAGAGTGCAGATAGATCTAGTACTGAATGAATCATTTTCTTGCAATTAAGTCTCCATTCCCTAACATTTTAAGTGACCTTATACTAATGGTGAATAAGAATATCTTTTAAACAGGATCTTATTTTCCTTTTGTATTTGCAAATCCTAAGTGGCCTAGAATTGCTGTCAAAATTGTACACCTTTTTAAAAGAAACTTTGAATCCTTCCCTGTAATTTTTTGTATATCAATGCAACAGTACAGGCCTGAGCAGCTTTGCGTGCACCAATTTGAACTAGTTAAAAAGTAAATTTTTTCTATTAAAAAAAAAAAGTGAGATAACTTAATATTTGCCTCCTTAGAGATGCCATGAAGGCACACTTACATGTTCCACAGTGTCAAGCCGAAACATTCCTGCACTACTCCAGTCAATGGTCAACCTGTCACATGTTGCGCAACTAATCATGCTTAAATTATTATTCACTGCTCTTCTGAAATTTAAGTGTCACTACAAGTCTATATTTGAAAAAGAATGAACAATTCAGGCTGCAATTCATAGTGAATTGTAACTAGCTCAGGTCAGTAATGATCTATAGCTGCAAAACCGATGGACTTGGTTTTTCAATCCTGTGTCAATTACTTCTTATAAATGGTAAATCTGTGATGAAGGAAAACAAAAAATATTTCTAATAGAAATTCAAAATCTTTGAAAATGTGTTAGTTTTATGTCAATTTTTCAAAGGTATTAGAATGTACCAATTTAACACTTTCTCTTAAATTACTTGTCTGAATTCTTGCTCTTGTTAAACTAATCTGAAATGTGTACGAAAAAACCAAACTGTTAAAATATGAAATATGTTTCTTGAACCCCTTTCCTTGATAAATGTGCTTAGAATTGTTCAATCAAATTTACAAACATCCTTTAAAAATTCTGTAAACTCAGAATCCTGTATAAAAATCCTTTATTAAATTTATTCTCTTTCCATGTTGAGTTTTTACATTTTTCCCTTTTCAAATGTGATTTTATTTTATTTATATATTTAGATTTATCTTATTAGAAATTCAACAGCATTTCTAAACAAGTTTGAAAATACTAAGATGCATAGTCTGTCAGATTCATAGTAATTTAAATAATGGTTTCCATACATTATTTTAGATAATATGTGATTATTGCGATATTTTTTCTGACCTTATCTATGTCAAACAATTGCCCACACACCGTTACCCTCTACTGAACCCCAATAACTAATTATGACAAAATCACCTCTGCCAACATCTCTGACAATAATTAGCTGTCCAAATTTTTGCTTTGTTCAGCTTCAGAAGCAGAAATCAATTCTGGTCATGCTTTAGATAAATAAAGAGGCTGTGAGAATATAGCATTTTCTTCCAAGAGGCTCATAAATAAAGACAGCATAGTTTAGTTTCTCACTGATAAACTGAGCACATTCAGTACCTGCTCAGAAGGCTACTTTCTTCACAGTAGTAACATCATGTTACTATCCCATGGGATCTTCTCTGTATTTTCTTGAAACTTATAGATTAATGTCTTGGTTTTGATAGACAAGTATCTGCCAGGGAAGATTGGAGTCTCCCTTGGAATGGAGAATGTGAGCCCCTCCCACCTTTCAAAATTATTATAAATTTGCAAATAAAGGCTGTCAGGCAAAGATTTTGGGAATAGGTATAGCAGTTCTTTACTAGGGATATTAAAAAAACCACAAATATTGTAGTACAGAAGAATAAGCAAGTAAACAAACAAACAAGAAATCCTAGAAAACCCTGACAGAGTCAGAAACACAACCTGACGCCCTGTTGGTCAGGGTGTTGGAAACAGTCCAAAAGTAAGCCCTCCTGGAGTGGCAGATGTGGTCCTGTTGGAAGTAGAGATGGTCCTGTAGAGAAAAAGGGTCCAGAGATGGGTCCAGTCTTCCTTCGGGAGTCCTGTGGGAACACTGGATGTCTGGTGACACTTGTGGCTCCTTTTTATCTAGCTGGAAATGGTTTGGCTCCTCTTCCCTGGGTAAAGCATCTCACAATAGGATGATGTAATGTGTCATGTCATTTGTGAGCTTTAATGGCCCATTACAAAAGATATTCTCAGGGCAGTAATGAGAGGGACTAGGGTGATAAGCTTTAATGGCCCATTAACCAAAGATATCCCCCGGGACGATGGAAAGAGATAAGAATACCCCACCTGGTTTTAACAGCTGGCTTGGGAGGTAGTGGAAGACTGAACAGAGATAAGAAACAATGTCCCAACTGGTTTTAACAGCTGGCTTGTTATCAGAAAGGCAGCCGCCCCTTCCCTCCTGGAGTTACAACAGATGAAGAAAAAACACCTTCCCAACTGGGTTTCAACAGATGGAATAGAATAAACATTTTTTGGTTACATAACACAAGACAATGAATTTCTAGTAAGATTCATTATATAGCATTTTACCACATCATTGCAGTAGTATCTCATTCAATTATTTGTATACCATGACCCCAGCATCATTTTTCTATGCACTAGCCAGCCAGAATACTCTTCTTTGTGTGGGTAAGCATGACCTGTGTTCCTGTCTCGTAGACAGACTTGTGTTTGTCAGATGAAAAGCATGGTTTGTTTTAGTGAACTCAGATTAAGCAGTGACCCAGTTCATTCTGTGTGACTGCCCTGAACGGTTCATTGTTTTATGCTCTGTCAATCTTCGTGCTATCTGCATATTTTGTCAGCAATGATTTTATATTTGCTTCTATGCCACTGATAGAAATATTACCAGATCCATTATTGTTCACTCCAGAAATTCAACAAAAATGTCCTCATTCAATCCTGAAATGTCACAGATGACTTCAGGGGATATATCAGGCAGGCATTACTATGCTTTAAATGGGTCTTTTATTATGGTCCTTTTCTGTACTAAGTTAGTGGCTTAAAATGAGCCTACTTGTTTTAACAAAAGAATAAATCAAGTAAGAAAAACCTACCAATGGTGTTCTTTACAAAGAGTAAATGATCAAATCAAGCACCTAATGAAATTGTTAAAGGATATGTAAGACTGACACCAGGAAGGAAACTGTTATCCAATACACAGTGAAGGAAACAATTGGTATTTTATTGCAAGGCTTCTTCAGTGTATACTGAAGTTGTGTAAAAAAAAGGGTTTTGGTATTTCCTCACATCCATGCTTACACAACTAGGAATAAAATATCCCTATTTACCTCAACATCTAAAATTCTACACACCATGAACTGTTAAAGATGATTTAAAATTTACTAAGAACAATTAAAGGAAGAAACCCACAAGACTAGCGTCTTTAGATATAGTTCTACAACTTTATTCTAAGAAAGCAAAGTAAGTAATGCTTTGTTTTTCTAATTTCTTTTATGTCACTGCCATTTTCTCAGTAAAATTACAGAGATTATTCAAAATACCCAAGAAAGCAATTTAGTGTTTGGCTGTTTTTTCTGATTTTTTTTCTAATAATTGAGGAAAATAATTTATATATTTCAAGATATTTTTATTATTCCATAGTAGTAAGTAGGTTCTGAAAACTTAATCTCTTCACAAACTGTGTGTGTACCCATTTATTGTGATAAAATCTTAAATATTTTTGGAGACCACTTCAATATTGGGATTAAATGCTTGAATTTGAAACTGGAAAATTGTGTGTTGAGGGTTAGGTTTCTTTCCTTTTGTGCCTTTTTACTTATAGATTTTTTTTCCCATAAGTTGCTAGGAAACACAACTGGGTACTTAAGAAAAAACAAAAAAAGTGGCCAAGCTCAGAGGAGGAGGGCATCTAGTGGCACTTCTCTTATCTGGGAGTTTCTCTCTGAGGGGCAGAAATACCCTGAGCTTTGGGCAGGTAAAAGACAGGGGTGGGCAGCTGCTCTCTCTTACTCTCAGCTTTGGAGGGAGACAGTTGGAGCTGCTGTTTGGGGAAGGGAATTTGCTGCTGCCGTCAGAGCCCAGCCCAGAGCTGCTTCTTCTGCTGTGGGGTAAGCCTCTGCCTGTGAGAGCAGCCACTGAACTGGGACCTTTTTAACACCTACCTCACTAAAAAGGGACCTATCACCCTCTGCTTGTGTGTCCAGGATCCTGAGCTCACCTCTCTCTGCTCTGCTCAGAGCCAGGCCACAGCTGCCCCGCCCCTGCCACCCCGTCAGCACTGCTCTGAACAACTGCTGCACTCTCTGCCTGCTGAGACATCCTGCTGTCCCAGCTTGCTGTTTCTGAGGGTCCTGCTGGGGCACCAGCATCAGCTACCCCAGGGGCTTGTGAAGCAAAGCCGCTCTTCAATCCTTTCCCATCTTGTACAAAGCCACCATTACCGTGTGCTCCCCAAGCTTGAGCCACAGCGCCCCCTGCAGCCATGGGGGAATCACCGCACCCGCCCTGTCACCAGTAGCCACCAGCGCCCCTGCTGGCTGTGACCGGAACTGCACCAAAGGGGAAATTGCCTGCAGCCGACAAGGGGTCACGGGGATCGTGACGCTGTTTGTTGTTAATGCTGTCATTGCTGTTGTGGTTTGTTTGCCTTGTTGTATATACCAGTAAAGAACTGTTATTCTCATTTTTCCTGTTCTCTATTATTCCTATTCTTTGCCTGAGAGCCCCTTAATTTCGAAATTATAATAATTCGGAAAGAATGGGTTTCCATTTTCCTTTCCATGGGAGGCTCCTGCCTTCCTTAGCAGACACCTGTCTTTCAACCCAAAATTTAGAATGTAGTCTCCCTTCCCATCTTAAAATATACAGTAATATGTTCATGCTAATACAATCATAGGTTATGTCAACTCTGTGTTGCATTAAGAATATAGAAATGTGGCATAAAATACATCCCATTTTGTTCCAGCAGATCCTCAGAAATCAGAGTTGTGGGTGTGGCTGGACAGAATTTCTTATTATAAGTCTGGTTGCATGCAATATGGACTTTAACAGCCACAAATTAATGAATAATGCCGTTTCTCAAAGCAATAGAAATACAATTTCAAAATTTTTGTTGATTAATATAATTGGAGCATTACATTAAATATTCAAGAAAGAAAAATAGATCAATCAATTGGTAGTTCATTAATCTTAACTTTACCAGCCTAATTTTGCCATCACTTAAGCTTGATTTCACCAAGGAATCCTCCTACACAGCAGAAGGCACAAATCTTATGAAAGAGCCATCCCTGCTTAGGAGAGGACAGGGTCAAGCCCAACAGTTTGTCTGCAAGGTGAGGTTGCATACTTATTCTCCGCCATAGCAGTTTCCAAATGACAAATTTATACTTTTGAGAGAAGTGGAATTGAGTCCATAGTCAAATGTTGCTGCCATCATAAACCCTTAGGGGCAGTCACTTCATATATAAAGGGGAGATATTGAGAGTTTTGCTTATGAAGGCTGTTGGGTATTGCACAGTAGTGGAACAAAACTGTGACATTTCAGTAGAACTCCCTCTTCCTCCTGGATGAGGAAGCAAGAAGTGTCATGTGGCCTCTGCCTGGCAACCTCTCAGTCCCATCAGCAGACTATCATGTGTGGAGAATAAATCCTGATTTCAAATTACTTGACATATTAGTGATATTCAGACAAGACTGGTAGATCTGTGTTCATCTGAATAGGCAGATAGCAACGAGGGAGCATATCCTGATGTTTCTGAAAGGCTATCAAACATCTGCATTCAGACATCTGAAGCTCCACTCTTAATGTCAATAAATGGGCAACACATGACATTATTCTTGATTAAATATATTTCACATTTGGAGGTCAGAGCAGTCATAATAAACACAAGTCTTCAGTGTTTAAAGTGTCTGACTTACACTCCAGCTCTGTTTGCAGAAGGAAGCAGTTGCCTGCCAGATCTCATGTCATGCATTGCAGTGCCAGTGGATGTCTGGAAAGGCTGCCTGTAGCTTGGAGAACATTAAACCCAAAACTGAAATAAGTGACTGCATCCTGCACTGAGAGAGATGATTAGTTATCCAAATTTCACTGTCAGTGTTGACCAAAAGCTCATTAGGTTTGCCTAAATATATGCACCTAATGTTATCTGAGATACTACCATGTGGCATCGGAAACATGCCCAAAGGACAGGCGGAATTACTACGGAACTTTTGGGTGATCCGTACTTTTCCAGACAAGCAACTGAGCAGATGTCCAGATCTCCATTGACTATAAAGGCCATCACACATATTCTATATATAGTCACCCACATTCAAATTAGACTGACGTTTATATTTTTTCAATCAAAGCTGAAGCTCCAACCTGTGAGGTTGTATAAATTTCTCACTCATAGGATGTGAGATTATGGGACTCCCTTTGATGGAGTCTGGCTTTTTTCCAGTTTCAGAGTTGAGAGGGTCTTCCATAGGTATTGTATAGTGCCTGCCAAATCCATGTCTAAGCCTTGCTAAATCATGCTAAATGTGGGCAAATAAATTAAACTTCTTTTCACACATACTAATCAATAAGGCACTTCTTCCCAATTAAATTGAATAGTCTAAAAATTATTGAAAACCACTTTCTTTAAATTCTCATCTTATTTTTGTATGCATGTGTACACTTACAGTCTTTTAATTATTTTAATATTCAAATCACAGTTCTAATTTATCTTCTACGTACACAGAAGGAAAGTATTAAAATTTTCTTCCTGAAGGTGTGCATGTTAGTTACTTCCCCTACATTTATTGGACTGCAGTTCTCTAGGAAAACATCTAAAAGACTTTTTCATTCACTATGAAGTATTTTTCTTTCTTACTAGTAGTATTATCACCTTCATTATCATTAGTTACTTTTTATGCTTCATTTATCAGTTTTAATTAAAAAAATGCTTACTGACAAGGACATGTCCCCAGACCCAAAATGTTTATTTCTATTTGAAATAGAAATGTCTATTTGTAATATTTCTTTCAAATGTTATTCTTGTTAACACTCATGTTTTCCTTAAATTCAGTGAATACTAAAAATTCCCATAAAGTCATCTGAGCAGTGTTAATACTTTCACGTATTTTGAAAAAAAAAAAAATTGTATTATAGCTGTGCTTTTTACAAATGCAAATGCTTATTTTATTGAAAATTTTAATAAATCTCTAAATTTATTTATCTAGAATTTTTGTCTAGGTCAATAACCTAGGGGAAAACATAATCTTCTGAAATAAGTTGAAACATATAAGTCACATTTTCCAGCCATTAAAGCAAATTTTCATAAGCATTTCCTATTCTATTTTTAAAAAAAATAGCAGAACAACACTACATAGTTACAATTGTTCTTGCAAACAATATTTGTATCTTTAAGTAGTTTACTCTCATATCCAATTAAAGATTTACAAATCTTCATGGAAACATGCTGGGAATCCTAAAGGCACTTTTATACTATTTTAAAAAATACTACAATCTTTGGAAACCTCACTGTGTCTCATAATTTATTGTGTTTCCTTAGAAAGGAACAGTGTTACCTATTACCTGTGCTCTGCCCTACCCTGATATCCATCTGTGTCAGCTTCTACTTGAAGAATCTTATTACATTCAAAATTATGGTACAGACCTAAAATTACTGTTTAAGACAAAGTGATTTCTGTGTGCTGTGTTGAAAATGAAATTTATTAGAAATGTGGATAGTATCTGAATGAGAAATGTCTTACATCTAGTTTGGATTCCACAGAGTAGTCAAAAAAAATGAGACAGATTTTTGTGAGTGTGCTGTCATTAGTAGATTCTCCCTTTTTAATCCCACTTATTAACATATAGTTGTTTGCCTGTCTTCCCTGTGTTCCTTCAGAAGAAAATGCCTGAAACAGACATTTCCCATTTGATAAGGATTAGGTAAGAATGAGGTTTAACCCCAAAAAACTGTTCAAGAGTGGACTGGGTTAAAAACTGAGCAGCTCAGGAAACTATTCTATCTGGTGGATATGATTAGATGTGCTTGAAATAATACTTCTGAATGGTCTGCAATTCGATTCTCTGTAAAAAGCAAATTACATTTCAAAGGTGACTCCATAGCTGCTAATAATCTTTTTTTAAACTAAAGTTAAAACCACAGTAAAAGATATGGTATGTTAAGACTACAAGTTCAAAAAACAGGGTTGCAGACAGTGACCTTCAAAGTCTGTATAAAACAGTAAAAACATTTTCAAGAGATTAAAACTGCTATGGCCTGAAAATTTGGCCAGTGTAATTGTACGATTTTTGTGTAGTCTAAAAGTATCAGATGACCACCATCTGTATTTCAACAACAATCTTTGCTTTTCCTTTCAAAAATTTTGCAGATTCTATTTTTCACTCTGCTCACCTTTTATGCAACAAAATATTTGTTTTTTAATGCATTTCATTTCAGTTGTCTTTTGTTAGTTATGCACTTGAGAGCTTTATGTGAGTTCCTGGTGCACCCTGAATCCACATTTAATATGCTATTAAATAATAATTCAAATTTAGTTCTTCTAATATATGACCATAGTCCTTACTTTGCACCAATTCCTCATGAAAAGAGAGTGTTGTTTTTAATTACAATGCTATTTAAAAATAGATATACATGTAAACAGGAGCATATATGTTATAAAACCTATTTTACTATATTTATGTATTGTATTGTATGTACTTCCTATATGAATTTTTCAGTCACTAGGCTTTTGTATAAAAGAATTATCAGTACCACTCATCTAGTTGAAATTTAAGCAAAAAAACACAAACTTTCTTTAGTTTAGTAAGGAAATTACAATGAGCTCCAAAAGGATAACTTAAGCAGGACCAAGTGTTAATGACAAATTATATCCCTAACTATTAAACTCTCAGAAGTTTTTGAAATAGTTATCCTTTCTCATGAACTGTGTGTAGCAATTACATTTTCTGGTAAAGATAACTGGAGAAAAGTAAAATGAGGGCTGTGGACTAAAGCTGATTTTGATGCATGCTAGAGTAGCAAGCAGAAAATGGGGCTTCTGCTTTTCAGTATGAAACACAATAAAAAGGATTCTGACCACACTATGTTCCCCTAGGTGTTTATCTAAAAATGTTCCTTTTTACAACACTGTATTATGCCAAACCTTTCTTGGTTTTTTTTCTTGAATGTCCTTCTGATCTATTATCCATACTCAGTTCTTTATTAAGTTTTAGGATGCCAGCAGATCAGAAACTTATTTCTTATTATGACAAAACAAATGTACAAGAATATGAAACATCTTGTTATTTCTGAATATATTGTAGCACTGTGTCCATCAGATATGGTGGTGTTGCTGCTTGCAAAGATCGCTGGTCACTAGACCTCATCTAAGCATAGAAACTTGTCTTACTTTCTGCTTGCTTTACACCAAAACAGATAGTTAATAGCAGACAGGTGGTACAGGGGCTACTGATTAAACATCAGCCCTGTTCTCCATGTTTAATCCTGGGATTTACTGGAACATGTTTGTATTTGTTCTATTGAAATTTGTGATCTAATGCTTATTCATGCATCACAAGCCACACAATTTAGGGCCAAAGTCCAGCAGACAGTCTACAGTAAGAAAATAGTTATCATAGTATAGAATTGCTGGCAAACAAAAAAGGTGCGAAAACAGCAGAAAAGGAAAATGACACAATGAATGACACTGACCTTTTCTCAGCAGGAGCTCAGCAGGCAGGACATTCATATATCAACCACCTACGTGTCCCCTCAAAACTTTGAAATAAACAGAAACTTTCTCTGAATAATGATTGGTGATTAATTTACTTTTACTCCTCTTACTGTTATGATGCTCACATAGTGATGCACTTTAGTCAGAGAAACAGAGAAAAAAGGAAAAAAAACCTACACAATTCATTTATATCTATAAGATTTTAAATACCTCATATTACTACAATAGAAACTGAATGAAAAAGCATTCATTAGAATTACGCTCAGTGCTTTTCAGCATCTCACATAACCTTGAAAAATGAATATAATCCTATGAAAAGTGAAAATAATTCTAATAAAAATGTCATTGTGATCTCCTAGAGCAGGTATTACTTTTATGACAGCTGTGCTCATTCTCTATGAGCCAAGTGCTCCAGACTAATCACTTTCTATTACACTTCAATATCAAGCTATATGGGGTATAATTTCAAAGGGTATTCCAATGAAGTCGATGAAGCATTTTTGTGTACTGAAATTTATTAAAAACAAAAATTAAGTTTGAGCTGTCATAGAAAATATTTTCACAGGAATCCTTTTTTAGGAATGTTATCTTTTAGGCATCCGAATCATAGAAATTGAGAAATTTAGTCAGCATTTTTGACTTTTGATTCATAATTTCAATTCCTCAAAAATTCCAGGTTTTATTCCTACAAACTTCTTAGAAATAGAATTTTCTTTTTTTGGCATGGCATATGGTACTACTCAAATGTCTTTAATATAGCATTAATGTTACCTTACCTACCTTCTTTCATACTGGGAACTTTCCATCTGTTTAGGGGGTATTTTTCCTGAGATGGGGAAATTCGAGTGGAACACCGAGACCCACCAGGAGCATGCAAACAGCTGACAAGGCATGGGGGAGGGTGAGGAGTAATGACATCTCCCTGCCACTCCCCCAAAGGGCACTCCCAAGGACCACTGTGACCAGGAGTACAGTGGATAGGGCAGAGGAACACCATATGGCTACGGTGTGTCAGTCAGAGCATGGCATGGCCCTAGACCTTTCTTGTGTATCAGGGATGGGCAGCAGACCTGACAGCAAAAGGTGTGCCCAGGTTGGAGACCTCCTGCAGCAGGTGGCTGTGCTGCAGGAGGTGGTGGGAAGCCTGTGTAGTATCAGACAGGCTGAAAGGGCTTAGACAGCTTGTTCCAAGTGCAGTCTGCAGTAAGCCCACAGCCTACAACCAAACAACTGGCATACATAGAAGGGAGGTGGGGCAGAAATGCAGAAGAATTGAAGCCTGCAACAGAAAGGACCTGCAAGAAGAAGAGAATTCTCCCAAAGCCTGAGGTGCCCTTGTAGAACTGCTTCTTTACACTGCAAAGATGATGAGAAAAGACCTGTCACATCAGGAGAGACACTGGAGCTGAGGAAGGTGCCCCATCTGCTCCTCATACAACAACAGGGAAAACTAAGAAAAGGCAAAGAGTAGTAATAGTAGGTCATTTGCTTCTGAGAAGTATGGAGGCAATTGCTGAACTGATGTGCCTTCTGGGGAGATGTTCTTTTTACCAGAGATTTGTATTGGGGATGTCAACAAAAGACCATGAAGCTTTGTACTCTTCGCTGACTATGATCTGCAGTGTTTCACATAGGCACCAGTGATCCAGCCAGGAGGTGGCTGAGGAGTATCAAGAAGGATTACAGTATTCTGGGAGGGGTGGAAAGGGGATCCAGAGCACAAACAGTTTTTTGTTAGCCCTTCCAGTCGAAAAGGGCTTTCAAAGGGCCAATGAAATCTGAAATCATCAAATGGTTACAGGGCTGATGCTACAGCCAGGAATTCAGCTATTTAGATCATGGGATTGACTTTGGGAGAGCTGTTCAGCTGGGAACTAAGGGAGTACATCTGTCAGAAAAGTGCAATAGCATATTCAGTCATAGGCTTGATAAGCTGGTGAAGAGGGATTTAAAATAAAGTTGCCAGAGGATGTGAACCTCAGTCTATCCCATTCCTACCAGTTTGATGGCAGGGCCAGCAAGAGATGCCCAGAGCCTGGAGGGTCATCTCTGGGGATTTATCATGATCCCCCACATGGAGTGCTGCAGCCAGCTATGGAGCCCCAAACTTAAGAAGAACATGGACTTCTCCAAGCCAGTCCGGAGGAGGGTCATGAAGATGATCAAAGGGCTGGAGGACCTCTTCTATGAAGGCAGGCAGAGGGAACAGGGGCTATTCAGCCTCGAGAAGACAAGGCTCTGTGGAGATATTTTAGCAGCTTTCCAATACCTAAAAAGGCCCTACAGAAAAGCTGGAGATGGACTTCTTACAAGGGCATGTAGAGATAGCACTTGGGGGGAATGTCATTAAACTGAAAGAGGGAAGGTTTAGATTAGATATCAGAAATATTTTACTGAGGGTGGTGACACTGGAACAGGTTTTCCAGAGAAGTGGAGGAGGCCTCAGGCCTTTAAGCATTAAAGGTCAGGTTGGAAAGGGCTTTGAGCAGCCTGGTCTAATGGGTGACATTGCTGCCTATGTAGTTGGAGCTACATGATCTTTAAGGCCCCTTACCAAATCATTCTATGATTCTATGATTAAATGAAACGGTAATCTTGCACAACGTGTGAACACCACACAAGTATGCCTAGATATAGGCCAATCATATTTACAAACCCTAGCCTTTCTTTTTTTGTCCAAAATAACTTGCCTTGATAATCAAAGTAAATATTCTTCTCTTAAATAATCTATCTCTCAGACATATAAGGTTAGATCTTCATCTTTTATAGTACTATTTAAAGATTTGGCTTAATGTTTTTTGAAGTTCTGCTTTCTGAAGCTTTGTGCATTGCCCACTGAGTTTCTTTGTAGTCTCTGTTACACACATACATTATTAGGAATTTGAGACACAGATAACTGTGCAGCCTTGGTCAGCACATATATGTGGAACACACCAAAACCCACAAAAAAACTCAAAGTAACTTTTTATATGTTATTTCTGCCTTTTTAACAAAAGGATATCCTCCTCTGTAAAACAAACTTCAAAAAAGTGCTAAAGCTCATATGCCTTAAAATGTCAGACACTGAATTGCTTAAATATTATCCCTGCCATCTCTCTCATTAAGAGATTTAGATGCAATTGAGGGTATCACAGATGAGAATCCATCTGCAAGACTTTCCTAGATTAATACTGGAATAAATATTTTGAATATTTGACTTGACTTTCAAAATGTGAAACTCAGAGAGAGTAATGTTAATATGATCTAGGAGTAGTCAGAGGGAAATAAATTTACAAATAATTGAGCATGCATTCTTTAGGCTTCAACAGTCCTTGCTGTAGTCTCCTATAATGTAAGATTGAAGTTTAAAATTGATCTTCCATGTTAATATCTGCTATTTTAATACGGTAACCATCTATGAAGATGCTTCCTTCATGACAAGCAGGTCAGAGATGATCAGTATGAAAAGATTTAACATCCCATTAAAAAACAATCAATATATTATGGAACACATACTTAGTGTTTGTCTACCTTAATAAGGAAATTATTCCATGTCACTGTGTGATGATATTTCAACAGATTTAGGCACATATTTAATTGCTATTACATTAAGTGAATCTATGGAGAAAAGGAGCACATTTTCTAATAGTCTCATTCACAGAGCAGAATGAAAACTATTCCTTTAAGACAGATGATGTCAGAGGCTAATTCAGATCTTCTGCTATGAATTGTAAATTATGCAATATTATTTTTTCTGTAAGCACAGACTCTGATTTTATCAGTGGAATTTCCACAGAAACCAAAAGTAGAATTGAAATACATAGAGAAAAAAAATTTAAAAGTCACCAAGTATTTTACAGGGACCATCTAGAAGCAGCTAGGGAATAGGATAGTATCACAGAAATACTAAATAAAAATGTTGTACTATTTCAACAGCAAGTACTGTTGTGACTGTGGTCTATCCAGTTCTGATCTAAATGCTTCAAAAGAATCCTTTCGCATTTTTAAGGGAACCATTTCAAGAATATGAAGTTATAAAGACAAACAAATAAAAAAAATCTGACAAGACAATAAAACCATTACAGGATCAGAAAGCATGCCTTATTGTGAGCTCTGCATAGATCTGGTTTATTCTGAGCAAGATTAAATGCCTGAATAAATCACAGACTGTGAATATGTACACAAAGAAAAAGAATTTGAAATTTGACATCTATGCAGTATAGCAGAAAAGTAAGAAATGTTAATGGAAGTTTTAAAGACTGGAAAACTAAACAGACATTCTGAGAGTGAGAGTAACCAGCCACCAAGGAAATTTGCAATGATCTGAAATTATCTTCTATAATGGAAATTTTAAAATAAATTTGATTATTTTTCTCATCTCTGTGCTTCTGTATAACAAGGTAATACATATGTAGCAGGGAACTCCAACCTTTTCAGAAAACCAAATTTAATAATTAGAATTTATTATTAGTACTACAGTTGAAAAGATCTCTTTTTACTTTCAACTACAGATGAAGGTACCAGAAAGACTATATCCTTTACAAAATACTCTGGCTATAAACAACTACATTTTTTCTGTTGATCAAATATCTGAGATATCTTGAATCTCTGGACTTCTTGAAAAATAAATTGCCTGCACAAAGATGTCTGGTGTCATTTTATGAGTTTAAGTGCTCTTCTGTCCTCCATCTGCCACCCTAGAATGCACCTCTCCCACAGGTCCCTTGTAATGTCTGCCGGTCTTGTGTTAATGCTGCAGAAACCCCAGACTAGCAAAAATAGCCATCAATATTAAGACAAATTAATTGAGTCCATTGAATAAAAAAAGATCCTGCACAATGATGTCATAAGTAAACCAGAATATAGAAATGTACATTAGGAATCTTGCTTAATATATAACTTTTCCTTATTAATTATTTTTATTATTATAATAATAATCATCATCTGTGCTTTATTTAATTCAACTTTAAGGATAACCTGAAAATATTATTGTTAAAATATTTTCTAATCTAACTCTTAGATTGGAAGACTTAGTATTTTAAGTATTTAAGAAATAAGTGAAGTTTATGTGAACCATAACATAACACTTTGTCTTAACTAGGAAATATTAATCTTCCCCCCATTAATAGTATACTTGTATTAAAGATCATTGGAATACTAAAATATTTAACTATTTTTTTTTCAAAATTAATTATAGACATTTGCAATATTTTTTTCCCGCAGAACTAAGGGTGAAAGAAACACATTTATTTTCAGGTTAAAGCATGGACCCTTCTGGCACAGACTCCATCTGAAAACCAACAGGCATTTTATCCTGATCTGCATATTCAAAGCAAGTTCTATGAATAATTTTTATTCTGTAGGTGCAATTGACTAATCATCAGATTAATTGTGAGTCCAGTCATCTATGTGATTCATTGACCTTACCTACACATTGAGCTCAGGATCTCCTAGTAGATAAAGCTGCCAGTAGATCATTTATATTGTTGTTGAATCCTACACCCTTCTTTCTTGATTGGAGGAAACTGGAGAAAGTGTCTTAATCTTGAAAGAGATTTTTCTTCAATTCAGTGGCAATAAATATACCAGTCTTTTTTTTTCCATGTTTAGCATTTTCATAACTGTCAATTAAATCTCCCATCAAATGCCCCTGACAAAATAGATGTCTATATAAAGTAAAAACCTGTTTTTACAAGAACAAAACCTTACATTAAACCATTGTCTTGGTTTGGGAAGACAGGTATCTGCCAGGAAATAATAAAAAAAACCCCTGGACTTTCCTTTGGAATGGAGAGTGTTAACCTCCCCCCTCCACCCCTTTTTTTCTTTTTCTATTATAAATTTACAATCAGAGGCTCTTAGGCAAAGAGTTGGGAAATAGGAATAGCAGTACTTTACTAGTATGTATTACAAAGCAAACAAACACAAAAAAAACCCCACCAAATAGCTACAGCATTAATAACAAACGACAACAGTACCAAGAACCTTGGGGGCTTTGTTTCACAAAACCCAGGGCAGTTTGGTTTCGGTGTCCCTGCAGGATCTTCAGAGCACCAAGCTGAAACAGTGGAAAAGTCCCGGGCTGGTAGCTGGGATGGCAGGGTGTCCCGGCAGGCAGGGGCAGGATGTCCCGGCAACGCAGGGGGTGCAGGGTCACACTGTAGCAAGAGGAGCAGCGCCGAAGAAGTCGAAGGCGAGGCAGAACTGGCCCAGTTCCCGCGGGTGACAGAGAAAACTCAGGATTCAGGCCGAACCGGTGATAGTATATTTCCCAGGACTGGATCCCTTTGGCCACAGTGAAACTCTTCCAACTAGAAACAGCCATTCTCTGCCCGAATGCTGAAAAAGGAAGTGCCGGCAGCTGCCTCAAGCTCTGTCTTTTACCTGCGTTATCTCCCCCTTCCAACTTTGTCCACCTCTTTGTTTCGGTTAAGTACTCTCAAGTATCCAACACTTGGTCTCCTTGGTAACTTATGGGGAAAAAATTCTTTAGAGAAAGAAGGAACAAACCCAACCCCCAACAACCATTTAACTTTATGATTATGTATTGTATGTTCACACATTATATGTTCTTTGGGTTGTACCTAAATATGGGTCTTTCATGATCAGATGTTTTTGAGGCACTTTCCCCACAGATTAAGTACCTCAAATTATAAAAGAAATCAGGAGAATATAAGCCCTTGCTATTAAATTTTTTGGATACCGTGAACATAAAGCAAATCATAAGTATTAAATATATACACAGACCAAAAAAACCAAAAAGTGTCAAAGAATGAATGTACTCAGACCATTAAAACCTTAAAAAATTATTTTCCTGTGTCCAAAGGAGAAGACCTATTCTGCATATTTGGGGTTATCTGTTAAAATGTCTCACTGCTCTCCTCAAAGCAAAGAACATTTTGCCTTCAAGCTTCCAATTTCAGGACAAAGACATATATTTCAACAGACTATCAGAAAAACATAATAATACTTTTTTTAAAAAAGGACAGTAGAGATATCCAGGATATTTGTTCATACTTAAAAAGAACAAACAAAACCAAGGAAAAAGATATTTTAATATAAAATAAATTTTATTACTCTGAAAATGCCTTTCTTGGGAAGTAAATCGGTTGTGTTCAGTTGGAGGTGGAAAAGGTAGAGTATGGAGGGGGAAAAAAAAAAGCCTATGCTATAGCTAAAACTCTCCACTTAAGTTCAGAAGTCAAGGAAAAATTACAAGATCCAAGAAAAGTCCATTCTGATTCCCTTCCTCAGTTCAGGATATTCTGTCTGATGGGATGTATAATGAAATGTTCTCTATTGGGTAACTATCTTAATGGCACTTGGTCACATTTAAGGAGCAAAAACTAAATGTGAATTCTCTCTCTTATGTATACTTAAAGTTCTACTAAAATCTGTGTTTGATTTAAAATCTGTCATGTCCCAGTTTTAATCATTATTCTTTGATATAGCTACAGAATTAGAACAGTCTTCAGCCACTGCATCAATCATCTCAGTTTATATTTTCTTCATGCCCTTGGTGGTATTAAATAGTAGGATAAGCTTCAAAACACTAATATTTTAGGATATTGCCAAATACCAAGCATCAAAACAATGATCCTGCAGGCTTGTCTATTCTTGTCCAGGCATCTGGTACATATATCAGGGGAGAGATTGCCTGAAACACTTTTCTGTCACTTGTTAAAATACACTGAATGACTTAGAGGTCAGCCAATGAAATGTTGCAGGGACAACCTCAAGGCAAATCTTCACTTATGTGGTGTTCTTTCCACAGAACGGAAGACTAGAATTAAATACCATCTGCTAAATCAGAGCATGTATGCAATGCTATCAAAGCTTATGAATAAAAAGAGCTTATCATTATGTAGAATCCTCTGAATATCTTTCAGGTCAAGGGGTGCTGGAGCACATGGGAGTCTCCACTTTAAGCAAGAAAGTTAATTATTTGTTTTTTTGTGTTCTTTTATGCCTTGAAAGTGTTACCCAACAATATTCATTTCCTGATTTGTTTTCCTTCTGAAGCCAGCTTATCAAATTTCATTAAAATTTCCCAGATCTATAGAATAAGGTCATGCTTTGTGCTCATACTTGAGATTTCAATTCTTGATGCCATGTTATTTAAACATAAAGAAAATAGTTTTCATCTAAATACAAAATATTTTTATTCTTGCATTATCTTCTTGCTTTTTTTTTTTTTTTTTCAAATAGATTTTTGGTTTTCACAAAATTTTCAGAGCTTCCAACTGTGGTGTTCTTAGAGTAATAAATGTCAATGAGCATATGTATTTTTATACCAAAGCTTGTACTGACTGCTCTTGAGACCATATTCTGAAACAATTGTTTCATTCACAAGTAGGGCAGTGTATTTTGTTTGCTTCTCAAATTTTTGCTAAAAGTTGTTGGGGTTTTTTGTTTGTTTTTGGGTTTTTGTTTGGATTTTCTGGATATTTGTTTGTTTGTTTGTTTTTGTTGGATGCTTGTTTGGGTTTTTGGGTATTGTTGGGTTTTATTTTCACTTTTTTATTTTTATTTTGCTAAAACAAAATCTATTTTACTTACTGAGATAGGTTGACGTGATCTGACTCAATTCTCTCTTCTAAACTGAAATTACAGTCTGAAATACAATCTCATTCCTGATGAGATGTTTAACTACCCTGCTATATTGATACACTTTTCCTCTTTCTCTTCTATGCTCACTTTGTTAGTTTGACAGAATTAATGAAGGATAATGTATCTTGATGAAATTTATATATTTAAAATTGAACAAATGAAGTCAAGAAATTCTAAATTTCATTTATCACTACTGGAGAAACCAGGATTTTTGCAGAATAAGACAAACTGCTGTCTGTTTTTATGCATCGGGTGTAAAAACCAGTTGGGTACTACGTAAAAGATAATTTAAGAAAAAAAAAAATTAAACAAAACAAAACAAAACAAACCCCAAAAAAACCCAAAGAAACAAACAAAAAAAACCCCTCTAGGTCGACTTAAAGAGAAGAAAAATAATGAAAAATACCCAAACCCAAAGAAACTCAAAAAGTATTTGAAATTTAAGAATAGCTGAGAACTGAAAGATTTTTCTAGAAAGTGTTTGGCTTTGAAAAGACTATGAATTTTGTGAGTAAAGCAAGAATAATAATAATAAAAAAGAACCCCCTAAACCCACCAACCTCCCCATTCTTCTGTATTGTTATTGAAGTATTTATGATTTATTGCAAACATGGCAGCATGATCAATTTTTAGAAAAACAAAACCCAAAAAATCCAGCACTCTTGTGATGAAGCATCTTTGTATGCCTTCCTCCCTCCTGAAGAAACACACAAGCAGACTAAACACTTTATGTGATTTTGTTTGTGGTTTTTTGTTTGTTTGTTTGTTTTTTTAATGAGGAAAGAGGAAGATGGAACACTGACATATTATGTGCCAAGTTACATCAACTAACAGTTGAATGTGTTTGATGACAGAAGATGAAGCATGAAATGTTGTTCACTAAACGTTTTGAGATTTTATGGGCCAGGTAAGGCAAGGTGTGATGAGGTGAGGTAAAGCAAAGTGGGTCAAAGCAAAACAAGGCAAGCAAGGAAAAGAAATAACTGGAATAAGAAAGGACAAACTTGGAAACATGAAAAATTAGATGTGTAAAATTCTTGTATGGTGAGTTAGAATTCAGTTACTGCTGCAGCAACTGAATAACAAATACAGTTCATATAAAAATAAAATAATATACATTTTTATAAATTAAACAAAGACTTTTAATATAGAGAATACCAAAGCTGTTTAGAAGTTATGTATTTATTTTTTTTTTAAAGTATTTAACCATCAACTAGTTTTGTTTTGTTTTGTTGTTTTTTCTTTTTTTAATGCGCTGAATAGTCATAGCTATTTAATAATATGAACAAACTCTGAATAACTTTATAACTAGAAATGACAAAATATGAAATCATCAGCTTCCATTGTCATGAAACTCCAAATATAGGCCAAGTCCTGTCACATTTCTCAAGTCCCTGAACTTCAAGGCAAAGATTAGGAGAAGGAAATCCCTCCTATCATGGGAAAAGATAGTTTGAATTCTTGAGGAACATGAACTTACACAAGTCTGTGTGACCCAAGGAGATGCATCTGAAAATCATGAGGTAATTGGCTGATGAAATCGCTCAGCTGCTTTCCATATTTGAAGAATTTTGTCAGTAACTACAAGTCCTTGGTGACTGGAAAAAAGGGAATATTGCACCCTTTTTTAAAAAAGGTAATAGGCACAAACTGAAAAGTGCCATCTAGTCATCCTTACTTCTGTGCCCAGCAAGATCATGGAATAGATCATCCCAGAAGACATGTCAAAGCATGTGGAAGATAGGGAAGTGAAAACATCATGGTTTCACCAAGGGCAAATTATACCTGGATAATCCATCCTGGCCTTCTACAGTGGACAGACTGCATCAGTTGAAAAGGTAAGAGCTACAGATGTCATCTACCTGAATTTCTATATGGCATTTGCTTTGATTTATTTATAGCTCATACTGAGTGACAGGAGTGATGGGCCAATGGCTTTAAACTGAGCAATAATAGAATTAGGTTGGGCATGAGGAAGATCTTTTTTTATGGTGAGGGTGATGAGACACTGGAACAGGTATACCAGAGAAGCTGTGGATGCCCCATCATTCATAGTTTTCAAGATTAGGTTGGATGGGGCTTTGAGCAATGTGACCTAGTGAAAAATATCTGTGCTCATAGCAGGGATGCTATGATCAGAACAAAGGATTCTAGGATGCTGTGATTCTACAATTCTCTGTTGGGCTTCTGCTGATTTCCATGTCAAGAAATCTGTAAATTCAAGCTTACTATTAATAGTGTGAGAATAGACATCCTAAAGCTTTTCAAAATTTCAAGATCCATCAAGGAAGCACTGAAGAAACATGTTGGTTTTTGCATTTACTAATTTCTGTTTCATTAGTGGCCTTTTTCAGTCATTTCAGATTTAGTCTTATCCTGATGTAAGGCTGATGTAAGGCTGAATCTTGTCTTGGTGGATAAGTAAATGCTGCTTTTTTTGTCTCAACATTTCTTGAGCTTTGCCACTGCTGATTCTGATTTATTTTCTCATCATTACTTTCATTTCAGCCAGAAGGATGAAAACATAATCTCCATATAGGCTGCCAAAAGTGCCTTTTCATCAATTGAAATAGTGCCAACTAACAAAGCAATGAGGAATTATTTCCCCTCTAGGGGAAAAAGCTTGTTTTTCCTCTTTTAAGATATGTTCATCACTGAAAATCCTAAGGTCATATTTGTATCTCTGTCCAGCATGATGAAACACTGTTGCAGCCCATGGCTCAGAGAAGGGGGTTTTGTCAGGTTTCTGTCCCACCTCCCATCATCATTTTACAGATCTTATGCAAGTCAGTTTAGCTTCTTTTATATTAAGACTAATTTCAGTTGACTCTTCATCCTAACTCTCATGTCTGCCTGTAAAAAAGTCATGGAATATCTTGGGTAGGAAGGGACTTTAGAGATCCTGTAGTTCCAATTGTGCTTCCCCCTATCCTGACTGATAATGAAAATATTAGCCAGAACATGTATGTGAGCAGAAAATGTAGTACAATTGCTATCACCCTCTGTAAAGAATCTGTAAGATTCTATACCGCAACAGACTTCCAGTGCTCTCCTCAAAGCTCAGCCACTTCTTACATACTGTCCCCCATGTCTTCCATATTGTTATCTGTTCATTTCCCTCAGGATTATCTTCCAATTTCTTTGCTCTGGTATGTGCAATATCTGGATGTTTCTAATGCTATATCTAGAAGTTTCTCATGGTCTGTTCTCTTAGCTAAAATTTACATCCAGCCTCTAGTCATCTGTTTGCATAACATAACAAAGGGCATAACTTCATATTACATGACTGACTTTCATTTAGTAAAACAAATGAATAGTGTATGACACCAAAAAGCCTAGAAAAAGAAATAATTTGAAGTTTCATGTTTATGTCATTAGCCATAAATGACATAAACATGTAACATACAGCATATGTTACATTAGAGAATGAGTGAAAATCACTGTTTAGAGCAGTGGGTAATTCACCTCTATTTCTATCTGCTATATTCAGTCTTGTCGAAGCTCATTTATTGAATAAGAGTGCTTCAAGAACTTATCTATAGTGTTTCCTTTCTTTCTAAATAGCCTTTCTTATTATTAATAACAGAGCACAAAAAAATCTTCCACTTGCACTCCAGACTCAGTAGCTAGTGGAAAGAGGAATTTTTATCACAAAGAAGAAGGGAGGGTTTGGGCTTCATTCACCAAATTTGCTTGTTTGGAAGCTAAGCCCAGAATAGCAAAGTCTTTACTGCTTCTTTGAGAAAATGAGCTCACTAAAAGAATTGAAATAAAAGATTTAAGATAAAACAGGATTATTATAAGATACAAGAAATATAAGTTAACAAAGAAAATTACATTGGGGAAAAACAAGGGAGATAGTAGAGTAAAATACGGAGTAAAAAGAAGATAAATATGCATAAAAGATTTAAGATAAAACAGGATTATTATAAGATACAAGAAATATAAGTTAAAGAAAATAACATAGGGGAAAAACAAGGGAGATAGTAGAGAAAAGTATGGAGTAAAAAGAAGATAAATATGCATAAAAGAATCAGCTGGGAAGAACAACATTCAGACATAGAGAATAAGAAAACATTGAAGAGCAGATAATACCCATTTCTTAATGTCAGTACATTATTGCTCCAGTAATAAACTGAATTTTCAGAAAAGTGTCCTGGTTAAAAAGTTTGATTTAGAGATGTGGAATATTTCCACAGATCAGAAAAATATATAAGATAGGAAATTGGGAAAAATTAAAAGGGAATATAATGAGAAACTGAATATCTGACACAAACTTAGGATGCAAAGGTTTAGAGAAATTGATGAAATAATGAAAAAATAAAAATAGAAGAGAAAAAAAGAGAAAGTAGACTTAAACTGCTTAAAATTTTAAAATTATTTTAAGTATTTAGAAGTATGTTTAAATTGACTATGGTGCACCTTGTTTTTCATCAAAAAACCCCACATAATTTCAAACATCAACTACAATAGTATTTCTAGTAATAAAAAAATAAATGGCATACTGTTTTAACTAAATTGGGGAGTCATTTTTGGAGCTGGTTAGGAAAAAATTTAATCAGAAAGCAATTTTATATTGAGAAAGCAACACCATCAAAAATGGATTTAGAACAAGGTTGTTTGGGTTGCATTTTTGTAATTGTTTTAGCTGTTAGTTTGTGGAGTTTTGTTTCTTATTTTATTGGGTTTTTTTTCTGAAACCTGACAAAAATGGTTTTGCTTTAACTAATATCCAATGTGTGGTTCAAATCCTGTCCTTAAAATCTTGTGTTTTCTTTTTTTTTTTTTTTTCTTTGCATTGCTTTGTATCATTATTAACTTGATTCAGAAAAATATGCTCAAAATGACAAATTTTTTGTATTACTTTCTTTTCTCAAAGTGGAGCAATCAAAACCTTGACTTAATTTAAGACTGTATGAAAGGTGTTTACCAAATATCTCTACTGGGTATCACCCTTTTTTCTCAAAGTAACATTTTCCCCTAGGATTTCATAAAAGAAGTGAAACTAGAGAGTGAAGCAATGTATTGATTAGAAAAAAACTTGCTGGGTTTTTTTATGGATGGCTCCTTTGGAAATGCTGACATCCAACAAAATGATAGAGAGCAGTCTGTTTGGCACAATTCCCTCATCTTGAACAGCTCTGAACAAATATGTATAGCATTAAAAGTACTTGGGAAAAAACCCCAGGGTGTAATTAATAATATGCAACTTCAAGGATTTAAAAGTAATATCTCTGCTTTATTATAAGAATGTTGATTTTCTTACTTCTTAAGGGAAATTTTTCATAAAGGCAGTTAACCTCATCCTGAGACAATCTGTAGAAGCAGCACAAATCAGAAACTTCTGAAGGTTGCCAATAGGTTCATGTGAATTTCCAGCAAAAACTGTCACTGTTTTTTTTCCAAATCCTTGTTCAGTGAGGATTTCAGATATGTTGGGGTTTTTTTTTTCAAAATACTATGAAACACTTGTTTTGAAAAGATTTGTGCCTCTTTCCCCCAAAGAAAGGAGGTGATGAAAGTGAAAATATTAGTCTAATGCCAAAGAGCTTATAAAAAGAATTTAGCATGAAGCCAAAACTTGCATCTTCACTTGAATCATAGGAGCCCCTCTATGGTTCTCCTACTGCAGACTTCCACTATTCTAAAAATGTAGGTGGCTCAAGATCTACAGAAACATTTACTTTTCCTCTTTCTAAATTGTGGCTTACTTTACTAATCATATTTTTACTCTTACTTAATTTAACTCATGTAGGTGTAAATAAAATCTGTTTGAAATGCAATATGTTTCTTATTCTAAAAGCACAGAGGATGTCAAATCCACTTGGTGCAAAGTTGATTAAATTCTCAAAAGACAGCGGTATTCACAGAGCTAAGGATGATTATCTAAGTTCCTCACCATTTCTTCCAGATACGTGCCAGGAGTTCACAGGTGTTCACCAAAAAAGCAGGTGCTAATGAAATTGTGTGTGGTTTCACCATGACATTCACTAAAAGGATCTTTCCAAGTGAAACTGTATATCTGTTGGAGTAGTGACACATGCTGAAAATTTTTTTGTCATATCTCATGCTTCCTGTGGCTATGTCTAGACAGAGAAAAAACTACATTTGTTATTTGAAAGCCTGCCCTTTCATAAATAGAAACCTAAATGTATTTGGCTGGTCAGTCACTTAGGTGGAGGCAGTTCTACAGTTTGACAGCTAAAGGCAAGTTGTCAGCATCAAATATTTTCAGGGAAATCTATTGAAAATGCTACTCTCTCTCACCAGACCATTGTGGAGAACTCCACAGGAGGTGTGAAAAAGCTGGTTTTCTGCTATCAGCTAAAATTCTTGAACCACAGGGGCTAGAGCAGTATCAAAACAATAGGATTCTGCTATAGCTTGAACTGTCCATACAAATTCTGCCTGGAATACTCTGCAGGGGACAATATAGGTTATATGGTATAATGCCCTGATTAACTGATGCCACTGGAATGCTTTAACTATGAATTGTGTGACCTGACACATCTCAAGTGACAAGAGGCAAATTAATGACAAGCTGATAGGGCATTTAAACAATCTATACTGGTTAAAAAATACCTTTCTTGGGTAAACTGCTATTAATTCCTAGAGGAACTGATCTCCCTAGAGAAAGGAAACAAATGGTCATGATTTTAACTTGAAAATAGAAGTTTTGTGCAGTCTTAATTCATTTGTCTGAGTATCATGGGTTACAAATCAAGCTATCTAGAAGGAGTGGAAACAGAATCTATGCTCTTAGGAGAATTTATTTCTGTTTGTTTGTTTCCACAAGGGTAGATATGTTTGCACATCTAAATACATTAATCTCTAAAATAGTAATAGTGAAATACTTTTTTCTTAGATTTTATGGTTCACTGTCATATTTGGAGAAGGAAATAGATTTGCTTCAGGTTAGTAGCCAAAGTAGAGGCCTGTTGCATTCAGGAAACTGAACATATCACAAATGAAGCAAAGCATAAATAGTGTTTGCTTGCCCTGGACCCTGAAATAAGCACACCGAATTAGAATGTCCAGCAGCAATGCATTGACATTTTGCAACATAGTTAAGCCTAAGTATTTAAGTAACATATAAAGTCAAAGAAGAAAAAAAAAAAAAAACAAACAACAAAACAAAACAAACAAACAAAAAAACCAAAACCAAAACCAAACCAACAAACAAAAAAGTGGTAGAATTGCTCAAAACAAGAACTGGAAAATGTGCAAACAGTAAAACCTGCAAGATGGAAACAAAAAAATGCAGAAGAACTAGGAAAGATGCCTCACAAATTCTGAACCATTTTTAGTCCCAAAAATAAGATGAACTATGTTAGGAAGAAATAAGATTCCTCCCTTTCTCTTAGTGAAGAAGTATAAAAAAACGTTGATGAGAATGATACAAAAAGTTTGATAACTTTTTTTTTTTTAATGATTTTTTTCTTCATCAAAGAACTCTCACATCTGGCCAGTTTGCATTTAGTGACTCATGGTTTAACCCCAGACATCAACTCAGCCCCATGTAGCCACTCACTCTTCTTCTGGGATAGCGGAGAGAATGGGAAGGGTAGAAGTGAAAACACTTGTGGATTAAGATAGAGGAAGTTGAATAGGTAAAGCAAAAACCACACACGTAAGCAAAGTAAAACAAGGAGTTCATGCACTTCTTCCAATTGTTCGCTTATCTCCTGGAAAACAGTGCTCTATCATATATAATGGTCATGTCGGAGAGTAAATACCATCACTCCAAATTTCCCTACGTTCCTTCTTCTTTCCCCATCTTTTATGCTGAGCATGACATCATGTGATACCAGAAGAATATTCCTTTGGATGGACAGGATCAACTCTCCCATCTGTGTCCCCTCCTAAGTCCTTGTGCACCCCAGTATATTTGCTGGTGTGGTGCTGTGAGAAGCAGAAAAGGCCTTGACTCTATCAAGCTATTTGCTCAGCAATCACTATAACTTGGGTGTGTTTTCAACACTGTTCAGTACAAATCCAAAACATAGCCCCCACTGACTACTGTGAAGAAAATTGACTCTACCTTGACAAAACCAGCACAGTGATTAAAATCATGGCAAGGTCCATAGCCATCAGTAGGGAATACACAACATCCACTCCTAGGTGTTGTGTGCTCTTAGATGATGATGATGTAAGAATGTCTGCTTCAAACAGATAGTGATAAAAATTGGTAATTGGTGATGTCTATTGTCAACAATAGTCAAGAAGTGCTGTTTTGAAGTTGCAAACCAGACTGAATTATTAGTCATCTAAATGTTTCTGTCACAGTAAACTCTAATTCCTCAACTGATAGATATATCTGTATTCAATTTCAACGTGTGTCTTGATTCTAAGAGATAAACATCAATATTTGACGCTCCTGCCTTTGTCTTCTTTTATATTCAATTGAAAAAGATAGGCATCCTTAGGAGAAATTCAGTCTGATCTATCCGAGTTACCTAGCTAGCTCTACAGATAAATTGTCCTGTGGAGTGCATATCTCACTCCACCGAATTTAAGGAGCAGAACTGGATAATTATTTCTTCAATTGCTTTAAATTAACAACTCTACCTTCCAACACATGCAGAAAAAATCAGTCTGTAAAAGAACAGAAGCTTCTGAATTTCACCTCACTTCTGACTGTTCTGGAGACTCAGAGGTGATAGGTGACATTTAGGGTTTTTTTCTAAAGTCTCTTTTTTTAGAGTCAAATAGACCAATTGCTGTCCAGCAACTAGCAGAAAAAGTAGGACAGTATTTTTGCCTGGAGTGAATCCAACTTTCTTTGCCTCTTGGCTGCTGGAAGCTCACTACACCTTGCATGTGCTCTGCAAATGAACAGCCTCCCTGCTGCCAGTCCTTTCAACCTGACAATTTGGATTGGATCCAAATCATCTAGAATGCATCACTAGGAGTCATATGATAAGAGTGGTGAACTGATGACTAAGATATACTTTTATGGGAGCAGAACAGCATCAAAGTGAAAAAAGAGCTGGGTACATAAGAGGACTTTCAGGAAGTTGAGGAACTTCAGAAAGTAACTTCTGAGAGGATAAACTGAAGGGAAAAAAAGTTATGAAATTATGCAGGACATGTTCAGAAAGGGGAAACATGAAGGAAAAAGTGCTGAAAAGACAGATTTTGATATAGAAAAACTAAAATGGAAAAATCTTCCTGAAGTATATTTTCTGTAATATATTTTATGTATGTATTGCTGCATTTTGTCTTCCTTTTGAAAGGCAAATGTTTACTCCAAATTTGCAGTCATGCTTTTATTAGGTCTGCTTTAAATGTTTAAGAAAGCATTTCAACTTCAACTTCAGTTTATGCTTTCACTATAACTTTTCAAAGTATTTTCTGTTATATATAGCTGTCAAAATGTTTTTAGTAGTAGTAGTAGTAGTAGAAGTAACTCCTTAATGAAATGATATGACATCTGTCCAAGCACACAGTTATTCCCGAAAAGGAAAGGAAGGGAAAAGGAAAAGGAAAAGGGAAAGGGGAATGACCACACCACCAAAAAAAATATTTTCCTTTTTTTTTTCCTGATTCATTTGTCACTGTCTGTGGCCTGAGTCATGTGTTCTGTAAGTGGACAAGCATCATGTTTCATATTTTTTCCAGTCCATGTTAATGTCAAGGTTGCCAAATAGTTTAAAAATGAAACATGACATCTTAATAAAAACTAAAAGCTGTCACTTGAAATCCAAAATGTATTGATGGAAAATAGCCTAAAACCATACAGTATCTATTTAGCACTAAAGAGTGTATGAAATTTGCTGAGTGAAGTATTTTACTTTGGTAGATATTCATTTGACCAAGAATATACTACAAAGCCTTTTGTTAAAAAATCTTATAAAATTTTAAGTGTTCTTTTAGCAAAACACTTTATCTGAAATGCTTTTGCTTTCACACAGGTAATAGTGCATTTTTCCTTTGTGTGTGCTGAACTACCTAATTCAGCTAAATTGTAGCTAAATTAATTAGACTTTAAACAATGTTTTCCAATCATAAATATTTTAAATCTCAATAGCTGAAAAAATCAATTTATCAAATGTGAATAATTTGATCTAGCACATCTTAAAGTAATCTGCTTTTATTTGGCTTTGATTACTAAACTTCTTCTTGGTGGGATTGGTGGGATTTAGTCTGGATTGCAGAGGCACAGACAGGAAGGATGACTCTGAAACACTAGGGCATAAATGGCTTAAGAATATGTATTCCATTTTTTTTTTTCTCTTCATTGACAACAGATATAAGCACTGACCCTTCAGAGCTGTCATTAAAAGAGTCCCACCAGGTCTATCTAACACTGCCAAGTAATTACTGCACTGCCAAATAATAAAAGACCCAGAACAACTCAGAGGATGAGATTCTTGCTCATCCACCCTCTCTGATTGTTTTTCCCCTGGCTATGGTTTGGAAACACAGAAGTAAAAACACCTCGAGGAAAGAGGTGCACAGATGAGAGCAAGAGGTGATCAGGGACTGAGGAAAAAACACGACATGGCTTGTCTTCCCTAGAGTCTCCGCGGGGTCACGAGAAGCCAGACTCTGAAATCTAGAAGTAAAAACACCTCAAGGAAAGAGGTGCACAGATGAGAGCAAGAGGTGATCAGAGGCTGAGGAAAAACATGACATGGCTTGTCTTCACTAGAGTCTCCGCGTGGTCAAGAGAAACCAGACTCTGAAATCTAGTCTGCAAGTCAGCTAGTAAACTCTAACCTTCTCTTATTTGGCAAGGTAGATATAGACATGTAGACTGTCAAAATAAACAGACTTTCTAAGAAATATTTCTAGGAATATTGATGGCAGGACTGCAACTTTAAAATGCAATGTTCAGTGCAGGAAAGGAGTGTTATTCCAATTAAAAAAAAAAAAAAAAGAAACTAAATAGTGGGTAATTGTTGAAAACATGACAAATCAATTAAAGTTGTGCAGGAGGCAACTGTCATTACCAAATTAAATAAAAAGTAGTTTTCCTAAAAATAATGGAATAGAAATAAGTATTTGAAGAACGATGAGAAGGAAAAGGAAAATGCAATGAATAATCAAAATGATGAAAATCCAAACTTGTAAGCATTACTTCCTGTAATTTTAGCAAAGAGAAATGAAGAGAGAAAAGGCTTGTAAACTTAGAAACAAGTTTCATATGAAAGTTATTTATTTCCTGGTAAATTTAAAATGCCCTGTAACTATACAGACTGTCTTTATTTAAAGTTGATGACCAAATGAAACTCTTCGTTTTATGCATGAGTTCGATCACAAAAATAACATCTTCATTTTCTCTCTGTGATAACATAGTTTAAAAGAGGAAAAAGCTGCTGTGCAACAACAGCCAAAAGAAAGGAATAAGGAAATCTGTAGACAGCAAGGTCAATGAAGAAGGATGGAAAAGAGGTACTACAGGCATCAGAGAAGAGATTCTGCTGCAGTCAATGTTGCAGGCCATGGAGAGGGAGCTGTGAGCAGGTGGATGCACAAAGGGTAATGGTGACTCCACGGGAAGCCTGTGCTGCCAAGGGCTCCTGGCAGGGCCTGTGGCTCCTGGGAGAGAGGACCCCATGCTGTTACTCATAAATTGGCAGGACTTGTGACCCCATTGGGGACCCATGCCAGAGAAATCTATTCCTGCAGGACTCACCCCATGGAAAGAACTCATGCTGAAGCAATTAATGAAAAACTGCAGCTTGTGTGAAGGACTTACACTGAAGAAGTTTATGGAAGACTCTCTCCAGTGGGAGGAAACTTACAGTGGAGCAGAGGAAGACTGTGAGGAGTCCTCCCCATGAAGAGGAAAGAGTAGTAGACAAAATGTGTCAACCACAAATCCCTTTTCCCACTGCCCTGCACACTGTGTAGGGAGGACATAGAGAAAACAGGAGTAAATTAGGCCCAGGAAGAAGGGAGGGATACAGAGAAGGTATGTTAAGATTTGGTTTTATTTCTCACTACCCTGTGCACAAGCCTTCCATTATGACTTTTTCTCCACATCCAGGTGAAGAGGACTGATAGACAGGCTTGCTGGGCACCTGGAACTCAACCAAGATCAACACACCATAAATGTATTAAATGTTTATCAAATTTACTGTGCACTATAACGTAACAGCTACTGGTGCCATTGAGAACAGCTACTTGTGAATGCATAATAATGTATCCTTCAAACACCAGCTGCTACATCTAACTTTCTTCTGCACTTAATATTTTACTAAAATATCACTGAGGTTATGCTGATTAATTGTAATCATAATTTGGAATTCTTTTATTTTAAGAGAAATTATGAGAATCAAATATTAAATTAAAACAAAATTTAATAATGTACTTCTCAGCTTTAACATTTTTTGTAGTTAAGAAACTTTTTATTACATGTTTCAGCAAAATTTAGCATGCATTAATGATCTGACACACAGGGATGTAAACAAATACAACAATAATTGTTTATTTAAAATAATACTTTTAAAAGTGCATATTTAATAATTACTCTAATTTATTTTTCTGATTTTTTAACTTATAGAAATTCAAACAACTAAATCCACGTGTATCCTAATTCTAAACCTAAACTTCAAAGTAAGTTCTATTTCCAAATTAGAAAATTACTTTAAAAATTAATTAAGATTAAAGTCTGATGCTGTTAGTCTCAGTTGTACTACTTGGGTCTAATGAGGCATTTTTGTTGCTTGGAACCACTTATAGCATAGATAGATATGTAGATGTGTACATAGGTAATATATATATACAAATATGGATATGTGAACATCTTCATAATCTTTAAAGGGAATTCTGTGTTTGGACCACTAATAATCACTTTAAATGCTATGCATTTTTAGGATGCAAATTAATGCTAAAATCTGCATTTCTTCTTTTCATCTTAGACAACAGCATGAAACAGCAGGACACTGTACTAAGAGTCTTGTGTGAGCTCCAGACAGGGTGATTTGTACACAGAATAGAGCATAATTCAAAATTGACAGCCTGGGTCCTTCAAATAGAGTAGCTGTGTTATCGTGATGTTAGTACACTTAGTCCTTGCACTACTCATGGTGACGCAGTATTACACTGACATAGATTCTACAGGTATAGTACTCCATGTTCTGAAAGTACTTCAGCCAGCAGTGCAGATATAGACACAATTTGCATCACTAATATCATTCTGTTTCGCTCTCTCTTTTTTTTTTTTTTTTTGTGTCCTTGTTGTACTATCTCACAGTATTGGTAACACTGCTAGTGTTGACTCTAGAAACAGAAATGAATAAACATGGGATGACTTTCAAATACTGTACCAATTAGTCATAGAGCAGTATCACAATTCTTGTTTGTGATATTGGAATTTTCACAGTGTTAAATTGTGGAATTAGAGTAGTTATTTGTGAATTGACTGAACAAATAAGAATTGAATATTAGGCTAAGTATGCCAAAAACATCCTCTTCTTCCAAACAGTGATGAAGAAATAGAGGATAACTGTACAGTGAGAAAGAAATGCAGAATAACTTCCACTTAATATAATGATGAAAAAATTTTGAAAATGTTTTGCCTTTCCCTGTAGCCTTTTCTAGATAAAAATGTAATTAAAAACTAAGAAAGCTTTATCTATATGAGGGCTCTAGCACGAGTCATAATGTTATAATGGTCCATTAAAATAATGAAGCTTTGGAAGTAGGACTTCTAGTTCAGTAATAATCACTTTTTTTCTTTTCCCCACTATGGTACAACACAAAATCATGCTCCAATACTGTCCTTATGTGACTTTTAGTAGAAGTTTTGCATCCAGACCAGTAGGAGAAGAAAATTTGTTGCCTTTTAAGTCAGTCTCACCACTTCCAAATAATTTCTTATATTAAACAATTTACTCTGAAAAGTCTACTGTGGCTTGTTTCTACACATTTCTATATCCCCATTCTATAATGGACTTGGTAAAACTGCTACAAATTGTAGGTGACACTTCTTATACTTCACCAGTTTCTTTTACCTCCTTTTTCCTTACAAAGCTCATCTACAATTTTAAATCTTCAATAAGAGTCTGAATGTGTGATCTTACCTGAACAATGAAAAGTGAGTACAGATATGTAAATATCTGGTATTCTTCTACCCATAGTTTATCATTATTAGGTCCAAGACTAGCCTTACTCTTTGCCATTTTTCTGTTTCTGTAAGCCCTGAATCTGCTCATAAATTGCATCAGCCTGGAATGTTTCAGAATTTATATTTATACAGAGACCAAGACACCATTCCATTTAATGCATTATTCTTATTTCCAGCAGACTATGTTTTGAAGGCGAAAGTAGTTATTAAAAAAGAATTTGTTCTGAAAATTTCTACTTTAAACAAAAAGAACTGTAGCCTTCAATGACAGTATTTAACATAAGGTTTATTGAGCAACAGTGGCCTGTGCTGACCAAAGATTTAGCTATTATAGCTTGCTTTCAGGTGAGAAGGTAGAAGGATTCAAGTTTCCAATAAGATGGGTGGCCAAACAATTTTTCAGAGGCAGGAACTAAATAATTACACCTGTCCTTGAAAAGCTCTGTGTCATGTTTCCAGAGAGGCATCTTTATCCCAGCTGTTCAAAACCAAGGAAAAGAATTAATGGTAGATATACCTGCAGATTCTTTAAAGGGTTTTTTTTTTTTTGTTTTGTTTTTTTTTTTTTTTTTTTTTTTTGCTAACACAGTGTTATAAAATCTCAGTTAAATCAACAAACTGGTTCAAAAATATGTCAAGAGTTGCAATCATGAAATACATACAGCAACAACAACAGCAACAAAAAGAGCAAAACAGTTAATTGATCTCCCACTTTTAAGCTCTGGAATTTTACATGTTCTACAGGGAAAGTATCTTATTGAATAAGGATCTTTCCCATGCATATTGGCAAATGGAAGGGTAGTTGTACTTCATCCTTCAATTATATTTAGACTTTATTTCAAACTAACACCGACAAGTGTTAACACCAATATAAAGGTGAAAATAATAGTATAGCTTTACATTGTTTATTCTTACATTACCTAAACCTCTTCTTCAGAAAAAATATTCCTTCAAATCCATATGTTTTGTTTAAGAAGCCTGATAAACAAAAGATCCCAGAATTTAGACTTTTTAATATAATACACTTAAGGTGACAAAAATAAATCCTATATAACATATTTGTCATTGTTTTTTGACCCTGTGTCTTGAGTACTTCAATATTAAATTACTTTCCACAGAAACAAGCAGAAATATTTTACTAGCTGAATTTAATTTTATAAAACATAAGTGTTATTTATTTAATAGTGATTTGTGTGTATTCCAACACATTTCTATATTTTGATTTTCCATCTAAATTTCATACTTCAAGGGTTCTATCTGCAGCTGTTAGGCGAAGACTGGACCTTTTTTCATTAAAGTAGATTTCCACTGGATTAACCTTGCACTTTCAAAATGTACCATTTAATCAGTGCTGCTATTTTCTTGTAATGGAAAAGAGCTAAACTTATGACTGTTGGCTTTGTATAAGCACACACTACAAACAATAAAGTTTCCTGCTTACACTGCAAAGTCATGTAGCCGTGGAGAAAAATACTGTAGTATGGAAGATTGTATAATTATGGTATAGTAGGATTAATTCTTCAATTACCTTTATTTAAAATGGAGCAAAGAAAAATTATTTCTTTTGTATTCCACATATTTACTTTACAAAATGTAAGGATTATTTTGGAAAAGTATTTCATGGAAAAGATTTCAGCTCTGGAAGTGAGATAGACCCTGAGAAGAAGATGAAATAAATGAGCAAGCTGATTTTTATACGTCAAGTATGTGATGCAGAAACTTTAACAGAAAAACATCCTTTACCATAAGGGCAAATAGCATAAAACAAAATCTTACAGGAGAGGGAAAGAAATTGTATTTTTTTAATCTTCTCATTCTAAATATCCTGCAGCAAAATTTCTAGTGAATCAAGAATCTTAAAAGAATTATTGCTATTTTTATTAATTGGTAGTAAAACATAATTTGATGTAGTAATAGCTGATAAGTTAAAAAATAGAAACTGTAGTTTTTGTATTGTCTTAATGATGCCTTATTTTCAAATCAAAAATGTGCAGAAAGTGGAATGGGTCTGAGGCTGAGAACCTAATAGAAACATGTAGCATGTAGAACTTTCAAGATTTTTTTTCTGGTGTGAAGAAATTAATATGTTGCATGAACTGGAACACCCCTACATTCATTCCCTGCTCAAAGGTTGTTTGGTGCTTTGGAGCATTGTCTGTATTGTGTAAGAGACATTTTGCCTAAAAATTTCAATCTGTTCTCAATCAGAAGTTGAAGAAATACCAGTTCACACAAAATAGATTTTTTTTTTTTTTAGTAAATCTGGAGAAAATAAAGAAAACCAATCCTTTCTCCATTTTCTTTGAGACGTGATGTCTTAATTTAGATTAAATAACAACAGTCTGTTGTCTAATAAAATTTAAAAGCAAGTGTGCTAAGCTTTGAGACTTACACAATTTGCGATCAAGCTTTCCTATTATTTAGTTGTTTTTTTGCTTGTTTTAAGCTCACATTTCCTGTCACAAAAAACCCTCCTCCTATCAAACCTGCACATTTATCAGGTGACTACAAAGTTCATTACTTGCTAGGGATAAAATGATAGTTTAAGATTTCCCAGCTATTTTTAATTCAACTTTTTATAACTCCATATATACATTTTCATTAATTGTCCTTTTTTCTTTGTTTGTTTTGAACCACATGCTAGCATCTATATAATCTATTAGTTCAGAACTTTGATGGTCATGGTTCTGCTCTGGAAAACTCCTCCAGAAAGTTGCTGTCTCACTTTTCAGTCTGTATTTTGATTTTAATTTGACATCCTCAATTACTTGATCATTCTGATATACAGATTTAAACATATTTACCTTGGCCTCAAGATACTTCTAGTTACAAGGTAACCCATGACAGCTACAGATTAACAGAGTGTAACTGGGTGATAAGACAATGATAACTGGTATCATTGCCCCCCTCCTGACAGGCATCTTGTCCCATACTGAATTTAGAGCATATATCTACCTAATTACAAGAAAAGTGATTCAAGTCTCTGTTCAAGAGATTATCTCTATGAATCCATTGTGGAAATGAAGGGAAATTGATAATTTTGCTTTAATTAAAAAAAAAAAAAAAAAAAAAAAAAAAAAAAAAAAAAAGCTTAACAAGTTCTATTTCTTCAAAATGTTTCTTATAATAACTAGTAGAAATCCACAAAAGAGAAGATTATAAAGAACTGTGATAAAAAAGAGTAAACCAACCAAGTATGCAAGGAGAAGTAGAAGAAAGTAATATGATTATAAGGGATTGCACAGTTATTTTCCTTGTTAAAAGAGTACGATTGCATGACAGAGAGGAAATCAGCCTTTTTGGCTTGTCCTGTCTATTGCATACTCAATAGTAAAAAATTAAGCTGGAGGAAAGGAAAAAATGAACTTGAAGGAGATGAATTTTCAATCCCTTCTACTTTTAACTTGGCTCACACACTGGAAGTTACAGCCCACAGATAAAGCTATTATAATAAGTTCTCAACTGGAGTAGTTGTGTTTATTTTCTTTAGTCCTACTTTGGGCCTAAGTTCAAAATAAAGGAGGCACATCAGTTTGAACTATAATCTTAATAATAATAATAAAAAATAATTATTTTTTCTATGTTTATTTTAGGGGAAAAGAACTGAAAAACATTATTAATAAAGTGCAAATACCTGTTAATAAACTCTAATAGATAAAGTTCAGTTCAAAATAAGTATGTTTTTACGTTAACACATTCTGTGCATTGACAAGATGTCAGAAGAATGGTTGTCAGAATCTTCCTTAAGTTTTTGTATTTCTGAGAGCATACTTAATATTAGATGACTAACTAAAAACAAAACCTCTGCCTGGACTCATACATGCAGTCCATAGCAAATGAACCAAGTATCAATAATAAATTTATTGCAAAGGCTGGAAAAGTTAAGTAAAACCTTAGAGATGGGAGTAAGCCAAACCTGTACTAGTAACTCTTCATAATTAAGAAACAAAGGGACAGCTAATAACAATAATTTTCCTTAAAATTCATTAGCCTGAGCAAAGGAATGTTTCCTTTGACTTTTAACAAACTCTACACACAAGTAAGGTTTTTTAGAAGTTAAATCTAATTTTGAATTATCAACTGGAAATAATAAAGTTATTATGATAATAACTTGTTATTATCATAACAAGTAGATTACTATGGGAAGAACAATAACAAGATTTAGAGAGAAAAAAATGCATTGTTTATCTGAGAAACATTCTAATAACTTAGGCAATTTTTGAAAAAATATATTTTTAATAATGAATGATTTTTCAAATTAAATAAGGTAATAAGATTCATAACTAGGTTCAAATTCTTTAGAATATGTTAAAGTGAATTTTTAAGCATAAAAGTCTTGGATAAATATAAAAGAGTAAAAAAAAAATATAGGAATATGCTATAAATGACCTGACTATTCAAATAATGAGAGAAAAATAATAATCTTTCATACCACGTAATTTGAATACTCCTGTATCTGTAATTTTCCTTAGAAACATCATGTCAAACAGGAAACTACTATAAACTTATATTCAAAGCTTGGGAACTGATATCCAGAAAACTTTAAGGTAAGCCTAGATAGATACAGATACAGTTGGGGAAACACAGTTACTGAACGCTAATGTATTAAATAGGGTTGCCTATATGTCTGATAGGCTTTTCTACCCTGTCACAGCTATAATGTTTTGAGATATTAGGTTATTACAAGTGGCCCTAGATGTCTATTTTTATGTAACTGAATAATTCCTATAAGCAGAAGACACAAGTTCATTTTAATAAATGTTACATTTAATTAATTCAGAAGTAATATTTTGTACCATGTTTACTTAGAAATTTGGGTACAGTTTCTGTTGCTCGGTATTTTGTTACCAGTAGAAAGCTTAACACAGGTGAGTCTTTCTGTAACCAAACAAGTGGAGAAAATCATTGTGGTGCAACAATTACTTAGTGTGGGGTCCCTATATCAGAGAAAAAGAGGAACACATTCTACACCTTCTTGTGGATTTTGATTAATTTTTTTCCTGGTGTTAACCTCTGCAGTGGCTTAAATCATTAAAACAGTAGTTGCCAGCCTGCTCTGCAGGGAAGCACAATTAGTAACTAATTTGCCATGAGACCAAAAACGGGGACTTTTCTTAGATGTTCCTTTCAAGGTGTTATCAGCATTGTTCCATGTTTTGTGTGTTTTCGTTTTGTTTTGGTTTGTTTTTTTCCTTTCTTTCCTGATTTATTTTGATATTTATTAATTTTTGACATATATATTTTGATATTTATCATATTATTTGTTCTCTGTGGGCAACATAATTTATTTAGACTAATTTTGAATCAACATAATTTCATTTTCTACACTAGTCTCCCTCTTATCAGATAATGCACTAAACATCATAGCACTTTCATAGTGTTGCTTTACACAGCTGGCAACAAAATCTCTGGTCAATTTCAGACACTAAATATATTAGAAATATATTTAGGAAATTTAGTTTCTTGCACATTTAGAAATAATTTCTGTGGAAACTCATGTTTTAAATCTATACGTAAATGAAGGGTACTCAACAAAAGGTATTCAACAAAGATAATGTAGATTACGTTCCTTTCTTATGTACTTTAACTGAACTTGTTACAGACCAAGGGAAGAAAAGGCAATTAATTACTTTAACTTTGTTATTTCAATGGGATGATTTCAAAGCTCGTCTCTGGTTAATTCAGAATAGAAACTCAATTTGTGTTACAAGAGATTAGCAAAGACCATGTATTACTGATCACCCAAAGGTTGATTTCTACCACCTGTTGTAGGAGAAGATCAATTTCTTCCATTTTGTATAAATAACTTACTATATATAGAACTAGAAAGAGATAAACATTATAGGAATAATTCAGCCCACTTACTCTTTATCTTGCCAGTTTAGGCAAAATGTTTTGGGGTTTTTTTCAGGTTTTCTGTTATCTGTGGTTTCCCACTCTTTGATGCATATAATATTTTTCAGTCTTGTTTTGCCAAGTTCTCTAGGCACCTAATCACATTTTAGTAGATGTAGTCATAAACATTCCTTTTCAAGTCAGTGGATGACTAAGAGAAACTTTGATTCAAAGATAAACCAGAAGAGGTGGAATCCTACTTTAATTCCTGGGACAACTAATCCATTAGTTAAGCATAAATCATGTCATAAATAAATTATAGTATTCATTTTGGTGGACGAAACTATCAGAAAGTCACTCATGTAATTGCTGAAGTGTTTAAGTACTTCCATATGAAACAGAACTATTATAGCACCTCTTCCATACAGGGACATTTAAATTTATGATTTCTCATGTTAAAGGGTATCCTATCCAAATTATAGGACATATTTGGAGGTGTTTATTTTTCCATGCTTGCTATTGAGGCAAGAAATGCAAGTGATTACAGTGAGAAAGATTCATACCCTTGTGGACCAACCAAAACAAAATTATTGGTTCATAGAGATACTTGTGGTTTGTATATTTTACTTCAGACTGTGCTTATGGACCTAATGCTGAGTGAGCAGGTCACTGACACACATAGAAAAGGCTCACATATTCACTGTTTTCTTCACTTAAGTCTTCACTATATGAAATCTATTGACCACAGAACTCGTAGGTTAAGCCATGGAGCACATTGCCTAGAATATCCAGATACAGAGAACTTCAGAATCTGAGTCCTTAACAGTTCTTAACAATCAGCTCCAGGTGCCCTGGATTTGTTACTAGATCTTCAGAGGCTACCAGTTTCCTAAAGAAATAGTCTCATCAGTAGGTTAAGAGACAGCTTCCCCACAAGTCATTCCACTGAACTACTCAGATAGAAAAGTCTTATAACAGTCAGTTACTAAAAGAAAATTTGTTGTGTTCTGAATGCCAGGGCAAGAGATGTTAAGATCAATCAGCTCTGAGACATGTGATCATTACCAGACATGGCTTATATTTCCATGGCTGATTCAATGCAGCACCCAATATATTGTTAAAGAGCATCAATTTGCCTACAGAGAAATGTATGTTTTCTTGTAGTCAATAACTCAATGCCTAAACAAGTAGGGGTTTCCTTTTGGTGCTCTAAATAGCTCTCCAAAGGCATCTTTCAATTGACTCTACAGAGAGTTCCCAGTACTGTGAACCACTCTGTTCCACCCCGAGGAACAAAGATTTAAAGGCCAGCTAAGCTAGGAGGCAACCTAAGCACTCATCATGTGTCCCCCTGATTTTGTTTACATTCTTGTATTGGAGTTCTCACGATTTTAATATAAACAAACTAGATTGTTTTCGCATTCCTCTCTGTGATAGACTGCTGGTTTGACCACTGGGATCAGAGGGGTCTTCCTCTCGCCCCCCAATCCTTGACCAAATCCCAAAAACTATGTAAGTTGAGTTCCCAAAATAAAGGAGTTTCTTTTCTCGCTCTCAACCTGATGGGTGAGTGTCGTTCTTTCGTGTCCTGATTGTGACAATCGTGAGATTTTAGCCTCAAGATTTGAGATGTAGTTAAACCTCAGAAACCTGAATATTATGCATTTTCCACACACCATTTTTGCCTGTGTTGTCTTGGCCACGTTCCGGTAATAAGGCTTCTACTTGAAGCTGTGCTTAACTTATTCATTGAAGAAGATTACTTAACTGTGTATGCTTACAGAGTGTTGGAACTGAAAGTAGATAACAAAATGACTAATAATCTGTTTTAAAGATCAGCAATGATTTATAAACTGGCAGTAGATGTCTCTAACCCTTGATTTGTCTTATAAAATTAGGCCTTTTACCAATCTCCCTGGACTCTTTCAAGTCACACTTGTAAGTGAAGATTAGTGAATTGGAGTTCCATAAAAATAAAACTGCAAGTATAAGCCAGAACAACTTTTTTCAGATATTTGGACAGCATGTTCATTGAGGAAGCCAGATAAGAAAAAAAAAAAAAAAAAAAAAGTCTACTCATCAATCATCAATAAAGAAATGAAATAACATCTTTAGAATGTTCCTGAACTGATTTTTGAATTTATTTTCAGTTCAGATACATCAACATGAATTGTTTTCTTGCTTTAATCTTCAACAATCTGAAAAGTCTGAAAAGACTTAGAAATGCTGTGTTTCTATATCCATCCCCCCAATAACTGACTAACCTACCTCATCTCCTTTCATAATTTCATGAATATAGTGAGTTTCAGAAAACAGTAAAAGGCTGAAAATGGGAATGTGTTTTCAAAATGAATTTCTGGACGATCAGAACTATTTTAAAACAACACATATCTCTAAGGAGAATAAAATTAATTTTAATATGCTTTCAAAGCACAACGGTAGTGCTGAATCATTTAATTACTAAAACTTGCTAGTTGAAGATTTGTGGTTTTTTTCATCTTAAAAACATGTGTAATAGGTCTTGGACATAGTTCCACTGGATTCATGCGCTGAAGTTACCAATCTTCTCTATTAAAACTTAGGAATGTCACTTTTCTTACCAACCTTTCTGTCCTTTCAGTCTTGATATCCCCTCCAGTTTTTCTTTTATCTCTATAAATGTAATCCATCACTTGGTTTCATAGCTCCTCTTCTTTTAAGAACCAAAAACTTTGTCGTCTTTTTTTTTTTTTTTTTTTTTTTTTTTTTTTTACATTTTAAGGTCATCCTTTAAAGAAGATGGCATACTTAAAAAATAATGTCTCTTTGTGCTATTCTTCAGTAATTCTTCACTCCAGTTTCTTCACAATATATTCCTTCTCGTCAATCTATAATAAAATGCAAATGAAAATTCACTGTATGCTATCTGATAATTCGGGAACCCAAAATCTTGCCTGCCAGCCTCCTGAATAAACCTCCTCTCCTGAAGTCAAAATTCCTTGCTACTTGCCTTCTTGTCTTTCCTTAGGATCTTGAAGCTCTACTGATTGTAGTCACAGCTGCCATTTATTATCATTATAGTGAGGCAGATATTCTTTACCTGCAGGACAAGTATAGCAGCATCTGAAGTTAGTCCAGGACATGCATTCAACAACTTACACACCTTGTCACCTTCTCTGCCTACCTTTTTTCAAATCCTACTATATCACAGTAGTGCAGTTGTTTATAATATTCTGGTATAAATTTAGTATGCTCTGTAATTTCTTATTGACATCCAGTTCCTTGTTTCTATCCTGTGCTGTGCACATTAGAACAAGGGCACTTCAGATGGATGTAGTCACTTCAACATTTCAAGGGAAATGTGAACACCACTTCCCCCTCCCCCCCATTGTCCTTTCCCACACACATTCTCCTGCATATTTCAGGCTTTGCTATCTTTTCTATGATGAATCTTGCTTGAAGTTCTCTTCCTTGTGTTATTCATAGGCAACTATGATGCCTGAAACCTCTTTATCTTCAGCAGCTCTTATTCCTTGAAGTAGGTTCATAGTTACAGGAACAGAAGTCCTGAACATGACAACTCTGCAGCCAGGAGTTGACATGCAATATGTTTCTGTTTCCTTTCCCTTTAATAGTATGATTCAGGGCATCACCACCTGGGCTTTGCCCCTCTCTTTGAGCCCTAAGTGTTCCCAGCTTCCAAGTCTCATAGTCCTGGAAATCTTTGTCCTATCCCTGCTCAAGCACAGGTTTTGAACATTCCTCCTGATTGCTATGGGTTTCAGGCTTTGGACGGTGCCAGATCTCTGCAAAGATACATACATCCATACATCTTCCCTGATGCAGCATGCTCTTCTCACCTCCCTTGTCTCATTCCTTCGGTTTAGCAGCTTGACCAGAGCACACCTTCTGCAGCTGAAGGTATTCCCAGTTCCTACCTAAGAGAAGAGAATTGGGTTCATCTGGCAGCCCAAGATCCAATGATTACACTTTCCGTTGGAAGTCCCTCCTGGGTCAGTGTCTGTGTTAATCTACAAGTCACATGGACTAAACGGTGTTCTTTTGTGTCAGTCGAGCTGTCTGGGAGTCTCAAGAAGCATATCAGGGACTTTGGAATTATCCTGTTTATACCAACTTTGTATGGACTACCTAGCTCTCCTTTGCATGATCTATTTTTAGTACTTTTGGTGTGCTGGCATTCCCTGACATCAGTTTCCAATAAGAAACTGGGCACAGATCTCTGCTTATTCTGAGAGCATTCCTACTTGGCAGGAACTGTGTCTCTTGGCAGACACTGTGACTCAGTTCCCAGCTCCCTAGTGAGTAGACGCTTGTGCTTTTCATTTCTATTTTTTATCCCTGTCAATTGCAGACATTCACAGGAGAACAGGTACCAGGGTTCTGGTAATGAAAAGAGATGCATCTATATAGGAAGATATCTCAAAGATTAAATAATGCTAAGGCAATGACAGTGCTTTTGAATAAGAATCTTCAATGTCTTTTCTTTTTATTTGTAGTTGTCTCTGCTTAAAGGCATGGTTTCCAAGACATCTTCCATTTAAGGACTCCGCTTACAATTGCATGAAATATGTGACACTAGTCTGAAAAGGCTAATCCTACTTTTACCATTCTATTCTCTTGATGTTCTACTCTAGGCTTATTTCAGCATTTTAGAATCTATGAGATTATGGAACATGATGAGGTAGTGTGTAACCTTACATGGTCAGAAGTTAATTGGTATTTAAAAGCTTAATTCCAAGAACCTGTCAATGTTTTGAAGCTTATTTTAACAGCAGAATAGAAAGAGAACAGCAGAATGGGGGCATTACAAGTGTATCAGTGTGGTGTAAGAATTTAGACTGAAGATATTTAATTAGCTGAACAAGCTTCTGTGTGGAGCTCTCTTTTAATGAAATAGATTATTTGCCAACCTTAAGAATACTAAATCTGAGTTCTTCTGTAATTATTGTGGAAAAATACCACCTAGGGAGATAAAAATTTAGTCTGAAGTTTTAATCTCAGTAAGTATGCAATAGGTAAAGGGTATAAGCAATATTTACCCAGGCATCAAGAGAAGCAATACCTAAAATTCCCTGTCAGACTTAGAATGAGTTGCAGTTTTCGTGTCTCAAGTGGCAGATCATTCAGAAGTTTTTACCTCCTGTAGCAATGTTCATTTTAATCACCTGATGCCAGCTTAAAATTCAACATTTTTATTGATTAAACATTTGATTAAACTCATTCTAATGTTTATGTCCCCAACTTCTGTCTATCAGTTTCTTCAGACTAAATGAGCCATTTTCAATCCATGGAAACTAATTTTTAGTCTGTTGATTTGTTTTTACAGAAAGAAACTTTGAATACCAATGTGCAGCTATGTGAAAATTATGACCCTTGATGGTCATAGAATACTATTGAATGTTTAAAATTATATCTACTGTAAATCATATTTCAGTAGGGTGGTTTTTTTTTTTTTTACAGCTAGTGGCTAATAAAAATCCCACTGGGCAGTAACATTATACTCTAAGTACTGTATTTATTCTGATTTTCCAGTTCATTGGTTTGATGTTTACCATCTTCTCTGTAAGTATATAGAATATAGTCAAAATCCAAAAAAAGAGCACCATGCATTCAAAACAAATGAGCTCTGAGGCAAATGACTTATTTCTATTGTGGAGTAATTATTATTGTATATTTCAAATTGAGAGAATGGAATAGTTTTTCACCACAATTCACATATTTTGAATTCTTTCAGCAGGCTGCTGCTCTCAGTTAAGTCCTATGTAATTTAAAATATATCTAAATAAATACAATGCATTCTCCTCTGAGTATTGTGTACCATAAATTTTATTTTATAAAGTCTAATAAAAGTGTCAAATAATGCAAAAAAATTCATCAAAAGAATTCCATAATATGTAATAAGAAAAGTGAAGTCTACATATTCCTAGGCTTCAAGGAATTATGGACAGAAGAATCAAAGAAATGTGTGTATGTATGTATGCAAGCTTTGGTGTAATTTTCAAAGGCTGATTAGGGAATCTTCCCAACTTAATTAAAAATAAAGTAATGACTCAAGTTTGTGTAGCATGGTTGCCAACCATTAATTAAAATCCACACAGATGATTAGGGATCAGACATTAGGTAGAGGCAGATGTGATTTTTTTTTTTTTTCTTTTGAAGTACCTTAAAAGATTCAGAGTTCTAAAATTTTGGTTTCACTGAGAATTGAAATGTATTCTGAAAAAAATGTGTCTCAGAATACAAAATGTTCTTTGATAAACCTCAATTTTAAATTCCTTGAAGCAACTAATTTGGTTAAACTCTTTATAGATTTTCACATGTTAATGGGAGAGTGTTTGCCTTCATTTGCTCAGAAGGACTGCCTTCTTCCCAGCACAGTGGCCAGAAACCTGGGTTCTTTGCCCAGGCGAAGAGACAGAGCTGACACTTTCCTCTTCGCAGGCTCAACCAGTAGTGAATTTTCCCGGATCACAAGCACTCACACATTTGTGAATTCCTGAGTGCCAGCACAGACCCTCTGATTATGTTTTACCTCTGCCCAGACCCCAGGCTCTTTCACTCACCCCAGAGATTTCTACTCTCCAGCTGGTCCAGCTCACTGCTTGCAACAAACATGAGCAGTCACATACTTGTCCTGCGGGCACAGAGACCCACAGCACAGCATAGACCCTGCCAGCACCCCTGCTGAGATCCAAGCCACCTACTCTCCAGCAAGTACAACTTAAAATCAGTTTGTGAGCACAGACATCAAGACACACAGTTTTGGGATGAGGCAGCTGGAACTAGAAATATGGGCTTTTCCATATCCCTCATTCATGCAGGTCTTTCTGTAGCTGTTTTCTTGGGACACACATAATTCCTGTACCAGTGTCTGGAGTCTAAAAACCCCCTATTCGCTCCAGTTGCTGACATGGAGACCCCACTGGCTCTGGCAGCTGACACAATAGCCCAGCTGAAATCTGATTCCATTGTTTGGCACCATGTTGCACTCATACACAGGACTCATGAGCAGATGGTGTTGAGTTCTTGCAAGATACACACTTGGTATAGAAAGTGAGATTACACAGAGAGAGAGATAAGATAAGGCATAGTAAAATATATGAATATGAAGGAGAAGGGAATAAAGGTGACCTCACTCCTGATAAGTAACAGCTGTGTTAATTAACCAATATGGCCTCGTCCTTGATGAGTCACGGCTACATCCAATAAGGATGAGTGAGATAAAAGAGGGGGTTAGCTAGTGAGGGGAGGGTCATCATAGAGGAGGAGAGTTGAGGAATATGAAAGAGAGACTCATGAAGCAGGATTCTGGGGGGAAAGAATGGAAGGTCAGTCTGGGTCTGCAGTTAGAGCCTGTTGTTGGAACACGCAGCCATAGTCCATCCAGGTAAAAGCCTGCATTCAGAGTCTGCGAACTAATACATGAAGTCATAGTTTAGCAGGAAATAACCAGAAGTCAGAAGCTGCAAGGCAAACCTACAGCAGGAGCTTGCTGCAGCCAGAGTCATTGAATAGTTGCAGTTAAGATGACTAAACTGTGAAGAAGAATAAAGTGGGACCCTTTTTGGCTGTGTTTAACAAGAAGGCTGTGCACAGCCTTTCTACCCTATAATAAGAGGGCTGCTGCAACAAGAAGACAGAACAGACTTCATTTATCAGGTGCAGGGCTTAGCCAAAAGAACATACTCATTGGCAAAGTTTTACACTTATTTGGCCTCTTTTATATCCTTCTCTGACTATCCCCATTTCTGTACCTCCCTGCACCCCTTTCCCCACCCATTACATCACCATTTGGCACAGTCCCACTGACTCCCTCCAACATGTAGGACATCCAGGCTTGCATTCTTTTCAGTTGCTGAGTGCTGGTTTGTCTGAAGATCCTTGACATGCCATTGATTAGTGTCACTGACCAGATTTGTTTCTGGTTGTCTCATTCCTTTTCCACATACCCCTTTGAAACAAACAAACAAATAAACCACATTTTTACATTCCACGTACTCTTACCAATTTTTGCCACTGACCGGGTTTGTTCTTATCATGACCTCCTTTATCATGTGTCAGGCTGGTTTGTCTCTACATGTTATGGTTTGTGGTTTCTTTGATCAGATGCCCTCAGAGCAGCAGACACACCCTTTCCACATTATCTTATACTTTCAAATTCTCTCTGCGTAGGTGTGCGAAGTCTGTATAAGCTTTTTTGATTGCACTGCCTTTGACATTTAAATATGGATCCCATCACAGCATGAATTACAGGCATCAAAACTGAAGCTAATGTTACTATCATCAAGAATTCACAATAAAAATTATATTTGCATTTTATTTGTATTACTTTTCTCAGATTAGATATATTTTCAGATAGAGAATCTTTGGTAAAGTTAAATGTAAGAAGAATAAATTGTTCAGATTCTCTTTAGAGTATTACAGATGTACTAGCAGAATTCTCTAAGATCAACTGTGAGACAACTGAAAAAGAACGGGACATGCAGAAATTAGTTATTTGTAGATGAAATAAATTTTAGTATGGTTCCTTTATCCAATAGTCCCAGAATCATCTCCATTTACCTCTTACTGTTTTTGTTGCCAGTATAGTCTTTGAGTTGAGGAGAAAATTCAGTTCACGAAAGAGCTATGTTCAGGAAAACAGTTATCCTTATGTTATCTTATACTTGAGGGAATACATAGCACAGAACTATCATGCTACTCCATAAAATACTCTGTATACAGTGAAGCAGCAATCATTTACCCCACATAATTAAGTCTAAAAAACTCAGTAAATTCTCTTGCATGCAGTCATTTTTTTTTTTTTTTCTCACTGTGACTTCACTCAGTATCAGACTTTGGTTACTGTGTGTCAGGAAGCCCAAAGACAGAGAAGAAACTATAAGCTAATTTGGTAAATGTAATCTCAGGACAGTGGGTTTGTATTTTAGACTATGCACACCCACATCTATTATTATTCAGATAATCTTTAATGAGAAATAATGATATATTCATCATTTCAAATAGAACACTTTTTTTCCTTTGCATGGCCATGAATGAACTCAGATTATCTCAATGATTACCATACTTTTAAGTTAAAGTCAGAACAAATTGTTTTCAGCTTGCACGTCATTTCAAGTGTGCTGCTCCTCTCTTTCAAACTTAAAGGTTGATTTTTGTGCCTGAAACCATCTCATTTGTTCTGAATACACATCTGGTCTTACGAAGGAGCGTGGATTTTCCTACAGACATAACCTCATTCAATATATTGCAATACTGATATCCCCATATACAAGTAGGATGATCCAATTTTCCACTGTCTTGTAGCTTTAAATGTAAATGTATTTCATCAAGAAGTTTTGAAATTATGCTTTAGTATTTTTATCCAAGGTATTCAATAGCTTTAGTCAGTGTTATAGTGATCTGGATGAATGAAGATACATTTTAGAGTGCCATCAATTCAAAAATTAAAGCTTTGTAGCTACAGTGCATGAGGTACGGCTACATCAGGTATAAAGTGATTGAAAATCAGTGTTGTAGTATCCTGTTAATTACAGACAGAGAATATGAGTTAAGAAACTCAGTTTCTTTTGTTTCATATCTGTTTTAGACTCACTACATGAGTACAGGCAATTTAGATGTCCTTGGATTTATTCTATATAATACTCATCTGGAAAATAAAAGGTAATAAAATAAAGTAATATTAATTTACATTGGAATATTCAAGGGACACTTCTAATATGTTTGCAAAACACTTTGAGACACTTCATCGTAAGTTTTATTTTTATGGGCATGTATCTTTATATAGAGATATACCTATACAGAGATATAAATAGTGTTCAGTTGTTGTGATAAGTGTTGACACAGCTTACATATAAGACCTTACCTTCATTTTAGAACATGCAATTCTCTGCTCAGAGGCATTAACTTTCCACCTATTTAAATAAGTCATCTACTGTAATGAATTCTCTTTAAATTAGAGTTTCATTGAAGGGTGCTGATTACAAATGAATGAAGCAGCAGGGGGAGTTAAGAAGGTTTTCACAGAGTGAGAATTAAAGACAGAAGACAGAGAAGCTCTGTGGGGCTTTAACCATATCTAATTAAAACTCCTCCCGAAAACTGCTTAATTTTGACCTTCAATCTTTTTTTCAAGTAAAATAAATCAATTTCTGTTTTCTGAAACAGATATAAAAGAAGGCAAAAGACAAGTTTGCCATTTTGCTCAATGCTTAGCAGCATTTAGTAACCAAATTCCTTGTCCAAAGTTTCTATTAATGTTTAAAAAGGCATAATTAAATCACTAACTGTGAAAGCGACACCATATTGTTTGTGAGCAAAACTCACAGTTTATTGAGCTTTATTATTGTCATTTATTACAAATAGGCAGAAACACCACCATACATAAAACCCAATTGATGTTTTGCTTTCATTGCTCCTATTCTGTGCTTTAATTAGGAATACAAGTATATCAACTAAGATGATCAAGCATATTTTACTGAGATATCTCTCAATGCAGGAGCTTAAGCAAATTTTTTAACAAGTACTAGTCATTATTGTCTTAGAAAATTTCAAAAATATTCCATAGCAAGTTAGAAGTTTGGAAACTCTTCACAGAGATGCAAAAATTTTAATCAGGTCACTTGCAATTTGCATGAGGTTGCTAATCACAGAGATGAAAGAATACCTTTCCCTAAAGAAGTTTTACTCTGGAAACCAGCCCATAATAATTTTCTATGTAGCACACTGTAGAAATATCAGTGAAAAGTGAGAGAATAAGTAATGTGGGAATAAGGAAAGCTTTTGTACATGATTGAGCTGCCTACTGCTCAGCAGTTCTAGACTTAAGTTATTCTTGATGTAATTGGAAATACAGCTTAAAATGCCAGAGCAACTCACTGAAATTGTAGGAAATGGGTCTGGAAAAAAAATCTCTCAAGCAATGGTTTCAGCCTGCTATTAAAATGAATAGTAATGATACATTTCTTCACCTCTCCTAAAGAGATACGTGTCCTTTACAAGCTCTCTGTTAAATTTACTGGAAGGCTGTTCCAGCATAAACGTGTCCTCATCCATTTAGAACCAGTGCTTTGATTTCCTGTTAAAAACAGTTCCAGTTACAAGCAAGCAAAATTTTAAGTCTTTGATACTCCTACAAATGCACACATAAACAACCGTGGGGTTTTTTGTATTTCTAAGAGAATTCTTTTTTGGTCTGTCTCCTTAGGTTCAGAAATTATAAAATTATGTGTCTGATTCTAAGTCATCCACATAGTCTCCTTTGCAGTCAGAAGAGAAATAGGTGCGTCCAAGGTGTTTATGTGTGTCGAATTACAGCAAGAAGAATCTTCCGGAGGTATTTATTTCTCTCCCCTAGGTAAAAGCAATCTTAAAACTATCTAAGCTTTAGACAGGTCCCTTCTAGAAACCAAAGATAAGGTAATCCAAAGTAACAGGGGCTTTCATTAAAAACAGTACAGAAAAAACAGTACTGGAAAAAACAAAAAAAATGAAATCCAAGGAGTAATTTTTAAAATTTGCACATTTGATTCAAGCTATAATTTTAATTGTTACTTGATCCTATGATTAGCTAACACTTCATGAACAATTAAAACATTTGATGAACGTTTTTGGGTAGGGTTTTATTTTGAATTATGCACAGATAATCTAGAATCCAGTGTTACAAATAATACACAAGAGACAATGAATTAGAGGGAGTTTTAGAGGATTAAAAAGATAAGTTTATTTCCCAATATTTCTTGATATTTAGCTGATGAAGTCTTTCTAACGTCTCCTCTGATTTGTTACCCAATGAGTCATAATTCCTTACAACTAAAAGCATTTTCCTAAATAATGATTCTTATAAGAGTATAATATTCTCAAATACTAAAACACTGCTACAGTCAATATGTATTAATAGTAAGAGAAAAATGTTTCTATCAGGAGACAGAAATAAAAATGATACAGAGTAGGGACAAATTATTTTTTGCAATTGATTTTGAGTTACTATTTTGACTTGTAGATCAAGAAAAACACCTTTCAATCTCTTTGAAAATCACTAGTCGAGGAGTTTGTCTCTTCATTCATGTAGTAGCACTTTAGCAGTGTATACCCTTATAGAAGTATTCACATAAGAATTGTTGCACAGATTTTTCATTCAGTGTAGTATTAAAAGACTAAATAAAAAGTTAATTGAAATTTGGGTTTGGTGTTATGGTAAAGTTTTGTCATTTTGTTTGTGTTTTTGGGGGGAATGGGGAAATGTAAGGACTTTTGAAAGTTGATATATTTTCTGCTGATCTGCAGGGTTTTTTTCTTCTGTCTGCTTCACTAAGAGTCTGTAATATTCTACTGCAGGTGCTTTTCAAACTATTTTGTTAGCAGATATACATGGTGTCTCTTATAACACAGTTTCATGCTCTGCAGTGGTGCACAGGTTACAGATATCATGACAGAGATAGGGAGCTGTGCTAGTAACATAAACAAGGATATTTAGCACCTCTGGGTTTAGAATATAAGAATGTCAAAACCTAAGATTTACAGTACAGAGAAGATGAGAGCCCAAGGTGATATTGTAAAGATCTTTTTTTCTGTCTCAGAACCGGCTCCTGCTTTGCTCCCCCTGGCTGGGTACTTTAGGACAATACTCTGGATGTCAAGACTCCTGCCCTGCTGGCATATTATTTCACTTGACTTCGCATCCATTAGGGAGCAGCTGGTCCTACCTGCTTTCTGACACTTTGTACCATCGCTCACAATGACTTAGAGTTCCTGCTTATTTGTGTATTCTCTCTGCTATTCACATGATTCTCAGTGTTCATCTGTTAAAAAAAAAACAAACAAAAACAAAACAAAACAATAAAAAAACCAAACAGAAACAAAACCCCACACACAAATAAAAACAAAAAAAAACAAAACCAACCAACCAACCAACCAACCAACCAAACAAACAAAAAAACAACAAAAAACCCCCACAACAACCCAAACCCAAAAAACCAAAAAACCCATCTGAAAGCAGCAGTGTAGGATAATTGACTGAAGAGTTTGAGATTCCTAAAGTTCCCGACACATATTTAGCACAGTCTGGCCAACATCTGCTAAAGCTTATGGTACTCTTGGAAGTGGGCCACCTACAACTAGCATCATGCTGCACAATTCTTTTCTTTATTAGCTTCCCAGACACTGACCTCTGATGAAGATATAAGCCTGACACATGATAAAACAAAAAGTAAGGATGTACTTTTCCTCTCATAAATAGAAAAAAATATTTATGGAGGGGAAATGGTTTCTGAAAGGAAAAATAAATAGATGTACAGAGGGATGCATTTCTGAAAATCAAATCACAGAATTTAAAGGCATTTTTGCTGGTATGACCATGTAATCTCTAAATTTAAAAGCATCAATTGGATGGCCATTTGTACAGAGAGTCTCAATGCCTGAAGAGGTCATTGAGCTGAGGATACATGATGCTTGTTTAGGGAAATCTTCTGGTTTTACTAAAACCTGCTTTCTCAGACTTCTCCTGGTGTGATGTTTCCCCTTTAATTCTGCTTCTGCCTCTGCTCTGTTCGCCTATACCTCTTCTTTTGTTCCTTTTCTTTTTCTCACATCATCTATTTCCTAGGGTTCCCTGTTTTGTTCCCTTGTCTTTTCTGTTGTCTTTTATATTAAAAGAGAAAGTAAGAATAGGTTCAGGCCGTTTGTGTAGTTTGTGTTTTAAGTTAGTACTGATTTTGTGTGTGATACTTGTAAAGGCATTGTTCTTGTATTTGTGTTGATGTGTGCGTGTAACCCCAGGAATACATGTTCCAACCTGCCATCAGCTGGACCTGGTGTCAGGAGATTACAGCCATGCCCCAGCAGATCAGGAAGAAGAATGTCCCAGGGTCTTGAAGCTCGCAATCCTCAATTCCCTTTAACAAGGAAGACCCTCAAACAGAGGCCATCAACTCACAAGTACTTTGAGAAGCCTCAAGCAGTTTGCAAGAAAGCAAATGCTCAAAAAACAGCGCCATGTGAAGGGGACCCATGCTAGAGCAGTTCAAGAAGACCTGCAGCTCAGGGAAAGGATTGACATTGGTAAAGTTCATGGTGAACTGTATCTAGTAATTGTTTCTAGTGGTAGACACCCCATGCAGGAGCAGAGAAAGAGTGGGAGGATTCCTTCTCCTGAGGAGGAAGAAGTGACAGAAAGAGCATGTGAGGAACCAACCCCAGCCCCCTCCATTCCCTGTCCCCTAGTGCTGCTTGAGGGGAGGAGGTAGAGAAAATTGAGACTGAAGTTCAGCTCAGGAAGAAGGGAGGGAATGGAGAAAAGGTGTTTTAAGATCTGGTTTCACTTCTCATCATCCTAGATGAATTTGATATGTAATAGATTAATTTTCCCTTAATCTGTGTCCATTTAGCACAAGACAATAACTGGTGACTGATTTCCCTGTTCTTATCTCAACCCATGAACCTTTAGTTTTATTTTCTCTCCCCTATCCACTTGAGGAGGAAGAGGGATAGAGTAGCTTTGGTGTGCACCCGGAAGGCAGTCAGGCTTAATACATTACAGCAAAAATGAAATACATTTATTTGCCTAACAGCATCACAGTGATGGGTTTTCACATCATATTTTCTCTAAAAATAATTAAAGCATGACAATTTAAGAAAACAGAAAATAAAACTAATTAGGAAGTGATGGACTAGTCACTGGCAATTCAGCCTCACTGATTTCATGCAAGTGTGTTTTGCTGGCAACATCCTTGTTCTGTCACAGGTAATGTAGCAAGGACAAAAACTGTAGTGGTCTGAATATTGAATACAGCATTTTTCAATTCCTTCCCAACATTGGCTCAAGATGTAGCAGTAAAATGTGACCTTTTACAATTCATTTCACATATGACATGTTAAATCTCAAAAGAGAAAATTACAACTAGTGCAGGAAAATAATTTATAAGAAATTCAATATACATAAATAAAACTTGAGTTACATGTGAAGGACATCTTAAGTAAACGAAGACAAACTCTCATTTTCATTTCCAAATCTCAATATTTTTTTTGGTTTAACTAAGTAACTAAGCACTGCCAGACAATAAATTACACAACCTGTGTTAAATCCATTTCACATCGGTAATTGTTTAAATGCACATTTAACATCTATCATTTCCAGGATATTTTTAAAGGGTGCACTGTTGCACTGTTCTTTCTTCTTTTTTCTTATTTATTTTTCCTCCCTTCCTTTTTAATAATACCTACCTTTGTAAAAAAAAAAATAATTCATAACTCTTTTTGCAAAATCTTTCGAGATGAATTGAGATTCCTAACAATAAACATTCCAGCATGGATGTTTATTTTAAAAAATCAAAAATTATCTGTCTGTGAAAAAGAAGTATGATTAATATAATTTTTCAATTTATTTGGATGTATTAAGATAGCAAATTAAGTTTTCAAACTACATGGGATCTCACAAGCTCCTGTTTTAAGGGTTTTTTTCCCTTTTATTTGCAGCTTTTTAATATACATTGCATCAATTTTTTTTTTAGCTATCTATTACTCTTTTTTTACTATCTTCTTTTTATATCCCAAGAGCATCATCACGGCAACACACTGTGAGAAAAAGTACACTTACTTCAGTGAGAGTTAAAGAAAGTGTTGCTAGCTCAGGTACAAGGACACTGACTCCAAAGCTGATACTTTGGATCAAAGGTTATAGAGTCATTGAATTCAGGATAGCAGCTTGGGTTGGAAGGAACTGAAAGGTCATCTAGTTCTCCCTCACTGCCTGAGCAAGCACTTTATCCATTGGGACAGGTTTCTCAGAGCCCCCATCCAGCCTGGCCTTAAACACTTCCAGCAATGGAGCATCCATAACATTTCTGGGCAACCAGTCCCAGTGCCTCATCACCCTCACAGTAAGGAATTTCTTACTAATATCTAGTCTAAATCTCTCCTTATTTACTTTAAAAACATTCCTCTTTGTCTTATCACAATCTACCATGTAAAAATCACTTTCCGTCTGTTTTTTTTAAACCCCTTTTAAGTACTGGAAGGCTGCAAGAATGTCTCCCCAGAGCCTTCTCTTCTCCAGGTTTAATTGCAGGTCTCTCTAAGCCTGTCTTCATAGGAAAGGTGATACAGACCTCTGATTATTTATTTGACCCTCCTCTGGACTCACTCCTACAGGTCCATGTCTCTTTTTTCCTGGGGCAGGATGCAGCACTCCAGGTGGGGATCTCACAAGGTCAGAGTAGCAGGGCACAGTCTCCTGCCTGAACCTGTTGGTCATGCTTCTTTTAATGAACCCCTTGATTCATATTAATTCTTTCCCTTTCCCTTTCCTTACAAAACTTGAAAGTAAAAGCTTCTCAGGACACATTCATAGGAAGTGAAAAAGATATTTCTGAGCACATAGAGTGAAATCTGCCAAGATATTCTGTAGCTTTAGAAAGCATTTTTCCCCTCAGAAATAAGTACACATCCTTTCCATCCAGACTGATTAGGCTCAAGGGGCTTTTCTAAGATGAGCTACACAAGGAATACTGCAAATGCCTAAGTGGAGAAAAAGCTTTTCCAGAACTTGTAACTGAGGAACATATGAAAAAAATTATCAAAAGTATAGATTGCAACCTTGATTTTAGGGACTGAGTCTTGCAGCCTGTCAGTAAATGGGAGCTTAAATATGGGATATTTCAATCTGTCACTGAATTATTTCAGTGAATTTCTACAGGATGCGTACACACTTCCTTGTGAACTTGGATTTGACAGGAACTGTTTACAGTTCTCAGTGAAACCCTGAGTTCTCCCCAGCGAGGATCTGGTGATGTTACATACTGAAGATGTGTACGTTGTATAGTCTAACTATTGCAACATGTACATTTGAACAGTCTTGTACATGACCATCTCAGAAAGAAAGGAAGAAATAGAACTCTAAATATATAAGTGTATGTAACCCTTTGGGCTGGAGATTGGAGGTAAAAGGGCTATTTGCTGCCATCTATTGATAAACTGGACAAAGAGGTGGAAAGAGCAACAAGCTCTGTGTTAAATATTCTCTCTACCATGATACAAAGTCTTGGCTAGTTTTGAAATTTTTCTTAAAATTTTCTTGTGGGATCAATGAAATTACAAATTTTTCTGATACTGAAAACCAATCAGTGTGACTGTTCTCAGGGAGGCAACTTAAAACTTCATAGTGCTTACTGTGAAAAACAGGAGATAACAAACTCATTCAGACTTTGCGGCAAGAGTGAATCCTTGGTAGTTCGTGAGTTATACAGTCACATAGACCAGCAAAATCATATACACAATATGACCATACACATTTTTAAGTACCCCCTCTAGAAAAATTACACAATGAAATGTGCAATGTGAAAATACTGGGGTGATATGAGAGAAGATCTCCAAAACAAACAGCTGCAAAATAAGACTGATGACTGGAAAAAAAAAAATTCACCTTTTATGATGGACATTCCCTAGTTTTATTCAAATGTGTTGCCTTGAAAGATTTTATCTAAGTTTTGCATTGAATTTCACCCATATCCCTGCAAATCCAGAACCCAAAATTTCTTCTGACAAAGTTCTGTGACATTAGTTATGCAAGAGGAAAGTTTTTATTCATTTGTAGTTATTCTGTAAAAAAGATGAGGATAATCGAGGTAAATTTATCATATTCATCTTTCCCTTTCCTGTTCTTGATAAAATGGAATATAAAATTATGACTGTTTAGGACACTTCACTGAGGATATTTATCAAGAGATTGTAGAAATGGTTTGTGTTGGAAGAATCCTTAGAGAACATCTAGTTCCAAGCCTGCTGCCATGGACAGCGACAACTTTCACTAGACCAGGTTTCTTAAAATCCCATCTAAGTTGTCCTGAACTACTAGGGACAGGGCAGCCACATTTTTTCTGGGCAACCTGTTCTGCTGCCTCACCACCGTCACAGTAAAGTATTTCTTTCTAATAGTTAATCTAAATCTACCCTCTTTCAGTTTAAAGTCATTACCCCTAGTCCTATTACTACAAGCCATTGTAAAAAATCCTCACACTTTCCTGTAGGTCTCCTTTAGGTACTGGAAGGCTGCTAGAAGGTCTTGCCAGAGCTTTCTTTTCTCCAGGCTGAACAACTCCAACACTCTCAACCTGTCTCCATAGGAGAGGTGCTGGAGCCTGAGATAAACATCATCTTCTTGCTCCTCATCTGGACTCACTCCAAGAGGCCCATGTCCGTCTTTTTTTGGGGGCCCCAGAGCTGGATGCAGAACTCCATTGTGGGATCTCTTGAGAGATGAGTAGAGGAGGTGAATCATCTCTCTTGTCTTGCCAGTCAAGCTTCTTTAGAACAGCTCAGGATATGGTTGGATTTCTGGGTGCATATTGCTGGGTCATGTTGAGCCTCTCATCCACCGACTACCTCAAGTCCTTTTTCTCAGTACTGTTCTCAATATATTCCCTCAATCCCTCAATCCACTTGTTCAGTCAAGACATTTGGGTGTAGAAATTGGGCTGGGCACAGCAGGATATGTACATGTGGAATTATAGAGCTGCCCAAATTATGCCCTGAATGACTGCTGCAAAATGAGAGAAATATTCAAGAGGAAGATTCAGTCAGCTACCTCTTTCCAAGTATTCCTTTTTCTCAAGACAGTCTATTAATTCATATTTTCAGATGACTGGCTGGTGAGGTCCTACATCACCCCAGGAATTACTGACTAAAGAAGTAGCTGTGCACACAAGATCAGCCCTGTTATCTCTAACAGTAATGCATCTGGACTCTAAAAGTGTAAAATCTCTTCTGCCATCTCCCTGTATAATGACTATTATCCTGGCAACAAATAACATTAATAATCTTGTCCTGCATATCACAAAAAACTGCAAGAAGAACTGAAAAGACATTTAAGAGGCAGAGTCTTTGGAATTTATAATGCAAGGTAAGAATTTGGTCAGCATCACCTCTTTTTGATGAGTGAGCTCATGGAAATGCAGAGTAACTACATTTTTCTTTTAGCTTAACAATGAATGATTGCTACTAGCTTCTAAAATGTTCCCAATCAGGTGTATATCTGCTTTCAAAAATCAAAACTTGAGTGAGGAAAACCAAGCTATGAGTTCTATGTATGACAGGAATTCATATAACAAATATAACAATTCATATAACAATATAATAATCACACTTAGGACAAGACAAATACACAAGAAAGTGTAAGATATACTGATCTGGGAGAAAAAGAGACACCAAGATAGAACAAAAGATGAAGTAAAGAAACTGATGGAGGAAAGAGTGTCTTATGCTGTGAATAAATAAATTATAACTATATTAACTTTTTTTTTAAACCTAAAAAGCAGTTACACTTTGTTTTCCCTTTGATCCACATTTTTTATCTAAATACAACAAGACAGTTAAACAACATGAAACTTGAATAATGAGGGTGAAAAATGCCTGCAGACTTTTACAGCAGTATGACCAGAATCAAAGGGAAATCAAACCAGCAGCTTCAAAGTGCTTACAGCTTTCTGCTTGGCCATTCTAGGCAGGTCTAGGCACAAAGAGAACAGTTGTATTCCCAGCTACAAGGCAGGTAAGAGATACTTGAATGCCCAGCTTTTCACTTTCTTCTGTTCTGCAATAAAGTAAGTTACAAACCATCCTGTTCATAAAGTGCTTTCTTGGAAATGCATATGAAAACAGATGGAAGTGTTTTTATGAAGAATCTGTAATTCTGGAGGCAGATGAGGTATTTCATTCTTAGACTTCCCTCATCTTCCCCCAGAGGGTATCTGTTGAAAGATATTTTGGTCCCAGTTATTAATAGAATTATTCTGATAAAATGAACTTGGAAGAAGTTTTAACTCAGCAAGCTTTGAGATGAGCCCTCTGTATGCTTATCTGACCTTCGAGCTGTATTTTCAAGTATTGAGCTAATTAAAAGATAAAACAAACAAAATCCTTCCTTACTCTGTTTGACATATTCTAGTTTCTGTCAGGTGGCCTTGGGCAGTCTGGCCTAACACAAGCTCTGCTGAACACAACAAGTAGTCAGTACATTTTTTCAGTATTCTACCACTCTAGAAATGTGCCTGTGAAGTGCACTGATCTGCAAAGATCAAGCTCAATTAAGAGACATCTCAGAACAACCTTCAGCTGTATAAGGCATTTGGCAACACAGGGAGCCTTGAGACTTTGCAGAACTCTAATTCCAGGGAGACCGGAAGAGTCTTATTCCAGAGCTTCCACATATGATCAGCTTAAACTTTTTGTGGGAAAACCAAAACAAAATCCCCCACTAAGCCAACTAGCAAAACTAATGAATAAATACAAAACTAGCTAAACAAACCCTCCAAACCTAAACCAAAACAAATAACAAAAAATCCCAAAACCAAAGAAATTTGAAAAAAAAAATCCAGTCTCTTAGTCAGACAACACACAACCATAATATTGATTATATTAGATGCTATGGACACACTGAAAGAAGCATATCCCTTAGCTATCTTGAAAATGTCAATAATCTTAATAAAGTAGTGGTGATCTGTAGGAACTTAGGAACAGATAAGGATCTGTGAGTACTTAAAAGCTGGATACTTAATTGTCTATGTAGCAGATGAGTTGGCAGATGAGAAAACTTCTAGAAGGAAAAAGAAATTAACTGGGGGGAATAGTAATATTTTAGAGATTAAAGGTAATATTTGGTTGAATACAGCTGATGAAAGAAAACAAATGCAATTATTCTGTGGCACAGACAAAGAAATATCTTTGAGAGATTTTATTTTAGACACGCAGAAGTGACAAAACATTGAAAATGTTGCCTCTTTTAAAATTTTCAAAGCTGGTTTCCTCCAGTGCCACTCCTTTTAAGAAAATAATAACATTATAGAAAGGCTGCCATGGAAAAAAAAACACCAAAAAACAAAAAAACAAAAAACATTGCAAAAAGCTCATGTTTAACTCACATTTTTAGAAGTAAATATCAATGAAAGAAAAATTGTGAAAGCTGAACTAAATATAACTTTACATTGTCATTATAAAAGCTGTTTTCTAGCATATGAAACATGCTAAATAAGTTATAAAAATTAAAAGAACAGCTAGAATATGCTTAATATTCATGCATTGTCAGAAACAATCCAATGTGATGAGAATTCATCAACTGAATGTATTTCTCTTTTCCTTTTTTGCTTTATTTTAAATTGTGACAGGCAAAATGGCTAAAATCATCATAATAGTAGAAATAAACCCTCTCTCTTTCAGAATTAAGCAGAGATTATCTGGAAACAAGACTGAAATGCTGAAAGTGAGGGAATATTTTCTGACTTCCAACAACAATATTGATAAAATACTTCTGCATTTTCAGAGATGCTTTAGTGGCAGCTCATTTGAACACTCTTGAACTTTTTTGTACATCATATTTCCCATCAGAAAGCAGTCCTCTTCAATTACACTGTCTGACCAGTGGTGCACCTGGGAGCTCTTTTTCATGGTGGTGTGTTTTTTTTTTCCCATATCATCATAGGTGCAGCTTGGCCATCACAGTGAGTGGGAATATGTGACAGTGAGAAAAAATGAATGTAAAGAAATGTATTTCAGATTATTATGGCAGCTTCAGCTGGGGAAAAAAAAAATACCTGAATGTTCTGTTCATGAAGAGTTAAGGGGCTTTCATTGTTAGCACAGAAATTATTCTTAGAAAGTTGAAACTTTTTGAAGGAAAGGGAGGTTTTACTGTAAACACAGCTTTCTGTCTAAATAATATATATGGTGTATTTTTACGACAAAGTTTTTTGTTTTGAACATTAGTCATGTGTTTCAATGTACCAGTGTTACAAAGGGAATCTTGTCCTTGAGTTACAAAGCCCTCATGATACACTGCACTATGTATTCACTGAGTATTTGTTGTAAGAAGGGCAGGAGAGTATCAGGTTTTCACTGTCTTCATATTATAAGAAGTTAAATGAGTGCTGATACAATTAGAAGAGCATAGTAATTTAAAATTTTTTAATGTGAAAGGTTAAATCAAGGCTAAAAATCTCCATCCAGTAGAAAAGTAAGATGTCAATACAACATCTACTGTTGGGCTAAACCAGACACTCCATAAAGAGTCCTCCTACTAAATTCTATGGGATAAGTATTTTATAAAAAATGCTAATTAAGGTTTAGCAAAATCTGTTTTGCTCTGCATTTACTTTTAAAAAATGTCTGTTCAGCATGGAAAAATAGGAACATGGCAGATGTTGTGGAAAAATCAGCATCTATTGAGGGTTTCAAGTGTCCTAAAAAAGAATTACTGCCTTTCTGAATATGATCAAAAGAAGAGAATTTTTGTTAAGAAGAGAAAAAGAAAGTAATTCTAGTGAACAAAAAATGAAATAGCATATGCATCTATGTTTTAAACAATCAGATGCTGTAAGTGATGTGCATTTTGTTCTGATAGTAATAGCTTAAAGATTTGTTTTACTTCTACTTAACTGTTTTTGACTATAAGAATAAAAGCAAAGTATGAGGGAAGAAGAAATGCTACTGATTTTGACAAAGTTAAGAGGTTGACCCTGACAAATAACATTATGTAGGACTAACAGTGAGTATAAGAGGAAAAAAAGCAGGCTAAATTTCTAGGCATTAGAAGAGGGAAATCTAATCTCTCTGTATTTACACAATACATGGATTTATAGGTAAGTGTATAAAAAATATTTTTCTGAAAGATTCCCATGTTATTCCCCAGTCACAGATCAGTTTTCAAGGATGGAAAAAATCCACTGATTTCAAAAGAATTCCCAAAATAGAAGATGACTCAGGAAAAAAAAAAAAAAATCTCAAACATGCAATCCAGTAGTATTTCAAGTTAAAGGTTGGAAACTGTTTAGAACCACCTTAGATGCTCTCAAATGGACAACCAAATACCACAGGGGTTTTAAACATTTTTTATAAATATACAAATATTCAGAGTAAATTCAATAATATTTGCATGAATTGTGACAAAACTCTGGTCGTGTGGGAGTTAACAATTTACTTCTCAAAAGCCAATAATGTCTGCAAGCACTTGTGATAAATAGGTGGTTTATTTCTGGTCTTTATTGTGAAGTATTTAATTTTTACTCTGAACAAAGCCTTCGCTATTATGCAATGAATTATTACTTCTCCCTAGGTTAGGCATACATATTTGAATTACTTGAATAACAGAGACACATTCTCTTGAAAAGTTTCCTGCCTTGGGCCTGCTTAGATACATCCTGTTAGTGCTGTTTTCAAGGTATTTTCTCTGTGATGGAGAAAGCAAGGAACTGAAGATGAGACATAATCTCCCTTGATTTAATGTTCCATTTTCAGGCCAGCAGTTTTACTTCATAGACATTCAAATACAACTGAGAAAAGTTCTAAAACATATGTGAGTGGGGAACTTGTCTGGATGCAAGGATGAAAGAAAAAATCCCAGGGTTTCCAGCTCAGTTCATAAGCCTTTGCTCTCTGACAGAGACACCAATCAGGTTCTTGCATTATAAGAGACATGGGAATTAATACAAAATGAAGTGTAAGAGAGAGACGAAAGAGGGAGATGGATTTCCATTTAAAATACCCCTCAAATCCTATCTTCTTTTCCTTCTAGTTATAATTATTTGCAATTCATAGTGATGTCATGATGTTCTCATTTTTATTGTCTTTTCTAAAATCAGTGTTGTGAGTCAAATGTATTATAGTTACTACCAGAAAACTGAAAGAGCCCTTCACTACTTTCATAATTTTGAGGCTTTTGTAATGTCTTTTTATTTCTGTAGTAGATAGAGATCCATAAATTTCCATTCTGCATCACACACAATGAGACATGGAAACTTATATCTGAATGGAAAGGAAAGACAGTGTAGAAGATAGTAAAAACTGTAATAAGCTGATAGTATGTTTCTCAGACCTCAGGATACTAAGACTTCTAATGCAGTGCATTTTCTACCTTGTTGTATTTTCTACAAATGTATCTGATAGTCTTAGAATATTTTTCTTTTGTTTAGAAAGAATTTAATGTTTTACTTAAGGGGAAAACAAACAAACATACAAAGAGGTATCAAATTGTCATCTGGATTCAATTTATGTAATCTTGTTTTAGATGACCAACTTATTGGCATTGACATTTGACTTTATGAGGCAGACTCCTTTTACAGTCTGTGGAGAGTAATAAGCACTCTGGTTGTGAAATAAATAAGTACAGCAGAAAAACTCTGGTCCAGGAATTCCTGCTTTTCCCCTCTGTCAGCTTAGGGGCTGAGATACAGAAGACAAGTTATAGAGTTCAAGAATGTTGGAGAGCCAGTGGAGGAACAGTACTGTGTTGTAAACCAATAAGAAAAAAAAAAAAAAAAGTTTTTCAAATAACTTTCTTGTAAGAGCCAGCAGAGTTACACTGAAAATATTTTATATGAAAATTCAGATATGTTTATGCAGGAGAAAACCTGCAGATCCAGAGTGCAAAAATATAAAGATTATTTTAAAAGATTTCTCATAGCAAACACTATATGTACTTGTGAGGACTATGCTTGCTTCCTTCAATGTAAATACGGAAATACTAAAACCCAAATGCAACTCTTTGGATTGAATAGCAAACATATTAACACAGTTTTTGAGTAGCAGACTGCATGAGCCTTTGCTACCGAGTAAGACAGCTGACAGAATCCTGTGATTTGGCAGCTGCAATATCTTTACTGAAAAATGCAAAAATTTAGGCTGTTCCACCTACTTGTGTCTCAAGAATTTAATCCTCTGATCATTATTTTAAATCAGAAATTATTTATGTGGTTATCACACATTATTAATTTTCTTTCTCACTGTCAATTTTTTCTTTCACTTCAACAAACTACATTATTTGGTTTCTTGTAAATTCAGAGTTTTAAAATACTGAATATCTAGATAGTTTATTTCCCCAGATTTCTGAGTGATGTCCAGAGCCAATATTCATAACTAACCCTAGAAACTCAACCTGCCCTTTGTAAAAACTAGTCTTGTCTTGGATAAAGAGCTTCACATCTAGAAAACTAGTTGTAGTGGTAGATTTTTGCATTGTACAAATCTAAAATGAGTTGAAATTAAATACAAGGAAACTACTGAGATACCGAAAAGGGCATGCTCCAAGCAGCAGCTTGGCAGTATGATCATAGATCAGAGCCCTATGGAGCATTGTGATGTATATTAATAAATAAGTGTAGACATGGGCTAAATGCCCAGAAGATGTTGATAAAATCTCGTTCAGATAGCAATCAAAGAGTGCCTTTGGCACTGTATGACAAAACACTGCATTGATAGTATAGCAAATGAGGAATGCATTCCTTATCTGTTCCTGGTACTTGTGAAGGAAGACAACAGAAAAGTATGTATAATGTAAAATGGAAGGAGAATACAAAATATTGGTCATAACACTAAAAAGGTTAAATATTTTGTTCTTTTCATTCAAAAACTGTCACAGATTTTCACATAAAGAATTAGTCACAAAAGCTTCTATTTCTGAAAAATTATCTAATTCTATTCATATACTAAAAAATGACGACAGCAGCTATTTTGACAGGTCTGTCGTCAAGTGAGGTGGCCACTGGGAATCAGATATTCCACTAAAATGCAACTTCAAGACAGTGAACTGGATATCTCACTCCTTGGGAAGATATCATGACTAGTTTTTACTTATTAGAAAACATAATAAGTAAGATGTCAGGACTACTGTAAAGTAGATAGGACTCTAAACTGAATATTTATGAAAAACAACCTTTTTTTCCTATCCAGTTGTGAAAGACAAAGTTTTTACCCTCGAAGAAATTATATATTTCTGATTATTTTTAAATATTCCCAGACCTACTCCTGTTTTTGTTTCTTTGTTCAGTCTTTTTTTTTTCTTTTTTTTTCCTTTTTTTAATTTTTGTTTTGGTTTTTATTTTGGGTGGGTGAAGTCTTTTTTTTTAATTATTTTTTGAGAGGAAGACGAATTATGACAGACATTAATTTATTGTGGGTTTTATTTTCAATAATTGGAATATCTTTTTAGATGAGGGATATTGATATAAGAAAGATTTTTGAAGGGGAGAATTTTCTGGATGCTTCCTTTAGCAGCCCCTCCTTTGCATTTTTAGACCAATTTATTTATTTATGTTCAATATGCATGCACCACACAGACGGATAGCTAGACAGACACATGCATGTGGAAACAAGCCAAGGGACCATACCAATTATTACTGTTTGTCAAGGTGTCAAAAGTGTCTACAGAACAAGGCGACATATGCAGTTGTTTTGTTAAGATGAGCAAAAGTTCTCCTTCTATATGAGAGCATGTCTTCAGTCTCTGTATCTTTCCAAGTTTCATACCAGCTCTGTGTCAGGATTATATCAATTACGTGCCGGTTCTCTCCCATTACATCTTGCTACTTGTTTTATACAGAAGAAAAATACAAACTTGTGAGTTCTTTAGGAATGAGGAAATGACAGAACAGATCTCTAACATGAGTGATGGACCAGTCCAAGAGGTGTGCCCAAAGGCAGACACATTCAGGCACAAGTGAAGTGTGCCACAATACGTGGGGTTTGGTTTCAAGGGTCGTTGCAGTAAGTGAACTGGCATAGGCTTTCAGTACGTTATAACAAGTCTCTCTTTCTTTGTCTTCATTTTTTTTTCTTCCCATAAAATTTGGAGTAATTTGTCCATTATGAGCATTTTTCTTTTATATTCATCTCTTTAAGTTCAGACTTCTGAATGCATATTATCGTGCTGTTTGAAAACTGAGATATGTTTTACTTCACAAAGAATTTCATCATGTATAAGCTTACTGGAAAACAATAGTGATCTAAAAATGAATCAGGGATAAAGAAAACATGTACACAACCTTCAGGGCTGAGCAACATCTAGTACCTGCAACCTCTAGGGATATCTTCTGACATGGTCTCAAACACTGGTTACTAAAAGTGTTGGTAAGACTGACTAATATGACACTGTTAAAATGTATTAAAGACACAATAGGCTGATGAAAGTAGAATCCTATCACACTGCAGCATCTTGCCATTATTAAAGCCTGTCCTTGGAATCTTGCCTAGTACTATATCTCTTAACAGATTTCATAAATGCTACTCTATTAAAAAATATTTACAGATTTTTTTAAGATGCTATCATTTTAGCCTATATTGCTTGGGTTTTATTGGGGTTTCTTTCTTCCTATTTTCTAAGTGCTAATCAACCTTAAAGTTGAATGCAATTTTATAGAAGCAAACAGTCTAAAAATTTTCAGTTTTCACCATCAAGTATATTTACATTAAACCTTGAATGACATTTAGCCTTCATTCATAAAAAAGGAAGATTTGTTTTATTTACTTTTACATGTCTCCAACTTTTTTTGTAATGGTTAATATCTCTTTGCAACAGAAGCACATTAATTTGTCAAAAGTATTGTACATGTCTCATTTAAGTCTGAAGCAGAATGATTGGGAATGATTGCTGAAATCATGTTAAAAAATTGGTGCTTTTTATCTCCCTGATTTACGTTTTGTTAAAGACATGATGCATTTACTCATGACTGCTTATAGAAAATGTTTTGATTTCCATCTCTACTATGATTTCTGTTCCTCTTGAAATACCTTCAAATCAGTGTCCCATCCAATACTGGACTATAGCCCATCCAATATTGGACTATAGTCCTCGTTCCAGTCTTTATTCATTTTTATTCAATTGTGCACTGTGCTCCCTAATTCTGGCACATTCACTTCTACCTTCCTTCAAGCCCCCAGCAGAGTGTAGGACACTGCATTCTCCCCAGTATTCTGATTCCCTTTTCCTTTCTCAGTAGCAAAAGGCAAGAAGGCTGATATGGCATCTTCTTTCTATGCAATCATCAGTCCTTTTCACAGTTATGTCTTTGATCTCCTCTCCATACTTCCTCAAATTCTTCTTAGACATTTCTCCAGACAGTTTTTTCTTCACTCTGCAGGTCCTCAAGTCCTCGTCTCTGCAGTTATGGTCTCTCTGCTCAGTAACAACTTAGTCTGTAAATATTTATACATGGTTAAAGCAGATAGCCTAAATTTCATTTTTAAGTACTTTAGTAACCTCCTTCTGTCTTTACATGCACACCAAATTCATTCCCTCTTGACTTTCAAATTCCTTATATAAGAATTATCAGCTGAATCTTAAAGCAATATTTCCTGAACTAAAAGAAAAAAAATAATCTCTTTTTTACCCAATGTTCTTGATTTGATTATTAATTTTGCACTCTACTGTACTTATTTGCCTCATTTTAAACACATCTTAAGGTTTCTGTTTTCACATCATGTCATGCTAAGCTACAATAAAAGAAAATGTGTCTTTAATTAAAATCTGTACAACTCACTCTGATATCTGACAATATGTAGTCCCAAAACTCAAAGGAAGACCCAAGCCTTCAGCACATAAAGCCCCCAAAATCTGCAATCAAGAGTGTTATGGACAATTTCAATGTCTTGTTTCTTCAAATGAAGTTCAAAGGACAAGAATTTCTAATAGGAATCCTCTGCAATGCTGCCTGTAGATTGATTTCTGCTGCTGTAAAACGATAGGATAAATGCGTATGAGAATGGTGGAAATATTCAGGAAGCGTATGAAATTGAGGTATAGTTATTTTTACATTAAATGTCTACACACCACACTGAACTACTCCAGTGTAGTAATTTAATTATAGAAATAAAATTAGATCCAAACATAATTTAAAAAACCATGCCCAGACATGTTTGCCACTTCTACCTGCAGTTAAAATCTCCTCTGTGATAAATACATGTTTGCTCATGCACTTACTAAACAGAATAACCTTAAACATATTTTGTGTTGTGGTAAAAGGGCTGTGCTCAATACAACCTGCTGTACAGTTTGAGTACTCCCCTGTAGTCAGAGCCAATATCAGACTTCTCTGCTACCTACCATTCACAAAAAGAACTAAAAAGGTTGAAAAAATCCTCATTAAATTTTGTAATTTGGTATTGTTCAAAATTTATTGTTTTAAAAATCTTATTATTTTTCTTATTTACCCTTATATAGATGTAACATATTTAACACTATGCAGAAGAAAATGTAGAAATTAAATAAAGGACAAAATAAAAATATTGTTGATTTGTTTAAAAAATAGGTTAGGTCTGAGATATTAATTATTTGAGTTTTCATGCAAAGCTTGGTTAATGATCCCTGTTCTGGAAAATCTCAGTCCTGCCTGTCAAGAGAGAAAAACATAGTTCAATTTTTTTTCAAAAACAAACCCTATAATCCTTTATTAAAGATTATCCACTGATTTTTTAATCAAATGTGGGATATTCCACAGGTGTTAAAATATCTCTGTATACAAAAAACCCAACCTTTTTTTTTCCAGTAACAGATACAAATGTTTCAAAATTTAAAAAAAAGGTAATAAAACCAATGATAAAAAAAAATCGAATAGCAATAATAAGAATGGTACAAATAATAATACCAGTGAAAAATAATTTGGCACTGACGCATTTCAGGTATCGATGGTGGGACCATCCAGAGGGAAGTTTTACATTATCATTGCTGAGCCATACACAAAAAATGTTCGGGCTTTGAAGGCAAACTGAAATTGCATGCTAAAGAGAATTCAGGGGGCAAGCTGCATGTGTAACAATTACTGACAAATTTCAGCTCTTGATGTTTCCTGTTAATGTCTTTGAAAATAAAATACCTTTGTCAGGTAGAAAGTAGACTTTACTTCATTTCTGTGTTTCATGTCATTCTGTAGTTGCTGAAAGGCAGACATTATTTCTAAGATATTTGGGAATCCATATACATTGAAAATTATTCTTGCTCTGTGCAGATTTGTACACTGTATCGATATAGTAAAGTTGTAACTGCAAAAAAGGTTTGAGCGGAGGGCGGTTGTAATTTGACTTTATCACCATAGCTGAATATCAACAGCATTTAGACATCCACAATTATCCTACCATCTACTTCCCACAAGTCTGTGCCTACTGTGCCTACTGTGCCTACAGCACTTCTGCAAGTTGGGAGAAATTCTTTGAGGATCATATTTTCTAGGAACAAGAAAAACAACAAAAAAAATGTAGGATTATACCCAGTGGTAATGTTAGTTCACTTGGAACATGAATTATACAGGCAAAAAACAATTAAATCAGCATGGTCACCTGCTGACACTAGGATCCCAGTGTGATGATCCCATCTGTCCTGAAAGATCAACACTGTGAGTAGCCATGGTGACTAATCCAATGTTAGTTCCACTGAGTATAGACACAGCCCACTCTAAGAATCAACTCTGATGATAACTGACCACATATTTGACAAGATCATATGTCATAGACTACCTTTTATTGAGCTATAAGTTTTTGTTTCTTTTTATGTCTCTAATTTTTAAGAAAAACTTTTTTTAAGATAGCAATTTTAAATAATAGGTAGTAAACTTTAAATTCTGGGCTCAATAATTGCCAAATTGCCTGTAATTGCTTATTTGGTTACCACTTAACAAAAACTGCTCTGTGAGACGTCCCTTTTCATGTGGTGCTTTTCTTTTGTTATGTTCCTTATGAACTTTTTCAGTGTGATATTTATTTACTGATGCTAGGTCGGATATGTCACACATAAAAAACTACTTGTTCTATTTAACTAATTTCAAATCAGTAAGGGTTGCAAAATTTCATCTCTAAATTTTTCAAATTCAGTTTTGACAACAAAATAGCAAATCAGCAATTTTCAAATTTAGCAACTCAGTAATAGAGCTCTCCTATTATGAAAAAATAAAATAATGTCTAATTTTTTCTTGGAATAAAGGAAAAATTTCACTGGAAATACTGAAAGGCTATGGCTGCAATTTTTCTAAGGCTGAATGCTGAAAGATTTGTTTCCTTAAATGGTTACAAGATGAAAATAATTCAAAATATTTGCAGAAGCTTTAATTCATTCCAAAAGCTGTTGATTGGCCATGGATATTGTTTCTTTGCTATTGGAAATGCTTTTATATGCTTGAAGAAAGGAAAAAAATTCCATCGTAGGGAAATGACGGCACCCTGTAAACAGTAAATAGATTTTTGTGAAGTGTTTTGTATTTGGTCGGTTTTCGTTTGTTTCTTAATGTTTTTGTCGTTGTTGTTGTGTTTTAGGTTTTTTTTTAAATAATAGCCACAATCAGTACCTGAATTACCAGTCTGGAGAATGACAATTTCTTGATAAAGAGTTTTTCAAGTTGTTTTTTTTGGAAGGGATTTTTACCCTTTGAATTATTGCAAGAGTCAACACTGAAAATTTTTCCTCACCATACAAATCCCCTCTGAAATACTGGAAATCTGCTAGGTCATTTTCCCACAGCCTTCTCTTCTCCAGACTGAACAACCCCAAAACTCAGACTATTTTTGTAAGAGAGGCTTAATCTCTCTGGTCATTTGTGTGATCCTTCTCTGGACTAGCTGCAATAGGTCCATGTCCTCCTGGTCTTGGGGTCCCAGAGATGGATGCAGCACTTCTCCTGGATGGCATCCTTTCCCTCAGGTGTGTGTACTACACATTTCCTTTGATCTTCCTTTTCTGGATGGTATACCTGCAAAAGTCCTTCTTTTTACTCATTATGTACCTTGCCAAGTTCAGCTCTAGACACACCTTGGCCATCCTAACCTCAACCCTACACAACTTGGTAGTATCCCTATACTCTACCCAGGATACCTGTCCTTACTTCTACTGCCTGTGAATTTTCTTCTTGCCCTTGTTTTTGATCAGCAGGTTTTTACCCACCATGCCAGTCTCTTGCCTTTCATTCCTCATTTCTTACACCTAGGGTTTGAGAGCTCTTGTGTGCTATGTAGCATTCTTAAAGCTCTGCCAGCTCTGTTCCACTTCCTTGTCCCTGAGGGCAGTTTCACAGCGAATCCTATTGACTAACTGCTTGAACAGCTGGATCTGAAATTCTTCTATAGGGGACTTAGCCAGTGCACTTGCTAGCAGTGTATGCCCAGAGTGCATTTATTTACTGGGAAAGGGAAAATGGAGGGATGAGACACATGATATAAAGCAAGGATCAAAAAAGATGTAAGGAGCACCAGAGATCAAACAGAGGCCTGTGACTGTTACCTGGATGTCTTCATTCTGCTGATTATCTCCCAGTGTTTCCATTACATATACATTCATAACTATGTGGACCTGTTTTTAAACGATCATATCATATATTTATTTATATTTATCCCTCAGGTTTATGGGTGGAATTAATCTGCTCTAACCTGCGGATGTGCAGATTAGATATCTACGCATGAGCGGAACACCTTGGTTGGACTAATCTCATTTAAATATAGAGAAATAACTGCCTTCCTGAAGTGATTTATTTTATTTTGTGAGAAGGTGATGATGTAAATTACATGAACCATTCTCTGAAGTGTCTGATTTTACTTCTGACTATAAAGACAGTATAGCATTTTTCAACAGATTTAGTAATCTCGAATTTTTCCATGTAAAACTGATTTTAATACTCTGCTTAATTGCTTGAGACAAATATGCTCAACACTGTGTCTTACTAGATCTGGTATTCATTCAGGTATTCTGGTGTTCATTCTGGTATTCTCAGTGATCATCTGCCCTTCCAAATATTGTTATAATAATTTCAATATAAACATTCAGGATAAGAGCTACTTCACCAGTAGCTGTCTATCTGCATCTTTCTCTAGAGGAAGACCAATATATATGAGATACTCATCTTAATTTGTAACTTACAATAGGCATCAAACTAATTAGTGAAGTATTTAGAGTTTGATATCCAGAGGTTTTTGTTGATTCCCCAGAAACATTTATTTTCAAATCATGTAAGTTTCCTCTCATAACTTTCTCATGTCTTTCCTTAAGATTTCAAAATGAGGCAGTTGATTCTCAACTGTTCTGACCTCAAAACCAAGAAATTCTCAGCATGTGCCACTGTAAGAAAACTGTAAATTAGAGGAAATGTATTCCAAATTAATTAGCTTTGTCTATATACAAGTGTCCCTGATTTCAGCTGGGATAGAGTTCATTTCTTTAGTAGTAGTTCCATGGATTCAGTATGAGAATAACGTTGATAACACATAGGTGTTTGGTTGTTGCTAAATGGCGTTTACCCTAAGTCAAGGATTTCTTTTGTGTTTTGTGCTCTGCCAGTGAGGAGGTACACAAAAAACCTGGGAGACAGCATAACCAAGACAGGTGACCCAAACTGGCCAAACGGATATTCCACACCATAGAATGTTTTGGCCAGGTAATAAACTGGGAGTTACCCAGAAGGGGTCTGATGGGGATGCAGGGATAGGCTCTGGAATTGGTCACAAGGTGGTAAGATATTGAATTGTACATCACTTGTTTTTCCTGATTTGTGTAAGTTTTTTTTTTTCCCTTTTACTATCATTATTATTTACTATTATTGCTTTATCTAACTTTTGTTTCTATTTTTAAACTGTTCATATCTCAACCTATCGTTTTACTTTTTTATTTTCCTCTCCATTCCACCAGAACGGAGGAGCTGAGTGAGTAGTTGTGTGGTGTTATTTGCCAGCTGGGGCAAAACAATGACAAGAAGTTTGGTATCCAGTACAATCCCCTCAAGAAAGTTTTGCCTATTGTCATAGAGAGAAGATAGGCATTTTCAAAGTGGGAAGAAACTTGGTCAACTACCTTACACTTTTTAGACATTAAGAGTTAATAAGACAAATCCAAAATTAGCAAAGAATACTTTACAGATGCATACTGGTCAGCTTAAACATACTGAAGTTCTGATTTGTATTTGCTGTTATCATGGGAAATGCATTTCATCTATAAAGTTTGTTTATCTCTGTAAAATAGGGATATGGTGCTTTTCTCTTTTGGAACCCAAGTATAAAGAGCAGTTGCTAAGTTTATGATGCCATTAGCAGAGCACGAAAGGTATTTGGCTGATAAAAGATAATTTGGTTGAAGTTATAAAAAATAATGAAGGTTTTTCCACTCAACAACAAACATTTAGTTGATAGTCACTGAGGAGGAATATGCTTATCTTGGCCTCATCCCTAATAAGTAGAATGAGATAGTCCTCCCTAGACGTTGATATATTTCACGCTGAATTGGTTTTTAAAGTATTTTTTTCACTTTCAACTAACTACAGAGTGAGTTCATGATGAATAGAATCCCAAATTATGTGTTTTAAATAGGTGGCTAGAATTAGGGAGAATAAAACAAGGTCAGAGAACAAAGTCTAAGGAATGGAAATTTTGCTTGCCAGTATGTTTCTCTAGTAAAAATCTTGATCAAAGAAGTTTATGACAGGGAGCAATCAAGATGTGATCTACCAATTGAATTTTCGTATTAAAATAATATTCAGATGTTTTTATTTGTGAGAGACATTTCTGAAGACAGTTAACTGCATTTTCATCTTTCTAGCATCAGGAACATAGTATATAATTAGTAAATACATGCACAACTGTATATACAGAAATATGTATATACATTATTTTGTATTGATTTTTATATTCAATTTGAAAAATTATAAGCAGATCCTGCAGGAAAAGCTAGGTGGTGTAAGACAACCTGTCTGTAAGATGCAAACTAATGAGAGGTGACAATTCTCCTCAGGACTGTCTTCCTTCAACCTGATTTAATTATAGGAATATTAATTGTTGCCATTTTTTCCAACCATCTCAGACAGTTTTACTATCATAATAGAATGAGACGGAGCCTGTGTTCTGAATCTGCATAATAGCTGTACTAGATCAGCAAAAGATAAAGATCTTACTCATCAAGTAAGATCTAAATATTCCTCAGCTATGACAAGCATATAGAATCAGCAAATACACTTCAAAAAAATGTTAAAGAAGATGTTAAAGATGTTAAGAAGAAAAGAGTGAGCATAGATTCTTTTACAAATTCCATTTAAGACTGCAAACTTGTCACACAGTGTGAATTAAAGTAATTTAAAGAGGTTGGCATAATTTAGGACTTTATTTTAAACCACCTGATATTGTTTTGCTTGTTTATTTGCTTGTTTTGCTGATATTGGGGTGAGAGTGGTAGAATTTATTGGCTGTTGAATAGATGAAAATATACATGGGTTCAGGTTTCACAGTTATATTATATATCAATTACCACAGGCACCAGCACAAAGTCTAGTATAAACTGTATTGCTGGAGCTCTTCCACTTTATACAAATAATAAAAAATATTGGCTTTACATGGGGCTGGAATGTAGCCATCCTCCTTTTGCTCTCTGTATTACTATTCAGCCCACCAGACCAAAGAGAAACATTCTCTGAAAAGAGTTTTGGAGTTTTTCTGAAGTAAAAGTAGATCAGATGTAAGAGAAGAGAAGCCACAACTCTTTGCACTCTTGTCATTCCTTTAGAATCCCCAAAATACAAATACTTGTGTAAATCCCTTTGGCAGAGAAGGCAATTGAATTTTTTCATAATATACTGAGTCTCAGACCTCTGACCCAAAGGACTGCAGACAAACACTGCAATTACAGAATCAACACTACCCGATTTTTATTTTTTTATTATTATTATTTATTATTCTTTTTTCTCCAGACTGACTAGCAGGTAATTTTTTTCCTAGTTTTAAATACACATTTGTGACAGTTCTGACTTCCTTTTGTCTGCCAAGGTCAGGATGAATAATACACAGGAAATGTAGATTTCAAGTTCAGACATGGATGTTTATTATTTCTCATCTATTTACAGACTCACAAAGCGTGAGCTCTAACTAGCAAGTTAGAGAAATGAGGTAAAATGGACAGTTTCTAAGTCTTTCCAATGTTATTTATGTGATAATTACCCAATAACAAGATGACACCTACATTATTTATATATCTGACCCAATAATGACCACCCAAGACCAGCAATGCGGACCTTTTTCACCCAAATACAGAAAACCACCCAAACCCATGAAGAAGAAGGAAGAAGAAGACGAAGAAGGAGTTAGACAACACCTAAAATCCTCCATCTTGACTCACATGTATTACTATATACTAAAATCCCCAAATCCAACTTTCCAGAATTCTAAAACACATCCAGAAAATTCTAACCCAGAAAAAATGCACACCATTATATACCAATAAGAGCTACACAATTTAGAAAAAAACCCCAAAACATCTTTTTGGAAGAGATGGAAAATTACTCAAGTCCTCAAACTATAACTCCAGCTTAAACCTAACCTTACTATTCATGGCTAAATGTATACACAGATGGAGTACAGGGATTTCAACTGTGCTCTGTAAATTCTCTGTAGAATTGTCTTATGTCCTTTTTTTTCCTCTTTTAATAATAATAGGCCACTCTTATTTTCATTCTAATAATCACTGGTCCATCTGATAGTTTTGCTCATGTGTCTACGTTGATTTGTGAGCAGTTACTATTCTAAACTTAGAATTTTAAATTATCATTAATTTGCCTAGAATAAATATCAACAAAGGATTATTGGCTAAAATAGATGTATTCATTTGATTACTTGGAAAAAAAGTAATACAACCTTGTTATCTTTTAATGGGCAGCTACAACATGATAACATAATTTAGATTATTTTTTTCCTTCATATTATTTCCAGTCAATATAAAAAAAGGTGTGAGACATTTAGTTTCTCTTAAGAAGTTTGAAATTGTGAAGGTGGTTCAACATTTCTTAATGGTGAAATCATTCTTCAGAAACAAGTAATCTCCTACACACAAGTTCTGTATTGTTCTTAAAAACATGCCCAAAAACTACTACTACTACAAAAGAAATCATTCTATAGTTAGATATAGCAATAATGAAGTCTTGTAAATGACGGTGATACAAATTATCTTTTCCGCTCTGTAAACTAAAAAGACAAAATTAGTTTTATTTCCTCAATATATCACAAATGTATCACACAGAGTAATGTTTCTACACAAAATGAAAATTACAGGATTATCACCATATAAAATTTGTTTCATTTTGTTTTTGACTGATATTCAAATTTTATAGTACATTAATAAATTAAACAAGTTTAAAAAAATTAAAAATGAAAAAAAAAATGAGATGACACAAGCAGAATACTTTGTAACATAGTGCCCAATAGGGACGGTCTGAGGAGTTTGATAAAATAATACAAGGTAGCTGAATGCCATAAAAACACTGCTGACCCTATGAACAACAGAAACTCCTGGACTATAAACGATTGATGCTTAATTTTGTAGTAAGGAAAACTCCTAAGAAATCTTTACATCTAAAAGAGGCTTTCATACTGTCTTTTTGTAGACCTTGATGAAATAATTGTGCAAAATGATTTTTTTTAATTATTTTGCATGGGGAATGGAAAAAATTATTTTGTTACTCCACTAAGTTGAATATATTGACAATATAAAGCTATGCTCTATGAAACATTTATTTCTTTTGTTTTCAGATGGCCAGAGGATCACAGACACATGAAGGTTCAGCCTTGCCAAAATAGCTGTAAACTGTGGTCTCCACTGTTACATAAAATAGGACCGGCTTTTGCTAGCTCATTATTAACAAAATAAGATAATAAAAAAGGTATGCTTTTACTTCATTTTAAGTGTAACATTTCCTGTACTGCAAAGTGCCCATTTTTTATAGAATCATTTGCCTGGCAAGCATCATCCATATGAACTGACACCTAAATTTCTTCTTTTCTGCTATTTAGCATTTTTGGTCAGTCACTCAGAGACCAATCTCCACGGAGTCAGCAAATTTGTCCTAAAGCAAAACTCAGTGTTTCTAGGAGCAACTAAAAGACAGCTGATGCTGCTCCACAGAAAAGGCATCTGAGAACTGTTTTCACTCTTTTGTCACCCATTATTTCCCTCAGTTTGCTTCTTGCCTCTACCTGCATATTCATGACAGCAATGGAAGAAGAAAAACCTTGTCCATCATAAAAGCAGCTTCTTACTCACTTTCTCACTCTAGCAACTGCTCTTCCATCCCTTAGATTGAAATAGCAATTAGGATACAAGTGTGTTTTTTCCTAACTAATTAACTTGATTGGCCACTGTAAATGTATAAATTCACTACTTGAGCTCAATGTAACTGCTCTGCTTCTCCTTTACCTGCTTTCAGAATGTGTTGAAATGGGAATGGTCCTGTGGACCATGAAAAATATTGTATCAAGTTCTCATGAAAATTTTCTTTATGCTGTCTTTGCATTTTTTCTCAGGAAAATGGTTTCTGTATAAAAGAATGAATTCTGATTGTGTTTCCAGGAAAGAATGTTCAGTCATTGCTGCCTTTTCATTATGATCAAAATTTCACCACACACATAGGGAAAGAGAGACTAGTGAGGTATTACTGGGAACAACTGTTTCTTTTGTGTTGAACACATACAGCTTACTTCAATATCTGCCTTGTAGATTTGGAATGTCTTTTCTTGTATAATATTATTTCATATCAATATTTTCCATGTCTACCTCAATACAAGATGATTAAAGCATAGATTTATGTGAATACAAATATAAGTATCAACATACGTAGGCAGATGAGTAGGCTCTGACCTGCTATTTACTAACTGAACAGAACATGAAAAACATGACTATGTGAGCATTTCATGAGAAAATCCTGGACATAATGAATCAGAAAACAATAACCTGATAAAACTTTCAAGTAGCACTGTGAGAAACTGCAGGACTAGGTAGTGTGTGGGAAGAGCCTAGGAAAGATCCAGAGTTTGAGTTTCTGAATGAGTTGAGAACCTAGGATCCAGGACGGATCACATGGGTGTTAGGTGAATGTAAAAGCTGTCCTAATGATCGACAGATCTGTGAATGTGGGTATGACCATGGGTTAAGGAGTAATGGTGTCCATCTACCAACAAGTCTGATAGATTGACGCCTGATCAACAGGAGGAGAGGAACCTGATTTTACTGTTGTCTGTGTTCATATGAGTGCTGCATTAAAGGCACTGGACTGTCTTGGTTTCTGTGTATGTATACTTGTGTGTGTGTCTGTGTGTAACTGTGTATGCATACACACGCACACATCTTTGGAGAACACCTATTTACAGTCTGGATCTACTTATGGAAACAGTAACAGACTGTGATTCCTTGGAGGATGAGACTGCACCACATGGAGCTCTAGCACACAGGGAATGAGGAATTCCTGATGTCCTGAGGATCATCAGGTTCAGTTTCTTTAACAGGGAAAAACATGGGAAAATTTAGTTTAAGCACTTTGACAGTTGTATTCTACATTCATTTGTCTTGCTGAGCTTTACCATGATGTACTACCACTTATAAAATGCTGAAAATCAAAGAAGAACCTTTACTGAGCAGTTCTGATATGCTGTTTGCTTTTCCTGCACTTCTCCTGCTGTGTGCTCCAGGCTGCTTCTCTTCTGAAATTCAGTGTCAATGTTAAGAAACATATTAGATATACATGTGAAATTCAAGCAGAATTCCAGGACAAAAAAATACAATCCCAGCCTGATTGTAATGCTTAGGTGCCCAGCTGCTGAAACACAGACAAGTATTGAGTATGAAATGTTTTCCTCTCTCCTCAGTGTGTGAGAATAATTGTTGCTTCAGATTTAAGACCAGAACAGACTGAATGCTGAACAGAGACCTGCCCTTATCATGCAGCTACATACTGCTAGGTAATTACAAATCCTGAGGTCAGAGATACATTTCAAATTTCTTGTTTAACTAGGTTGCAAGACAGTAGGTCTGACAAAGGAGAACTTTTGGACCTGAAACCTCTCTTAAAGGTAAATGCTTACAATATTTCCTCTATATATGAATAGGTGTACTTTTGCAATTTTTTTCTTTGGAAATTTAACCAAGTAGAAAGGACTTAATGAAATGCGTGTCCCCCTTTTAATACTATTGGACTATGAATGAAATACATATCTGAAAATACTTGTTTCAATACCTCTCTGACCAAAATTATATTTGAGTCAGTTCTAGAAATTAAACAGCTGTTTTGGAATACAGTGCGCTACAAATATCTTGAGGCATTTGCTATGTCTCTTATTGCATCTTTAATATTGTGATTACAGGGACCTAAGGGCCAGGGTGAAGGGAGTGGAAGGTGAGAGGGTGTAGCTTTCCATCCTCAAGGTAAATGGCAAAGCCTAAGTCCTGTCTCCTGTGTATGTAAATATGTGAAGCACAAGAAAAAGAAGGAATTAAGAAACTACTTCCAGTTACAACCACAATATGATTATGATGCAAGACACTTGGTGGGGCACCTTCAATGACTAAAGTGCTGGATGGATTCAAGCTCTTCAAAAAGCGTAACAGAGAGAGGAGAAAAAGATACTCCTATGAGGAGTAGCTTGAATGTACATTTATATTGCTAAGGGATGACTGAGGATTTAGGGGTCAGTATCTTGAGCTTGTATGGTCAAGATCTGGTAGCAGGGTGGGCAGTGGTTACAGGGTGGTTTCTGTGAGTGTCTCCATGTCTGTCAGAGCCTGCGATGGTCCCTGGACCATTCACAAAGGACATTTCACTCCCTTGGAGAGTGTGCAACCCCTACACTGCCTCAGATAGCAGTGACTCTGCTTCGGGAAGTCCCCTTAAGAGATTTCCTTGTAGCTCATGGTCAGCAAAAATGCTGCAACTCAGGACCCTTTGCAGTTCCATGTTACTGTTTTAGACCCTATTGGTTATTTCCCTTGTTCCTGGTTTTTACCCCTCCTGATTGGTTCCTTTTGGGATCCTTTCTCCGATTGGTCCCTTTCCCAATTCCTTTCCCCATTGGCCAAGTTGTGAAACCCCACCCCTGGCTACTCTATGTAGTCCTTCTCCCCTGGGGGTCTCTGGCTCTCTGCTGTTTGGCCTTCATGGTAGATAGAAGCTCTCCTGGAGACTGGAAGGATCCTGTCTTGCTGATTTTACTCTGGCATCACCTGGAGTGGCAAGCGTGTCTCTGCAGCTCAGGCAGCTTCACAAGAGCTTCTTTTCCTCCCCCTTCCCTTTTTTCTTTGACTCTGAATTTTAGGTGGCCTATTGTATCTGATGATGTTTTCTGATTTGTAGACTGAGAAACTCTCTTTAAAAAAGACAGAATTTTTTCCAAGGTATCAGAGCTACTGTGGAACAGTGCAGCAGGTAGCAGGCTTTATGTACTATTCATAACAACTTAGATGTTGTGCTTGAACCTTAATGGTGATTGCAATAATTTTAGCTTCTCATAGTGGTCTAAATGTATGGATAAATTAATAGGAAACTTGGATTACACACTATTTGTGTTCTGGACTGTTTTTATCAATGAGGTGAATTTATTTGTAAATCTCTTTATACCTTATATATCTCTTTCCACAACAAAAAAAAAAAAACTGGTCATTAAAAGTAGCAACCCTTTGTTGAAAGGCTTTTAAAAAGTCTATATGTTTGGCTTAATTGCATATTTTAAATGACTGAAATAATCCTCCCAACCATCCTTTCCTATTATCCAGGATTATGAATAAACCTTTAAACAAATTTACAATCTCTTGAAGGCCTGATTCTCAGCTGATATAAATTAGCATATATTCACTGAAATGTGTAAATTGGCAAACCTCTGGTGCTAGTGGTGCTATATTGATCTAAGTCAACTGGAAAGTGCCCAATATTCCACTGAAAACTCTTCAATAGTATGTTTAAATTACTGTATTACTTCCAGGATGGATTATGGGAATATAAATGTGTTTCCCTGTGGAGGTAAAAATGGTTGACTTTTCCTGTCTCAGTAGAACTTTAATGATTTATCTGATTTCCATAGGGCTTTCTTATACATAATTTCAAAGTGCTAAGTGTGTTATCTTTAAGTCTATGTACACAATAGACAATAACGGCCATAATTGTGAAACAAAATTATATTATTTGATTAACAGTTAATAAAGATAATCTAGTTATATTTACTTAACTCTGTGAAGATTCTTTTTCTGTTAGCATGAATGATGGTTAGACACTTTAAAAATAAACTATGACTAGATATTCTGGGTTTTTTTAATCCTTCTAACACTCAAGATGGGTGTCAGTGTCAGAGAATTTGATTTCTTGTACTGCTTACCATTTTTTTTTAAGACAATTTCACACTGTGTGTAAAATTTTAACAGGTTAAACCAACTTCATGTCCATAAGAAATACCACCATCCTTTTCAGCAGCACCCTAAAACATATGAAGAGTTATGTAAGTGTTTTGGGATACCTATACTCACAGAAGTAGGGTAAAATGACTTTGTACACTCGAGGGTGGAAAGTGTGTCTCTTCTACAAGCAGCATTGCAGAGGGGAAAATCAAGCAACATAATGGAAAGGAAACTTGTTTCTTCTCTCAAGACTGTGCTCTAACTTACTGTTCATCCAGCAGAAGAAGCCAAAAAGATGGCTGCTTGCTGCTTTGGTTGGATTATATGAAGACTGAATGAATGAATGAGGTGTTTGAATAAAGTTGTATAATTTATAGTGTGCTGATAGAAGTATTTTCCTGCAGCAGAAAAGTCATTCAACTCATATTAAAATAGTCCCAAATGTACCCATAATACATAAGAAACCAGCAGCTCACCTTTTCAGTTCTATATTTACTCACGTTTCCCTGTATACGGCCATAAGGAGGACCAGAACTGTACTTTTTGTAACCACAAGCAAGATCAGAGAACTTGCACCTTGCTAAGAATGTGTACAGATTAAAGACAAAACTAGTACTCTTAAGTTATATCAGTCAAAGGTAGATTTTATTTATAGTATTTTTTTTCACTAGAAATCTGGGTTCTATTTAACACACCTAATATTTTCTACTTAATATATCTAATAATCATCATGGTTCATATTTTTTGATAACACCATAGATAAAACAACTTTTTTTCAGTATTTATGTCATTTCTGCACTGTAATTTCAATATATTTTGAACAAAAATACTTTTAACGAGACTTTTAAGAGCACTTTGACAAGCAAGAATGAAAATTGTTACATGAAAACTTACTTTGCTTTTTATAGAATATATCCTACGAAGGTGTTCATTTATTGTTAATAACAGATTTGGAAAAAAAAAATGTTTCTACTTACTTATAAGGCATTTGGGAGCTGTCAGAAAAATTCAATAAATAAGACCCTACCAAAAAAGAACTAAAATATGAGCCTTTATTTAAAGACATTTTCAGAAGAGATTGCAAAACTACAGTAGTTCCTGAAGTTAGGAGCAGTGTGGGGGAAAATTACACTCTATGGATTGGTAAGCGAAGTAAATGCAGGGAAATAATTCCCAGTCTGTCATATTTACATAATCTTTCATATATATTTTAGAAATAGTCTAAATATTCTCATTTTAATAAATTAATGGTGAGTTAGGATAAACACCTAATGACTTTTCAATGTCCTGACTATGGTAATTGGTTCTTGATAGGGTGGAGATAATTCCCCCCCATGGCAGCCTTCATGGAGCTGTGTTTTGTGCTTTTAGCCAGAGGAGTTGATAACACCCTAGTGCCTTGGCTGCAGCTGAGGATTGGTGGCACAGCACCAGCACTGTCTCCCCACCCCTCCCTCTCTCCCCAAAGGCCTGTAGGCTGGGTGGGCAAGAGCCTGGGAGGGGACACAGCCAGGACAGGTGATCCAAGCCAGCCAAAGGCATATTCCACACTGTAAGATATCATGCTCAGCAATGAAACCTAAGAGAAAGAAAATGGGGAGGGGTGTTCATTATTAGGGCATTTTTCTTACAAAGCCACCAATATTTGTGGTGAAGACCTACTTCCCAGGAGGTAGCTGAACATCACCTGCTGTTGGAAAGTAGAGGATAAATGTTTTTGGTTTTCTTTGCCTGTATGTGTGACCTTTGCTATTACTTCTTAAATTATCTTTGTCTCAACCCGTGAGATTCTTATCTTCTTCCCCTTTCCCACACAAGAGAAGTGCAAGAGTGGCATTGGAGCCAGCCAAGATCACTCCATCCCATTAAGGTTTCCAGTTTTCAAATATTTGTGGAGATTAATACTTTCATATACATTATTTCATGTTTCAGTCCCCTTCTGGAGCTGAAAAGCAGGGAAAAGAAAAGAATTACCTACAAGCCAATTATTTTGTTGCATGTAGAGGCAAAGCAAGACAGAAAAATAATTAGTGGGATGTTTCAATATAAAGATCACATAAGAGATGCCAAAGCTTCTGATTTCAATTCTAGAAGGATGATTGTGTTTTTTGTAAACAATTTATATTTCCCATGTTATATTTTGGTTTGTCTTCTTTGCCTATTATAATCTGAGAAAAAAACCCAAAGTAAAAGTAATATCTTCAACAATAGTTCAGTCTTTCTAGTTCTGTGTCTAAAGTTTCTTTTTGAACTTGTGTAATAAATGTTGAATAGTAATGCTGTCCAAGCTGATGGTTTTCTGTAAAAGATCCTGAAGATCTACTCAATTTTCTATGTAGTGCTCTTCCACTGCATGGAAAAGTGAATCTGTTAAAGTGGATCAAGGTTAGCATTAATAATATTAGGTTACTTGATTTTTGGTGAGAATTATTTTGTGTTAAAAGAAAAGTTTTTGTCAATATTAATTGGCAGACTTACTGTGTTAATGACTGAAGGTATTTTGTAGATACAGTAACTGTAGAGATTTCTATAAATATCAGTCTAGTATTATGTGGAGAATGAGAAAAATTTAAAATAAAAATTAAACTTAATACCTTCCAATTAACAAATTGCATCTCTCAAATGTTCTAAGTTCTTTCTACATTTCCCAATGAATCAAATCCCAAGTAAGCCTACTACTTTCAATGCAGGTTATAATGATAAAGCAGCACAAAGTCAGACAGCAGTAGTTGAAGATCACAAAGATGAAGATCCAGAATATTTCAAGTTAATTTTATATTGATCCATCAATTATTGCATAGATTCGAGGTCAGACCCAAATAAGGATTTAGCTACTCCAATACACAGCCTTTTAAATATATAGGATTACACAATAATAAAAGTAAATAATAATGATATAAAAAAAACATGTCTAGGAAAAGTTAAAGCAGTAAATTTTGTGTGCAGTTTTGATTCTTTTAGACATTAACAATATATTTTAAAAGAAAGTTTAAAATCCAAATTTAGAGGTTTGCCCCCATGGAGATTCTAACTGCCAAAGCCCAGTTGTGACCTGAATACTCCTCCTTATTGAATTTAGACGTGAAGGTAACCAATGCTTCTCAACAGATTAATTTTTTTGTTTCCTGTTACTCAACATCTACTATTACAACTTGTTATATAGCTAAAATTTCCCAAGAAGAGACAGGACAAGCAATCTTAGAAGGATTTAATTCCTTTTTAAGTCCAACAAACCTGTAAAAATGCATTCTTCTGCCGTTTAATAAATACAGTTATGTGAAACACCTGTGAGCGAAGGCAAAGGGAATTGAGACTGTGCAGCTTGGAGAAGATAAGGCTTCAGGGTGACCTAATTGTGGCCTTCCAGAACCTAACAGGAGCCTACAAGAAAGATGGAGAGAGATCTTAACAAGGACATGTAGAAAAACATGCAGAAATAACTTCAGACTGAAAGAGGGTAGGTTTAGAAGAGATATAAGGAAAAATTCTTTACTGTGAGAGTAGTGAGGCACTAGAGCACATTGCTCAGAGAAATCGTGGATGCCCTATCCCTGAAAGTGTTCAAGGACCAGCAACAAGATCTAGTAAAAGGTGCCTCTGCCTATAGCAGGGCATTGGAACTAGATGATCGTAGATCATCCAGAACCATATATGGTGGTTATAGATGGTTCCATGGTTCTATAATCCTAATTCAACATACTCAATTCGAAGTGCTTTATAGCATGATAAATACTGGAATTAAAAGTGAGCATGCTTGCCTCTCTACTGCCAGTGTTCCTGAGTCACTGAAAGAGAAAAACACCTGCTTATTTGTGAGTACAGGTTGCTGCACAACACAGGTATTAAATTCTGATTCTGTATCGCTATGGCTAAGATCAAGGGATTGATGGTCTCTGATTATATCCTTTGTTTGTTTTGTATTCAGTTCAACAATTTCCCTTAACTTTTTCTGCTTTTCCTCATAGCTTGTAAATTTTGGGGGCTTTTTAACCTGTGTTATCCAGTTCTGAGCTATTTTCACTTTCTCTGCCTCTCTACTGCCAGCTTGCATGGGGGTTGTAAAAATGCATAACAGTTTCCTTTGTGCTCCTCATCGTCACAGACTTTGCTGCAGGGGACAGTTCATTTGGCAGTACTTGTCTTTACTTAGAGGCATGTGCCTCTGTGTTTTGGGGCTGGCTTCAGCAGAGTCTTTCTGAAGTGTTCTGCAGCTCTTCCCCATGGAATATGCAAAGGCTCCTTTTCCATTCCAAAGGGAACAGAAAGGGCAGCAAAGGGGAGCATGAGGTGTGTGACAGAGCTGCTTGTTGGACTCCTGGTAGCCGGTTAAGGTCAACCCACCACCCTCCGATTCAGTTAGACCCCAAGAGACCACTATTACTTTACACATACAAACAATAGCAAAAATAACACACATTAGAAAACAATAAAGGCCAAATTTTTAGTGTCATAAAGTAATCATATTAGAAGGGAATATACTGTAACTTTTACAGGGGTGTGACTATATGCTTAGTGTATATTCACTGCCTCCTCAGCAAAGGGAGGGAAAGTGTATTCAACCTCTGAATCTTTAAAGGAAGGGAGGGGGCGTGAATGGAAGGAAGGAATTAAAAAAAAAAAAAAAAAAAGGATGGAAGAATCTGAGACATTAAACTGACTAAATGGCTGACAAACAGCCTGATTTTTTTTTTTCACCTTTGTCCTTTGTTTTTCCTCTAGATACACCACATCTTTTCATAAGCCTGACTTGTTATGTCATGTTTGATTTAGGCCGTACAGAGGAGCAGGAATCCTCTCTGTGCTGCATCTGAGTGGTATATGACATGTTTACATGTGAAAACGAAATAGGCCAGTCGCAGAAGAGGCATTCATCTCAGTAAGGAGAAGCATAAGTGAAACACTCTAACACATTTTTCTTGAAGCTGGACTCAGGTATTTCACCAAGCTAAAGGACACCTGCAGTTTTAAGGCTGATATTTGTATGCAGCCCATGAAGAGTGTAGGACAGCTACTTTGTGTGGGTGTGGCAACAGTTATAAAATTAACTTTTCTACTTTACCAAAATAAATATCATTAAATTTCATGTTTAAGAGCTTAAGATTTAGGTGCTTAAAGATTTAAGAACTTAAATCATTAAGATTTAAGTGGACTATCAATAGCATAAAATAGTATAGAACAGAAGTAGTGCTACTTCTAGGGAAATTTATTTTTGAATTACCATGAATTGCAAAATGAACTCTATCTGGAGGGGAAAAAAATAGAGAATCAAAAATACATAGACAGATAGAATGCTACTATATGAAGATTCATTTTTTAGTGAAAAGGAGAAATCATATATTTCCAAGAATATACATGCTCTCTACTTAATCGGTGTAAATTTTATATATTTTACATACAATTTTCACCTATTTTTGGCAAGATAAAACTTACACAGTTTTAAAACTCTTTTTCTTAAAAAAAAAAAAAAAGGAGTCATAAAAGTTTTTCTTTCTTTTGTTCTTTCTTTCTAACTTTTTGTTTCAAGGACACTGACCTGGAAGATACGATGTATTTTTTTCAGGTTCTGAAGAGATAGGGAAAAAATGGAAAAAATTTATCCGTTTTCTTTATGTTTATCTTATTTTCAAACGGGTACCTGTTGAGGCAGGGACTGAAGTTCTGGGCTCATGAGGGAGTCACATTCCAGGGGACCTATTTTGACAGCCATCAGTGTGCCTGCTCAGGGCAAAACTTTCATTCCAGACCCCAGACAAAGGGTTTTAAGGCCAAGGTCTCAAGATCAGGTGTTTCTCATTGTCCATCACATTGAATGTTTAGCAAGCTAAAAATTCATATAGAGAGAAACTTGGTTTATTGCCCATGTCCTTAATCTGTCCTTCCGGTGTGGTCCATAGTAACTATGGCCCTCTTGTGTGCATTAACAAACAGATGTATCTCTATAACAAGTTTGGCAGAACTTTATATGTAGGGGTTTTTTAGAACACCATAACTTCAGAAATTTTATGTTTTATTTCACCTTTTTATTTGAGTTGGGGAAAAAAAAACAATTGTGACCAAGAGGTGTCTGTGGGAGTGGTGCTGGATGGGTAGCTGGCAGGAGAGACTGGGAGAGTTACAAGGGAGTGGGAAGTTTTTCACAGTAAAACCTTGGCAAGTGAGTAATAGGTTATTTCACTGTTCTACTAATACTGTTGATGTTAACAAGGACAGATCTGTCAACTGTGCGGCTGAAGTAGTGACATTTGTCATCTTTTGTCAGCTTTCACATCTCTTTTCAGTTGGGTCTGTATTTTCCTAGAATGTCAGATTTTTTAAAAGAGCCCATTTATGATACTCATAAGACAAACACAAGGGTACAATGAAGTGGATTTCCATGAGTAATTACATCTGTCAGCAGTGGCAGTATTTATGATCCAGAATCATTAACAAGACACAGAATGTACCTGGATTCTGCCTGTACCATCTGAATGAGTGACTGCTATTGTCAACTACTGAATGCCCTGAGGAAAGGTGAGGATGATGGTTTTCTGAGGCCCCAGCAAGAGTGACAATGGGCTGGTAAAAAACAAGCAAAGAATTTGGTGTTTCCTTGATTCATACCTGCAGAACTGTTAGCCTCGAGCAACAAAGCATGATTGGCCTATGCATGATTGCATTTTGAGTGTTAGTTTGATTTCTGTGCACAGGCTCTCAAGGGCAGAATGAAAACAGCAACTCATAAATACGGCCCCAGTTCTTCTCTTTTCTGTTGTCTGGTCTAACTCAGATCAGAGGATCTGATGTCAAAAGAGTTGGAATTTTAGGTATGAAATTTCTGTACATGTATCATTTCAATGATGACAAAAGTCTGCATGACTTTCTCAAAAGTGTAATGAGCCAAATTTTTTAGAGATTATGTATATCTGTTGTAATAGTATTTCATTCAGCACTGTTTATCAAAAAGCAGAAATATTATCCCTTCTGTAATTACTTTTTGCTTATCTAAGGTTGATATGAGTGCAATCTCCCAGATGTCTATCAATAGATGATACAGATGAATGTAGATATACATGTAGTCAGAGACGTAGATATGAGAAAAACCCACAGAAAGTAATATTGAGGATAGGTGAATACTTGTGACAATAAAATGTCTTTTGTCTATTCATTAATTAGATAAAAATTCCAGGAATGGAGGTTAGTATGAATTGTATCCATTTATTTGGGTTTGGCTTTTTTCAGTTAAGAATATCTCGAACATTTGAGGGAAAAGTATGTATACACAATCATAGTTTGTCTTTTAAAAAAATTAGACCTACAAAGAAATACATTATCCTTTAATACATTTTCTGAATACACTGGGGTTTTTTTTCCTAGTGTATAATAAAGTTTACAAAAGGAAATATTGTTTCTGCAATCATTAATAAGGAAACTAAACTAGAAATCAGCATTAAAGATGTAAGTGAGAATTTAACAACAGACACTGTTCCTAATGCCATACTGCAAGGAATTCTGCTTCTCTGTTTCACACACCAAATATAACACTGACTGGATCAGCAGAATAGTAATACTGTCATTTGCCCTCAGTGTCAAACTCACAGATTTGCAGTAGTCTCTATAAAAAGCTGTAGTAATACCAATGTGAATTACTACTCTGAATTCTGTAATTTAGTAATCCATGGTCTTGGGCTCCAGCAAAATTTAGATTGGATACAGTCGTGTCAGTTGATTCAGAATGGATTACAAAGCAAATCAGATTTTTAGGGCTAAGAAGGAAAGGTAGATTTACCAAAGTGAAATTCAATAGGAATACATATCCTTTGAAATCAAAGTAACTTTCTGGTTTTTGTTATCCAACCCCACACTGCAGCAAGAATTCCACTACCAATAGTTGACATTTGAATACGTCATATGCACTGAAGTTACAATTAAGATTTCTACAAGACTTTGATTCATACTTTACTACCAGTAAATTCATGAAAACAAATCAGCTCAAAGAGGAATAATTTGGTGCGTACAATGAGAAAAAGTGACTCTAACCTGATTCATTTTAAGCAAAACCTATTAAATGAGGCTGACATTATCATAGTACTGATTTCAATTTAAATTAAGCATTGTCCATATACATTATTTGTTTTTTTTGTTCATAGAAGTTAATTTCTGCTTAATATCACTATTGTAAATACCAACTGAATTGGGCCACATCTAGAACAATGGAAACAGGGTTTTATTTGAATTAATGAAAGATATATTTATTTCTAGGTATATTTTCAGGTCCTCAGTGGAATGGCTTGAAAGTAGGCTGAAGCACAGCATGCTCTGTGACCTTTATTCCATCTGTTCAAAAAGGACCTTGCAATACCCATAACTCAGTTTCTACCCATTGCACCCAAGAAGTCTTTAAAAACCTTTTCCATCCTCCATCAGTAATATGATACTTCTTGAAGGCATGAAAAATATGTTTTGATGTCTTAAAGCTGATCAAGCAATCTGTGACCATTCCCAGCTCATCCACAGCACTTCTAAATCAGTTCTTGATTTCATAAAACAAAGAATCAGTGTTTTCTGTTTCAGATTCTTTTTCCTAACACCTGTGCTTGAACATACAGTCCTAAGTCTAGTTCTGGGATCCACACTACAGGAAAGACACCTGCCTGTTAGAGCAGGTGTGAAGGAGAACCATGAAGATGATCAGAAAGCTGGAGCATCTCTCCTATGACTACAGGCTGTGGAAGCTGGCTGGGGTTGTTCAGCCCACAGAAGAGAAGATTCTGGGAAGACCTTCTTGCAGTCTTTCAGTTCTTAAAGAGCATTTGTAAGAGAAAGGTCTTTTAAGAGAATCTGTAGCACGCAGGGACACAGGACAATGGTTTTAAGGTGAAAGAAGGTAGGTATAGAGTGGCTATTTAGATTGTCTGTATTGTTTACAAGAGTGTCAGTGTAATACTGATAGAGTTTGCCCTGGGAAGATGTTGATGTCCCACCACTAGAAGTGTGTAAAGTTAGGTTGGATGGAGCTTTGAGCAACCTAATCCAGTGGAAAGTGTCTCTGCCCATGGCCAGACAGTTGGACTGAATGATCATTGATGGTTCCTTCCAACCCAATCCACCCTATGATTCTGTGAAAAACAAATAAACAATAATTTGGAAAATAAAGTACATAACATTTGATACAGGCAAGATGAAGCACGTATACATACATAATAAATTCAGAAGAGAAGTAATCTAAATTAGTTCTACCATTGACTTTAGGTTGGTGTGAATCTAGATCTCAGAAAGAATTGTGTTCTAGCTTATACTTATTACAATTTGTATGTTTTCTTTTTCTCAAAAGAAAGGGTTACATTACCTACATGTGTTAACATTTCATCATGCAACCATGTTATGTCCTTTTTGAAAAAAAAGATCACTGCTTTTGTTTAAGTTTGCATGATATGAATTTGTCCATGGAAAGCTGATGCAGATTAGGGAGTAAAAGAGATGACATTGGTAAAGACATATTTAGATCACTATTGTACATGAAAAGAGGTCATCTATAGGAGAAATATATAAATATAAACATGCAATTTGGCTTAAAAGATAAGTCCTAAAAGAGGGTATTTTAACCACGGCATTATAGAACTATTTGCACTAACATTTTGATACTATTGTAAGAGGAGACTATCTTAGACCTTTACTACTATTCAGGTAAATGAAAATCCTAATTAACACTGAGAGCTCTAATAAGCTTGTTGGGTTTTGAATCCTTAATGTGTGCATTTAGTTCAAAATTTCTGTCTCTGCTGAGATCAATTAAGTAAATTAAAATTCACTTTCTAATTGTTTCTTTTTTACTGTATTTTAACACATTTACTAATTGCTTAAAAGTTGTCTTTGTAAAACGACTGACATCAGATTTCTGGCCTAGCAGTCCTCTCATGTTGTCACATATTTTTCTGATTTATTTGTTGGAAAATGAAATATTGAGGCAATTGTTCTAGCAATATTTGTGTCTTTTTAGGTAACTAGATTTATGTGTTTGTAACTTAGATATAAAAAAAATCTTTAATATTCCTATTTTGGAGATTTTTGGAGAAGGACCACGAAACTAAATTCATGTTTGCACTGCATATTTGAAATTCTTGCCACACATAATTTTCACCTTGGAAAGAAGTCAAGAGAAGACTAAAATGCCTTCAGTGCTGCAAGTTCATATCTGGCCCATCTCACATTAAAATCCAGAGTGGAAATATTACATCAAACAATACTGATAAACAGTCAGTAGATAGTAAATTTAGAGCCCCACTTCAAAGACTCAAATGGAAAATGAGAGAATCTAATTTTTAAGTAAATCTGATTTAAATATATATATATGCAATTTATGACAAAATGGAAAGACAGATAAAATAATGGTTTTCAGTTCATATTTCAAAAAAGTAACAGCAAAACATTTGTCAAGTACTAGCTACTATTTTCCTTTTATGGGTATAATTCTTCATCCATTACCTGCCTTTCCTTTAATTTTAATCATATAGGTTTTTTTTTATTATTATTTCAGTAGAATTTTAACAGAATATTATGGTGTTTGCATACCTTCACTCTTTTCCCTGACACAAGTTTCTAGTTCTCCATTTTTTTCTAGGAGACAGCAACGTGGAGTAGAGTGGAGGGTTGGGTCAAATAATAAACAAAGAATCAAGAAAATGCAAAAATAATTTGTTTTCTGAGGCCAAACATACAGTGGAAGAAGTGAGCTGCTCTAAATTTTTCTAGCAGGTATTTGGGCAAGTAACCTTTGTACTTTCAGTGTTCCTTAAAAGGATTTTTTTTTCCCCTAAGTAAACATAAGAAATGAGAATTCCCTTGAATGTGTTATTGATATAACCACTTCTTCTGATGCTATTTAGTTTCCATGCAACTGAACACATTTAGTAACTGTATAGGAATGTGTAAAATTTCTTCCAATTTCACACACCTGTCTGCAGGTACCAGATTCCTAATGATGATATCTGAAGGCTTCAATACATATACCCAAAAAGCATTCCTCTACATGGTTTCATACAGTTTACAATTCTGTATTCAAATGTATTGATATATATGTACTAGATCGAATTAAAATTAAAAAGCCAGTAAAACACCTGCTGTGTTTTTGGAAAATATTTGTTTAGTTAGACTAGAAGACCCAGCAATTTTGAGCAATAGTGTACAGATCAGCAAGGCTACCCATTATAACAATCAAAATCTTTTTTAATTCTGTTGGATCATCTGAATAATTCTTTCTCCCTATAGCAATATGATTTGCTAATTGTGTTGTGTGAAAATACAAATTACAAAAAATGAGAGCAATTTTGATCTCAAGGTTGAATTATCTGTAGACACTGAAAATTAATCACAATACTATAATGTAAATATTAGCATAGAGAAAAAGTTGTGTTAGGTCAGGGAAAAATAGCATCTCACTATATTACTAAAGGTAAAGTTTAATTGCAGACTTAATATTTGTTAGTATCCAATAGAGTTCTCTTTTTTATTTTATTTTAGTTCAATACCATAAAGTTAATTATCTTTTTGTATATTCAGTTACACATGTTGTAGAAAAAGTACATGTCTACTGTTCATTAGCAAATAAACTCTGACAGCATTCAGAAATAACAAAAATTATTTTATAAGAGTTATTTTACGTGTGAAATTAAAGGAGCACCTTGAAATATTCTGATTTGTTTGATCAGTTCCAGGTTTCCTGGCTAACAGAAATTTTTGCAAGCAGTATTTAAATACATTAGAATTTTTGATTCAAGCATTTATGTAAAAACCATAAAACAGTTTGTGACAAGTAAGTCACTGTGGAATGGCATACTACAGAATTTGTATTCTAGAAGAAAAAAAATAGTTTAGCTTATTTTCGTATTTAAGAGGTAAGATAGTAACCTAATAATGATTGTAATGTCTTTTCTCTGAGTACATATATGATGTGCTAAGAAGCACCATAATATATTTCTATTATTGCATTACACTGATTTGGCCACATAGAAAAAAGACCTATATATATTCAGAATAAATAATAGATAAAATGCTTAACATTGATTCTTCATAAAATAGGTGTGTGTGCTTACTTTTACCAATATGTAGGAAATCCTTTATATATACAAGATATATATAGACAAATATATACAATATATATTGGTATATATACAAATATTATACAAGAAAAACTTACTATTTCATATAGGCCTAAGCATCAACCTTAAGATCCAGTTTCTCTTCCTAGTGAACGTACCTTTTGTCTTGCTGTGGTTGACAGTAAACAGCCTACAGTAGTTTTTCCCCTTAAAAATACTCCCATCACATGTTGTACTGTCAGAGTGATTTAGGCCACTGTTTCTGAAAATGGTTGAAGTTGTTTCCTTTTGCTCTACAAGTATTTGCATGATGAAAGCAATCATATATTGTGTGTCTCATTAAATATGCTTTCTAGCCTAATCACAACATGTTGTCACAAAATAAGTGACAACCTTCATATGTACAAAAATATACTTATCTGGAACCCTATCCTAAGAGAAGATAAACAAATTGTATAATCAGAGTACCTTGATCTGTGAAGGATGACTGATAGGGATCGTTGTGCTCATATTGATTTATTTTTCGTGAAAGAGCAACACTGGTGAGGTATACTTTATTAACACTAGATTATTCATGTCAGCAAGACAATTTTATAAGAGATAATTAAAAAAAAGGGATTGCAGAACTTTAAATTTTTCAAAAACTTGATTCAGATTCATAATAAAGACTAGCTTTTTGAATATTTTATTGATGTCACTTAAATCCTGTGGGGTTTTTGTTTGTTTGGTTGGTTGGTTGGTTGGTTTTACCTGAAATAATTTGTTTCTGGGGAAAAATACAGTATCTCAGGCTGTTTTAGGCTTTCTAGTTTCTTTTTAAAGTATGCCACCTGGATGAGTGGTCTATGATGTACGCTGGCATTTCAACACTAAGGAAGAAGTTGATATCAAGTCATCAAAACATGAATTGTATTACTAAAGAATCAGGAAAGCAAAAGGTAAATTTTTCAATTTTCACTTCTTTGAGACAACACAGTGCTATTTTTAAAACCACTTATTTTAAACAACATGGCTTATTCTGACCTAATGTGACAAGTATGTGAAAAACTCCTAGGTATAGGATTTAATATATAGAAGTCTATAATATATATTGAGAGGTGGACTAGAGGGCCTTTAAAGGTCCTTTCCAAACCAAACTATTCTATCGAGATTTATACATTATATACTAATAACGTATATGATGCATATATAATATTTAATAACATATTATATATGTTATTAAATATGTTATTAATAACATATATGTTATTAATTGTAATATACAATTAACAGTAATATAGTAGGTGTGCTAGGAAATATGAGTAGATTATATTAGTGGCAGTGTATATGACATGTAAAATTCAGCTACTTGCAAGTATGGATTAATTATGTAAGCACGCTAAGAGGATAGCTGTAAGAGTGCCTGATTATTAAGGTTTGTCTTCTTTTTCTCGGACCTTTTTTCCATCCAGTGATGTTTTTAAGAGAACTGAGCTGAAGTTCTGCATAATAGTCTGCATCAGCCTGAATTTTGGGCAATTTGGTTTACATGATTATCTGATTCTGAGAAAACAGCTAGAGTTCTTGAATTTTCACATTACTTACATAAACCTTTGCTATTTCATCAAGGATACTTCTTCCTCATCACAAAAATCAGTCTACATTTTACCTGTTTATAACATCTGGGAAAAACTTTATTTTGCTTTTGCATAATAGTAAAGCCTCCCCCCAATCTATCTTGATCTGTATATGGTCAGACTTACCATTGCTTCTAATACTTACTGCTGTAGCTGCAGAAGCAATGGGCTCTCTGTCATACAGCCCAAGATGCCAAACCATATGTACAAAGAACAAACTGCCATTTGGTTTAGCCCATCTATGGATAGGCAGAGCTGTACTGTTTGTTCTGGGCACAATTTAACTCCATAATTTGTGAGGAACCTTTTTTATCAGACTGCTGGAAGTGCATGGTGGATTATGCCCATATGTCAGATAAATAATTTCCCCATTGACTTAGATATTCCAGTCCTTTGGTCGAAAACATCTCAAAAACTTTTTTTTTTTTTTTTTTTTAGGGAATTAGTTAAGGAGACAACTCTAAACAAAACTCAGGTATGTTTCTCAGGACAGATAATTCTAGTGATCATCTTTATCCATAATATGGGAGACACAACTATTTTCTTTACAGTCTCCTTCACATTCCTCAAATCTCGTTTCAGAAAATTTTTCGTCTCAAACTCCCTTGCAATGTGTACTGTTAACACTACATCACTCAGCTACAAAAAAACCCCAAAGTATTATATAATTTTAGGTAGTCTGTTCTGAAAACACAAGTCTATACATAATTTTGCCTTCTAGTCAGAGAGACCTGTGACCATATGTCATTTCTTAGAATCACAGTATAGTTGAATTCAGCAGGGGCCTCTGGAGATCATCTAGCTCACAACCCCTGCTCAGAGGAGGCTCAGCTAGAGTAAGGTGCACAGGACCTTGCCTGATTGGGTTTTTAGTGCCTTGAAGGTTGGAGATTCCACAGGCTCTCAGCCACAGTTCCAGTGCTTGACTGCTGCTGGACATTCACCCTATGTGATAGCTGAGCACCCACATACCTGCTCCTGCATTTTATCCTTTCTTAAATATGCTTTCTCCAAGGCACCATCATCTTGCCTGTGGGGCTTCACGGTGCCTTGTCGTTCTTTGGAGTGTTTGGAAAATGCTGTGTCTGGCAGAGGCCAGCCCCTGGTCACTCTTCTCACAGGCTGCTCCTGCATCCCACCCCAAGCACAAAATCTTGAAATCTACATCCAACACAACCACCATTATAGTGAAAAAGTGTTTGCTTATGGATAAGAATTCCCTAGATACCTAATTTGTTCATTGCTTCTCATGCTCTCACTGGGCCTGTCTTGGTTTGGGAAGACAGGTATTTGCCAGGTAATAAAAAAAACAACAACTGCAGTTTCCTTTGGAATGGAGAGTGTAAACCTCCTTCTCTGTTTCTTTTTTTTTTTTTTTTTTCAATTATAAATTACAATTAGAGGCTCTTAGGCAAAGATTTGGGAAATAGGAATAGCAGTACTTTACTAGTATGTGTTACAAAGCAAACAAACACAAGAAAACTTCACCAAACAACTACAACATTAATAACAAACGAAAACAGTACTAAGAACTTTGAGCGCTTTGTTTCATATAACTCAGGGCAGTTTGGTTTCGGTGTCCCTGCAGGATCCTCAGAGCACCAAGCTGAAACAGTGGAAAAGTCCCAGGCTGGTAGCTGGGATGGCAGGGTGTCTCGGAAGGCAGGGGCAGGATGTCTCGGCAGTGCAGGGAGTGCAGGGTCACACTGTAGCAAGAGGAGCAGCGCCGAAGAAGCCGAAGGCGAGGCAGAAGCGGCCCAGCTTCCGCGGGTGACAGAGAAAACTCAGGATTCAGGCCGAACCGGTGATAGTAGATTTCCTAGGACTGGATCCCTTTGGCCACAGTGAAACTCTTCCAGCCAGCAACAGCCGTTCTCTCTCTCCCCGAACGCCGGAAAAAGAAGAGCCCATAGCTGCCTCAAGCTCTATCTTTTACCTGCGTTATCTCCCCCTTCCAACTTTGTCCACTTCTTTGTTTCAGTTAAGTACTCTCAAGTATCCAACACTTGGTCTCCTTGGTAACTTATGGGGAAAAAATTCTTTAGAGAAAGAAGGAACAAACCTAACCCCCAACAGGGCCCCACTAAGAAAAGCCTGGCTTTATTTTCTTTGTTGCCTCACTTTCAAATACTTGTACATATTGACAAAATCTCCTAAATACCCAAGACTGAGTACTCTGCCAAGCTGAGGAGTTCCAGATCTCTCAGCCTCACCTCATGTGTCAGGTGTTTCTGTTCCTTCATCTTCTTGGTGGCCCTTCCCTAGACTCTCTCTAGTATGTCCCTGTCTCTCTTGTACTGGAGAATTCAGAACTGGACCCAGCACTCCAGATGGCCTCACCAGTGCAAAGCAGAAAGGAAGCATTATCTTCCTTGACCTACTGGTGACACTTTTCCTAATGTAACACAGGACGCTCTTGGTTTTCTTTCCTTCAAGGGTGCATTGCTGCTTTGTGTTCAGCTCATTTACTAGGAACCGGAGGTTCTTTTCTGCAAAGCTGCTCTCATATTTGAGTTCCCCTAGAACTCATTGAATATATCATCAGATGCTAACATTTTTTTTACTGTTCTTTTCAGTTATTTATTTTTAAATCTCTTTACTCAGGTGCAATACTCTGACTAATCCCAACTAAAAATAGTTCCAATGTTGAAATCTCTCTGCTGGCCTCTCTCATAAACTTTGAAGCAAATAATTAATTTAGCTTCATTTGCACTGATTCTATACTCTTGAAATCCTATTTTACACTCTGATTACCTCTCATGCCTTTTTGATTCTCTGGCAGAATCCTTGATTCTGAGTTTTTGATGAAAAAAATAAATTGCATCCCATGAAGGAAAAAGCATTTCACAGCAATTTTTCTTACACAAAAATATGGTTTGAGACTATTCTATGATAACTGATAAATACAGAAATCTTAATAATAGTATTTTGAAAAGGTTTCTGGCTTCTTAGGGACTCCAAAAATCATCAGCTCCATGAAAATTCATTGCAAATGGATGCTATAAATGGACACTGACTCCAAAACCTCTGGCCCAGGACCATTCCTGCTAGTTTTTGTAGCCCAGTCTCAGTGCACACAGACACAGACACAGACACATAACACCAATGTGTAATAGTGTAATGCTAATACTTAAATTCTCCAGATTTAGATATGGAATTTACATATCAGACCAAAAAAAAATCCATGTAAATCAAGAATTAGAAAATTTCAATAAAGTTATATTTGCATTTGTTTTTTTCATGACATAATGTGATATCTTGTTCCATTTACTATAGCTACCAAATAAATTTGTAATGTTTTTTCTTCTGAAGCATATTGAGCATGCCAATGATTGTCTTCTCAAACAAGTCTTAAAATCTCATAATGATTCCTTTTATTTCATTTGCCACTGGTCTGCAAGATACCAATATTTTTAGTCGTATAGTATTTTGTACAGAAAAAAATTTGTACTTGCTTCAAGAACCTATTTCAATGCTTTACACTTGATAAGATCTTTATTTTTTCTATTATTTCTTCTGAAATACTGCATTTTATAACTTCATTTCAAAATTACTAAATTCTACATCTATCCAAACTTCTCAGGTTTTCCTTAGTCGTTGATTTTAAGACTCTAGCTCTCTTTTTTGTTACTTAAATTAGATTCCATTAAGCATGTTCCATTTTCATTAGGTGAATCCTTTCTCTAAAGAAATGGCCCTCTGTCATTTTTTTTTCCTTTCCTAACATAGCTAAACTTTCTCTGTGCATTATTTTTTAAGAAGTGACTTATGAAGCTGGAATTCTCCAGGATACTAAAATCATTTCAGTGGTTTATACCTTTACCCTCTTACACAATCAAGCTACTCCACTCTAGTTCTTAAAAGGGGATTATGAACTATTAAAGTTTTTGACCTTCCTCACTTAAAGTTCAGGAACTTAGCTGAAGGTAAATTAGGGCAGTTGATTATGCCCGTGTTTTATTCATAAAGGCCAATACAGCTGAAAGAGAGTATTTCCAAGCAAGCCAGAAAATATTCATGTGGGCAAATTGAACATGCCTAATTCATACAGGTAAGAGGTTACTGCAAGCTTAAATAATGTTTTAATAATCTAAATAAATGTGCAACAGTAACATTATCAGTGTGTTTAGTATGCTGTTATCCAGATGGTACTGCCTACTTTCCTATGGCTGAAACCTTTATCCCCAAAAAACAGATTCATCTCATCTCTACCTTTTTCTTACAGGAGAACTCTACTTGGCATTAGACCTAAACCCTGTCAGGAAGAGTGCTAGCAGAAAACCACCATGGGTGATCATACACTAGAACTAGTGCCTTGGTTCTGTTTAGTTCACAGGTGGAACCATAGTTAACCTCACAGCTTTCTTTTGCAGCCTCTACTTTTCATAATATTATGTTTCATTTGTTTTCCTTTATCACGTATTTTTTCTGACTAACCTGTTTGTGAACCAGTTCTCTGCCCTGTGGTCACTTTAATTCAAGCTTGCAGGTGGTTCATCCTCGTCATGGCTTAGCACTATCAGGCAGCTAATCCTCACTCATCCACTTGCTTACTCCTCACAACAGGGATGGGAGAGAGAATCAGAAGAGCAAAAGTGAGAAAACTCAGTTTCATAGGTAAAGAAAAACTGGGCATGCAAGAAAAAAAAAAACAAGGACTTCTTTCACCACTTCCCATGGGAAGGCAGATGTTCAGCCATCTCCAGGAAAGCAGGGCTTCACCACACGTAACGGTGACTTGGGAAGACAAATGCTATAGTTACAAACCACTCTTCCTTGCCTCCTTCTAACTACAGTTTTATTGCTGAACACGACACCATATGGCATGGTATATCCCTTTGGTCAGTTGGGGTCAGCTGTCCTGGCTTGCTTCCCTCGTAATCTTTTGTGTACCCTCAGCCTGATCACTGGTGGTTGTGAGCATGCTTCATGGTCAGATATTAACTAAGACTTGGGCATGGTATCAGCACTTTTTGGGTCACAGATCCAAAACACAGCACCATGCAAGCTATTCTGAAGAAAGTTAATCCTTTTGCAAATGAAAGAAGTACATTCACAATAAGTCCCAGGGGAGTGGAGCGAGACGATTCCTATTGCTTTAATGTAGTTTACAGTGTCCTGGTTAGTCCCTGGTGTAAGAAAGAGAGACAGAGTATTCCAGAAAGCAACTCAAAACATCCAAGTGCCTTTATTCTTATCTCTGCAGAAGTTAGGGAAATAGAAGCATTCAATAATACTAGTAAATAAGAACACCTTGTTCTCTCCTCTACCAATATTTACGGCCTTAAGTACTTTGGTAGAATTTAAATACAATTTTCCTAATTACCTTGGCAAAGGGGTAGGGGAGATTGTGTGACCTGAAAACCAAATGCCTGTGATGTTTCAAAACTACTTAAACCACATTTTTCTTGTATGGTTTGAATAACTGTTCTCTACATTTGCAATAGATATAACAGATCAGAAAAGCAGTGAGAACAGGAGAACCTTAACAGGTGAAGACAAAAGTAAGATATATCACAATGTACTCCCCTGCACTGATGATCTCTTGTCTTCCAGTCTTGGAAAAGTTTGGATACGACTGATAATTCTGCTGTAATGGAGAACACTAACTGAGGTGGTTTTTTTTCTTTTTCTTTCTCAAGACTAATAGGATAGAGAAGGATTTATTATGATGCACATCAGAGAGCAAAACATGATGAATTAAAAGAACCAGTGGACCAATAACAAAGAAATTGTTTCAAAAACAATGCAGGCAAACTATTATTGTTCTCTGTATGGAAAACACACATTCTTTCTCAGCTTTACAGGTTTTTGAAAGGACTTTGATCCTGAAAGCTTATTATGGCAAGATGTCCTGACAGACATATAAATTAAAGTTTTAGTGTGTATAATCAAAACTAGAAATGGAAGATTTCTTTCTGAAAAGAGAAATTTCTCTAAGGGACATAATTATATGAGGGGACTAGAGTTATTTAATGATTCAGGAAAAATACAGGAAAATGCATTTGGGGGAATGTGATTCAAAATTAAAGATATTTAATTTTGTTAGAAACAGACACAATGTATTCTTGAACATGGATAAAGAAGGGGATAAAGAGGCAGGGTAAATAATTCAAACCTCAAATGATAAGTTTGTTTTAATTTTCTGTTCTCTGTCTAACATCTAGTTTTGTAGGTTGAAGACAAAGCAGAATATAGTAGACTCTCTGAAAAAAATTCTTTTTAAGTATTTATATTTTAAATTGTTTAACTGAAAGATTTATGATTCAATAATGATACAGAAAAGGGGACGATTTTCTGTAGATCTGCAAACTGAAATATTTATTATAGTATTTGATAGTTTTCCTTATAAGCATAGGGCTTTCTATGATCTACCTTGCCAGAGGTGTAAATTAGTGCCAAACCCTGTGAGCTCCTTTTCCAAACTGAAAAATATGTTCAGATATATCAATCTCTAATTATTGCTTATGGAAAGCCTTTAATTTAGGTTGCTACTTTCATGGACTTAGTCCATCATTGACCTTGCCTTTCATTCATGGATTTAGTCCCTCCATCCTTGCCTTCCATTCTTAAAAACATTATAAAAACCAAAGCAAAGTTTTGATGGTTTTGGTTGGATATTTTTAAAAATATTTTTTGCAAGGCTTTTGTAACAGGTCTTTAGATGCCTTTGCTGTCATTAGTGGCTATAAACTTTTAAATAAAATAGAGTTTTAGTTCATACTTGGCAGGAAATCTTACTAACCATTTTAACTGTGACCTAAATTTGTTTGGGGCATATTGGAGCTAATGGAGTTGGAAATACATGTTTCATAGCCGGAAACTCCAGCTGTCAAGAGTACATTTCCATTTTTCTTACTTGCCCATTTATCACTACTGCATGATATCCTGTTATACAAGGGCATATGTTCTAATTATTTTCTGAAATTATTTAATGATTTTTTTTAATAGGCTTTGTGGGTTTTGTTTCCATCCAAGCATGATTGATGGGTTTGTAGGATCCATAATCTTTAACATCTGTTTCTTCTTTGCTTCTGGGCAATCTCTATAGGCAAAGTTCCCTTGCCCAGTCTGAACAACTACTTCCAAAATGGTTAGAAATCTGGTGTAGTAACTTTTATTTGAAGGTTAAACATAACATAGGTAATTGCTTACAATTCCCCATGTCATATACAATACTATGAGGTACAGTTTCTTTGTACCTCTTGGTATCTGATGAATCATCAGCTCCCAAGAGGCAATATGTGATATTATCTTAATGCAAAAGATACGTCCACTCAGACTATCTTGACTGCATGCACTTGCAAGAAGCTTTTTTCTCTTCTTTTCTCTCCTCTTCCTGAAAGCTTAGTGAAGTTTATGTAACCCCTGTGGGTCAAATATTTCATATTTGAAAAGAATTATCTCATTGTAGTACCTATTCATTGGATTTATTTAATGAATTAAATACAAAATTAGACGCTTGAATTGAAAAAACAGTGACTGATTACACTGTTTCTGTGTGACACTTATTTCAGAATTTACAGATTTTATTTTTTTTAATCAGTCCTGGAGCCAGAACACAAAGAGATCTGAAATTAGGTTTTTTTCCTAGTAAGTCTCTGTTGCAGAGACGTTGAGCCTCTATACCTCCAAGGACTCATCCAGCATGTTTTAGTGTGACATCTCTTTATTCTCACAATCTATATAATAGAATGTGATAGAGGAGTTTCTAACCAAATTGCAGCAGTTGTGTGATACGTTGATCACTCATGTGATTTAGGGTAATCTATACATAATGCAATAACATAAATTTTGGAGAACGCAAGAGAGCAAGGAAATAAGTTACTGCAGAAATATCACAGACTTTTCAACAGGGAAAGCGGAAGTTTTTATAATGGCTGTAGTACTGTATTAAAATAAATGAATATATTTCAAAATAACATCCATCAAAGGATTAGCTACTTCTTTATATAGCATTAAAAATGCTTCACCTATTTTTCTGTTTACTGATAATTATACTACAGTAGGACATCTAGCTTGTGTGTCTCTTATAAATGCAGGCTTTATCTACACTGCATTTTGAGAAAAGTCTTTAGACTATTGAACATACTAAACACATTTCTCTACTGTGTATAAACTGAACCTTCAAGAGCAGGCTCTGGCACAGGCAGTGCACATCCTTCAAAATACAGAGGTTCCTCTTATGATTCATTTTCTAATATTGTATAGTATAAAAACCTATCATCATAGTAATTTTGACACATCTAAGTAAAAATTAGAGACAATGACAACTTGATAGCCTGTGTTGAGTGAAATATATGATGAAAATAAATAATGTGTTATGTATACACACAATCCAGTTTGGAAATAAGTATCTCTCTGACAAGACTATTTAGAAGACTTAATTTAGTTCATTAAAAACTTTAAGAAGAAAGCCATTTATTAACAACGTATTTTGTGCTAATGGCTAATTCTTAATCATTATCACTATTTATTGCTGCATATAAAACCCTGCTAGGTCTTAACACTTCTAAATTAGCTATGAGTATACATTGCAGCAGAGGTGATGATAAAAAGAACAAAAGAAGTGAGCACTGAAGCATATCACCTCTTTCTTCCCCAGTTTTCCCTACTTATGCCTGGTGTTCTTGTGTTGTTCCCTCACCCCCCCCCCCGTCATCCCTTGCTCCTGATGCTGATTAATCTTGCTTTCAGTCTTGCCAGTAATCCTTCTGGTGTGCTCAGCGGCATGCCTTGCTTTTTTGTAGTCCATTGTGCCTATTTTTTCCTTTGTTCTATATCATGAAATTACTGCATGGGTCACTGTTCACACATTTTTATATGTCCCCTAAGCAACTATATATGTCTTTGACCCATTGGGGGTCACATTGCTCACATATTTTGCAAGACTTTTTTTTTTTTTTTTTTTTTTTTTTTTTTTTTTTTTTTTTTTTTTTTTGTGTGTGTGTGTGTGTTTTGAGCTATGCTATCACAGTTAGAGAGTGAGTGGTTATGCCTTGCTAGTGATTCAGACAAGTCTAGATGCATGCTTCCATTTGGATTTAAGGCTACTCAATACCAGTTATGTCCTAACTAATAGATTTATTACTTACAGATGCCATAATCCTGGCTTTTTACTACATAGGATCTTAGAATAGAAATGAAGGTCAGTGACGAATCTTTTATGTATTAAAAACCAGACTGACGCTGAGATACCAGGACTACAATAAATCATCAAAGGTAAAGTAATACTTACTGAAGGACAGAGCCTTTGGAAAAAGTGTTTCAATATTTTCCAAGTGCAGATATCCAACATAAATAAAACATATTGAAAAGAGTAAAGGAAATGCATTTGTAACAATTTTAAGGAGACCTTTCCTTAAATAGTAATATTTTATCTTAGTTACGTTCTTTTTCCTGCAACAAATAACTCTGGATAAATAACAGTTATTTTAGTAGACCATGTCGGTTGCATTTAAACACAGACTCTCTCCAAAATTTTGCTCATGGGATAAGCCTGTGCATTTAGGGTGAAAAGATTTTATCATATAGTAGAAACTTCATAGGATCATACCATGACTGAGTAATTCAGAGATCTTAGATCTCTAACCTCCTGCTCAAAACAGGATCAGGTGTAAAATTAGATAAGGCAGCTCGGAATTTTCCAATTTAGGTCTTGGAAACCTCCAAGGGCAGAGAGTGCACAATATCTCTGGTCAGCCTGCTCTACTGCTCTATGCATCTTATATTTCCATTAAACTATTTAAATGTCTTTTGTTTTTCTGAACTTTATATGAGGGGTGGGAAATGCTGCTATTGCAGGAATGTTCTCATTGAGAATGACTCTCTTCAGTTCTACTCTGAGTAGATCCAATGAAAATAATAATTCTTATGAATAGCATAGCTTTAAGCTTTCACAGAAAAGACTGTGTATACTTAGTATTTTTTTGATTGAGTATGTATCATTTGTGGAGACCATAATTTTCTGTCTTCTGTGGCATACAGGGAAATAGCATTATACGGTTATATTTCTTGGATAATTTTTCTTTGTGATTTTCTGTCTTATACTATGGAAAAATATTACAGAAATTGTTTTTACTGGTAGTGGAACAAATTACTTACTCATTAAGAAAATAAAATATCAAAGTGACAGTGAACTCTTTATTAAAGTGGGCAGCAAGCAGCTGTTGAATCTCTGCTTTACATTATTGTTATGAGGATGTAAAATGAAGATGCCACATATATACTCATTTAAACCCTTTGATTAACTAAGCAGTAATTTTAAAATATTCTCTTATAACTATTCGTTGTGTTTTGCCCTGTTGGATTAACACTAAAACACCTGGCTGCAGAGCTCAATTAGTGAACATTTTCATTCTGTAGTGCTGGCATTAATGTCTACAGCATTGGAGAGAAGCTTTTACAAGCTCGCTTGACATGCTTCCATGAATACATAGCTTTGGTGTTGTATGTGTACTTCTGGTTGACAACCATTTATCAACCAGAAGTGTATCATATCATATGTCATTGTATTATATGCATTTGTTCCTATTCAATTAGAAAGCATCCTCTGAAGTGCTAAATTTGAAGATCTTTTCCCAGCATCTCTGAGGTAACTCTGGACATAACTTGCAATGAATGAATTCTTGTGAACAATGTTCCTACAGAACATCCTTCACAAATACTGTAGCTCTGGTTACAGATGTGAAAAACAGCTTAAGTGTTCATGTTAAAGATCTATATAGGAATTTCAGGTTTCACCTGCACTGTTAGTTTTTTGTAAAGATAAGGCCTCTTTTAGATCAAAATTTTTGCTCTGTTGATGTCTCATTTGCCAAATCACAGCATTGCTTTGGTTTGAAAAAAAACATTTTGAGATCATCTAGTCAAGTTCTGCAAATGATTCTGTCTCTTTTGTCATATTTTGATGTATAGCCCTGTGAATTGAGTTTAGGACCAAATATATAGTACTATTCATTAAATAATGATTCTCCTAGTGCCTGGGGGACTTGGGCTCTCTGCCCAGGCTCTGATGCAGCTGCTGCCTTCCCACTGACAGGTTCAACCAGTAGCAAAGTTGTGCACATGTCCCAGACACACACAGGGGACATTGACAAGGCTGGAAACACAGGCAGGCACAGACAAGTCTCAACAGCAGCCACACATAGGACTCACATTAGACACAAACCTGGACAACAACATCCTTTCCTCCTTTTGGCCTGGCAGAGGCAGGAGGTGTGACACAGCACACACACAACACTCTTCAGGTTCACAAGCACATGCACAGCTACATATTCCTCAAGCACCATCACAGCTCCTCTGCTGCATTACACCCCTGACTGGATCCTGTCCCCTTTTATCTATCCCTCATTCCAGGCATTCTCTGGCTGGTGCAGCTGGATGCTCATTGCAAACATGCAGCACTCACACAGGCACCCCACATTAATGGGTTCCCTTGAAAATCAGGACATACCCTCCACACAACAAATCCCCCCACTCTGGACCAGAAGTCTACCTGTTCATGAATATATCAGACTGTCTTGGTTTGGGAAGACAGGTGCCATTCCAAGGGAAAGCTGGAGTTTCCCTTGGAATGGAGAATGTAACCCACAGCCCTGCAAATAAAGGCTTTCAGGCAAAGATCTGTGAACAGGAAAAACAGTTCTTTACTAGAAAAATTAAGAATACAAATGTAGTAGTGCAAAAAACAAGCAAAGAAAACAAACAAAAATCCTAGAAACCCTGACAGAGTCAGAAATACTACCTGACACCCTGTTGGTCAGGGTGTTGGAAGCAGTCCAAAGTAAGCCCTCCTGGAGTGGCAGATGTGGTTCTGTTGGAGTAGAGATAATCCTGTAGAAAGGGTCTAGTAATGGTGAGATGGGCCTGGTCTTCCTCCAGGAATCCAGTGGAAAAACCAACATGCCTGGTGTTCCTGTGTCTCAGTTTTTTATTTAGGTAGGAATGGTTTGACTCCCCCCTCGGGTGGAGAATCTCACAATGGGATGATGTAATGTGTCATGTTATTGATGAGCCTTGATGGCCCATTACCAGAAGGTATCACCGTGGAGGAGATGAGGAACACTGAGATGATGTGATGTGTCATGTCATTGGTGAGCCTTAATGGCCATTGCCAGAAGGTATCCCCCTGGAGGGTGGAAAGAGATAAGGAACAATGTCCTACCCGGTTTTAACAGCTGGCCCATTCTCAGATGGCAGCTGCCCCCTCCCCCCTGGAGTTACAAGAGATAAAGAAAACACTTCCCCAACTGGTTTCAACAGATAGGATAAAATAAACTTTTTTTTTTTTTGTTACATAACCCAAGACACAGACTTAAAGTTTGAGAACAAATACACATGCATACCTGATTTGGTGAAGATACAGAAACTTGCTCCTGGCAGTCAGCGCCAGACACATGGCCTCTGGCCATCCAGTCCTGCTCCAGTGGCTGGTGCTGAGCCTCTTACCTGTCTTACTCACCCTGGTGCCTCCAGTAGCTGGTTTTCAGTCACAAACCATTCCTGTCTCAGTGGCTGGAGGTTAATGGTGCCTTCTGTCCCCAGTGGCTGATGCTGAGATCTCTTGGGCTGCAGTAGCTCACACCACAGTCCAAGGGCACCCAACCCACAGACATTTTTTAACACAAGTAGCTGAATATCTGGTACTCTCATGCCAGTCCCTCCGGTAGTTTGAACTGAATCTTTGCCGAGTCAAACATACACACAGGACAGTTTGACACAGTTATGAAAATGCTTAAGACAGGACAAATTGCAGCAATAAGGCATAGAGCTCAGCCAGACAAGCGTATAGGCTGTCACTCTTTTACATATGACCTGAGGTTTTTTAATACCTTTTGCTGTCTGTCACACCTCTTTGTTCCTCCTTTCTCTCTTCCCTACCCTCCTTTCTCGTGAGCTTGTATAATCCTACAGATTCCCTCATCCCTTGTTGACAGGGTGATGGGGATTTCCTCCCAGTTTACCCGTGGTTTCTTGACAGCCCATCAATTAGTGTGACTAGCAAGGTTTGTTTCTTCTCATTGTCTCCATGTTAGTTTGGTCACATTTATATCTCTGTATGTTTAGAGTTGGCCATTTTTTTCATCCTCCCAATTATGAGGTTGATCAGATAACCTTGCTGGAATAGAACTTCTCACAATCCCATATACTCTTGTCATTAACTGTGAATACTGAAATTTGATTTCCATGACTACCTCACGCACATTGTGTGAGGCAATGACTTTACCAAAAGGCCACAATGCCTGCAGAAGACAAACAAAACAGTGATAGAAATGGGTATTATCAACATTTCAAGGACTGCCAGAAAAGGTAATATAGCATACAAAGTCCAGCCAGTAGCCTAAATCATCAAACAAGCTTATGGTGAAGAGAGTCATCTAAAGTCAAACCAAGTAGTCTATCCACAAAGTTAGAAACAAATCCAGTGATCATCTGACAGATTATTATGGCTAAGAGACAAGCCACAGATTTATTTCTGTTTCAGCAGGGGTTATGGATAGAGCATACTAGTAACAAACATTCTTTCAGCATACCTCAAACAGTGAAGTATAACCCAGGGCTGAGCTTAGAGGTGCTGTGCTCACGGGTAGTGTGTGTGTGGGTGGAAGCCCCAGGTGATGCTGATCAGGTTCCTTAGGTTTTATTAGCACACTCAGGACCTTGGCAATATGGTTATTATCGGAGAGAATGACAAACGTTTCTAAAGTCAGGATAAAGATCACCCTCTGTTTTACTATTATAGACTAAACCAGTCAATACATCACAGAATACAATCAGAATGTTCAGTCATGATTTTTCCTTGGTAAATTCATGCTGACTGCTAAAAATCCCCTTCTTGCTCTTCATGTGTTTGGGATAGCTTTAAAGAGAAGTTTGCTCTATAATTTTCCCAGTGTCTGAAGGTAGGGTGTCTGGCCTATACATCCCCAAATCTTCCTTCATCTCTCCTTGAAGTCAGCATAGATATCCTCTTTTTCCCCTCCCTAATTATCATGACTTTTCACAAATGATAGAGACCAACTTTCCAAGTATTTCAACACATCCAAATACATCACATATGGTTTAATGTGGTTTGTGCGCATCCAGTTATTTTAAACGACTCATAACTCGATCATAAGGTATCATGTTCTCTTCTCTAAACAGTGATATTAGGTACATAAACTTGGTTTGTGTACCACATCTAAAACTTCCAAAGATAAAGGACTGTTGTGGGGAAATTACACTGTTTGAAATGATCTAAGGAAATCTAGGTTTTCTAGGTTCTTTTTCAGATGAATGCCATGTCTGCCTTATGGGTAAGCAATGAGAGATGAAAATTTGCTATTCTTTACTTCAACACCTAAAGTGTTGGTTAAATGATATATGGTTACCTGAGGCTTTTCATAATTGGTTCCTTGTTATAATATCATTGCTGTAATGCAAACAATCTTTTGTGGCTTTCTAATAATTTTTGTTTTATGGGGTACTAATGAAAAAGCAATAGTCCACTTGGCAGAAGTGCTGAGTAAATGCACTTGGAATATGTAGAATACTACACACAAAATGGCCTGAAAAAAACATCATAGCATTTTAAAATTGAGCAGCTGAAGATAATCTTTGTCTTTTTCTTCACTCTTCATAAAATCAGGGTAGTAATACCTCTTTCAGAGTGATGTAGCCACAATATATGCTGCCTAATTAACAGAGTATTCCCATACTGTTGCAATAAAAGGAAAAGAGGATCTTTTATTATCTGTGAAATAATAATTTTGAATTCAGAACAGCTGTAGATTAGCATAAGGTAAATAAAACCAACAGCAATGCATTTAATACTGGGAAAAAAAAAAAAAAAAGAGAAATGGGGTGATACTTTTTAATGGAACTTTATCCTTGTCATGAGTGTAATGGGAAAAGTGCATGCAAATAAAGGTGGTATCGGAATTTATACAAAAATGAGGATCAGATTAAGGTTTCTGAAGCAAATCCCTTTTCCTAATCTTTTCATTCTTTGACTTTGAAATCTTACTAGTGACTGTTAAAACAGATGAGTGTGTGCTTGCAAAGTTTTATAGTCACCACTAGTAGACAGTTTTATGGTTTCATTTTGTTTTAGTATTGTCACAAATGCCTCAACTAATAGAAGTAAATAATTTATCAAGAACTTTTCTTCTGGAGAGGATTCTACATACTTGTTTTCCCACCTACTTATTTCCCCTTCAATTAATTGCATGACCTTCTATTAAATGTATAGACAAGTTGTCTCTCTTGATGTTCTCTAAGCAAAGCAATTGACTCTGCATTGATTTGAAATTTGTCTAATGTTTGTTGAAGTTCTACTGGGAATTCAGTGTGTATAAAGAGGAGATCTCAAGGTACTTGCACTTAATTTCAAGGAGAAAGCTTGTAAAAACCCTGCTAATAACATATTTAGTGTAAGCACTTGTAAAATTGACAATACAAAGCTAGATAGAATTCTTGAAGCCAAGTGTTCAACCACCATAATTTCTTATTAGAAACATACACAGGTTCTTATTTAAGTATCTTTAGAGTGCATAATTTTGCCCATCATTTATTCACATCAATATTCATTTTATTGTTTTTTTCCCCCTAAAAAACTTTATAAAACATGTTTCCTGAGACGGAAGAACAGTTTTTTGAAACTGATTTGCTACTTCTTAGGTCCCTATGGTGTCAAAGAACTTATTTTAGACATAAATTTATGTGTATGTTCTCCATTACAGAGGACCATTGCAAAACTTTTAGGATTTACTTTGATTTTGCGTCAAAGAACAATACACTAAATCTTAGATCATTTTAGTTTAATGTTTAAAATTATAATTCAATTACCTTTCCATTCCATTTTATAATTACTCCATCATTCCAGAAATGTAGTGGATGCTTCTTGCATCCAAATTTCTTACATAGAGTGTTACCAGTCCTCACCTTTAAAACAGGTCATGAGAAAAATAATTTTTTTGAATGTTTTTTTATGTAGTGGAAATCTTAGGCTTCATGAACTTTATTAAACTGCAGCACTGAAAAAAAACAACCACACACACAAAAAAACCCACCAAAAAACAAAACAAAACAACTTTTCTTTTGTTTCCAGAAGCTGAATTTCCTCTAGTAATCAAATCTAGATGTAAATTTATGTACTAATCTGCATCCAAACAAATTCCCAGAATTTATGATCTAAGTAGATGCATTGGTAGTTTCTTTAAAAATTAAATCCCATTGTGAAAAATTACCACAATTTAGCTAAAAAACAACTAAAATTCTTGAGCCATTGAAGCTACATTGATGTAACAGACTAGAGGAAGGACACATCGTAAGGTGAGGTACCTTGCCCAAGGCAGTCCAGCAAACAAATCAAAATCCCTTCTATGAGTATTAGACCACTGTTCTCTTCACTAAGAAACAATATTTTTCATAAATATATATTCAACACTGTTCCTTCAACAATGTTACAAATACACAGATTATTTTCTTTTAATCTTCCTCTTTTCTTCCTCCCTCACAATGCAAAAATAAATCTCCATTACCACTGAAATCCATCTCATTTAATTAGCATAATATTTCTTAATGGCTTCTCAAATGAATAAAATTAGAAGCAACAATGGAATACCTAAATGGCATTAAAAGGAAAATGCCTGAGAAATTAAAAACATATGTAAAAGGTACAATGGAGACAGCTGTAATTAAAGACTTGTCATGCCTTCAGCTGCCATAGCAATGCTGAACTAAGAGGATTTACCTTAAAAAGACTTCAGGCATTTGAAGATAGGGAAGAAAAAAAAACCCCAAGCCAACCCTTGAAATGAACACTGAATAGCTAAACTTATATAAGAAACCAAAGAGTTATAAGGACAAAAGAAAGAGGGCAGAAAGTGAAAGAAATTGAACATACAAGAAAAAAAGAGATAATTTTACATGGGTAAGGGGATTATTCATAACACATTTACTTGTATGACTTTATACCTAAAACCTTTCGTTTAATTTTTGATTTTATGAAACATTTTCATTTATGAAATGAACTGAAAGAGATTTCCCATCTTTCAACACATATCTCATTATTAGAATAAACACAGCAGTGAAGTGTCATATAAAATTATTTAGCCTTTCCTTCTGATTTATTTTTCAACACATTTAGGGTAAATTACTAGATTTTTTGGAACAGCACAGAAACCATCACTAACATAGGTATAGAAGGTTAGATTGAATGACAGTAAGATGATAACTTGTCCACTTCCATGAAACACGGTTATGAATATAAATTAAAAAAAAATACTTCAGAGAAGTAAAATAAATTTATGAGTTGTATGTTGTTTCTCTACTGTAAACAAAATTTATTTAATTGTATATTTTCTTGTTCAAGTAATAATCTCAAATGCTTAGTTTGTTCAGTTAAGAAAAAAAATATTTATAATTTTTAGGAAAAAAATGATGCATGGGTGTGTGCATGTGTGTTTTCAGAGGCAGACATACATTCTGAAGTATCAAAATGGATCTTTCTCTTCCAGTTCTCATGCTGCTTCAAACTATCAAACACAAATATCTCTAATTTGAAACAGAAGGAAGAAAATAAGAGCTTGTATAGATAAGAAACTAACATACTGGTGATAGCTTTATGGAAGCCCTGGTTGTTAATGATACCACTTTTTATTTTTGAGAAAGTGCTGCTTGGTTTGGATAAACTTGTAGACACCAAGGTCAGAGTATAAGCACTGTAACCTAAAATTTTGAAACAAATAACTGATGTAAAGATAGCCTACACTTTTATTTTCCTAGTGACTACAGCTTATAACAACTTTGGTAATAGAAGAATTTGTCATTACTTGGCATCCTTAGGGAATGACTGAATAATTTTAATAATTCTTATTATTTTTTTTTCATTTCAAGATCTGAGAGTGCTATATAATAGAAATTAAGTCTCACTATCTTCTTCAAAAAGAAAAAGAAACAAAAATACAGGTTTTACAGCAAGGTCCTATGGAACTCTGACCAGAATTCAAGTATGTCAACTCCCTATTCATGCTCATCTGTCACAGGTTATTCATATCATCTCGTTTCACTCACCAACACATTAATTAGAATAAATTTCCATTAAAAACACTAGATTGTGTATAGAGTGAGTTGGTATATTCAAATGGGAGATTCAGTTGCCTAAGTTCAGATGTTGAATATTATTTTCTGAGACACTTTAGGTTATTCAGTGCAATCATATGGAGCTGGCAGATACAGCAGAGGACCCAGTTTACCTATGATCTTCTGGAGCAGGAGTCAGAGGCCAGATGGAGTAAATTAGGACATCTAAAATGGCCTTAGGAAACATTGTTTAAAGAACGAACTCCTGCCACAGTTAACTGGGTTCAGAAGTAGAATATAGGTCAACTTAGTAGCTCACAGTGATCATAGCGGGAGCTTGGATATTCGATATGTTAATGTTTGAGCCTGAACTCTTTTCAAATAATAATTTTACCCAATTCCACTTGAAAAATCAACATTTATCTCACCATCTGCTAAAAAAATAAATATTTTATTCTTTTGCTTTTACTTTTGTGCAGAATATTCCCCTCTGCTAGGATTCTCTATCTTCTGCAAAAGCATTTCAGACTGTATGTGTCCCAATAATGTCATTCCCCCAAACTGTGTGCTAAATGTATGCATTCTTGGTTATGTTTGTTTCTGGAAAACAAATATTTTGAAAAGAAATTTTATTGAACACATTGTATTGTATTGTAGCCTTCTAATGTACTTTTTACAATAAGTCTAAACTTTGAAAAAGGAACCCAATTTATCCAGCTTCATAGATGAGAAATCCAAGTCACACAAGACATTGTTTCACTAGTCAAAGCGCCTGTTTCACTTTAAGTGAACTGAGCAATTACAGGGCAATAAAATCTACATTGCTACTTCTTTTTATGAATTCCCACTCTTATGTTCATATTAATGCTGTTCAGGATTTCAGAAAGGATTTGTAATGCTGGTCCCATTTTGTTTTGGTTGTACTTTTTTCTCCATCAACTCTTACCAAGTTAGTTATTCTAAATTACCTGTAACAGTACTGTATTTTTAATAGAAACCTGAAATTTACATGCACAGAAATACTTAAAAAAAAAAAAAAAAAAAAAAAAAAAAAAAAAAGCTAGTTCCAAAATAATCAAAACCGTCTACTACGTATTTTTTAAAATCATAGTCCCACAGATGTGTACTGGTGGGAAAGGACCTCAGGAGATCTTGAGTCCAACCTTCTGCTTAAAGCAGGGTCAGCTCTGACTTGAGACCAAGAAGCTCAGGACTTTGTCTAGTGCAATACAAAGGACTTTCAGATCTTCAGATGAAAAATGTTCTGTAAGAGTTATTAATATTATTCAGTGCTCTCCTAGTAATGTTAGTTATGAGGGTTTCAGCACTTACTAACATTTCTGGTGTCTGAATCTTGCCTAGTACCCAACACCTTTGAAAGATTGTAGAAAGCTGCCTCACAAGAAACTCTGACAGCTCTCTTTGCATTCTTTGATGCATCCTTTTGGGTGTTAGGGAATTGTACAGGTCTAGTTGTCTCAAGTAAATCATGATTCAATCCACATCCATTTCTGGTTGCTCTTCTTCTCCCTGAACTCTTCAACTAATCACACAGGCTTTGGTGAAGAGTGAATCAAAGCTCTACTGTGCCCACTCTCATTAAGTACACCCAACCCATTCTGTAGTGATCCTACATGTCCTTTGTTCAGCCTTTTAATATTAACAAAGTGGTAAAAGATAATATTGATATCCTCGCTATCCTTTGCTGGTCTCAATTTCAGCTGTGCTTTGCTTTTCTTAACATGTTCCATAAATTCTCATGTAATGCCTTTAATTTAAGCAGGAGTGATTTAGGTCAGGACTCAAAGTTTCTCTAAATTCTATATTACAGTCAGCTAAAAAAATATTTGGAACAACAAGCCTAGATCATTCAATTGATGCTAATGAACATACTACAAACTTAATTGAATATATTAGATTTACCAAATGGATGCCTATGTTACACAGGTTGTTAGCCTTTCATTAGTGAGATTTTAGGTGCTTTTTCCAATAAATGTAGTGAAGAGACAGCTTTCTTAACTTTCCCTTAAATCTGTTTTAAAAAAATGCCTCTCTTTTGAATAGAAAAAAAGGATGCCTCAATGGAAAGCATATAAATAGTTGATATTAAATCTCCATTACTCTTCAATGTATGAAGCTCACAAAATGAAATTATAACCAATTTAGAATTCATTACACAAAACCCAGGAATTAAAAGGGTAAGGAGGGAAAATGGCCAGAGTGAAAAGAGGAATGGAGAACCTTCTGTTGAGTCATAAGGTTCAGAGTGGACATCCTTGTGAATTTAGTCTCAGACTTGATCCACGGTTTATGTCTGAGAGTGTTAGCAGCATTTAATCAATTGACTAATTTAACATCTATAAAATGATTCAATAGAATTTACTGCAATTCTAACAGTGACTTAATTATAGATCTGGGAGTGCAATATTTATGTTATACTTTCTATTGTGTATTTAAATCTAATCACACTTGACCTGAAACATGCTCCAATGAGAGGGAGACTCTGCTTTCAGCCTGCTGCTCCTCAGGGTGGCTCCAAAGGCCTCACTGAGGTCTGTTGTTTATAAAGTTGAGAGATGTTTGATTTTAGCCATTCAGCAACAATGGTACCATTCCCCTCAGGCAGAAGTTCTGGAAGAGAACATTTCAGGGCTGTCAGAGACAAATGACTGTATTCACTCTTGTCCTTTGCCTCAGTGCAATTCCCACCTTACTCATTCAAGAGTTCCATAGGAAACCCACACTGGAGCAGGTTTGCTGGCAGGACTTGTGATCCCACAAGGGCCCAGTGCTGGAGCAGTCTGTTCTTGAAGGGATGCAGGCTTGAATCAAGGGATACACATTGGGGAAGTTCCTGAAGAACTACAGCCCTTTGGAAGGACTCACGTTGGAGAATCTCATTGGGAATCTCCTCCCACAGGATTTGCTCCGTAATGGAGAAAGGGGATAACATGAAGAGGAAGGAGTGGAAGAGAAAAAACATGATGAACTGGCTGCAACTCCCATTTCCCACCTCCCTGTGCTGTTAGGGGAAGGAAGTAGAGAAAACTGTGTGTGAATTTGAGTCTAGAAAGAAGGGAGGGGTGGAAGAAATTTTAGCAATTGGTTTTGGTTTTAATTACCCTATGCTGATTTGATTAATACTAAATTAAACCAATTTCCCTAAGTCAAGTCTGCTTTGCCTGTGACGATAATCAGTGATTGATCCATCCCTGATGTTATCACAACCCACAACTCAGGAATTATTTTTCTTCTCCCTTTTCCAGCTGAGGTGGGGAGTGATAGAACAGCGTCCGTTCACACCTGGCATCCAGACAGGGTCAACCCACCACATTTACTGAAATATTCCCTCACCACTACTGCTGATAGAGTGGATCATTTAAATATTTCTTAACTTGTTAAAGTTAGCCAGGTTCAAAAAGACTTCACATTTGAATATCTGTATCTAGTATTACCCATTTTTTCTGGAAGAACTCACATCTTAAAACTTAAAGTTGATTGGTATTGGTAAAACTCCAGAGCTTGCTTCATGAGTCTCTTAAAAGGGTTTAAGATTGTTTAATGCAACCTGAACTAGTGTTCTGGTTTAGCATGAAAGTGATTTTTTCCAAGAAAGTAACAGCAAAAACCGATTAGTGACTGGCCTTGAAGTTGACAGCTTGATTAACCAATTAGAGAGTTAGACACGCCTCTGGACTATGCAGGTTAAAAATCAGAGGAATCCCGGGAAAGTTCCTTTCCCTCCCAGCCCCAGAACAAGTCCTGCTCTACCGTGTGGCCCCCAGGGCCTGGCGGGCCATCTGGGCCCTGCCACTGCAGCCATCCTGGCCAGGGTGGGCCCGGTGACTCCCGGGCAGAGGGAGGGGAGGAGAGTATGCCGTGTCCTGGCCAAGCCCAGGCCCCAGTGGCTGCTAATATCTGCCACTACACCACACTTCCATTGTGGCTTGGGCTGAGTTACCCCTTTTCCAGTGGCTGCCGGACAGAGGAGGTGGGGGGGAAAAGCCCAAATGCCCAGCCATGCAAGAGATCCTGGCTCCAGCCCTGGCACCGCCTGAGTCTGCCACATTTGGCCATCTCCCAGGGAACAACCAGCATGCCCCCTGCAGCCCTGGGAGAATGTTAACTCTTTCCTTACACAGATGGAGCTTGCAAAGCCCTAACCTTTCTCCGAGTGAGAGAAAAGCTAGAGTGGGAGACATGTAAAGAGGCAATATGAAGATACCAGGGTCAGTGAAGGAAAAGTTACATCTTATATGAGGAGATAGAGAAGATGCCTTGGTTTATGGTGGAATGTCTTTTGTGAGCCATAGTAACAGACTATATTATGCTAGAATATCCCTTTAAATCATGGAAAAAATATGGCTTTGGGGAGATGATGAGAGTATTTAAATTGTAGACATAAGCAAAGGCAATTGTGATGGATTAATAAATATTGAAATAACCGTGATCTAATGGAGAATTTTGAACAGAGGAAGATAGAGAGAAAGATAGAAGCCCTCTGCCCCAGAGAAAAAAGAAGACCTCCTGTTTCTTGAGATGAAGATTATTTTAGAGATAGTGAAGAAGACTCTTTGCTTTTGGAACTGTCCATTATTAAAATGATAGCCCATGAAGTATGCATGAGTCCATGGCCCATATGTAGCCGCAGGAAAGGCTGAGTGATCTGGGAGGTTCACAACTGCAGATTTCCTCCCAGCAGCTGCTTTTGTGAGTTAAAACCCTCAAGTGTTCTGTTTCGTTCTTGTGGAAAGTTATCATAACAAACCAAAAGAGACTTTTCTCTCTAAATGGACTGATGAAAGACTTTTTTATAAGTGGTACTGACCTAAAGTTCCAAGTTTTGTCTTTATACATTGTCTGTGAGAATAGAAAAGAAGCTCTTGGGGGGGAGAGTGAAGTGTTTTTGACGATTTTATTCTGATTCTTATTAATTTTTTTTCTGTCTTGTAGTTTTTTTAGTAAACCCATCTTTATACCTTTTATGTTTGAGCCTGCTTTGCTTTTCTCCTAATCCTATCTCACAGCAGAAAAAGAGTAAACGGTTCTAGAAAGCACTCAGACCACTACAGTAATTTTGGGAAACAGAAGTTGGTGAACGTGAAACCATTACAGCTAGCTGCGTGGGAGAAAATATCTACAAATTATTCCTCAAGAGATCAAAACAACAAAAACCTTACTGACAAATCAGGGAATTTTGGCTTAAGTTTAGCACAACATTTAATCACCATAAAGCATTTCACAAAGTACTGATTTAGCAAATTCCAGCCCATCCAACTTTAGGCTATTCAAACTTCAATAGAAAGAAATTAGAAGAAGAAGAAAGAGAGAAAAATAAATAAAAGAACAAAGATAGCTACCACTCTTGGTTCCAGCAGATATTAAATGTCAGGGATGTAGAGTCAAGACAATGTTCTAACCATGCTCTGGCTTAAATACCCTTTGACTTTCCTGGCCCCTTCCTCAGGTTAGAATTCTAGTCATTTGGCCACTCAGGAGCTTGGTTAGGGGCCTCAGAGGTGAGGTGTGGAGAATTGCTTCCAGCATGCCAGGGACCGGTGGTCACTGCAGGACTGGAATCAAATCCCAGGGTGGGGGTTGGTGTATGGAGCAGTGCATTGCATTGCCAGGACAAGACTTGACCTGCCCTCTTCCCCATATATGCCCCGAAAATGCCTCAAGCCAGCCATCATTCCAGTCTCTTACACTATTGTTTTTGCAATCAAATTATTTGACTTGAAATGAGGGCAGTGGTCTACATAATGTCAAATTGCTGTTTCTACTCTAAAAGAGAGGGAGTAAGAGAGAGATATTTACAGCCACAAGCAGGGGAGCATGCCAAAGAACTGGGTGTCTTGCTCTTCTTACTGTGAAGAGATAGGAGGGAGTAAACTGCTGCTTGTTGTTATCCCAGATTGTATCTAATAAATTAAACAATCCATCTCCCTTGGCACAAATAATCCTTGTTTTTTATATCTCCACCATATGCATCACCATTTGGTCAGTCCCAGCGATTTTCTGTCCAATTACTGCCTAGTTTGTCTTTACTGATGCAGAATTTTGTACCTACCAATGCCAAAACAGCAGAGGTGATTGTTGCCAGTGGAAGAATAGTGATAAAACATCTGCTTCCAGAGCTGCACATGGAAGAATTTATCTGTCCAGTGCCTCACTTATTATTATTCTGACACTTTTAATTTCTTTTTCAAATGAATTCTTAAGCTCCATGATTTTGATTCTTAGCATTCTTTGTGGTTTATCCTGGAATATTAATCAATACCAGAATATTATTTTATACCTTAATGAAAATCTAAAAGTAGCAGTCAATGCTTAGTTCAATCTTACCCAGAATTTAAAAAAAGAGAAAAGATAGAAAGGGGAAAGGAGTAAAAAAAAATTATTAAGTTTCTCTTCTTTTTAATCCCAGAAGTTGAAAATTCTATTAACTAAGTTCTTGCAGCAGCATTGGTTGAGTTAATGTATGCTTTTTTCTTACTAACATTTCTGTTATTTTCTGGAATATGAATTAAACTTTGCTTTTTATTTCTGGAGCCATCCTTTTTTGTGAGAGAAAGTTGTTTGTATCTTTTGAGTATAAGATTTGCCTTTTTTTTATCTTATGTTCTAAGTCCCAATAAAGACAGGTTTCAAGGAGTGAGTTGATGCAGTGGGTCTCTGTTCACATTTCTTAGCTGTTGACTAACTCTTTGATTCAGTCTGGAATTGGCTATCCATGCCTAAAAGTATGGACCTTAAGTATATAATATTAAGCCAGTTCATATAATTTAGTTTTGTCCTCTTGTACATGCAAGTGATGAAGAAGAATTGATTTTCTAATACCAGGTGTCTCCCAGAAATCCTTCCTTGCCATGGACAGTCCTTGGTGATAGTAGATAACTTAGTAATATAATAGAAGTGCTGCCATGACCTCTACGGCAGCTATTAAAGGGTTGGACCAGAAGTCTGACTAACTCTAGACAGCTACATCTAAGCTTTCTTACAATTTGTAAAAATTAATGCAGAAGCAACAAGGTCTCTTGCCTGTTTCATGTAAGAAATTTTGTATTACTGTAGCATGAGGCAAGATGTTCTCTAAATGCTGTCTTCATTTTTATTAACACCTAGGATGACTGGATTTGTATAAGTAGTTCACCAGAAAGATCTCTGCATTAGTTCAGATAGGTTTCACCATTTTGTATCAGATGTAAGTTGACAAAAAGGTATTTTTAAAATGACATAATGAATTAATAGTCCACTTTCTGCATCATAGAGTCATGGAGCCATTCAGGGAATGATCATCAGGAAGTCTATATTAAACATTTTTGTTGTAAATATATGTGTGTATGAGAATGTGAGATTCACTTCTCCAAATGTAAGCACAGAAATATTCTGTCTAACAGAATGGGTTAACATGATTCCTAAACATGCCATTATAAGTAATTATAATAGTTTGGAAAAGGGTTTGAAATTTGGTAATAGATTAAAGCTTGTTCTTTTCTTGATGTGATGGGTTGAACTTGTCTGGTTGCCAGGTGCCCAAAAATGTGTTCTATCACTTTCCCTTCTCAGCTGGACAGGGGAGAGAAAATAAGATGGAAAACTACTCACAAGCTGAGATAAGGCAGTTTATCAAAGTGAGAGGACGAAAGTGCACAAGCAAAGGAAAAAAAATCACTACTTTCCATTACCCAGCAACGTATGGCCACTTACTGTGAAGCAGGGATTTTGCATCTGTATTGGTCATTCTGGAATGCAGAGACTTTAAACATCTAGTTCCCTGCTTCTTCCTACTTTTCTTAGCCCTACCATCATCATATGGTATAGAGTATCCCTTTGGTCAGTTTAGGTCCGATGTCCTAGCTGTGTCCCCTCCCAAGATCCTGCCCACCCCTGTCTATGGAAGGGGGACACAGTGATGGGGAGACAGCACTGATGCTGTGCCAGTGCCACTCAGCAGAAACCATTGGTGTTGCTGCCAACACCTTTCCAGCAACCAATTCAAAGAACAGCTCTAGGAGGGCTGCTCTGGTGAAAAATAACTCCATCTCTGCTACATCCAATATGCTTGCCTTCTATTTGCCTGAAAACCAGTACATGGATGTGTACAGCCAGCAAATAAGGAGAGACATCTTATTCTTGTTCATATATCAGAATCTTAATGTATGTTTGTGTCTATTCTTGGTAAGGGAGTCATGACTCTTGCTTATTCCACAGACAAAAAGAGAAAGAATATTGTAAATTCTGTGACATTAATTTGTAGCACAAATGAAATCATGTCTGGTTTTCAAAGGCTTTTCAGAGCAAATTAATGGCAAGGAATAAAACACTGAACAAAATGGTATTAAACACTGAAAAAGCTGCACTAGATTAAAGACTATCTATGGCACACTGTGAAATGTTGTTTGTAGTCTTAATTTGGTTTGGTTTGATTTTTCTTAATTCCTTTAAATCCCTTCTCAGAGTGGCCACAGATTCAACAGGGCTAAGTGCTGGGTCCTGCATTGAGTCTCAACAATAACATGTAACACATGATTGTGGCAGAGTGACTGAAAAGCTGCCCAATGGAAGGGACCTGGGGATGCTGGCTGACAGTGTTTGAACATGAGCCAGTGTGTGCCCAGGTGGTCAAGAAGGCCAGTGACATTCTGGCCTGTATCAGCAAAAATGTGGCCAGCAGGACCAGGGATGTTATTGTCCCCCTGTACCCAGAACTGGTGATGTCACACCTCAAGTGCTGTGTCCAGTTCTGGGCCCCTCACCACAAGAAAGACATTGAAGTGCTGGAGGAAGTCCAGAAAAGGGCAACAGAGCTGGTGAGGGGACTTGGGCCCAAGTCTTGTGAGGACAGCTGAGGGATCTGGGATTGCTTAGTCTAGAGAAATGGAGGCTGAGGAGAGATTTTACCACCCTACAACTACCTGAAAGGAGGTTTTAATGAGGTGAGGTTCTGTCTCTTCTTACAGGACAATAAGAAATGGCCTCAAACTAAGACACAGAATATATTCTCTGAGTTGGAGTAGTTGCACTAAAGGTTTAAATTAGATATTAGGAAAAATTTCTTCACTGAAGATTGTCCAATACTAGAACAGGCTGCCCTGGTAATGGAATCACCATTCCTGGAGGTATTTAAAAGATATAGAGATATGGCTCTAAGGGACATGATTTAGTGGTGGACTTGTCAGCGCTGTGTTGACAGTTGACTTCAATGATCTTAGATGTTTTTTCAAACCTAAATGATTCTATGATCCTATGAAAGAATTTTATATTTGAAACATGAGTTTTTTAAACTTTGTCCTCCCCCAGCGCATCGATTTTATAAATGTAATTTTAAGACTAGCATACTTTCCATGCCACAGCGATGAAAGTTTTCGACTTTCTTAATGCCAAGCAAAACAATAATGTTTTCATCAGGTATCAATACATTTTCAGGCCAGTATTTGAGTATATCTAATGGATTTAGTGTTATCACCTTATGTAGTGGGAGACCACTACCACTATTAAAAATAACTGTTTTCCAGGCTTGTAAATTCCTCCAAACACACTAAAGAGAATGTTTTACATGATCACAGTTCAGATGAATAAATGTGTTATGTCACTGAAGAATGAAGAAAAAAAGGTGGAAAGAAAAAAGGAAATGAAAAAAAAAAAAAAGGGGAACAATTTGGAATTAGATTCAACACAAGTCATATCTGGACCACAAGTCAGTAGAGGTAGTCAGGAATAGAACAAACCAGTATTCAATAAAATTGTTCAGGGCTACCACTTTAGTATTATAAATATAGGCAAACTAACATCAAACACTAGGAATATTATTTTTCAATACCTGAAAGCTACTAGTCCAACTCTAAAAATGGAATTTGCAAGGATGACTTTAGATCCTCTAAACTCTTCACAGGATAGGTAAAGTTGTGACTTTGGAATGGCTTAAAGAAAAGAAACCAACTTGTTGAAGATGTTTTGGTACCATGGATTGATACATTTGAGCTTGTACATGCTTTACAAGTTACCAAGTAGATTTCAGTTGTTTAAAATCTTGTTGTCGCCTTAGATATTTAAGCATTTAACTTTGAATACATACTACTTGTTCAGAAATGTGGGGTTTGATGTCTGGAGTTTCTCAAACTTGGGGTGAAGGGCCCATGAATTTTGTACTTCAGGAGGTGGTCTTCATCCATATAGAAAAATGTATTATAAGGAGTCAGGCTTCACTTGCCTTGCTGAAGCACAAATACCAATAAGTAAAGAATATAGAATTTTCGTATCTGAAAAGGCAAGTCTTGAACAAGTACATCAATGTGTAGGTGTTGTTTTTTTGTTGTTTGGTGGTTTTTTTCATGTCTACTCTCAGATCCCACGTTGAAATGTAGAAACAGTTAATGATTCAGAAACTCAACATTTTATTTATAATTATTAGAGTCCTATCCAGTAGAATAAGACTACATCCTTTTACAAAATTTATACTGTATGTCTGACTTTATTTTAGGTTGGCTGTGACAGGCATAAGAGATGGTAGTGTCAAAAGAAGATGTAAGGGTTATATAGCTCTGGGATACTCAGGAGCCATCTGGCTTTTCAATAATATAGTGTGTCTTTCTGGGAAGAGTTTACTTAAATTAGCTAAGAAAGAAATAAACAATCATTAAAATTACTAAAGCACTGAACATAGTGTTGCTTTTATTTGAAACTCTCTTCTCTCCTGGGACGCTCAATATACTTTTCATTGAGAGGAGTTTAAAATCCAAGTATTTTAGTATTTTATCCCCAACTTTAGGGGAAGTTCTGTAATTTTAATCTGTATTTCTGTTTTTCTCTTTGAATTCAATATATTAGCCAACTAGATATAAATAAAGGTAATCTAGAAAATTGGATTATTAAAGTATTTAAGATTTAGGTATTGTTTTCTCAGTTTCACATAGCACTGAGCAAGAGGTTGACATTTAAGCAGACAACTCAGAAAAAAATACCCAAATCTCTAAGTATGCCTTTTATTTTCTTCCTAAAATTGTTCTATGGAAATGTTTATGGTGATTGATTATAATTTACTTTTAGATCTCTAAGATAAGTCCTGAACTGATTATTTCCAGCCTTCAACTCTGAAATGTTCTGCATTACACGTCTTCAGGAAAGTAGTCTAGAGAACCTGATAAGGAAATACTATGGTAAAATCTCAGTGTTTAATGGAATATTACATCAAAAGGATTCAAAGAAGAAAGATAATATTATTACTTTCAGAAGTTACTATCTATTTTGTAACATCATTATGCTAGTACAATTAATAATACACTTTGAGAGAGTGAAGCAGTGGTTCTGACACCTGTCAAGTGATTTTCAACAGCTAATTTTAAAACATAATGATGCAAATGAGTACAGATTGGGGCACTCTTTTTTTTTTTTTTTTTTTTTTTTTTTTGTACGTGTGTGTGTAAGATGTTTTCTCTTTTTGAAGCTATGAAAATATTGGAGCATTGCTATATCATGGAATGCATAACAGTCTACATTATTCTGTAAAATATAGAGTGATAATTCTTATTTTAATATTTTCTAATACAATTTGATTTTCACAAGTTGTATGGCAATCTACATTAATAAAAATAAGAGTAAGTATGGCTTTTATGTGTTCTTATGCTTTCCACCTATTCCATAGAAAAGCTCCAAACCATTATTTTATGCCATAGTTCATTAGGTTGAAATAAAAATTGTCCTATTTAAAGTTAAATATTTTTTGGAATGGTGATAACAGTTCTGGCATTTCAAGACAGAAAGTTACAGGAAAACGAATACTATTCAATACATACTATATGTTGAAATCTATACTTCTGGTGAAGGTGAGAAATGCAAACTGATACAATTCTTTCAAAGCCTTGACATTTGTCAGCAAGTTCTTATATTCCACTCATCAGTTCCTACTGTCAGGAATAACTACAAGTAGTGCTGTTAAAAGAATACTAAGATTGGTCATTATGGTTGATACATTCCCTTATCTGGAAACTGTGAACTCCCTGATCTGGAAACTCAGGTGAAATGTGATTGCATTTCCAGTCTGAACAACCCCAAGTCTCTCAGCTTGTCTTCACAGGAGAGATACTCCAGCCCTCTGATCATGTTTATGGCCCTTCTCTGAACCTGCACTAATAGATGGATGTCTCTCTTGTGCGGGGAGCCACTGAGATGGATACAGTGGTCCAAGTGGGGTCTCACAGAAGCAGAGGTGAAGGAAGTGATCCTTCACATCCGTTGAGCACTGATGAGGACACACCTGGAGTACTATGTCCTGGTTTTTCTACCCAGTACAAGAGACATGAAACTACTGGACTGAGTCCAGCAAAGGGCCCCAAAGTACATTAAGGGAGTGAAGCACCTGTGATATAAGAAAAGACTGAGTGAGCTGAGAGTGTTACCGTGGAATACAATTTAGATCTGCTCAGAACAGGGGCAGTTCATTCCTACAGCTGAAGAAGAGAACACAGAGCACCAGAGGGACCACTTCTGTTGGTATGAACTCTGCCCAAATGAGCCCAGGAGGAATCTCATCAACATCTATAACACCTGAAGGGAGAGTGAAAGAAGATGGAGCCAGAGTCTTTTTAGTGGTGTCCAGTAACAGGAGTAGAGAAAATAGGCAAGAGTTGAAACTCAAAAGGTTCTCTCTGAACATCGGGAAGCACTTTTTTACCGGTGGTGACTGGCTTTTGGCATGGGCTGTACAGAGAGGTTACAGAGAGGCTGTGTAGTTTTTCTTGTTCAAGATACTCAGAAGTTGTCTGGACACAGTGCTCAGCATCCTGTGTTATGGGACTCTGCTTGACCTCCCGAGGTGCCTTCCAACCTCAAGTATTGTGATTCTCTGATTGTCAGATCTTGAATGAGCTAATGGTCATAAATTGTGACTGCAAGGATTTAAATGGGATACATAAGAATGACTTTTCCACCAGGAGGACAGCCAAGAAGTGGAACAAGTTGTCGTATCTTAAGGTTATGGATTTTCTGTTCATGGAGGTTTTCAGGATCATACTGAAAACAGTACTGGGCAACCTAAAATCATAGAATTGTTAAGGTCATTGAGTCCAACCTTTGATTGATCACCACCTTGTCAACTAGAACATGGTTCTAAGTGCTAAGTCCAGTTATTTCTTGAACACTTCCAGGAATGGTGAATCCACTACCTCCCTGGGCAGCCCATTTCAACATTTGACAAACCTTTATGTGAAGAAATTCTTCCTGAAACCTAGTCATATACCTGCAAGGTTAAAGATTCAGGTTTGAACCCTGTTCCTCTAAGACTCCATCTCCTATGGTAATCTCTTAAAGAGAATTACCTCTTTTGGGTTTCAGGGAGTTACACTCACAGGGCAGGACTGACATCCTTTTATTTGAACTATTGTACCTAACCACTGTGATGGCTTCAATGAAACTCTTGTGTTGCACATACACTTTCTGTCATGATTTCACAGTAGGGTATTTCAGTAATAAGTAGTGCAAATGGTCCCCAAAATTTCAGGGGAATAAAAATGAAGGAAGATTCTACACAACCTCTACAAAATAACCTGGCATGGGAATTATCTTAGTATGTAAAAGCATTATGGAAGTTCTGGGTCCCATCAAAAATAATCTGTGCATTTAGGTTTATATATAACAAAATACAACTGCTCAACTTCACTAAGAACAAATATAAATGTAAGTATTATTTGAGTAAACTGGAGACACAGACGGTCAATTAAACAGTTTTTTCTGTTTAACCTATTCAACTTATTCAATGTCAGATTATTTTTTACCCCAGTGGCTAGCGCCTGTCATGACAAAAGGTCAAATTTCATAATTAATTAGGGTATTTTTTTAAATCATATTTTTTTAAATAATTGTTTTAAAGAGAGAATGACATACACCAAAATACTTGTTCTCATTTTCATGTAGCTGATAGGCATTGCATAAACCAGATATAATGTTGCACAGTTTAGGTGGATATATATTAAAAATCATTATTAATAAAATACCTGCAGAGCATAAGCAGTTCCTGTGTATTGAATAATCAAGTAACACAGTATGTACTTATAAGCTTTTATGTATAGGGTTTATATGTATAGCCACACAGATACATAAAGGCCTTGAGGAGAGAAGGAAAAAAAAAAAAAAAAAAGGGAAAGCAGGACAGGATAAAAAAATTTATTTCTTTTTAAAGTGAATGTTTTTTAAAATATTTCAGGGGAGAAATGACTCCAAGTAGGGACATGAGAAAAGTCAAAAAGATACTTTAATAATAAACAAGAGGCAAGTGGCCATGTCAGTCTGATTGCTTCTAAGTTTTGTCAGCAGACACAAGATGTGCTGCTACCATTTCAGAGTCCTTTTTCCTCACACTGAGAAACAGCTGCGAGAAGCAAAATAGGAGGAGAAACAACGTTTCACTGAAAAAAATAAGTGAGTTCAATAATTTTATGTTTTATGTTTTACATTTTCTTCTGTTTAAAAAAATTAATTTGTATGCATGTTGATGTTGAAGGGATAGCTCCACTGACACCATTATTTAGTGCTTTTAACCCCAATCCAATAAAAATATCTTAAGTCTTCGGGAACTCTTGCAGGAATTACTGTTTTCTCACTCACCAACTGTTGTTCTGTGATGTATTCAGTTTCCCTGGAGTGATTGTGGAAAAAGTTAGTTTTATCAATAATCTTGATGGACTGAAGTTTTATTTCTGTGATTAATATTAAACATGTAATTTGCACTAAAATTATTTTTCCATATTCTCCTGAAAAATCATAGTGTTTTGACATATAAGTCCATTCAGCAACCCACCATTGTAACTGAAGAGATTAGGGATTATCCTTAAAATTAATTGAAAAGAAATATATATCTCTTTTACAATAGAGCAAAATTAATGCAAAAAGGCTGCTAAGAGGAGCAGCCACCACTGGCTTAGGAAATTCACAGGCAAAGATATAGAAACATTTAGAGAAAAGAATATGATGATCCTAGCAGTAATTTAGTAGAAAATGCTGGTTTGAAATCATCTGTTTGGAAATGTAGTTTGAAACATGTTAACAACATCAAGTTTTGTTATGGCAATTTTCTTTTACAGACACTTTGTTTAGAAAGAATATCAGAATAATTCTTTATAACTATAATATTGGAGATGTTCAGTCCTTGTTCTCTCAAGAATGTTCCGTAAAAATGACAATGGAGACTGTAAAACAATGAGGCTTTTAAAATTTCAGAAGTGGCAGAGTACATGAGAAAAACTGACAATTCTTTTTCAAACTACAGATTTCACAAAATCATGGAACCGTCAAGATTGGAAGAGACCTTCAATATCATCTAGTGCAAACTGTCAACCTAGCACCCTCATAATCACTCCTAAACAATAGCCCATATGTCATATCCAGACATCTCTTGAACACTTCCAGAGATTCATTCATGTATATTGGTAATAAAAGAGTTAACAAGGAAACTTTTTGTGTATAGGTAAACAGATAAGTGTACAGATACAGTAGAGAAGAGGAACAGAAAAAATGTAATAAATACGGAAATATCTTCAATAGCTTGTTGCACTTCTTTATTTCAGCCATCACTGAGAAAAAAACCCAAAACACTAATTTTAATCACATACTGAATAGCATAAAAAGAATTTTGACAGGGAGATAAGAATATGGGCCTGAAGGAAGAAAGAATAAGCAGCAAAAGTTTTATGTTATCTCAAATACAAAAAAAGCATAAGGAAATTGACCCTAAAGCAACAGAACTAGTCAAAGGGCTATTTCAAGTAATGCTTGTTACTTTATAGAATTTATAGAAAAAGAATATGCATGCCCTAAGAACTAAAGAAAATGAGGTCTGGAGGAATTATATGTCTGACAGCCTAATTTTTATCTGGGAAATGACTTATCAATATACTTTAAAAAATCAGCTTTAAAGTAAAAAGCATTAGAAAAAGGATAGCTTTCTCAAAAATGAAAAAAAAAATGGCCCATCTTCATTCCTTATCAGCCTAACTATTCTAATCCATAGGAAGAAAAACATATGTAATATAGCTTTTTATTTTTCATAGTTGTCACTGTCACATATTATCACATAACAAAACTTAGGAAATATGGCTCAAATATAATCACAATGTCACAATGCACAAGTGTTTGTGGGGAGGAGGAAAATAGACACTCCATGTATGTATCAGAGATCACAGTCAAACCATGAAGACGTATTTTTTAGGCATTGTGTATTTTTAGGCATTACTATACGGATTAATTAATTTTAGGTCTTATTTCAGTCTATATTTTCAGTAATCCATGTATTTCAGATATTTTGACATACCTACCTAAAGGAAAAGGACATTAATTAATCTTCTTCCTGACACTTGGATTTCTTTATGTATTTTCTAAAAATACTTGTTAATGCAATTCACTTACTTCCTCTTTGTTCTGTCATGCATAAACTTGATATTGCATCCAAGTTTTACTCAATATGACATGTTTTAGAGATGCTTGAGATTTCATTTCTATTTTCTTTTTTAACCCTGAAATAATTTCCACCCATCTGCCAAAGTTGTCTTCTGTAATGATCAGTAATTAATCATCAGTGATTTGTGATTATAGCCTTGGACCTTGTCTATTATCCTACAATTGCACTTTCAAGGCTATTTCTATTAGCTTCTGCTGGCTGTTTTGGGAGTCCCTGATGTAATCCTATATTTCTTCAGTAGCTTTTAAACTGTGGTTTTATTTACACAACCCAGGAATTTGTGAGTATGGCTGCGAAGTCACTGAAAAGTCCACTATAGAAATATGAATGAGTTATCAGAAGACACACATGCATTTAAGTATATTTTTTACTAATTACAGTACAACCACTGGCTCACTATAAAAAGTGGGTTTTTCATTTTCCTCAAAATGGATCCTTGAACACATCATATCTTATTATTGTTGCAAAACTTCCTCATCTAACTCATTTCATTTTAAAAACAGAAGGCCATTTTTTCTGCATTTCTACACAGTAAAATTCAAAAGAAAAGATACTTTTCTTCATCTGATTTTTTTTTTTTATTTCTCAGATTTGCTACCAGTTACCAGTATAATTCATCACAAGCTATTTATAACTAATCTAAACTCTTTATTGGACCTTCCATGATTTCTTTCAGTGTGTCTAACTTGCATCATACTGAAATTAAATGTCTTTTTTATAGGTCTTGGGGGATATTTGGGTTGTTTTATTTTGTTTTTTTCTTGTTGGTTTTAATTTTTTAATAATATCATAAGATTTCTGAAGTCTTATTTAAAGCATTTTTGGTAGTTCATCTCTTCCTGTAAGTATCAGCACTACTAAAGAAGAAAAAGTGTTTCATAAGTTTCTTCTGACTTTGAAAATGGTACAATGTGTCCTCACGGCCTATCCTGAAAGAGTATAGGTGGAAAGAGGAAGTACATACATTCTTAGAGTGTTTCACATTGCTAAATTAATTTCTGTTATGGCCACATTATCCACCCACACTATGGTTCATAGCCAGAAAATAGTTCCAGAAGGGAGAGGCAAAAAGCGATAAATATATTATTCTTTTTTAATTTTTTTTTTTTAGCTGTGGCTTGTTTTAAACTTTATCTGTGCTTGAAAAAAGTATTCCAGTGGACCAAACTTGTATTTTTTGTTTCATGTTGAAAAGAATAATAGACAGAATAGTCGAGGGGGTTTGCCTAAATTTCCCATCAATAGACTCTGTGATTACACTCAGAGATTCATTTTGAGGTCCTTGGGCTAGAGAGGGTGAAACTACCTGAAGGTAAAACAAACCTGTAAACCATTTTTAACCCTCTATATTATATTTCTAATTTTGACTTTTTTTTACTCACTGCTTACTAGTTCTTTGCATTCCTAATTTAGGTATTAGTAAATTAATATTGTCAATGAAGAAAACTGAAAACTTCTGAACGCTCCGTCAGGTGTTAAAGAGAATCTTTTGTTTTCCATGCAATAAATAAAATGTTAAATGTTTCTGTCTGATTTAATGTATAGTAAACTACTATTAGAAAAATAGGAAACCAGCAGGGTGTTTATAACATGTGGCCCTTCACATGTGGCTTTGTATTGTTAGTTTGTACCTGGAGCTGAAAAGAGCAAACTGCCTTTTGAAGAGAAGAGATATAGCAACAGGGATAAAAAACATATTTCTGTAGAAGTATAGCTCAGCAAAAGTTAGGACACCTAGGACCTCTCTAGGGAAAACAAAAAAAAAAAAAAAAAAAACTTTTCTCAAAATCCCATCTACTTGCAGGCAGGCCAGGCAGTACATTTTTGAAACTGGGTCACTGTGAAGTCAAGAACATATCTGAGTTCAGAAGACACTACTGAAAGAAATGAGAGTTTTCCAATGAGTTCAACATATAACTAAGAATATTTAGACCCTGGGTGTCATTTTTTGAAGTTTATGTTTTACTTTTTTGGACAGAAGAAAAAACAATAAATTGCCAAAACCAAAGAAGTGAATAAAAATTAAATCTGTTTTGTCATCTAACTGTCCTAATGACAAACTAAGAACATTAGAACTTAGACATCTAAATTCCAATATTAACAACTCAATGTTCCTATAAATGATCTTCCTAAGAGTCTATCAGAATTTTTAGACCTTGATAGAGATTTTTGCCTGTCCATCTCTGTTCATGTTCTGCACATAAAAGTCAATACAGTAGAGTGCCATGATAAATTCAAAGAGCCATTTCTGAAAGGTCACAGATCATGGAAGTCAGTCCAGTATATTCCCTTTATCTAGTCTTCCCATCCTAAAAATGTGATTATATATTTATTGTGAACTCACCTAGATTGGGACACAAGAGAATGCCATACAGGAAATGTACTTGTTGAAATCCTAGTAGATTCTGAAATTGCTGACAATAGATGAATGCAAAATATTTCCCTCTTATGCAGCTAAAAAAACCTAAAGATTTTGGTGCATAAGTTCTTTCCCCCTGGAAAAGACACCAAAAACTCCTTTTGAATAGATGAGAGTATTGTCAGAACATTTCATTTAACAAAGAATCCTTTGTTGTTATATGTTGTATTTAGGAGGATGCATGAAATTAGTAATGGTAAAAGGTCAAATATTCAGACTCCGGGAAGTTGCAATGCTGGAAGTAGTACGAATCTCCAATTGAAGTGAATTGGTTGCTACGACAATAAAAGCTGGCAAGTAATAATTACAAATTCAGAGTACATATACAGTACATTGCCACTAGCATTTGACAGAGCCTATTTGCATATCAAGTTTTCCAACCTTAAAAACAAGCAGCAATGTCTATGAAGAATTATTACTTCTTCTCCTTGAGAGAATAGAAATAAAATTTTGTTTAAGGTTTAGTCTATGAGAAAAGTTATAGGATTAAGCAAAGAATGAGGAATTGATCTGTGCAATAATATTCTTTAGAAAACTAATAGATTTTCTGTCTGTCAAACTGCTGTGGTTCAACTCTCTTTGCACGGCTACATACAAAAGGGAATTTGCACCCATAGACAGGAAAAACAGTCATAAATCTTGAATTACTCCATCTTTAGAAGTGTTTCAAAGAATTTTTTTTTTACCCGAATTAGTCAGTTTTCAGAATAGGTGTTATGAGAACTATGCACCAACCTCTGCTGTCAAAGGACACATCTACTTCAAATCATCCCCACAGACCCAAAAGAGATGATGCATAATTTTGAAAAAATAATGTTTTATTATTTTTGTAAATATTTTTCAGTACTAGGCAATCAGTATATAACTGGTATAATGCTAAAAAAATGCAACTCAATTTCTCTTAGTAAATTTTCATCTAATCCCAGAGAAACAGTTTTCCATGTTTGTAGCTATGAAAAACAGAATAAGAACTGTGGAAAACAAAAGGAACAGGTTGGCCATTTCCATGTTTCCATGAGCTTTATGAAGTGATGAGCATGATTTTGAACAAGATCAGTGTGCTTCTGAAGATTTAAAGACCAGCAGGGTTCTCATCCCTGTCACCGGACACAGCAGGTACAGGGCAGGTGTCTCTGAGAGGGCCAGAGCAGCCTTGGCTGATTGGATCTGCTTCTTCCCTCCTACTCCCCTCCCATGTAGGGACTTCCCAAAGGCAGGCCATGGGAGCCGGGAAAGCATACCAGGATCTCGAAGCATGACCTCCAGCCTAAGGAGAAAGTAATACACAGTGTCAGCATAAGAATCATGCTCCTCCAAGAAAAGAGGCAAGAACTCCATCACAAACTTCACCTTCCTTCAGGTAGGACGACTTGTGTTACTGCAGTTTACTCCAGTGCTCTAAACCAGTAAATTCTGGGACTGGACATATTATGTGGACTAGTAACCTAGTTAAAGCACAGATTGGACTGACAGTAGCAGACTGAAAGCTGCACCTCTAAAATGTGCTTCATTTTTTTTCAATATTGGCAGGATTTCAGTGTAACAAACAAATCCAGTGGCATCATTGGATCCATCGTATTGGGAATAGAAGACTAGGGCACTCATGAAAGATTATACTTCATTATAGCAATTGTTCTTTCTCTATAAATACCTCCACAGTTAATCATCCAGAAGCCAGCGAAGATGAGACTGGTTTGTGTTAGGAATGTTAGGACTGTTGTCACATTTCCAGTTGCTCCAGTCCAGGATCTCTCCTCTGTCTCACCCCAGTACCTGGAGGTCAGACCCATGTCCTGAAACTCAGGTGTGAGTGAGCTACAGATGCAGCTGCTGCTTTCCTGTAGCTGATACCGATGGCCGAGGTGCCCACCACTTGTTCCAACTTCAGTAGCCACTCCCAAATTTCACTCACACATGCTCAGGTCTCCCCTGTGCCCTTGCAGCACATACACACACACACACACACACAAACACACACACACACACACACACACACAGAGAATACAGAGGGAGATTATGGTTAAAGGCAGTTGAGAAAAGGTTTAACAGGAAGATATAGGAAGACAGGACAGACTGCAGTGATCAAGCATAGGGTTCAGCCAGACAAACACATGGACAATTCCTGCTTTTCATACTACCAACCCTTTTTATATGCCTATCCCCATCTCTGTTTCCCCCTATTTCCCTTCCCTTGAGTATCAGTTGACACTGTCCCACTAACACACTCCAGCATGTAGAACTGCCATGTTCTCATTCTCATCCATTGCAAATTCCTGGTTTGCCTCCAGTTTTTCAAAATCCATCAATTCCACATACCTGTGCAATTTAGCATTGCCTTGTATTGGAGTAAGAAAGCATAAGAGGTTAGATAGGCTATTTTAGAATAATGAGAATGAAAAATAACGCTAATGCCTTTAGAATGTAATTTTTTTTTCATTTGCAATAAAAGTTTTTTGAGCTTCAAACCTTGTCTAAATGCTGCAAAAAATTAGGCCTTGGTTTTGTCTCGGGTTTGTGATGTGGGAAGAAAGGGTGAAGTAGAGCCATCCCAGGCAACTAGTAGTACAGTAAGAGAAAACAGCCTCAGGCTGGGCCAGGGAAGGCTCAGGTTGGACCTCAGGAAGATTTTTTTTTTTATTTAAAGGGTGATTAAACATTGGAATGAGCTTCTCATGTAAGTGGTAAAGTCACCATCTCTGGAAGCGTTAAAAAGACTAGATGTGACACTTGGTGCTGTGGTTTAGTTGACAATTGTGGTGTTTGGTTAAAGGTTGGACTCCATGATGTTGGATGCATTTTCCAGCCTTAAAGATTCTATGAGTCTATGATTCTGTTGAAATGGAAAGCAGCAGAATGGAACAATTGTGATTTATGACTTGAAGAATTTCCTAGGTAGCACTTCTGAAGTTAATACATACTCAATGTCCTGCAGCTTCATCATTTTCATTTAAAAAAGTAATATCGCAGGAAATAAGACTGAGTGTACCATATGTTCATGGTTGCGGAGATATTTCTTCTTTCTTTTACATATTAATTTTGTTCCAGTGGAGCTTGAGGACTTCTGACACATTTAGAATTGGCAGTTTTGATGAGGCCACAGGACAACCAGAACTATCAAACTTGTAGTACACATATCACTAGCACCATATAAATGAAATATATAATATATTGGGTATATATCAGGTCTGCTGCTGATTCAACAATCTGTGTAAGTTGAATAAATTCAGCATGCCCTAAATATGTCAAACACACTATGTTTGTATACACCAACAGGGAAACACATTCAGAGATGGGGCTAATGTTGCAGAGGGGGGTGTGTGGATACAGTCTATAAAAAATGGATGACACAGTATACAAACTTACTTACGTAGCTACAGGAGGCTGATGGCTATATTTATGTTTGTGTTCAGTATTGTGTCTAATTGACAGTATTAGGCTTCTAGCAGGTGAGATGATCAGCGGCTGATGCAAGAAAAGTGCAAAAGATGTAAATATTTTTGTTTCTAAATAAAGTAAAAACCTTCCATTTTTGATACTAATTTTGTTTTTTACAACTTATATAGTCATTGTGTATTCAAAGCAGTCTTTATTAAAAGAGAAAACTTAATTCCTAGAAACGCTTATTTGAAGCTATCTCAAGAATTTACTGCTTTTAGAAACAAATCTTCAATGGATTATCATGTTGTTCTCGCCTAGAACCTGAGGAAACAATACTTGCAAGTGTTGTACTTGCATGCATGCTTTGGACTGTGTAGTCTATGCTGATCTTCTAAATTTACATAAATTACTATGTAGATACCCTCCAACTGAACAATTTCTTATAAAGTCTATTCAGAAGCTAAAAAAGAAAAAAAAAAAAACAACAAGAAGAAGAAAAATGCAAGTGGAGCACTTTTCTAGAAGATGCTTTATACTTCCTGGCATCCACCAGGTAGTCTGATTATTATGAGCCTTAGGATTTGAATCTTTTAACAGCAGGTATTAAAAGACTACTTTCTCTATATCTATTTTCAGAAAAGATGTATATGTCTTCGACAATATATGAATCAAAGCGAAGACAAAACAAGCTATAGGAATAATAAGTGTAATTTAAAAGTCCGGTCTCAGAGAAAAATAGGTTATTTAAGAAAAAGAAAGGCTGATGCAAATTACTGTCACTGTGTGCTTTGCCTCATATGACAAGACTGTACAATTTACAGTCAAGAAACCCAAGTTAAGTAGGTTGCACAGCTAAATGCTATATTGTTTTATCTTAAATAAAAAAAAAGTTTTAAAATAGAAGAAATACCTTAAATTTTTTCTGTAAATGTAAAATATTTACAATTTTAACTGAAAAAAAGAAAGGTAGATATATGTGCTATAAAAACAAACAAACAAACAAACAAACAAAAAACAGGTTCGAGTTCAATTTGAGAAAGCGGTAGGGGAGAGTAAAGAAAAAAAATCACCATTCTGTTTTGGCTAATTAAGTTTAAATATCAAATTAAGTTTAAATTTACCCCTGGAAAGTATAAACAAGGTTTTCATATAACTGATTTGTATATTCCTAATTTTATCTAAAATGGAGTAGATAATTTTCAACTGAATTTGATGTTATACAGAATATTTTTTATTAATAGGTTGTTTAATAGTGACTACCGTTCATCTTCCTTCACATTGTTTCTCTTTCTCTCTGAAGTAAAGTTCCTGTGATCACCCTGCTTAGCTCCTGCCCTCAAAGCCTCTTGGCTATTAAACACATCTTTTATGTCTTCAGCTTTCTCTTCAGGAAGGATATACAGCTTTCATAGCTTGCCTGTATTTAAAATTAAAATTTTCAAATCTACTATGAGAGTTTTTTTCCACTAAACATGGTACTTCTTTTCTCAATCTAGAGGTTTTTTTACCTGCATAACACTTTCTTTTCCACTGCAAGAGTAAGAGAAAAGCAGTTGGCACGTAACAGAATGTTTCCACCATCATCTTCATCACCATTTAAAATTTTATTCTTCAATTTAAAAAAAAAAAACAAAACTGAAAGAGTACTTCTCAAATATATATTTGGATGGTGAATTAAACATTAATTTACCAAAACATATGTATCTAGACCTTAAGGCTGTCTACATATGTTGATATAGATATGCACAAGAAGATTACCGTGTTGAGCCTCCTTAGGAAAGTAAAGTAAGCCCTGTCTTTCTTCACAGGACTGAATGCAGAAGGCTTGTCTTTTCAAGATGTCCAAGAATGACTAAATTTCAGATAATTAAAAATAAATCAAATTTTTACACACTATTTTTTTTTGTCAGCCCTAAATTTTTTGAATGTTTTACAGGATAGAATTTATTCCTTTGCTTTGTCAGTTTAATTTCACAGATCACAATGTGGTCTGCCCACATACAGATTAAATGAGTAGCTTCAAATTAATGATCTCTTTCAATAAATTTTCTGATGGAGTATCCATACAAAGCAGAGGATAAAAAAGCAACTTCCTTTTGTGTTTTTCTTAATTATAATTAATGGATATTATGAAGAAAAAGCTGCAGTCATCTCATTTTGAAAGCTTTTATAAGGAAAGAAAATGGAAAAGGCAATCTGCTAGAGGGTGGTTTATGCACCTGTTTGTGGAGGATTACATTTGTTTCTAGGAATATTTAAGAGAGATATTTTGATAATATGTTGTAAATCTTCCTTTTTGTCTATTTTGACCATAGAACTGAATGTATGTGGATCTGTTTCATAGCATCAGAAGTTTGTCCTAGTTCTGGAGAACCATCTGGAGACTTCATCTTTTCACAGGTTCTTACTCGCAGACCATCACTACATATTTCCCCCTCCAAAATTAATATGAGAAATATGATTTGTACGAAAGGGGATCACTGAAGTTTCCCAGAAGATTTGTGACTGTGGAAAACTAGAAACCCAGGCTGTTAAGTTTGAATGCAACTCTAGCTGCAATGTATGAACAGTGTTTTTTAGGAGGGGGTTTGAAAGAACTTGGAACTAACTTAGGGTTTAAAATAGAAATAGACAGATGACTGTACAATTTCATAATATTTTAACATAGTCGTGTCTTATACCTTACACTCTGAAAGGCTATTCAAAGAATATTCTCTCAGTCTGCAGTAGGATTTTGGATGTTATTTCCTTCCTAACGCTGAATTTTCTCTTTTCTCTGTGTTTTATGCTGCTCAAATGTCACTTGAAAAATGCTTATGATATGTGGTTTACCTCTATTTAGTTTTCATGCACAAAATAAATGAAACATTCCTTTATTTTTGTTTTATTATAAAGCATATGGGCCATCATCCTACAGTAACTATTACTTCCACACTTAACTATACTTCTTTGTCTTTTATTTAATTTATAATACAGGTAGATACCACATTATGACTGATCTCTGCACCCTGTCATATCCCCAAAAGAAATAATATTCTAGGAAGTCTTTGTAAAACAGGCTTTTGATCTTTTCTAATTTCTGTTCTGCTCTCGGCTAGTTAGAAAGTAGTTATGAAAAAAATCTGCAAACGTTTCAAAATTGCTTCCATCCTACATTTCAGCAAAACTTATATGCATTTTTTTTTTTTTTCTTAAGTGCTAAGGACAGAATCTCAAGTCTCAAAGATATTTCAGAGGAGGCAGAGATTAAAAGGATTTTATTTAGCTGGCAATAAGTAATGTAGATAGACAGAGAGAGGGTAAAACCCATGTGAAAACCTTAAAATATTTAATTGTACACACTGGAAGAAGAGAAGAAAAAAGAGGAAAAGAAGAGGGACAAAAAACAAAGGAAGAAAACATACAGAGGGAGGGAGGAAGAAAAGGAAAAAGGAAGGAAGAAAAGGAAAAAAGGATGGAAGAAAGGAAAGGAAGTGAGAAGGGATCACATGAGTATTATTTGTCCTAATTGCTCATTTTCTGCTCAGAAAACCCAACTTTCAATGATTTTCATCCCCAAATTTTCTCCAGAATATTAGAGTCTGCTGTTATTTTTCAACACAAGACTTAAAAACTTTTTCAGCAACATTTTCTTGTGGCCTCTGCAAGACGGTTGTGAGTCCTAGCCAAAGTTTTTCTAATGCCCTATTTTTTCACATTTAGTGACTCCCTTTCAGGCCAAAAAATATTCTAATAATGTTATAGGGTATATGACAAAAGATTCTTCTCCACAAGCATGAAGAGCAATGGCAAACAGTGAAGCCCTCATAACCTAACCAGAGGAGCAAGAACACTGGTTCTGCTCCTCCTGACAGCTTCATTAGTCAGTAATGACACCCATTACCGTGAGTAAATGGAAGAGGCTCTTCAGATCATGTCAAAAGTTGAGAAGAGTTTCTGCCCGGTGGTATGGTACTCATTATAGGATCCAGGGGAAATGCATTTTGGGATTCTACAGGACATCTGGGATGTGTAGAAGAAGAATGAAAGGAAGAGAAAATGATGCATCCAAGGTTCTTTGGAGGGATCAGTCATGAGAGAATTGATGAGTAAAAGATATGGCTCTGTGTTTAACAGGCTACTGGTCAGTACATGTGTCTGACCGTTTTCTGCACCTGATGAACAGTTTTGTCATCTTGAATTCCACTTCTAATTATTTTCCTGGGTGAGATGTTCTTTCATATATTCTCTGTGTGTGTGTGTATCCAGAGATTTATATGACAGCAGATGGACTAGGACCATGGGTCAGAGGGGACAATATTTCTCTGACATGAGCAACTGGAGCAAGGGAGGGTATATACAGTGGTGAGGAATCACTAGCAAATACCAAGCCAGACTAATCAGCCAGTTGGATAAAAGTTGGATAAAAGTTTGGGCCAGACCAGTTAATGAAGAGATGGCCTGCAAACTGGCTTCTGGAGAGACTACTTGGTCTAAATCTGGTCGTGGAGGGGCTATTGGATCAACTGGGGAACACATTTCCATGTGTGTGTGCATGCAGGAGGCAGCTGGAGATGGAAGATTCAAGGAGGTGTGTGTGAGTGTGTGCATGTGTAGGTGGGGGCATGTGTGTACAGACATGTACATTGACCTGCAGACCTCTGTAACTCTCATGACCAGATGCTACCAACTCAGGAGAAACAGGTTACAGAGAGAGTCTGAGGATCTAGTAGAAGACCTTCTTCCTGAACTGCCATAGAACAGAATGGAACAAGGCTGCTGTTGCTTTTTGTGTTTGTGTGAGCACTCTGTAAACTGTTAATTTGTTCATTGGCTGTACTTGCAAGTGGATGTTTATTGCATAGATGTGATTTTGAATGTCGAGGGAGAACATAAACTTGCCCTCTCTACTGATGAGATTTAGGATAAGAAACTGAAAAAAACCCTGCCTTTTCCCAGTTACCAGATTCAACAATACCTAGCTAGTCTACTCTCCATGTCATCCTAAGTGTCAGATTAATTGTGCCATTATTATATTTTTAAATTCATTGTAACTGTTTCATATTCCATGCCTCACAGAAGAAAAGAGTTAGAAAAAAAGTTTTTAATTTGTATTTTCAAGAACCTAATCCACAAAAATTGATTTCTGATAATATATATATATATACATATACATATACGTACATATATATATATATACACACACACACACATACATATATATGTATGTATGTATGTATTGAAAAAGCCCACAGCTTCTTTTTATAGGTTTTCCTTAAGGTCAACTTTATGTAGAGTTCTGTATAGTAATTTTAAAAACAGTACAGAAAGAAAAATCTGCACAAAACTTCAAGGAAGATAAATACATTGTACCTCTTGTAGTAGGGTATGTACTCTTAAGTATGCTCCAGTGCTAGGGAAATAAATAGGTATCCAGGTGTTGAGTAAATAATGGGTCCCAAATTAAAACGAGGACAGGAGTTTAAAAATACAGACAGAAAGAAATAATGAATAATGAACACAGATTAAACAGGTACTTGAAATTGTTTGTTATGCAAATTTATCTTGCTGAATGCAAGCATTATTCATTAGAGATTTGTTAAATGGATCAGTGAAGATGTTGCAAATTTGGACTGCTAAGAGCTGGCTGGGCCAAATCTGAAAAATGTCAAATGTCTCTGAAGTGGAAAGGATTCCAGCACTTTTTTACCAACCTTGTCAGCAACATGAATGGTGGGATTGAACACACCCTTAGGAGGTTTGCCTGACAACAGCGAGCTGTGTGGTGTGGTTGACACATTGGGTGGAAGGGCTGCCGTGCAGAGGGACCATGATAGGCTTGAGAAGTAGCCCCATGAAAACCTCATGACAGTCCATGAGAATCTTATGACATTCAGCAAGGTCAAGTGCAAGGTCCTGCACCTGGGTCAGAGCAGTCCCAAGCACAAATACAGACTGGGTGGTCAATAAATCAAGAATAGCCCTGAGGAGAAGGACTTGGGAATGCTTGTGATGGAAAGCTCAATGTGACACAACAGTGTACACTTGCAGCCCAAAAAGATAGCCACACTCTGGACTGCATCAAAAGCAGCGTGACCAGCAGGTGGAGAATTGATGTGATTCTCCCCCCCATAGTCCTCTTCTGAGAGACACTTCCTGGAGTATGTGTCCACCTCTAGACCCACTAACACAGGAAAAATATTAACCTGTTGGAATGAGTCCAGAGGAGGGCCATTAAGTTCATCACAAGTCTGGAACACTGTCTTATGTGGCTGCAAGGTTTGGGGCTATTCAGCCTGGAGAGGAGAAAAATCAAAGGGATTTTATCCAGGGTATTGCTCAACATATTAAAACATTTAAATGGGTCTAAGCAGAGTGAGAGCTGCCTGTGGCAATGTGCAGGACAGCACAAAATCCGTATTGGAAGAGTTCTTGTACACAAATCTGTTAGAAGTTTTATTGTGGAAGTCTGAAGTGTAGTCCATCACCTTGACTGACATCCGTTCATGCCCATATATTCACAATGTCTTGCTGATGGTGACTAGAGAGCTTACTAGAATTTTCAGTGTATAGTCTAAATTGAAATATGATACTAGTAAGACAGTAATAGTAAATGTTTTTGTCTGTCAATTAACACGTATCTTCTAATTTTAGTATGGTATCATAAATTATGGGGCTTAATGGACTTGGTCTGGTATTGCTTATGAAGGCAGAAATATGAATAGGAATTTTTTACCAGAAGTTTGCCATTATTTTCTGGGATTAATCTTCTTTTGCAACTCAAGTTATTTATCCTATTATACTTTACAGAGCAGTGGTAGGTTAAGTTTAAACATATTCATGCATTGAAATTTTACTTCAGCTCATTATGGAAATTTGTTTTTTTCCTTGGTGAGAAAATGGAAAAGGAAAAGGGAAAATAATCTAAGTTGCAAATTTGCTTAGAAAACAAATGTGCAATTATTTTAATGAAAAAAATCACTAATGCAAGTATGAAAACTGTTTTGGTTATCAGACAGCACTTGGACTTCTAAAGAGAGCACAAACTAGAGCAGTAATTATGTACTTTACATAATTGCAGACACTCCATGCAAACTGAAATTGTATGGAACATCATGGACACATCTTCATGTTGAGGAACACAGGTAATTTTACTGTAAAACACAGAAAAGTCATTCCAGGGCAAAGTAGCTGAATTTTTTAAAAGAAGGAATGAAATACTGTATTCATTCTTAATGCAATAACTAATTTTAATTAGACTCAGAAATTAACATGCATGTTAAGTTCAGAAAGTATGCATAGAGTTTCTCTCTTCCCTTCTTCACTTTTTTTAATACAAACATCCATGTGTTGAAAGTCCAGACAGGCTGATGTGAGAACCAGGATTGGACACAGTTTCTGTTTGCTTGGTAGCACTGCAAGTAAAAGAGTTGCTGAAAAAATTGTTGTATGGTAAAAGACATGGAAAAAACAAAAATGACACCCCATTTTTTTTCAACCCAGGACTATTCTCCAGACAGCAGTTATTGTGATTATTATTAGTAACTATTTCCAATACCTTCAACAATAATATTTATATGGTCTTGTTAAATCCTTGTGTTGTTACCAACATAACTTAAAGAGTAAGTACAGCCCATTATTGTGATCATAAACACAAAATAAACACATATTATAAATAATTTTATTCTGCTTTTGTTAAATCTTTAGTTATCCATATCAACCTTTTTTTTCTTTTTATACTGTAGCTTTAAGCAGTCTGTCAATTTCAATTTTTTTTTTTTTCCTGTGGAATTATATTCCATGACTGAAAGCAAAATTATGTTTTTTTCAAAGGCATTTCTATAGTCTTGTTTTATGACCTTTATAATTTTTCCCACTTTTTCTATCTGTACTATAATGATAATAATTTTATTATTTCCTTTTCTATTGATATAGTAAGTAAGGGATGACATGGGGGAGAAAGAGGCTTGGATAGCTGAACTAATTAAAGCACTTCAAATGCTGGCTGAGTGAAATACTACAAATACATGTATCACCATCTGGTTGCTATTTGATCTTACTAGTAGCACCATTATGGTCCTTTCAAAATAATTTGCTAGCAAAGGTAATATTTGTTTCTGTACTTGTACACATATTTAGACCTACCATGATACCTTTAGCAAAGTGTTGTCTGTTATCTCAGCATTTCACATATTCCATACTGTTATCACAGAAAAAAATCCTCTGTCAACTCCTTCAAACTTCACATTCAAAATAACAAAAGGTTATTCTATGTAGAATGTAGATATCTATATATATTCTATAGATATCTATAGAATATATAGGAGTTTCCTATTTTCTTTACCTTGCAGTAAAGTCTTTTAGTCTACTGTACCCTCTTTGCTGGCCTTTTTTTAACTAGTCCTTGCTTGGTGGGTAGCTTTGCCCTTGGGCAAGGGTTTGATGAGCTTGTGAATGGGCATGATGCCATCCAAACAGATGTGATAGAAAATAATCAGCCAACAGGCCCTCTTGTATGTATAAAACATATTTGTAAAGGGCAAAATTCTAATCTGGAAATGTTCAAATAACTGTTTACACCATGTAGTATTTGGATGAAGGATCTACCGTTGTTGATCTAGTTCTGAATTCTACTTAAACACTGCTTTCAGGGAAAACAAGTCAAAACTTTTTGATGTCACACAGAGGAGCATTTTATACTATTAGAAAAAAAACGTCTTGCTAGTAAAGCAAAGGGATTCCCCTTCTTTTTTCTTTTTTTCTGAGTAAGAAATTTCATGCAGTGTGCCAAATCTGATCTCTAAACTTTAATTTCAGGAATAGTGAGTTACGCAACAGTCTAAGAATTCACATTGACTTTCACCCATGGGAGGGACCCAACACTGGGACAGGCACAGGCTGTGAGCAGTCCTCCCCCTGAGGAAGGAGGAGCAGCACAGAGAGCCTGTGATGAGCTGACCCCCATTTCCCATCCCTCTGTGTCACTGAGGGGGAGAAAGTATAAACTCAGTATAATTTGGAGCCTGGAAAAAAGGAAGGTGTAGGGAGAGGGTGTTTTAAGATTTAGTTTTTATTTCTCATTATCCTACTCTGATTTGATCAGTTAGTAAGTTCAGTTAAATTAATTTTCCCATCTTGGGTGTGTTTTGCCTACGACAGTAGTTGCTGGGTGATCTGTCCTCATCCTTAACTTATGAGTGTTTTCCTGTATTTTGTGTCTCCTATCCAGATGAGGAGATGGATGATAGAGTGTCTTCAGTTGGCATCAAGCCAGGGTCAACCCACCACAGGACTTTACAAATAAGATGAGATAAAGATTTGGACCACTAAAATGTTAATTTAATAAATAAATAAATAAGATTGGTTGGTGTGGTGGCTTGACTTTCCCTCATAATGTTGTACACTCATTATATCTGTATTTGTGTGCATAGTCTCAAGGTGGTCCTCCTTTAGATCCTGAATTTAGTTTATTTATTTTTATTTTTAAGATATTTTTATTTCACATTTTCTTTTCCCTGCCAACCTGGTCCACTGCTTCCTCCCATGACTGTGAGTCATCTTCTCCCTGTCTTGATGTACATTTTTCAAAGGTCTCATCACCAGGTTGACCAGGCTGATAGTTCTTTTTTCCCCTCCTGTAGATCTATAACTGAATTGAATAAAAAGGAATAATTGAATAATGAGGATGACTTATCATACAGACCATAAGCATTCACGTTTAGACCCCCATATTTCCAAATCTCTAGATTGTTATCCAATGTTTTAGTAAGTATTAACTTTAGAGTAGACCCTAGTGTTCCAGCTTCAGCTGTAGCTGAGTGTATTGACTATCACTCTTAATTATAATAAGATTTGAGAGACCTGGATATCATGTAGATTCTTATATTGTATTCAGTGTTCTCCTCAGGTGTTCTCAAAGCATGCAACACCATCTGGAGTGTCCTAAATTATCCATCTTGACCTCCAGCTACTACCTTGGAAGTATATTGATATATTCTCTATATTCTGTGTCAAATCTGCTCTGTTTTTTAAGGCAGGTTACTTCTGTCCTCAGTAGATAGGAATAACCTGCCTTAAGGTAGCTGTTTTGAGCTGTTAGGGACCTAAATCCCACACTAAATGTTTTCAAGGGCCTAAGAACTAAAGCAGAGCTTGAAGCTCTTATTATCCTAGCACTGGGGAAGAAATTGGGAGAAATAAATCCTTCTTTATTTTGCTTTAGACCTATATTTTCCAGGCAGACAGAAGCACAGTTACAAATCAGAAACAAATCTTCAATTGCTTGCTCAACCATCTTAGGACCTAGAAGCTGCATACATCCATTACATGGACTGAGGCACATGGAAAAACCACCATTTTAGGTATAAGCACTTGTCATATGCATTTGGTTGCAGCAGAGCATGAAGATAATAATGAATATAAACCCATGAGAAAATAGGCTTTTTAAGTCCTGTGGCACAGAGAACAACTTCTTTGCTTTTTTTTTTTAATCTTACAGTTCTGCAAAATATTACCAAGCAACATAATAATAGAAGCACAGACATAATTTTTTTTTGCTTTTTCAGTTGAAAGAGGTATAATTCATCCATCACTTTATAGTTTAGTGCTTACCTAGCATTTTGAAACTCTAAATCTCTTTGCAGCCCTATTTCAATACTTGATATTGTCATTAGTTAATAAATCAGTAGAACAGCTGTGATTATTCCCACCATTGATATAATCTTAGGGCCAGAAGACATTTACAACTCCTAGTCTTCATTTTGCTTGAAAATGCAATAATGGAAAAATGCACTTTCACTGAATCTCAGGTTCTTCTGTCTGTTACTAGGTAGGGTAAACTAATTTAAAAACAAACCCTAATGGTGCAATAATTTCGTTTTAGAACAAACATTTTATTTTGGGTGAGAGAAAAATCAAATAATTGTGTCTAGGTAGATTCTTGGTCTCCAAATCAATGTTAAAGAGAATGATGCACTTTCCCAATTGATTTTTCACACAAAGTAAATATATTTGTAGTGCTAGCTCACTAAGTTAGTAGCTGAGTATGGATTCTGTTGCCCTTTTTCCAGTAAATTTCTTTTTCTGATGTACAAATACAATGTAAATGAACAATGCATTAAACCAAAGCTTTTAAATCAGAATTTTTTTTGGACTCACTATTTCATTAAACCAGATGGCAGAATCTTTTTTGACATCTCTCCTCACTCCTCACCTCTAAATAATTTTTCAGGGGTTGAACATTCAGACTGGACTTCCCTAAAAATAAAGAAGTGAGCAACCTTAAGGAAAATACCCCAAACATTGTGTTTCGTGATACTTCTGTCTTAAGAACAAAAGCTCCTATATGAAATGTAGATGATGTTTGAAACCTTGAATATTGCTATGAAGCTAAAGTTTCATTCTTAATCCAACCACAATAAGCAGGGATACCTTCATCAAAAGCAATTTTTTAAAACCTTTGTTCAGTAGCATTTAAGAAAAGTACCCAGTTTAAAAAAAAAAAAAAAAATAAAACACTCCAAAAAAACCCAAATAAACAAAAAAAAAACCAAACCCACTTTTGTTCATTTTTTCATTTTTTTTCAGTCCATTTGGACAATGAATTATGAATCCAGTTCTATTCAGGAAAAAGACTATTATTTATCACAAGCAGAAATGGTTTAATCATAATGTTTTATTTGTCATTATTTATTAGCGCCTCTCAAACTCATAAATCTGCATTCTTAGCTCACAGTTCTCTTAACCTTTAACTGGTTAAGTACTCACTGTCCTTAATTAGTTTCCCATTTGAAAGTTTTTGGATTCTTGTCAGACCTTCTAGATCCCTTCTGCATTGAACAAAAATACCCACCATTCAGTTATTATATTTCTTATTATAGATTTTAATACCTGACAAGAAGTTAATCCTCCTTCAGCCCCAGATTCCTTGGCTGCTTAGAGAGAGTTAGTATAGACGTGTATATCTGCTCTTCCTCTTGTGTTACAACATGAAATCTGTATTGCCTATATCCCACAGAGAGCTGCTAAAATCACTTTTTGTGCATTTTAAGCCTATAGGGTGATGTGTTGTAATAGTAAATCATTCTGGCCAGGCTCACTGCAGGCTGTTTCCTGTGTAGGTCTGGTATGATGAAAGCAGTTAAATGAAATATAGCTCTGGTCTAAATTGAACAAAACTATCGAAAATGGAAAGGCAGAAGGGAAGATATTGCAAGTAATACCAATCTCTCCTTTCTCTCTTCTTTGTCACTGAGATTGAGTGAATTCTTAAAGTAGGTATAGGAGAAGCCACCCAGCACTTTGCAGATATTTCTTCATCCCCTTCCCTTCTCAGCATCCTGCCGAGGTAAGGGCTCTTTTCCAAGAATCCTAAGAAATGTGGATTGGTGTACTACTTACTGGCAGCTCTATATGAGTAGAGCAGACCCCGTGGTGTCCTCTGCTGCTGTCCTTCATCAACAACAGAATGACAGTGTCAAGGGCCAGGAATCATGGATCTTCTATTTTTTCATTATGTACATTGCTCAAAGGATTTGCCCGATTAAGTTGCATCTCAGCAGACAAAATTTGGGGCTTAGCAAGGAAGAAAAAGGTTGGAAGAACCAAAAGATTCGAAGTACGAAACCTCTTTTTATTATATCTGATGACTGACAGTATCTTTTTATGCACTGTTTCCTCCAGTCTTCTTTAATGCCATAGACTTCCTTCTTATCCCAGTTTTAGTATCTCTTTGCTCTCTGTCCCTCTAGAAACTATGGCTTCATCTTCTATTTATAAGAGGTTCTGTCTCAACTAGTCTGTGCCAGCCAGCATTTTGGAAAAAGGAAACCTCTCTGCCACCCAGCCACATCCTTTTAGCAACATCCCGTACATATTAAATAAAGAATTTTAATTTATTACTGCATATGGTTTATGTAGCAGTGTTTTACTAGCAGGAAGGATGCTTAAGGTATGGCTTCTGTGAAAAGGCACTGGGAGCTGCCTCTATGTCCAATAGAACTGATTTCAAGATGGACCCTTAATTTGTCAAAGCCAAACCCATCAGCAATCCTGGTGGAGCCTTCGTGAAAACATATTTCAGAAAGGGTAAAACTTGCTGTGCAGCAGCTCTGTGAGAAAGGAGTGAGAAAATATGGCAGAAACAACTCTGCAGATACCAAGGTCAGAAAACAAAGCAGGGGAGGAGGTGCTCCAGGTGTCAAAAATTCCCCTGCAGCCCCTGGCGCAGACCATGGTGGAGCTTCTGTGTCCCTGCAGCCCATGGAGGACCAGAATGGAGCACAGATCCGCCTGCAGACCATGGAGGACCCCACACCAGAGCAGGTGAATGTGCCCTACAAATCTGCATACCAGGAGCAGCCCGTCCTGCAGCCTGCCCCTGGCAGGAACTGAGGTGTCTGATAAGTTCACACAGGATCAAGTTTTCTGGCAAGAACTATAGCCTGTAAAGAATCCATCCCAGAGCAATTCTTGAAGAGTTGCAGCCTGCGGAAAGGACCCACATGGGAGAAGTTTGTGAAGGACCCGATCTTATGGTAGGGGGCCCACACTAGAGTGGAGAAAAGAGTGAGAAGGAAGGAGTGGCAGAGACTAAGTGTTATGAAGTGACTCCAACCCACATTCCTCATCCATCCTGCACCACTAAAGGCAGGAGAAGGTAGATAATTTATCATCACAATTGAGAGAGGGAGGGAGAAGCAGGATGAGAAAGGTGTTTTCAGTTCTGGTTTATTTCTCATTATCCTACTCTATTATTAATTGGCAGTAAATTAATTTCCATCAAGTCAGATTTGTTTTGCCTATGATGGTAATTGATTTTGATTCACAAGTTTTTCCACCATATTTTCTTCCCTTTTCCTGCCAAGGTGACAGAGCCATGTCAACAAAGGTAAAAGGGTAAGTTGTGTTACAGTCATAGGTGTACCTCAAAACTGCAGAGTATATTCTTAAGGACAGAATTATTATGAATGCCACAACATTCAAAGTCAGTAATAGACCAAAGAGGCCCAGAGGAAAAAAAATCAGACTCATCTTCAAGAATTTAATTTTTGGGTTTTGGCTTATTCAAAAGGCAATTACATCTTTAATTGAGAAAAAAATCAGGAAAGAAAAGAGAAATGTGCAAACACCTTTTTCTGAGATTAAAAAACAAATTACTCTGACCTGAAATAGCCAGTCTCTTTTTTACACACACACACAGAGGATTTCTGATGGAGCCCTAGGCAGTATTTGAAGAAAGGGGCCATCTCAGAACTCTAAAGGACCAGCAGAGACAAAAGACATTCAATGGTTGTAGAAATAAGGTGATTCTGCTACAATACTACAACTATGATGCTAGTTGGCCAAATGACAGCAGCAGCAGAGAAGGAAGCAAAATAGAACCAACTTTTATGACCTCTTTCTTGTTAAGTCTGTGCAAGACCGCTATCTGTTTAGTCCTAATATGGTCTAGATATTTTCCAAAAGACATGGAGACTTACAAAGAAAACAAAATTGAATACATAAAAAGTTTTAGTGGTGGATCAATATATTAAATAATAAGATTTCCATCATAAGAAGTTAGAATTTCAATTTCTTTTAGCTCTGAAAAAATGTGCATTTTGTTTTGAAGATCAAACTGTAAAAACATGTTTCTTCCTGTTTGTCTTTATGGCATGATTTTTTTTTTTGTCAAATTCTATTGAGATTATTATTGTAGAAATCCTTAAAAGTATAAAGAACATATATTCAAACAAGCTTGCATTAACAATACAGGAAGTGAGGATTTTCTATCTAAATAACTTCAAATGTAAAACTGAAATTTATTCTTGCAGTTTTGCTGTTGCTATGATGGATGGAAAGTTGCTTTGTAGTACTAAGTGCTGAAAGTTTAAAGGAATTTTCTTCATCTTCAGGAAACTTGCTCAATTCAGATTTGTCTGACATGTTACTGATGTTTGACTTCAAAGAAGAATAAAAGAGGACATCTTCCTCCTGAATACTTTAACAAATCTGATTTTTAGCATTGGTTCAACTCTTTAATTCAGCACTTGATTTCAAGTGATTTCTTCAAGGCACTAATGGCGCTGCCATGTAATTCTCTTCAACCATTTAGTTGTTGAACAGGACCAGGATTCTATGATCATTTGTACATCTAAGATTTACCCTTTGGTTGTCTCACTTACTTCTCACATAAAATCAATTTTCTGATTTTGACTTACAGTACAAAAGCTTTTTCTACTTTTAATCACTAAAATTAACACATCTGATAGCACCTTTGATTGTCTTCCCTGTTAGCCTGTAATAATCTGGTCAGTTTCTCATCTGCTCTTACTGCTGTTGTTAATTTTCTAAAGCCATATTGTGTCAACAAGCTTATCTGCTTGAAGATGCCATTCATTCTTAAGTTCTGAATTCTATTATTTGAAATGTAATCTAAAGTCTGTTTGAGTCCTGTGAAGTTACTGTAGTGTGTTATCTAAGACTGATATTTTCCAGAATCTCTATTATCACAAGAATCTGATCCAAATTATTCATTCCTCTGGAAAAGTCGCTGATATACTTTCTCATTCACATCTTCATCATCCTTTTAAATGCCAGTAGAATTAATAAGTTAATGCCCAAAATGTTTTTCACTTGTTCTTCTCACACTTCATGTAGATGAGTTTTCTCATTTGCTCATGCTTGCTCTTCCCTGGAACTGATGCTAACTGTCTTCTGGATGATGTAATTTTGTATTTATTATATTTTCTTGCAAGGTTCTGGAACTCTCACATTTTTTAGTTCACATTATTTCCCCTTTCTGCATTCATACTTATCAAGCTTTGTACTGATATTTTTAGTTTTTCTCACAAGAATTCTGAGATTTGCTTTTCTGAATTTATTTGAGGTATGTGTCTCCAGAGAGAATGTTCTCCAGGCTTATTCTAGGTCCTGTAATTGCACATTGTACATCTTTTCAAAATCTTCTTTCCATCATGTATTCATTTCTTATCCATAGTAATTTATCAACACTTGTCTCTCACTGCCAACATCTTCAGTTCAGGTCTTCTAATCATCTGCTTTACCTCATCACACAAGGCCTGAGGCACACTTCTGCTCCCATATCCTTCTGCTACTTTGCTTATTAAAAAAAAAAAAAAAAAAACAAAAAAAACCAAAAAAAAAAACAAAACTTTGCTCTTTTTTTGGTCCTGTATTGAATTTCTGTTTTGTCTGTTTACTGTATTCAGCTTACAAACTTAACTCTAACATTTTTATTCTTCAATGTCTTTCAACTGTTCATCATTTTTTTGACTCATGTATTATCTTCATCCCCTTAGTTTATAATATTTTTTTCTCTGGCTGGTCCTCCAATATGTCAGTTTTCTAGTTGTCTCATATTCTTTCTCCATATCTATTAATTTCCCCTAGTAGTTTAATGGAAAAAATCAAGCTTTCTTTATACTTAAATGGGATAATTTGATCCAGATGAAATGCCATTTTGTCTCTTCCCAAAAATATTTATCCCTTTCTTCACCCAGCATAAGCCCATTTCCCTTAAATTTTTATTGTAAATTAGTTAACTTACACTTAGTTTATGAAAAGACAAAATCAGTCTTGATATTTTTCAAAATAGCAATGAAATGGAAATTACCCAGCAATACTTGAAAAAAGCTTTGCAGAAATAGAGATGGGAGTCCTGATGGAAACCAAGTTGAATGAGAGTCAGCAGCACACCCTTGTTGTGGGGAAGGCCAGCTCCAAAGTGGGCTCCATAAAGGAGACCACAGAGCCTAGTTAGAAATAGTCAGTGGGAGGAAGGAAGGAATTACTCTTCACTATTCACCTCTCATAAGACTGCACCTGCAGAAGTGCCTGGTACTGACACACTCAGAAGCGCACAGATATGAGGAAAACATTTGCAAACTGAAAAAGTTTAACAAGTAGCCACAAAGATGGCTGAAGGCATGAGTGGGGAGATTCAGAACTCTGGATTTATTCATCCTGAAGAAGACACTTATTTCCCATGCTCTGCCCTAAGAAAAGGCAATTGCTTTTCTTTAGCTGTCAATTAGTAGTAATAGAGAAAAAAATCAAGCTCTTCTGAGAGGTGCACAGTTAAAGGGTGATGGCCCACAGGAAAAAAGTTGCAGCAAGAACAATTTCAAATTGATATAAAAACAAAACAAGCAAAAAATATAGTGACATTTGTGGAAAAGTGAAACAGGTTGCTCAAGGAGGTTGTGAAGACTTCATCCCTTAAAAGATGGGCACAGCTCTAAGCAATCTCAGATGGTGTCTAGACAGATTATTCTGTCCAGGGAGTTGTGTCTTTCAATCTAAGTTATTCCATATTTATGCACAAACAGTTCTGGAATGCAATTATTACTGAAAATCTGTATGTAGTATCACAGTCTCAACTTTGTGAAATGTGTTTTTAAAGAGAGAATAAACAGCACTAATCAGAATGCAATCAACACAAATGCAGACAAGGAAGTTGAGCAGCAAGCATCAATCTTCCTTCAAGTTTTACATGACTGGCTGCTACACAGCACTACAGCTTTTTCCTGTTAAGGAACCAAGTTACTAACTGATCAGTGGTAGTCTGTATGTGAGCATAATTAGATGAAGGGGTTAATGATATTGTACTGGAATTCATGAATTCTCAGGTTTTGGGTGGTGCATGGAGATTGTAGAAAATCAGAATATGGCTTACTGGATATAAATAGTTTTGGATATAATTCTCTGATAGATCTACAGACATTAAGGAGCACTCCCAAATATATAGCCTATCAGCAGAGCAGGAAGTCTTTTAAAGCTAAATTGTTTTTCTTAACAAAAGTACACAAACCATGCACAGGTATAGTATACTGCAGCCTAGAAAACAATGCATAAACTCCATTCTATACCTTTCTATTCTTCATTATGATGAATGATACTGATAATCTTGTGTAATTTATTTTTCTCAGTGTTTCGACTTTTCTTAGAAAGTTATATAATTTCACATTCAAAGTTTTACAGATTTCTCTTAGGGAACACAATATGACTTCTAGTTTTCGTTGAAGTTAGTAGCAAAACTTGCTATGAATGTCTAAAGGTTTTTTATTTCTTCCACTGATGATAGTTAATCTTCATAATCAATAACAGCATATGTTCTTGTGACAGATGGCGTTTGTTCTGTGAGTTCCAGAAGCATAATGTAAACCCGAAGGTTTCTAGACTATGGGGGTTATGTCTTAATGCTTAGACGTTTCTCCCTCTTCAGTGTAGTCAGACAGCATGAGAACAGACCTGTGTATCTAAACAGAGTTTCATCAGGACAATGTATGGTAAAAAAGTATCTTATTTAATTAAAGGTGGATGATGTTTCAAAACTATTAGCTGAATATGTTCTTGAAGTCTCACAGTTCCTTAAACTTCCATTTTTCAAATCATGAAAAACCATTCAATTAAAAAAAAAAAATCCTATCCCTTATTGAAATGTGGGGTGAAAAAGTCCCTATACATTAGGATGTGCTAAAATATCATTATCCAGTATAGCTAGGAATTCACAGGATATGCTTAATACTTCATTAAAACATGAGGTTCTAAGAGTGTATCTAGAAGCTAATGAGAAATACTGGACTAATCTTGTTTCCGCTTCCATGTCAACAAAATTCCAGATTTGTAATGACTACAGGGCATGAAATGAATTTTAAAACAGAAAAATCTTTCTTTGATATGTATAACGTGTTAGGTGGTTGAAGGAAGAGTAATTGAAATCATCTACCTGGACATATGTAGCATTTGACTGCCCCACATGACATCCTTGTCTCTACACTGGAGAGACACAGATTTGGAGGATGGATCAGACAAAGCAATTGGCCGGATGGTTGCACTCAAAGAGCTGTGGTGAATAATTCGATGGGAAAGCAGAGAGCAGTGATGGGTGGTGATTCTCAGGGGTCAATGTTGCATAACACCTAATTAAGGCAATTAACCTTTGTGTCTGCTTGAAGTGTGTGATAAACTGGTACTCTTGACTACGGCAGAAGTCAATTGTCAACTAAACTCAGCTACCATAAGTAAAGAGCATTTCCTTGCAAATTGTGTCTCTCTCCATTTTACTATATATTGTAATTAACTTCAAAGACAAATACTTGAACTGATGAAATCTCTATATTTCATGCAGTTTCGAAGGATTTTTCAAGAGAAATATCCTTCTGGATAGTTCTCAAATTTTTCTCTAGATTTTCCCCATTCACTACATCTAAAGACTGAGACAGATAAACCTTTGCATTTAAATAATATGGCTGGTTGCATCTGTTTTAGAAATTCTGTTCCAACAAGTACAGTGTTATGCAGCATTTAATTAATTTTGTTTGGGTACGTGCAGTACTGCTCCCAGGAACTACAACATCCAGAAACAGCTGGAAGGACATTAAGTGCTTATGTAAACATGAAAATAAGTAGAAAGTGAAGCATGAAATTACTTTCTCTACACTATGGACGAAGTTTGTCATCAATATGCTGATGTAAGTATGACAATGCTATTCATCTGGATCTGTGATCATTAGCCTTGATTCTTGTTGAATGTCTTTTAGCAAACATTACTTGGAAGTAAATCCATGAGTATATTGTACTCATGTATGTATATCAATCAGGTTGTTTCATTTATTGTGGTTGGCAAAAATCTTATTCTTCCACCATCTAATTTTAGATGAGCTAAACCCAGCATAAAACAAACAGACTAAGTTGTTTGTTTTTTTTTTTTTCTTACTTCCTGCTAATTTATTAGGTCATAAATACCAATAAAACCTCCTTGTTTCCCTTCAAGTTTTCCCTTAAAGTTTGGGGGTTTTATTTCAAAGTGACTGTGTCCATTTCTACTCTTACAAAGAAATTCAGAGAACACTACATGTGCCTGGGAATAAACTCATCCTGGTGAGGATGCACCTCGAGTCCTGTGTCTAATTCTGAGTCCCTCACTTCAAGGAAGACCTTGAGGTGCTGGAGTGTGTCCACGGAAGGGCAACAAAGCTGGTGAACGCACTAGAGAGTAAATCCTGTGAGAGCAGCTGAGGAGGTTGTGGTTGTTTAGCCTGGAGAGAAGGAGGCTCAGGGGGCACCTTATTGCTCTCTACAACTACTTGAAAGGAGGGTTTAACCAGATGGGGATTGGTCTCCTCTCGCAAGCAACCAATGGCAGGGCAAGAGAACATAGACTTGAGCTGCACCAGAGGAGGTTCATATTGGACATCAGGTGGAATTTCTTCAAGGAAAGGGTTGTTAAGCATTGGGATGGACTGCTCAGGGAGGTGGTGGAGTCACCGTCCCTGGAAGTGTTTAAGAAAAAACAGACCATGGTACTTAGTGCTATTTTCTAGTTAACAAGGTTGTGATCAGTCAAAAGTCCTTGGAGATCTTTTCCAATCTAAATGATTCTGTGATTCTGTAATTCTGTTTGAAAAAAGACACTCAAATAAGTACAAAAAAATTGTATGTTTGTGTATTGTACAATATGTCACTTTACATCTTGAACTAAAACAAGATCCAAGACAGAGATAGTTGTACTTTTAACATTCTATCTTCTCATCAGCTGAAAATCTAACCATCAGGGTGTGAGCAAATGCTTGAAAATGGAAACCCAGGGCTTTTTCTGATGCTATGGCTCTACTTCTTGAATTTTTGTTTCTTCTGTGTGGGTCATTTAAGTCTTATTCTTCCATGCAAGAGTTGTATATATAAATAAATATATGTTCCATATAATGGCTCTAGATACCCATATTTAGACAACAGAATTTGCGTCCTGTGTTCAAAGAACCTCAAACTTTCCTTCTAGTGAATTCCAGTGTCTCTGCAAAATAAACAGCCTTTTCTTTCTTTTGAATTTTCATAAAAAAAGACAGGGAAGGATAAAAAGAGAAAAATCTTTCAAGTTTGATATCAGGATTTTTTTTCAGATATCTACCTGCATACTTATAATTATTATAGGTGTTTTCCCATAAATACAATAAAATGTCCTAAACTCAATTAAAACTATGATCAATAATCTGTTTTGTTCTCAAGAGAATAAATGGGATGGGAACCTATTTCTTATTTTTCCTCTATCTTATTTTCTACTTTGATATCTCTTTCTATAGCATTTGTTCACACATCAAGTAATATTCATGGTATTGATAAAATGTCAGGAATTTAATCAGTTTATTTTTTTATTGAAAATATAGTCAGTCTTGCATCTGGAATAAATTTTGTGTGCTGATAGTATTAAGTCTTTGGTGGTAAATTTCTTCTGGCACTTTTAGAGTTTTGACAAAATTACTTTATTTGTAAGAAAATGGCTATTCAAAAAACTTTTATAATGTCTTTCTGAAAGTTCTGGATAGAGTGAAAAAAATAACATCTCACAACAGAAACCATATTCTATATATCCTGATAATATTTTTCCTAGTCTATTTACTTCCCAAGGAAAATATTCTGGAAATGTAACAGAGGAAACATAGTGAAATGATTAACAATAGGTGATAAAAAATAAGGTTTTGCACAAGGCTTAAACAAGTTTCGAAAGTTACAGTTGATTCATTGCCTTGATCATCAAGAAGAATTAGTAGCTGAAAATGCAATGAAAGACATTACTGGGCTTTGATCAATTTAACCATTTTAAGACAAATTCTCTAAAGTGTCTGCAGTCAGTCAGTTGCAAAATGACAGAAAGCTGCTTGAATGTACATGTGAGGCATCATCAGAGCCGATTTCATATCAGCACAATTTTCATTGTATAATGAGCAGCCAGCCTAAGAGAGATGAATAATCCCTTCTGACAACAAGCATTTCTGAACAGTACTCTTCATGTCCACCTCAGTTCTCTCTTACAATATAGATAATTCAGTCCTCATGTGATCACAGTTTAAAAGAATTATGTGTGTTAGTTTTAAAATGATGATTCTTGATTTATGTCAACTTGTCTTTATCAAAAATTCTCTATGGATTTTTTCTTCCAGAAAACTTGCAAAATATTCTTTTCAATAAATGAAGGGAAAATCTGTCTTCTTTGAAGAACTGAGTTTACTTCACTGTTTTTTCTTTTCATTCCACCAAAATCTATGTGCAAACAGCTATTGCATGATACTTTTGAGATTTTAATGCTGTGTTTACACAAAAACATAATGAGAAGCAGCAATCCAGAAACCTGAAATTCTTCTGAAGTTATAGAAAGTATTTTTTTTAAAAAAAGGTGTAGCCATCCCTGGTTTTGCCAGAACAAAGTATGAAAATCATATAGACATGGACTTTGGGAAAAATAAGCAAGTCTGATGTTTTATCATCTTACTTGGTCTTAATTAATAGCACACAAAGTCTGAGTCAAACATTATTCTGAACTGTGTTATAACTGCTCACTTTGTTTTGGAATACCAGATAGCACATGATAATGTTTAAGACCAGCTGAGAGAGTTGGGGTTGTTCAGTCTAGAGATCAGAAGGCTCTGGGAAAATTTTATTATTTTTGTTCCATTCTTAGAAGTGATTTATAAGAAAGACAGACTTTGTATCATGGTTCGCAGTAACAGGACAAGGGACAATGTTTTTAAGCTGAAAAAGGTTAGATTTGGAGTGCAAACAGTGAAGACATTTTTTACACTGAGAGTGAGGGCAGTGAAACTGGAACAGGTTGCCCAGGATGTTATGGATGTTCACATCATTGAAAGTGCTCAAGGTTAGGTTGGATGGGCCTTTGAGCATCCTGGTCTAGTGAAAGATGTCCCTGTGTGTGGCAAGGAGGTTGTTGGACTAGATGATCTTTCGTGGTTCCTTACAACTCAATTAAATGAAGCGCTTTTTTTTTTTTGATGATGATGATATAATATGAGGACCATTTTATAGAAGACTAGGAAGGTGAAGTCCATCCACCTTAAAACAGAACATTTTTAGGTAAAGTTGTTATGTCATGTCACTTTATAATAAGGGAAGGAAAGAGATACCTTTCTGGCTATAATTCATAGATCCTATTTTGATACCTGCATAAAGTCATTCAAATTCCACTTATGATTTTTTAAGCCTCTCAATAAAAAAGGAAACAAAAAAAAATCCAACAAAAAACAAAAACCACATGAGAACCATTACTAACAAATACCAATTTATGCCTAATCAAAAAATCAATTTGGTTAAAAGAAGAATAATATTCACTTTCAGTGAATGCTGAATAGTGATTGCCTATTAAAAAATCTTTTAAAGTATTTTACTGTAGTAATAAATATATTTCCAGTAATTCATTAAAGATTAAATACCATATATAGTTAAAAGGTGAAGTATCACCTTAGAAAACACTTAATAAAAAAATTTCAGATGTTATCTAAAGGTAATTACTGTTTTAAAGTCAGATGGGGATTGGTTAGGAAATTGATTAAAATTCAAATATAAAAGAAAGATCACAAAAGTTTACTTTTTAAAGGTTGTGTGCACTGAAAATTCATGTTCTTGTTGAACTTTTGAGAAACTTATACTTTTAATGTTTTGAATTATCTTACATAATAGCCTTTATTTTTCCATAATATAGAATGCTTTTTTTGCTGTTCTTTATTCTGAGTTAAAATAATTATGGAAGTATTTAAACTATGATGTGTTGTTAAATTTATAAACAGACTTCAGGGATTTGCTGGAAATTTACCTAAAGCAAATTTGTGGAAAAGAATAGTAAAAATGCAGATAGTTAAAAGTGTTAACTTTGTTGTGTATTCCTGTTGAGTAATCTCTTTTTCATACTGTTGTCAGTATTATCTTTTCTTAATAAATAGTGTGTTTTCATTTAATAAAATTAAAAGCTATCTTTTGCAGAACTTTTCCAAAACATAGCAGCAGAAAACTCTTTCAAGATAAAGACATGTATGCATGTTGTTGGGGGTTAGGTTTGTTCCTTCTTTCTCTAAAGAATTTTTTCCCCATAAGTTACCAAGGAGACCAAGTGTTGGATACTTGAGAGTACTTAACCGAAACAAAGAGGTGGACAAAGTTTAAAAGTGGAGATAACACAGGTAAAAGATAGAGCTTGAGGCAGCTGTGGGCTGTTCTTTTTTTCAGCGTTCCGGAAAAGAGAACGGCTGGGCTGTTGTTGGCTGGGAGAGTTTCACTGTGGCCAAAGGGATCCAGTCCTGGGACATCTACTATCACCTGTTTGGCTTGAATCCTGAATTTTCTCTGCCACCCGCGGGAGCTGGGCCAGCCCTGCCTCGCCTTTGGCTTCTTTGGCGCTGCTCCTCTTGCTACAGTGTGACCCTGCACCCCCTGCGCTGCCGGGACATCCTGCCCCTGCCTGCCGGGACACCCTGCCATCCCAGCTACCAGCCCGGGACTTTCCACTGCCTCAGCTTGGTGCTCTGAGGATCCTGCAGGGGCACCGAGACCAAACTGCCCTGGGTTTTGTGAAACAAAGCCCTCAAGGTTCTTGGTACTGTTTTCTTTTGTTATTGCTGTAGTTGTTTGGGTTGGATTTGCTTGTTTGTTTGTTTCTTTGTTTGCTTTTTAATACATACTAGTAAAGAACTGCTACTCCTATTCCCAAATCTTTGCCTAGGAGCCTATGATTGTAAATTTATAGCTGGAAAAAAAAAGGGGGGTGGTTTACACTCTCCATTCCAAGGGAAACTCCAGCTTTTACCTGGCAGATACCTGTCTTCCCAAACCAAGACACATGTGTAATAACCTAAAAAAACACATAAAGCTATTTTTCTTAGCTATATGTTTGCTTAAACTGAAAGCATATATATGAGGCAGGAAAAAAGTCTTCTTTTTACACCTTATCATCATGTGACTACTTTTTCATCCTTCTATAATAATTTTTGAACTTTGACCTTTATACATTTAATGGTTTTGGAAGAGGAGGTTCACCATGTTAGTGTTCTGACTGGGAAGATAAAAGATTACCTGGAGGTTGTAATTTGCAACAATGATTTCTTGAAATCTGGAGCTGAACTTGTAAATTCTAGAAATTTTTAAATGAAGCCTTCATTCTTAAAATGAAGGCTGAAAATGTTTGCTTTAAATCTAAGGCACAATATCTCAAAATCAATCTGTCATATTAAAATAAATGTTTCTGATAGTTTGTTTTTCCGGTTGGGAGGGGGTTTTCTTACCTCATGTATCTGGCCATCTGCTACATCGCTAGTGATGCAATGTCTTGTTGTGATTACTAAAGATAAACACTTCTGAGATTAATACATAGTAGAATGGAAGGTTATAGAGGGGAAAGAGTTGCCAGCAAAAGACCCCTTTTGTTCTTTACTTTGCTGGTGTCTCTATAACAGCACAATTCAAGGTTTGGTGGCAGGAGGAAGAGGCCCATATTTACTTACTCCCCTCAAAATGAATAATCAATAGAGAAATATATTGCTTTAAAGTAAAAGTCATTTTTTGGAAGAAACTGAGTGAATCACTTGTAAAATGGAGAAGACTCATTGGCTTAATTAAAAAACATACACAAATTGGATATTAATCCAAAAGTGGGTTTATGTGCCTTTTTTTCCTTTTATTTTTTGAGGAACATACCGTACTAGTAGCACTCTGTGCTACATGTCTGATGGCTAAAAAGTCCCAAAGCTTCATCTTAACTGGCCTATAAAAATAATTTATTTGGGAAGCAAGCTCTGTTTCTGTTTTTCTTAGAATATTTGCAGAGTTTTCTGTGTCAGTCCTCGGTTCCTTCTGGAATAAATAATTTATCTGTAATGAATTCCCTTTCCTTTCTAAAAAGCGTTTTTTACAGAAAAAAACCAAATCAAAACAAAAAAACAAAAAAAAAAAAAAAAAAAAAAAAAAAAAAAAAAAAAAAAAGAAGTATAATCTATGAGTAACGTCTAATATTGCTTGATAATACCTGAATAAAAGCATCCATGGGACAGGAGTTTTGTTAACCATCTTGAAAGGAAGACAGATATAAGTGTCTTGCTTTATTATAAGAATTCTTTTTTCTTAATAGCAAGGATATAGCTAATCTTATTCAGATTAGGACGTCACCATTACAGATGAGAGGGACAGGGGTGATGTAAAAATACCCTTTTTATATAACAGGTTTTTATAAACAAATCTTCACTTTAAAGTCAGTAAGGCAAAACAGAAACTAAAATTAACGTCAAATGATGTCTGTGAACTAAAAATACCTCTTATCAGAATATTTTAATTGCTATTTCTATGCCTTATAAATTTATAACATTAGCAAGATTTATAGAAACTAATGTCAAAAGATAGATGAAATTTACTTTGTTGTTTACTAAAAGTTTCTACGTTTGAATTAAAGAAACTGGATGGAAGAATTCAGAAAAGCACAGTTTATTCATATTACAAGTTAAAACCAGAAATATATATCTTTAATAAATTACCTAATTTTTTTATTCCATTAATATTAAAGTGACCTCCAAATCTGTTTGTTTTGTGTGCTTGTATGTATAGAAACTTTTACGTATGACATACAGATGCATTTGTGGACATAATTTATTTTTTCTTCAGGGATTATTACATAAGTAGGAAAACAACCAGACTGCAAATCAAAACCCACAGAGTAAAGGAGGACAGAGTTATACATACTTTAAGTGAAATATCACAAAATTCAGAATATATTTTATTTCCAGCACACTTTGTTAGATGATCAGATGATTCTTGATTGCAATCAAATGCACCCAGCAAGGACTTAGATTGTACATGATTTTTACCTCTGATTGGTTCATCTCTTCTTAATAGCTTGCAGATTGAACATTCATAGAACACATTGTAAATGAAGTTGTAATATCAACGTTTTGACTCACACCTAATGCTAATGGCAAATTTTTGACTTAAGCAAAACATATTTAAACTGCAGGAAAATTAATGAGCTAATGTCAGTGTTCAGAACCTAATACTCTGATTAATAGTTTCTGTACTTTGAATATCATACCACCACAGTACTACAAGTAAATATTTCAAAAAGTAAATCAGGTCTGAGTTATGTGCCAGCACCATATAAACAGAATGTATTACAGTATGCTGGAAATTTTTGTGTTCATACTGTCCAACACATTACAGCATTGCAAAATTCTGTCTGAATTATTTGATAAAATACTTTTGTTCATCATTCCTATTTGCATTTTGTTGAATGAAAGTTAAAATTTGGTAGAAATATAGGCATTTCCCTGTCACATTTCCTTCTTAGAAACAAGTTCTTATTTCAGTTATTACTCTAACAAAATTTTATAACTTAAAACAATTTATTAGGAGAAAAAGAATACAAAGGCATTAGGTCGTACATTTGAATACAGTCTACATCTCTTGCTTTAAGAAGTTATTGTTTTCTGATATAATTTTCAATCTTCTATTAACTGAAGTTATAATCTTTTAACAAGTCCTATTGGGCACTACAGTAAAGCTATTATCTACCACTACCAGAATTAGTTTCTTTATTGATTGAAAAGATTTGGACAGTTAGTAAACTTGGTTTTGGGTTGAAACTGTGGGAAACAGTGACTTGTACCACATTGCATAAAGAAAAAATACTTCAAATAAGTATTTTTGATGTTTCATGCCTGTGACTGAATCTCTGAGTTGATAATGCAAACAGAAAATTTCACTGCTAGCCTGATTTTACTTCTACGTATTTCTACAAAAGCTAATACACAAGGCCACAACATGAACAGCGAATTTTGGTGTGTCTACCAAAATATAAACATCACATGCTAATGATGTGATGTGGTCTTGAGAAGCTGCAGGATGTCAGTCCATCTAGTAAATAAAATCTGAATTTTTTCTGCAATGTCACAGTTTATGTTTCAATATAAATGCTTTAATGAGGTTGAGGACCCAAGATTAATGCATAAAAAGTATCTTCAGGTTAAAGAGACAAAAGAATTCTAATTTTAGTGGAAACTAGGAAATCTGTTTTGAAATAACATTGGGCACACCAGCTTAGGTAAGAAAATAGGTGTTTTCACATTCAAAAATGAGTTTTTAACTTATCATCGCATAAAATCCTACAGAACCTTTTTCAGAGGTCTGTAGCTATTTCTTCTTTTTTTTCAAAAAGTAAAACTGACTCAGTTGCTCAAAAAATCCCCCAGCAAAACAGGAAGAAGCAGATATTGTGCTTGATATTTAAAGTACTAATCAATGATACTACATTAATACGTTTAGCAGCAATCAATTTGAAGATTCCCTAGTTTTCATCTCAAGTTTCATAAAATTTAAGCACCATGTTTTCAGACTTTAATAGAAATAAATACTCTGAATCCAAGTGTTTAAGGTAGGAAGTGGCACCATCTGCCTTAACATGTTGTATCAACAACATATTACTAGAAATAGGAATTTTATTCAGCATGAAAGAACTGAAACAAAATTCAAGCATCTTAGATTGCATTTGAAAAGGATATCCTTTGACTATATTTTAGTAACATTATCCTAGTGGTGGTTACAGTAGCCAAAACCCCTCTTGATCAAAGAATCTTTAGTAGCTTTCTACAGAGTTATACCTCAAGAAATTTTCTTGTGATGCACCAGTATATCAGAACTGGCATCACCCTGTCATTCCATCCGTCTGCTAATGTATAACAAGTCCAATGTTATATTTGCTTCTATTGTGTGGATATATTGCAATTTCTAAATCTCAAATATTACTAGACACATGTATACCTGTAGATTTAGCTCAGATTTCCACTAAACTCTATGAGCTTAGACAGTCTACATGAAAACAGCTATGCTCAGATAACAAAATCTGGGGTATCTAAAAGCTGAATCTGCATCCCTGATGGAAATTCTGGCTTAATCAATCTAAAAGAGATTAGAGATAGGAAAGAGAAGATTAGAGAAGGAAAGAATGAATTCCTTAAAATATATTTTCAATTGCATTTTTTTTCTAGGTATTCCACTACTGCAAGCTGGTAATCAATTGCTTCAAAGTTTAGTGAAAGATGAAATTGATTCTGAGGAATTGGACACATAGGAAGGCACATTACTTATGTACACAACTTACCACAAGGGAAGGCATTTGGACTAATATGAGACTTAGTATGACAGGAATAAGTGGAGAAAAGTTTGATTGACCTTCAAAACTGAAAAAAAATTCTCCATAAAACATGGCTATTTGTGGAACATATCTGAATCTAAAAAATCACAGTTGTATTTGTTGATAGTGATAGCTTCATGCTAAATAAGAAGTCTCTATGAATTAACACCAGTAACATTTCTTTTAAACCCAAACAGTTTTTTTTAGAATACACAGAAAAAAAAATAGTTTAATATAGAATTATTGAATTATTTGAAAAAAAAGTGTAAGGAAGTAATTAGCTGATTGTCTTCTCTTGAGAAACTTTATGACTTCGTCATCCACTGCATCTTTATTCTGATATGCAAAGTTTTCACTTATGTTTAAAGGTATGCAGTCAAAAAATATTTTTGTCCTTCCAATTAATTTAATTTGGCTTCATCCATTTCAACTGTTGCTTTGAAATTCCAGACAAAATTATTTTGAAACTTGCTTATGTAAATAAACGTGTATGAAATCAGAAAGATATTCACAGCTAATGTGAAATAAAAATAGAACACAAGAGATAATTTTTTATCTAGAGGAAGCAATCAAAAAAGTCAACTACTGGTAGAACCTAGGGTTAGAGTCAATCATAGTAGGTTATTTCTGCCACCTGAGAGACCATTTTGAAAATGCTTTAAATTAGTAAATATCTTAAAAGTGGTGAGAGAGGGGAGACCAGAGGTGTTAAGCTGAAGCTTTTATTATGCTAGTTGTATGAGGATCTTAGCAGCAGCTAACTAACCTCTTTTTAGGGGTGACAACCCAGTTTCTCACTTTTCCCTCATTTAGGAGGTTGGAGTAGAAATGCAGTGACACTGAGTGAAACACAGAAAAGGGATATTTGTAAGGAATTTGGTGGTATGCTTACTTTTAGACATGCTTTATTGAAAATATGTTAACCCTATAGCCACTGAAAAATGCTGAAATACTTACAGTAAAAAAAAAAAAAACATGTTCTAAGTATTCAACATCAAATGCAGTTTGCTCTCCTACCATCTCTCTTTAAAATACCATTTTTTATTTTACTGGACAAGTTAGATTACTGGTTTTATATTTTATAGATTTACTAAAAGAAAGTTAGGGTACACTTGAAACCTCCTATCTTGTAATTTTTCCTCTTGATTAAGAGAGAGAAAATAAAAATAATAACTATTAGAAATATATATTTTCCCCTTAGTTTAATATTAACTCAAGTAATAGGAGAAAACCTACACAATTTAACAGGTTGTGGTTCAGCTTTGTCATACGTGTGTATTGGTTCTCTATCAGCCATGACTTGACTGATAGTGTGTGATTCTCCTGTGATTTCCATCTTGCATAAAGTTACACATATTGAATGTGGGTGTTTAAAGAATACTCATACCCTTTTCAGTTTTCAGCTGTTACCCACAGGCTGTTCCTGATCTCTTTACATGCCACAGCTTGTTTACTGAACAGGCACTGCAATTTTCCATTTCAAATTTTTTGAAGAACAGTGATAAATTATCTTAATTTTCAGTGCTCCTCAAAGGTGTGTCCTACTTAAATTCTATGACCAGCTATTTTAAAAACTATCAAGCTGTGTAAATGTTGTTGAGGACAAAATAGCAATCAGCAATCTGTATTTTTTCACATTTAAAGCAAATTTTTTATTGTAATTCAGTCTGGTTTTTACTCAGTTACTTATGATTTTTAAACCTGTCACTACACAGTCTACGCATATTAGCAACTGCATTATAATGAAAAAGTATTTAATTATGAATATTTCTCACTTTATTAATATATAACTTATCTGCAGAACTCACTTCAGTTTTAACAAACATATTTTCTCTTGTTGTTTTCTGGCTTGTTTATTTGGTTCTGGGTTTGTTTTTTTTATTTGTTTATTTGCTTGCTTTAAACATTGCTGGTTGTCTCCCTGTTTGAAAATATTTGGAAATCCCAAGGATGTCTTTGGATACATCCACACATCCATAATGCATGAATGCACCATTCCATCCCTCCCCTACACTGCAACAAAGGTCTAGGGTATGTTGCAGGTGAATGGCCTTTTCCACTCATATAGTCTCTTCATACAGGGAAAGTGAATAGTGCTCAGAATCCCTTGGACTCAACATATCTGAAGAAAAAACATGGAACATATTCTTTCAGCTCAATTTAAAAAAAAAAAAAAAACAAAACCAAAAAAAACCAATCCCAAACAATTCAAAACAAAAACAAAAACAAAAACAAAAAACAAAACAAGCCTACCAAAAAAAAAAAAAACCCCAAAAAAAAACAACACAAAAAAACCAAACCAAACCTAAACAAAAAAAAAAAAAAAAAAAAAAAAAAAAAAAAAAAACACACAAAATCCCTTCTCCTGCAAAACACCTTTACAAAATCAAAAAACATCTTTTATCAGTTTTAATTTTTGACATACACTTAAATCAGAATTTTAAGTTAAAATTTCATGGGGAAAAATAGAAATATTCAAATTATATTTTTCTTTAGATCTTTGAAAATTACCAAGTTTTCTTTTTAGAAAGATGCTCTAACAAAACAAAAGGATAGTTTCTGGTTTTGGGGAAAGCAATACAGAGCATCAGTATATATATACTTTTTTTTTTTTTTAATAGCTGGACAAAAGGTTAATGTGGAAGTAATTGCATGAAACTGATTAGAAATTAATAGCATGAAATAAATGGAGAATAATTTGGTGTGAGCTGTAAAGTTTTTTAAGAAAAAAGAGAGAAATTCCCAGAAATTTTTGTATAATATCTTTAAAATAAAATAATACAACACTTCAAATTTCACATCTTAAGTGTCTTGTCTCCTACATGCAAAACACCTACTGCATTTTGAACAGATTTCTGATATGATTGTAAAATTAGAAACAGATTGCTGACATTAGCCCTCTGTGATGGGAATCCTATCCACAGTACTTGCAAGCAATTTCGTTTTAAAAATTAATTGAAAACACAGCTTGATGCAATTCACAGTTTAAACACTGAAAGTCAGTGCATTAAAATCTAGATCAAATTAATATGTTCAAAAATATTTTTTTCCTTTTCAAATTATCAAAGAAAGGACAAGTGGAGAACATCTCTAAAGAGATAACTGTATAAACAACTTCCATCTCTTCAAGGTAACAAAAGAATAATGTCTTATCATTTCTTATTCAATTTAAATTATTGAGAGTAATCTTTTCACTTGTATGTTGAAACCTGCCCATATCTTTAAGTATCTGTCATACAAATAAAGGTGAAAAGGCCCAAAAGGTTCACTTTCTTTCAATATATTCCAGTGTCACCTTTGTGTATTTGACTTGGTCTTAACCACAGTACTTAACATGGGGCTCCTTGGGAGAGTTTATATTGTTCTACAAACTATGAATCCTTAACGAGACTGGCACTATTGTAGCCCATTTTCCAGTGCCCACACAGGAAAACAGCCTTAGATATTGAAATGTTAGTTATATTTTCCCCCACAATTCTGTTTAACTAACCTGCACTCTAATGGGACCTCTGGTATCTGACTGCTTTGTTGTCAAGAAAGGAACTGCAAGGAGCCTACTGTAAATAACAAGTTGGATTTTGGGTTTAATGTTGGTGTTCTTGGTGATGTGAAATTAGTTATAAATTATTACAGATTTTTTTTTTCTGAAAATTATTCAGCTGACATTTTTGTAAGTAAGAGTATTTCTGGCTCTGCAAATGAACTGCTAACAAACAAAATAAAGAATAAAATCACCATGATTCCTATAGCTTTATGATTTGAAAGCTTGTCTCAGAAGTGCAGATTTGAACTTCTTTTAAAAAAGCTCTTGCTGAAGTAACTGTTAACAGCACATAGAGAAGTTTAATTAGCAGTTTTCATAGTTTTAAAATATGGTAATTTATACAGAGAAAATCTGTTATGTGTATATGTATGCACTGACCTATTAAGCTTACATGAACTAAAGTTTAAGTATAAATCAGTCGTGACAAGTGTTTTATGGTTTACATCATGTGCCTTGGGTAAGGTAAACAAAATGCTTTGCTGGATCAAGGGCTTCAGGAAATATTCTTTAAATAACCAACTGAGCAATTAGTTGAAAGCATGGAATATGAATAGAACTCCAGCACAATTTTTGTCCACCTAATATGTCACTTATACCATACATTGTATGATATAAGGGACATGAATGAGTATAAGAAGCATAAGTATATTCATAAGTATAATGAACCATACATTGTTCATACACATTCAAATATATGGAATTTCAAAATGCCCCTATGAGTCTTATGATAACTTTTGACATTTTTCAAAGCCCATTGATAATCTCTCCAGTTTCTTTAAAATGCTTTGAACCTGCTTCCATAATTTCACAGTGTCATTTTGCTTCTCTGATGATCCATAGATGTCAAATTCTTATAAGAGGATTGTGAGCAACAGATGTTCGTGTTGGTGTGGGTAAGTTAAGTAAAGCTTGCTCCTATGGCTAGTATTTGAGGAAGGAAAAACATAAAAGCAGTATAGGAAGTACAATTACCAAGGGCAGACAGAGTGAAAAGATCTTGAATATCTGAATATTACAATCCTGCTTTTATCAGTTTAGATTTGCAGGCTGAAAGTAATGCAGGTGCTGCAATATGTTGGAGTGTATATCTTGATGAGGAGTTGCTCACTCTTCTGAAAGCTAATGACAAATGTATAACAAAGAGAAGATGGCTCTGTGTGTTTATTACTAACTGTGGTTGTAAGAAATTCCCAGCTACAGCTTTAAGGAGAATTTTTTGTTTGCTTGCTTGTTTGTGTGATCATTTTAATGACAATGCACTTTATTCTTTCACGAGCTGAACCCAGCTGTGATTAGCAATTTACCTTCCTAAGTAATGGAGTAGAAACAAAAAGAGTCAGTAGATACTGCACCAGGTGGAAAGAAAGAAATTCAGTCTAAGCACCAGCTGACATGAGTATCAAAAACAATAACCCAAGAATTATAATTGTGAAAGTGGAAAGAGCACCTGGAAAGAGATAATGAAGGGAGAAATCTGCCCTGCTATTCTGTTTGGTAATTTCTGTGACTGTTGCGGAACACCTCTGCCTGCTCAGCCCAGTGAAACAAGCTGGCCATAGGGAATATTCTGCTGATGAATCAACAGTAGAGAAGCTATTGGTAGCCCATGATAGGCCAGTGATTCTGGCAACAACAATAACAAATAATGCTCTTCAACATCTTACTGACCCTCTCAGGTGTAAATGTTATTGCCAAATAATTTTTGTCTGCTTTCTTCTTTAGTATGCCCCTGCTTTCTCTGGGTGGCTGGTCTTATTGCCATATACACTTAACCTAATTTTCTCCTTTTGTACTTCCAGATATGAATGTAAGGTCATGCTTAACTATGACATATTTTGAATGCTCCTTAGTATTACAGCATTTGAACAGGAAAATCATTATGTATTTATGACAGTTGCATATTATACAGAATTTGTTGAGGGAAAGAAAATTTAAATAAAGTGTCAAAATTAAACACAATAAAGCATGTTTAGTTAGCTTTATACTAAGACACAAAACATCAAGAAAATATGACAGTGTACTACCCATGCATTTGATTAACAACTAAAGAAAGTCAAGGAGAGGACATGAGGTTTATCCATTGTGAGACTCCATACACTCACAACCAGATTACCAGTAAGAGTGCTCATGGCAGATTTTATTCTAAGGCACAGACAGCAAAGTGCTAAATGACTGAACATCCCCACTGCAAGAGGAACATTTCCAAAGGTTCTCTAGGGCAGTGCTTCAGCCCTAGTACTGCATATCAGGAAACCCTGAAGTGCACCAGTAACACACTTGAGTGCATCAGAAACACACAGCAAGGGAAATTAGTGCCATGAGACTTCCTCCATCCTGCAGCATGGGATAGATGTACTCCATGAGGAACTGGGAACTTCCAGCCATGTAGGAGGAGCTGTGGTTCACATGTCAGCAAATACCACAGATTGCATATGGAAAAGATACCACCATTTCAAGGGTTACAGAAGGGGTAAATGACTATTAGCCAAAACTAGTCCCCATTAGCAATTCTCCTATAACTCTGTCCACTTTGATTTGAAATAAGAACTTTTACCATCTCTCCTAGCTTTTTGCCATTCTGTATCCTTGTTTACCTTTGTTTTGTTTTATTTAAATGGCTGGGGCTTTTTCAAACAATTGTCTCCTTTTCCCATCTTTAAAAATGCATTTTTTTAACAGGACTTCTCATTTCAACAATTTTATGTTCGTACTACAGAGATTTATTCACCAGTTCAACTGGAGAAATGTTAAAATTATCATCAGGATCTGTTTTCTTCAGGAGCCTTCTGGGAACACTAAGATTGACAATAGGCCTTAGAAAAACAGCAATATATTCTAGAGCTATTTATTCGTTTTGCCTTATCCTTGCTAGGAATTGTTCATCTGGGCTCTCCCCTGGGCACAGCATCTTGAAAGACCTCTTACATCAACTAGAAAGCAAAAGAATGTCAAACTAAAACACTTGTAGAAGTTCTGCTAATACTATAATTCCAACAGTTTTTTGCTCTGTTTGATCTATTTTAATTTTGTATGGCTTTCTTTTGCAACAACTCTAATCAAGAAGGTTTAAATACATTGGTACATATCCACCTTGGTTTCTACTGAGATTTATTCAGTTTCTATTTGAATATACTGAATTTACAACTAAGACAAGAGCTCTGATTTTTACTCAGGTACATTGTATTCTTTACTGCATGCATTATGACCTCATGACATACATTTATAATAATCAAGAGCACACACTTTGATGGAAATTGATATCAAACTCCCAGCAATGAAACTAAAGCTGTTCAAGATAAAAGACAACATGACATAACTTTTTTTTCAGTGCTAAAATAACATAAATGCTAGTTTCTTCACTTATAATGGTTTCTCATTATAAGAATACATTATTTTTCTTATATAGTCAGCATTCATCACTGGTTTTGTCCATAACAGAAATTTGTTTGCTTTGCTACTGAAACACTTAAATTTTCTGCTTGTTTCTAAAACAACAGACATATTGTTATGGCTTCTGAAACAAAACAAGGAAATATTAGTAGTGCCATTTTTCTTCTTTCTTCCTCCAATGCAATAATGCATTTGTAAAATGGTCCATTTTGATTGTCCAAAATATGTTTTCCATTCTTTCAAATAGTATTGTACACCAATTTCCTCCGAAAGCTTTTAAAGTTGTTTATATTCAACACAAGTGTTTCTCACTACACTTCTGTCTCTCCAAAAGCTTCATAAATACAGGGCTGTCAGTATTTATTTATTGCCTGAGATTATTTTCCCTAGGACATTCCAGTATACACTACATACATTTAATGAAGTTTTGCTTTGGTTTGAGCTTAACTCATTCACTGTTGCACACTTGAGTCATACTTTTGCATTATCAGTAACACAGCAATATTTTTTCTAAGGCCTAAGAAATTCTCTCTGGTGTAGCCTATTTGAATAAGGACCATGGATCTTTCAGATGCTTAAGCTGTACACTTCATGTTGAAAGAAAGAATCTGCAAGTTGTATTGATATGGATCTTTGTGGCAGCTTCTGTTAGAAAATGCCATGTTCTAGTGACCCATTATGCAAAATACAGAGTAAAATTAAAAATAAATTTTGTAGAATGTTTAGGATTATTCTTGCAACAAATTAGAGGAAATGTTTAGCCATATGGGAAGTAGAGTGTCAACCTTATTTCAACTAGGTTCATCATCTGCTTCATTATTGCTTGGAATACAGTATGTGCTGCAAGATAAATTAGCTTTATGCCCAAAGATATATAACATAAAATACGGCTTTAATTTGTGGAACCTGAATTTTCATTAACATAATGTTTTACATTTACTTTCAATTCATTCAAAGAATTGATTGATACATGAATCTTCATTAATTTTGTTCTTCTCCTAGACCCCCTAAACATGCATATTGATCTTACTTGCCAGACGTGCATATTAAATGCCTCTCGCTTTCTGGAACTCTAAGGCATTTGATCAGAAAATGAAAACACTGGCATGTAGTCGGCATTGTTCTTATTGGTTTAGCTGGCTTTAGTACAGCATTCACATTAGCTCTGTGCCCATAACCTCAAACTGAGCAACACTGGAAATACTTGATGTATGGAGGAAGCTTAAAGGAAAAGTGCCAAATGAATATTGGCCTTTCATGTCCTTCTCGGGTGAGCACATGTGCAAGTTGGATCCAGGATGCAGAAGAGAGAGATGAATACTAAATATTCTCAGTGCACACTGATGTCTTTAAAATTAATTCCTTTAGAACAAATCCAACATGTTGATCCAACTCAATCATTTTTTTAAACATCTTGGTCTGGATAAGGTATCATTTACTGTAAGAAGTAGCCATTTCCAACAGTAATGAAAAAGGTACAGAATAATTTTTGGGCATCAACATGAGTCAGAAATAAAATCCCCAGAAGGATAGACATGATTTATATACAGTTTCATTTTCCACATCTCAAACATGGACCATTTCACATTGATCTACTCAGACTTATAAGCATACAAAGGATTTTATTTGTTTAAAAGGAACACAGTCACAGAAAGAGCTAATCTTTGACCAATAAGTTCTGATGGAAAGTTTAGATGCTGTGCAAGGCGTTTTTTGCTGTTAGTACTAATTAATGTATTCCTTTAAGGCAATTGACTTTTACACTTTCTAAATTAATTTTTAAGAATGTATGCTTTGCCTATCTCTGAAGAAGGTGCAGGTATTTGTCAATATATTGTTTGAAACATACATTTTCCTTCTTGTCTGGTGAGGTAGGTTGTCTCGCTGCAGCGTGTGAAGACCTCTATGAAGCAGGTAGTCACTGCAGCCCGTGGAAAGGACCACAACAGAGCAGACAACCACACTGCAGCCCTTGGAAGACCTCACACTGGAGCAGTCTTTCTCTGAAAGACTTGATCCCATGTTGGGGATCATATGTTGGAGCATGGGTATATTGTGAAAAGGAAGAGGCATATATGAAGTGATCATACTATGAATTGATCACAAACTCTTTATCATATTCCTCTGCATTGCTTGGGAATGAAGAGCTAAAGGAACTGGGAAGGACAGAATGAAGTTGAGCTTGAGAGGAAGGCAGGGGTGGGGAAAAAATGCTTTAGCTTTAGTCTTTGTTTCTCACCATCCTACTCTTTTTTAAATCAGCTGCAAACTAAATTAATTTTCCCTAAATAAAATCTGGTTTTGCTGTACTAGTGAGTGATGGTAACTACTGAGTGATGTGCTTATCTTAAGCCATTTCTAGTTTTCCAGCTAGTTTTTCCATCTAGCTCTGTTCTTGTGTCCTATTGAGCAGGGTGAGGGAGAGAGAATCTGGTGGGCATCTCACAGACTGCCACAGTGACTTTGCCAAAGATTTATTCTTGATACTCAAAATTGGTCCAAATGTTAAATAGAACTGTTATGAAGTAATACTGAAAAATCAGTTTAATAACAATGAAACACATATCAGGAATAGCACTCTACAATAATACTAGAAGGTTAAAAAATTGATCTCAACTTCTTTTTGCTTAGCAGATAGATAATTTATGGATAAAAGAAAAATAACTTGATGTCCTGAGGCTCAGTAAACATACATAGAGAAATATAACAGTAAAATTATCATTGATTACATTCTCGATGACTATTTGTAGGTCATGGTTTAGGAATTATCCAATTTAATGCTCCCATTGAAACCACATCAAATAATATGCCACCCGCTCAGTTCTCCTTCCCCTCTCCTCCCAGTATAAGGCTGGAGGCATGAAATGTAAAGATCACAGGCTGAGATAAGAACAATTTACTGGAAACAGCAATGAGACAAGAAAACAAACAATTACAGAAACAATGCTGATGACAGAGGGTGCAAGAAAAGACACCTTACTGCTCAAGTCCACCAGGAAAACTCCTGACAATCCAACATACTACCCCGACCTGGAAGCAAGTCCTTCCCACATTCCCTGAAAATGGTGTGAGGTCATATAGAATAACCTATGGCATGGTCCTAACCAGGCCTCCCCTACTGGCTACTGTATAAAATGTTTTACAGTGAGCACTCATGTCCTAAAAGATATTAACTCTAGTGTAAACTTTTCCACAAGGGCATTAAAATATCTCAGAAAGAGTAAAACTAGCATAAATTACACATTTAAGAGGGTGGAGAAATAGAAGCTTTGAATGGAATGCAGGAAATAGAATAATTTGAACTTCTACCTTGTACATTTTTTTCATCTTGGCAATTAAGATTAACCAACATAAAGGAATTGTAAACAGTTATAAGAAACATTTCTCTCACCCCCTCCCTCCCTCCCTCTCCTCATAGCTCTTTCCTCCCCTGTTTTGCTCAGGTCACCATCTAAGTTACACTTTTCATATTTTTTGAATTTGTCCTGATATATAGATATCTATTTTCAGTCTAACACCACCAACATTTTCCTGAATTTTTAAAGTGCCATATATTTAAATGGGTTTGTAGCCACATGATTCTCCATCTGTTTCAAAATTCATCTAAAAATACTTATCTCTTGTCTGCTTCTCCATGTTTGCCTCTTTTTTCAGTATTTAATTATAGCTATAAAGGACATTTATGTTATATTTTATTTGAGGCATATAATTTTTTTAATTTATCCTATCTATTATTACTCTTATATTTTGAATTTCTGGTTTAACTTTCCCACCCCTACTCCCCACCCCCAGCTATTATTATATAAATTACAGTCGCTTTTTTTATCATCCTTTGTTTTCTAGTGTTCTATATTGGGGTTTGTTTAATTTTTTAAAATTATTTCTATATCTGCTGTGCTTATTTCTCCCATGAAAATGAGATGGAATCCTTCATATTCAGGAACTTTTACACAGAATCAAGACTTTTGTCATGCATGCCCTTTTCTGTTTTATTTAATTTTAAAATTATTTACTAACAATCTAGAGTTACTATTTTGGTTTTAATGAATCAAAAGTCCTATTGACTGTTTTAAGTGTTTTGTCAGAGAACTTAAAGTTAGCTAATCTTTAACAAATTTACATTGGAAGGGATATTCTGCCATATGGATTTCTGTATTTTTAATATGTATTTAAAGTAGTTTTTGATGCAAGGTTGTTCATCCTCAGGTGAGTAGTTGGAAAAATGTTGCCAATGTCTTCATTACTGTAGACACGGATTTCTGAACTCTGCCACTGGAGGTTCAGCTTTGAGGAGCTGCGCAGAGTTTATGAGGTTTGCTGGCACTCCTAGATAAAACAGCTACACTATTGTCTGGAGGTAGTTATGTGCAGAGGGAAAACCCAAGATCTCTTATACAGTCATTGAGTTAATATAGTCTCAGTCAGAATAAATTAGAAAATTATAATTCATACAACAATTTGCACAGGGATTGGATTCTAATTGAGGTACCAATGCCCAAAGGCCAGAGTAGCAACTACATAAGCAAAAATTTGGGTAAACAATATCCATGAGCAGTTACTGTTTCTGTAGAACTAACCCTACAAGTGATAATTCATATATCTACTCTTATCAGAAATGTGGACCTAGTCCCAACATTGACTTTGGTATGAATTTTGATATCCTTTGTTGACCGACTGGTATTTTGAAAATCACCCCCCAGATTTAAACATCCAGTAGAACAGTTATTGTAATTAATCTTATTAATAACTATTAAGCATACGCAACTTATATTTTCAGCTCTTTGGTTATCAAAGTGTTTTGTGTATCCTTACCTGTCAAAAATGTAGCTTCCTCAAGAATTTTGTAAAGTTCACATTTATGTACAAGAGCGTTAAACATTGAAATAGCCCCCAGGTAGACCTGTCACTCTTTCATATACTTTTTTTGCTGGAAGCAGAAATCCACTTTTTTGGATACTTAGATGAAAGTTATGACAAGGGGATTATAGTACCAAGTGAAGGATAAAGACATAAAAAGAGGTAACAATCAAGGAGGACACGTAACTCCTTTCAGCTTCAGACACAGCAGGTCCTAGATAGATAGATATGAAATACTATCATGAAAAATACAAGCCTGTTTTAGGAGTCTTGACTGTCTGGAGTAAAGTTTCCCACCACATATTTTATTTTGTATGCATTGCCAATGTATTTACTCTCTGTAGATGTTATGCTGCAACTGTTTACATGTGAACTGGTAATTAAGAAATTAATGGGACCAGGAACCTGTTCCATCTTTTTCATGAAACTCTGGTGTTTGTAAATATTTTCATTGCTTATTCAAGATCATTTTCTTAAAACAGAATTCTCAGTTGTCTGTAGTGATCTCTACTACATGTTTTAATGTAGAAAAATCCAGAAAGGAAAGGGATAAAAGAGAGGAAGGAAGGAGGTATTATGGAAAATATTTGTATGAAAATTGTGCACTATAAAATGCCGAGGTGCAGAAAGAACAGTGTGAACATCTGCTTTTTATGATTAGAAGATGGACATGATAAAAAGGACCAATATGAAAAAAATTCCAGTTCAAGGACATGTTAATAATTATGGAAGTCTGCAATGAACCATGAAAAAGCACAAAAGTAAAAAATTAGCACAACTCCCAGATGGACAGGAAATAGTGATATTATGCAAGTATGATGTCATACTTTCAGGGAACTTTATCAGGGAATTCAGCCCTCCTTCAAAATATGGAACTTAATTTTCCTTAAATAATAATGATGCTCTGGTAGGTTCAATTCATTTGGAAAGGGCAGGAGGGTTCTATTAAGAAGTCAAATAAGCTATTTTTCCAAAGAGCATTGCAACATGCAGTTGATAAATCTAAGAACACTATAGCAAATGTGAGAAAAACTTGTTGCATTAGATACACCAATAGATATTATTTGTGGAAACTAGCTTTTTCTCCCACTAAGAACAGTCTAATCCTTGTTGAGGGATGGAATTGTACTGAGTGAACTGCTGTAAAAGTGCAGCTTCTTCATACACACAGAACATTATCTCCAGCATGATAGAATGGATTCAGTCAGTATTTTCATCAGCAAAATCTATCTCCAGGCCATGGCCCCTGACTTATCTTTGGGGTGACCGGCAAGGTGAATCCACATTGGACCTGAAATAAGTCTGCCTCAGAAGGCCCTCTGATTGCTGATTAGCCTCGTAGCTACAAAAAAGAAAACCAAAATCAATGCACAAATTTAGCGGCATGTGGGCCAAATCCCAACGAGTCATCTACTCACCCTCTCCTAAACCTGCCTGGGTCCTCGAGTCTGTGGCTTCATCCCACATCTAAGCCTAGGGCTGTTACAGTGTTTGGTACCTGGGTTAGCAGGGGGCAAAGTTGCACAGCAATTCTGTGAGCAGAACTTATATGCTCACATTTACACATCTTACATGCTCTCATGTACTATAAGACACATAAATACATCCGCTATTACTTCTGAAAAAGCCTTGAGGGAGGCCCTCAAATGGACACCATTTCTCATTTTGCTGCCTTCAAAACCTACTAACTCCTAACTGGGTACCCTGCACACAGTCCTCAACTTACCAATCAGAAGCCTCAATCTCAGACATCACCTTTAACATGTAGCAGACTCCTTTAGTGGCAACAAATCTCCTGAAAGAATCTGGGGTGTCGTGCTTGATGCAACCTAGAATTCCAGGAGTTCTGCCCTTCCTAAAAGAAAACAAGAACAAACCCAGAAATTACAAAAGCACCTCACCACCCCTAAACTAAAACCCTGAACTTAAATACTCCCTATATTTAATGGCATCTTCTTCATGGTGTCTTCAAAGCCCCTATTACTTGTAGATGCCCAAAGCAGCTACCAAAAACAAGCTAAAAGAGCCTCTTCACTGAAATGAGAAGAGAGCTCTTACCCTGGCTAATCCCCAGGAGAGAATAAAGCCCCCTAGGAAAGGCTGGGGTTAATATAGCCCTGATTGGGCCCGCCTCTCTTTCCCATGATGCCTTGGGAAAAGGGAGGAAGAAACTCCCACAAGGTATAAAAGCTCTTGAAGGAGCTGCAGCTGTTTGGCTCCTCTGACTTGAATTCAAGGTGAGTAAAGGGCTTGACAGAGGAAAAAACTCTCAGGGAAATAACACAGTTTTCCTTTTTTGCTATAGTTACTTTAGGTAAGGGGGGAGAAATAAAACTTTGTGCTTTGGCAGCATAGTTAGGTAAGTTAGGTAATTTGTTGTTGACTTTGGTAATTATTTTTAGGGGCTACTATATAGTATTCTAGGTGTGACTAAATAATGTGATAAAGAATAGTGATGTCAGGAATGGTGAAAGTCTTGTTAGCACCTCTAAGTGGGGATATCTACATCATACATAAAAATAAGTAAAAGAATACGTGCCCAGGCAGTGTTAAGGTTCTTTACATGCTGGATTTGCTCCTGTTTGAGAGAGTCAGTACTAGGGCACCTGTAGAACTATAACTGAAATGCAGTTTTAAACCCTTAAAATGCTGAAAATGATAGGGTTTTCTTCAACTTAGAATGAGGAAATAAGGTGGTTACCTCCACTTAAACTGTAACATGGCAAATAAATGGCTTGTACTCTTTAACTTAAACCCTATAATTTTGAAAAAGAGTGGTTTCCCTCATTTTAAAGCTTGACAGAGATGGAAAAAGGGGGACTTTTCCCTCAATTCAAACCTCTAAAATGGTGAGACAGCTGGGCTCCTGTAGACTAGTAGCCCCCTGGACAGGCATGCCTAGGAAACCCTCTGAAGGCAACCAGTCACAGTGGGAGCTGATATACTTTGCAGCATGGGGTGACGTGGAGAAAAGTCCTGCTGGTCATTCAGTCGCCTGCATGACTCTGTCTGCCTGTGAAACGCTGGGGTGCTGGGCTTCACTCTCTGTGGAAGAGAACTGTCCTTCTTGTCAGATGCCTTGGGCTAAAATTGCAGTTCTGCCTCCAAAATTCCTCATGTCCTAAGTTTGTATTTATCTAGAAAATTCTCCCAATTTTGTAAGCAGTTAGCAGTAATGTTTCCTCCAGCATCCAAGGCTGCCCTTGGAGTGCTAAAGGCTTCCTACAAACTGACATCAGGAACCTGGGCAGGTGAGTTCAGTTTCCCTTTGTAATGGGGCATGGTTCGTGCCCAAGTCCCTGTGCCTGGCACTGGGCTTCTGCCAGCTAGAATCCTGAATGGATCGGGATTCCAGCCAGATGCAAGCTGCCACAGGTTGGAAGCCTGGCTGCTCTTGGAGGGCTAAAGGCTTCCTACAAACTGACATCAGGAACCTGGGCGGCTGAGTTCAGATTCCCCTAGAAACAGGCCATCGTTTGTGCCCAAGTCCCTGTGCCTGGCACCGGGCTTCTGCCAGCTAGAATCCCGAACGGATCAGGATTCCAGCCAGAAGCAGGCTGCCACAGGCGGGAAGCCTGGCTGTCCTTGGAGGGCCAAAGGCCTCCTACAAACTGACATCAGGAACCTGGGGATCTGAGTTCAGTATCTCTTTGTAAAGGGCCATCGTTCGTGCCCAAGTCCCTGTGCTACCTAGAAGTGAGAAGTGTAAATTCCATTAATCTGCTGGATTCAGGTTTAGAAGACAAGACTGGAATTCAAAATTATCTTGATTTCCTGTGGACATGGCCTGATAATAAGACTAAAATTTGTACAGACATCTTCAAGTCTCTGGCTACTAAAAGAAAAAACTATGGAAAAAGGAACCAATATACCACAGCTTGCTATAGATGACTAATTCTTCTCTATGTATTCTCAGAAAGCACCTTGGAGTAGTCAGTTGAGTTTGAAATAAGGACAACTGGAAACAGAGTTGGTAGTACAGTTAGCTGGGAAGCGCTGCTGATAGGCAGTGTAGAATTTTATGATAATGTTTCTAAATAGATAACACAGTGTCTGGTACTATCATCGAAATACTCCTGCACTTGTGACAGTGCCAGGGTTGACCTAAAACATCTTTTACAGACCCACTGTTCTTTAGGTTTGTGTTCCCATGACCTGTTTTCTTTGTGAATATGAGGGAGTTAAGGGATAAAACAAAAAAAAGTAAACCATTGATAACCACACCTTTTTTGCCTCAATAAAAAGAAAAAAATTACTCAGGAATGATGAACTTCAAAAGACAACTTAATGATATTTTATGAAAAGGAGAAGATAATGATGCAGAGATCAAAGTGGAAATCTTAGAAATGGTTAACTCTTGAATGTTGTTTGATTACCTTTGAAAGGAATTTAAAGAAAACAAAACACAAAATACCTCCCAACAAAGTGAAAGGTTTCCAACTTATGAGGGAAAAGACTGAACTGAACTAGCCTCACACAAGTGTTTCATAAACTATAAAATACTTTTGCTTTTATTCCTAAAGTTATATCCTGGATGGGATAGTATTTACCTGTTACTGTTGGTTTATTTTTATTAATTTATTTTTTATAATCTCCCTTTAAGAGAATCATTTTTACCAAAGAGATTGGTTTGCGAGTTTTAAGTGGAGCAAATTATTTAGCTGAACATCAGAATATTTAGTTTTATTTTTCTAAATGTCTACATAGAAATTTAAGATAATTTCTTCAATTTGAATCTAGAAATTACTGATGACAGTCAGATGCTGGCAGAAGGCTTACAGAAATGAATATAATATATGCTATTTAAATAGTAGCTCAAATTGTGCAGAGCTGTAAGCAAAGCATGAGTACTTCACAAGAGGCATTAAGTCCCTCTTGTGCTGGTAAACTTGCTGTGTCGTCTTATTGCCAAGCAATAGAAATGTAATGTGCTGATCTGGAGAGACAGAATTTTCCCACTCTTGGAAAATTTTTGTGATTTCCCAAATGCTTTCATGCAGTGTTGGCCAGAAAGCTTGGCTAAATATATCCCTTGTGGATTTTCTTATTGACCAGTATAATTATAATGAGGGAACATTCAAAATTTTCAAGGAGACAAAAAGAGACTTAACTCCAAAGCATTTAATCCCCATTTTCCTCCAGTTTTACCCAGGGTTCACGATATTCATGCTTGATTTGGGTTAACCTACTTTTTTTTCTAATTAATAATTCAATATTTATACAAAATAGACAAGATCAAGCAGTCGAAATTAAATCAGATGTTATAAAATAGCCAAGTGTCTGCTTAACAAAAGTGTCTGCTTAACAAAGAAAGAGATTTAAGTCAGACAGAAAAGAGGCAAAGTATGCTGAAACACCATAATCAGGCTCCTGCTAGTTACTCTGGAGCAAACAGACGTGCAGTCAGCCCAACCTTCTTTCCTTTCAGTCAGCCCAACTTTTCTTCCAGTACTTTTGTAACTGATGTTTCATTCACACTGGTGCATTCCCACAGAGAGTCTTAATAGTGACTAACAGGAGATTTAATGTTTTTTCATAAAATTTATATATACTTCTCTACTGGAACTTTCTATCATGTCCTACACAATTCAGAATCCGCCTACTTTAAAATGCCCTAGAAGCCTAATTTTGCCCTTGTTTCAGAGTTACCTTTCTTTTCCAAATCTGATGTAAGAACTTCAGTTTTTTCTGAGGTTATTTGTAACATCAGTGGTTTTCCAGCAGGTTCCTATGACCAGACAGAGACCCTTCTTTCTCCACAAATGGTCAAATGATGGAGCTTTGCTGTCATTGCTGCTTCAAAAAGCAAATGAGCAGGGCAGATATTTGCTAATGAGGAACAGCAAATATCAGATGCTCCACAAGTCCCTCTTCCCATATATATGCGTAAAGACTGAATCCAGGTCCAGAAGCTGAACTGCTGCAGCATTAGCCAACACAGCTTGGCAGGTATGCTATTCTTACCTTCTGTAAAGACTCTGCAAAGTTTGACTGCATCATAATATTCATTCTGTCGCCATACCGTGATTCAACATGTGCTTATTATGGCTGCTCTAGTCACATAAAAAATTAGCCAGATCAGCACACAGAGCTGAATTTAATTATAGAAACAAAGTAGCCTTCCCTCTTTTCCTGATGTGAAAATCTGTATCTTTGAAAAAACAGATATTTCTAATACTTTTAAAATTTTGTAAAACCGGTTGTTATATTCCAGCTGAACTGTTGTCAGGCACTGGAACAGGCTGCCCAGGGAAGTGGTTGAGTCACCATCGCTGAGGAGGTATTTGAAAGATGTGTAGATGTGGTTCTTACAGACATAGTTTAGTGGTAGACATGGCAATATTAGCTTAATGGTTGGGCTTGATGACAAAGGTTTTTGCCAACCTAAACTATTCTATAATGTTATAATTCTATCAGGCTGATATCTGAAGCTACTTACTACTATCCATTGCAGATTTATCTTGGAAAGAGTCTACTGGAGTGGTAAAAAGCAGTCTCAGAAAAAGAGTGCTGTAGAGTTTCCTGAACACAGGGTTCAAGCCTTCTCATTAATAAAATAATTTAATTAATTAATATACTAGACCTGTTTTCTAAAAGGGCTATTACAACCAAAGTTAAACCATGACATTAATCATAAAAGTTGACACTGCCATCAATAGGCCATCCTTCTTCTGTAGGCCATCAGTATTGTCAAACAACAGTTATGGATATGTAAAATTGACAACTATATATTCACATGAATATTCAGTTTTTGAATGGAAATTTAGAATATGGGTTGTGACACCCTGAGAGCTTACTCCTTTAATCAGAATCACAGGAGTAATTTATTTGAGTAGCACCCATTATTGACACTGAGGGAATTGATCAGTTAATTTATAAACTGAACAATTTAAAACAATGTGGCAGAGTTGATCACACTGTTTGATTCTAAATTAAAAAGGATATCTAGAAGAAGTATTTAACTTAAAAAGACACAAAGAAATTTCACTGCTGTTTGGTGCTATTTAGAACTGTTTCTGTGTAGGAAGCAAGACAGAGAAATTATATTTATAATAATCATGACTGATATTCATGGTGAAAATTGAAAGATATTTGTGAACATGCATGATATTTATTATAGAAAATGTGATTTTGCATTCCAGATTGGGGTAATCTACTAAGTACACCATGCTATGTTCCATGTTAAGTATCTTTAAATTTCAGGGCAGCAAAGCATGCTTTATTGTATGTTAGTTTCTGGGCCTAAATTCATGGATGCTGGCAGAAAATAAATAAAAAATAAAATCCTGTTTGGCTGGCAATTAATATGTAGGCTGTTTAAAATATTTATTAATTAGCAGATTAGTGTGTATGTTCAATAGAAGCAGACAAGCATGAAAATCTGAACATGTAAATATGATTAAATTACATCAAAAATTAGATTCTTTATCTTCAAATCAACAGAAGAGTGTGTAATTTGCACCTATTCATCAGAATAAACAGGTACTTTGTTTCTTAATAAAGTCTTTCACATGAATGCATGCCTACAAGCAAAGCAGAGCAGTTATTTTTGTAATAAATTTACTGTATGGTATAGGAAAAAGTGAGATGAAATTCATTAGGTATCTATTTTGTCATGAAAAGTGGCCCTAAATGCTGAAGGACAGGTACTTTAAAATCTAAAACATTCAACAAATAAAAAACAAATTGCTTTTCTAGTCCCACCTCCCATCATAAAATATCTGGGGGGGAAAAAATGAACAAGAAATTTTCAATAATAGGCAAATAAAAAACTGAAAATCCATTAGTTCAACTATACATTAAACAGAGAAAAAAGGATGTCTTAAATGTCAAATTTTATCACCATGGTCAAAACCAAAAATCTGGATACATTACTATTACTATTGATATTGTATTAACATTTACTTTAAGAGTTGTACAATTGGATTTTTAAAATGTTTAAATAGTGAGAAAAAATGGATCACGTTTTAATATATAAATATTTTCAGTTCTATATTTAGAATAAATCTTCAAAATATGTATGTTTAAGTGTATTTACCATAATATTCAGTAATGTTTTTCTAAAACATCCTTCAATGAGAATTAAGGTAAGGTAATAAAATTACCCTATGTGGTTAATAAAAACAATTTCTAAAAATAATAATCCATCAACTTTTAATGATGTAATATAAAATTGATTCATCAAAAGAAAGGTGTTATTATTAATTTTTTAAATGTTCTTCTAAAATATATTTGAATTTTTATTCAGCCTTTCTTCAAATTATGTCAGAAGAGAGACTTTATGGAAAATGAACTACTTGGGGGGGAAAAAAAACCAATAAATTAACTTCTGTCTTTGAAATTTCTAATAAAAAGTGTGCTGACATTACTAAAATAAACACTGTTTTAGGAAACTAAGTTGAGAATGTGGTCCTTTTTTTTAATGAAATTTTGTTTGTTTCCAAATCAATCTTCTTGATTGCATTGAATTTATAATTTATTTTTTAAATAGTTGTTTAGAACTCCCTCATTGACGTATTAGAACTTTTTAAAATGTAATTTAAAATAGATCAATACATAAAATGATATGCACGTATTCTCCAAATTATTTCAAATATTCTGTTGTCAAAACATTTTTATTAATGATATTGTACACTAGAGCAGTAGATTAATTAAGGTAATGAACTTCTGAAAATAGAATAACAATGTTATGTATAATGGCAGGATGCATTCTGGGTCAGCTCCATCTTACATTCCTTCCTGTGCAATGACAAATTTCAACTTAATATGATTTCACATCTAAAGCAAGATCAATGAGGTCAGATTTTTTGAGTTGAATTGACTAGATTTTTCCATTTCTGTTGTTCCTAGCTGCTGTTCTAAGCGGGATACACAAACCTGAAAAACATATGCAGGACAGTTAAGATACCTGAAGACACAGCAAGTGACCCAGTCATCCAACCGCCAGCAGTGGAATCAAACCCTAGAAGAGTAAAGCAGAAGTCCCAAAAATCTTCTCTTGTACCTGCCAGCCTCTTTGGACTTTCAAATACCATAGAGCTTTTCAAGTGGAACTAGAGATGGAAATGCACATCTCAAGTGGGCAATTGAGCCAAGCTTCTGAAGTTAAACTTCTGAATCTCGAGTATCACCCTTAATGACTGAACTCCTTCAAATAGCTTTCTTACATCCACTAAAATATACTAATCTAAAAATTAGTACTGATCTTAAAATGTCTAATTATAATCATCAGTGAATGCTATCAGCAGAGCTGCATTAGAGGACAAATCATCTGTAGTTATCAGAATCTGAACTTACCAACACGAAAAGATTGGTTTCAGGGGGTGGAAAACCTGCTTTCATCAAGCTGGTATATTTATAGACCAATCATCTGACAAGATGTCAAAACATGAGAGGAATTCCTGGAAATGAACACAATTGCAGTGTAAAGTAAGTTTAAATGAACTTCAAATTTTATAAAGAGCAAACTCTAGACTTTTCACTTTTTTACTGTAAATAAAAAATCTTGAAAATAATGTTGTCCATACTAATATTTGCTACGTCATGTAACTGAATGTTGTATATAAAATAAGGAAATATTGAGGTGGAAAGGCTGAATAAAATTTCAAATACAAACATAAAAAAGCAGTCTCTTACTAACACGTGTGTATGACATAAAACATACATTTGCACTTCAATGCCCACCTGAATAAAATCATAGATTCTTACATATGGTGGATTATAAAGCTATGCTGCAAGAAATACAAATGCATCTGACTTGCAGGACTTCAAGCAACTGAATTCTGTTTTAGATGAGCCATTTATGATCTTTGTGTTTATACAGTAGTTCATGCATTTCTATTCACAAATACACTACAAAAAATTATTGTCTATATAGACAAAACATTGTTGAATATTTCAGCCTTGGCAGTAAATATTCAAGTAAGAGCAATTGAAGAAAATGCATTTAAGAAACATAAGATATAGATCTTCTCTACATTTCAACAGTCTCAATTTTCTTTTTTTATAATATAAAGGGGGCTTTTGTTGTTATATTCAGCAAATTAGTATGTGATTATCTTTTTTTAATAGGAGAATATTTAATCTTCCTTATGATAACATAAAATTCAGAATTATGTATCTTAGAAAATGTAAATTTAAATAATAATTACACATAAATGCGTAGTATAATTGGCAGATATCTCAAAATGATAATCTAAATATTTGACTTTTAGAAACAAGTTGTGGCGAACATTCTAACGCTGAACTGAGATGTGCATAAAATGCAACACAATTATTTCATATTTAACCTGCACGGGCCACTGTTATAATAGAAACTTGTGCCATCAGTCAGGGTTTAAACCAATTTTTGCTTTAAAATAACTAGGTTATCATTTCAGTTTAAAATCTCGAGTAATAATCACCCAATAATATGCAATATATATATATTACACAACTTTTACAATATTATCCCTTCAATTATGCTATGAAACTGCAATGAGTCCTCTTCATCATGTGCTTCCACTTCAGATCCTTAAATCACATCCTCAACACCACCAAAAGATCAGTTTCATTACCTTCCTTAGTAATTGCAAAAATTAAAAAAAATACAAACTTGTTCAGAGGATAGGAAAATTTTCGTGAAACTTGCGCTTTTTTTTGTTCTGTCAGTTGCAAAAATTTCATCACTCTAGAACATGTATTATCTTTATCACTATCCATGCCTTCCAAGTGCACAGTTCTGCACCTTGATAACAGTAAACCGCTCTATGATATTCAGTTCTGACTACGTTTTCATAAACTTTTCTCTAATATATTGCTAGTTCATTAATTTTTCTTAAGCCTGTTATATATTTTCATGAAGTCAGTTTTACGGAAATGCTGTGTATTAGCTCTGCTGACTTATCAATCTTTTGAGCAGGGACCTGCAAATGATGGAACCACAGCTGGATTTTGGTTAAGCTAAAAAATCAAGGACTAGACAGAAATATAGCATCTCTGTGACTACAGGAGAAAAAACCTCTACAAACAAGCAAACACAAACAAAAACCATGAACAAACAAACAAAAAACACCAAGAAACCCACAAGCAAACAAACAACACCGCCCAAGAAAAACAAACCAAAAAAACCCCCCAAAAAACCCCAACCAACAAAATTCTTGGTATCTGAGTGAAGACCAGAAATCAAATTTTTTGTTGTTCCCCTCTATCAATCACAAGTAAAGGCAGAAGACCATTTCCTGCAGTCTAAGTAATACTCTCTACAACAAATCCAAGAGCTTACTTAATATATCTATATTGGTTTCCCATGTATTCTGGGAGGACTACTTTGTTTCTATTTTTAGGAGACATAAAATAGGCATAGTTGAACTGCAATTCTGGCTCTGATCAGGTCATATTGTTGTTTTGTCTAAAAGACTCCTATTTTCTTCCTGCCCTATAAATCTAAGGCATTGCCACAATCTAATTAGTGCAATAATAGAAAGATTTTGGACCAGATATCTATCCAGCTTTCTTTGAAAGAACCTTTTAGGCTAATGATTGCTGACATTGAAATTGCTAAGTTTATTACCTGGCTAAGCCTTTGAATAAAAGGCATATTGATGAATCAATCTCATCTTTTGAAGAGTGTATCAGGAATATACTATTCAATTAGTATCCTTCAGACCTCCTTGTATTTTTGCTTATATTTATCTGACATGCAAATAATCAATAATGTCCCATACAGCTAGGTATGAGGTTGTGGGTTGTTTTTTTAAACAGATTTCCAAATGACTACTGTTTGATAAACTATTTTGTACTGGTGGTTTACAGATAATTTTCTGCATGGATTATGACTTAGGTTTTCATGCCTTATAATATTCAGTTATTTAAGGGACTGTTACGTTGTTCTTGCCTGTTGTAGTATTTATTCAATTATTTTGTTTGCTTCCTCTAAGTAAAAGGTTTTATCTGATTCTGAAGTGTGGTAAAAACAAGTCTTTTTTCTTAAAGCAATCTTAAATACAATTTACCTACATGCAGCTCCCTGATCTGGTATGGCCCTCTGCTGATTACCCTCTATTAGTTTTCCAGCTTGGTAGTGATGAGATTGAAGGAAGAAGTCCTATGGCAAACAAAAGGGTCTTTGGGGTACGGGAACGTTTGGTCAAAGAAGTAGATGCATAGGCTGTGTTCTCCTCAATGCCAGAGGTGAATACTGAATGGAGCAGGAAAACTAGCCTGATTACTACATGACTTAGAGGGTAGTAGCGCTGTTGGGGGAATTTTGGTGGTTTTGACTATTGGGTAGTTTACATGGCACTAAGCCTGCTCATGACAGGTGGGTCCACTTGTCTGAAAGGGGGAAAAGGATTATGACTCATGACTCAGGGACTGTTTTGAGAGGGTTTTAAACTATGTTTGAAGAGGGAAGTGGATACAGCCAACCTTACTGAGATGAGCCAGGAAGTGGCATGCTAATCTTAGAGGTGGAATGGATCTGCTGAAGTGCATCTACAGCAATGAAACCCTAAAAGGTAGGTCAGGCCCCCTTGCTACCTTTTCTCTCTTTTTCTCTCTGGCTGTTTCCTTCTCTCTGTTTCTTCTGTCTTTCTCTTTTGTTTTCTTTGTTTACCCCAGCTCTGGACTATCCACACAGCAGGACCAACACAGGATCTAAGGACTAGTGATATTTGCTTTCCTCTCTTGCTTAGTCTGGTCAAAGCACAGCCATTAACTTCTACTCTCTACTCCAAAGTGAACTCTGCTGTGGGACTGGAGAGCTCGTGTAATGGTGTATTGTGGCTTGTAAGCCAGCCCCTTTGAGGAGTTTGTTGTGGGAATTGAGAACTTACTGAAGTATACTATAGAAAATTTAGGGCTTGTTTGCCTACAGTTTTGTGGAAACCTATTTACATTTAAAATCTCACTATTTAACAACTTCTCTATCTAAATAATGGGCTGATCACTGGAGTTATGGTGGCTGTATAACAAAATCATTAGATTTCCTGACATGTATACAGTATTTGTCTTTGTTCTGCCTGACAAGAATTTATAACAAACATCACAGCCCCTGCCTGTGGGTGGTGACACTGCCTAGAAACTGATCACAGCAAGAAGTGCCACAGACAAATTATCTGCACAATGAACATTTAATACATATCTCTACATATTCACTTTTTCCCCTAAACTAAAAATGTTTTGCCTTGATTCATCAAGTACTACTTTCTTCTTTTTTGTCATCTATAGAGTGATATTTTTCCCAATATCTGTTTAAAACTTTGATAAATATGAGGAGATTCACAGGATCTAGAGAAATGAGTGAGAAACAGGATATTATCAACATCTATCAAAATGGATCTTACTTTTCAGATCTTATTAACATTATTTTTATTTATACATCATTGTAGTCTGAAAACACTGCATAAGTAATTCATATTATTTAAGATTTAGATATTTTCAATTAGAATTTTTTTTTTCTTTCCTGGTTACTGTTCCTCTCCCTCAATATCTATGTCTTTTCATTTAGAACTAAAGGTGTTATCAAGGCTTACTGATAGAGTGACAGTGTCATCTAAGAAGAAAGGAAGAGAAAAAATAGAAAGGTTCCATCAAAGTAGGTACTTTGAGAAATGCTTCTGACAGACCCAGACTGAAGTTGACAGCAGCTGGATTATGTAATCAATTTATGTAACTATGTAAAGAAATCTTCAAGAGGAGGTGAAGGTGGTTTTGATATATATATATATATTTTTTATTTTGTAACATCTGTGGATACCATTTCACTGTTAGGCACGGGCAAAGTTTTTATGTTGCAACACAAGAAACTGATGATGCATCTGCAAAATGCAAACAATTTCTCTGGAAAATTAATTCAATTTTTGTATTCAGTATACATTAAAAAGTAAGAGCAATCAGTGAGTATGCTAGTTGATATTTTCCATGGAAAACAGATGTGTGCTGCATGCACCCTTCAGGCGAAAAACAGTAAAGGGAAAATGCTTTCTCTCCAGGTTTTCTTTTGCTATTACTTTTACTCTGAAGTGATGAGAGTAAACCCATTCAAACAGTGTCCTGGCAGCAGTTTGACGTTTTAAAAGATCAAAAAGTACCATGTTAGATATCTAGGGAGCCCCCAGACTGCAATAACACCAACAAGGAAAGTAATAAAGTAAGGAACAAGCATATGGTCTGCAGTTGCATTTCTTGCTATTGATTCTGAAACTGCTGAAGTGGAACTTCTTTATCAGCAGCTACATAATCAGCAAGTCAAAGGAATGCATCTCTGTCGGAAAATACAGTAAAACCACTGTGTCAATTTAATCAAAAGATATCAGTTAGAGAAACCTGGAAAATTACATGACATTACATACTGATGGATGTAAGACTGCTGAGATCTGAAACTCAAACTGCCAAGAAATGCCTGGAAACACAGGCATTGAATTATCTATCTTTGAATTATTAGACCCACATGTTATCTGTTGGAGCTTCCTAACATGTAGAGGAAGCATTCTATTGCTGTACTCTTTAAAAAATAATGATTTGTACACTCAAAAGTGAACCAGTCCTACTGGCTGCACACCAGCTTATGTTGCAATGTCTTTGTCTCCTATTTTTTAGTGTTAGTGTGATTACCATAACCAATGGCACTTCAGTAAATTCAAAAGAATAATTTGAGACAATAATAAATCTATAAAGCCCTTCTACTATAGAAAGTTACTTGCTTACTCTGAAGCCGTACAAAAGACCAGATGCAGTTTGAGACATTGTCGTTACTTCTCTGACTTCCAAGGAGGTTTGACTTCCAAGAAAAAATATTTTAAGAGATTATAACTGAAGCATATCAGCTCAGGGTAAAACTAAGACTCAGGAGAAAAAAAAAAAACACAACAGGTTTTAACATTATATTTAACTATGCTATGTCATTGTGTGAGACACTTTGGATTTGCTTTATTTTATATGTAGAAAGAAGATAAATTAGTGTTCAGGACAACAACGTTCTCATTTACTCATTTTTTCGGGCATTCATTATAGGAGGGCTTTTTATCTGCTGGGTCTGTTTAATTTGGCTTTTGCTCCATCAATTTAAAAGAATTGTTTTAAATGACAGTAATTTCTTAGACATATTGAGTATAAAAACATACCTGAAGAAATGCTTTTGCAACTTCTAGAACTAATCAGAATTAATACTTGAAAAAGCAAATTTGCAAAAACAGGAGGAAAAAAAACTTTCATTCATCTTCATAAAAATCCTTGTTTGATCTGTTTGAAAAACAGCACAACCTTCAAAGTTATTTTATGGATTTGAGGAAACTGCTGCATCTTCTGCATAGAAAATCGCATAGAACAAGATCACTAGTTGGTGTTTGACTTTATTGAACTTTACAGACTGCAATATATTAACAGAAGATAATTTGTATCTAGTGTGTACGATGATTCAGAATTTGGCAATATGAAATATTTTGCCAGAATATATGGCAAGATGAAAACCTCTGTCACACTAAACTTTAGGGATTATGAAGGAATTTTTATCTTCAATGCCCTGTTGTTTTAATGTTGTTTGGTGTTATATTTAGAAAGCTGTGGTTACCATGAAGCTGTACATGTTGCTGTCTTTATAAGAAAAGTCCTATTGATGTCTGAGACTATGAACTTAAGCAAAAGTCTCAGCTTTACTGTGTCCTTTCTTTCCAGCAACAAATGCATATATATCAACCTAAGTGCCTTGTTACATCTTTTCATAATCATGAGCTGTGTGAGGCAAGGAAAGTTCTGGGCCAATATTGTGACATTATGAAGAGATTTTAATTTATAATGTATTATAAGTATCAATAATAATAGGCCATGTCATTATTTATGCCCTTCTTAATTGCAAGCTTGGAGAGCAATGACTCAGTTAGGAAGTCATTGGTAAAAAGTTTCAAAGATATAAGGGAGATCCAAGCTGTACAGTGCTTGCCCTTGAAAAATATTCTGTACCTTCTGAGTCACAGCACTATTTGCAAAGAGTTTTGCACTGAATATACTGACATAATGATTGCAGCAGCAGATTATAAATAGCTGTGTTTATACATAGCTCTAAACTAAAAGAGCAGCAGCTTGCTTGAGACATTTTTAGTAAGAGTTTTCCCCCATTCTTTAATTTATTCTTTTCTCCATGATGCTTCAGAGCAACCTGGGCTGGAAACTTTAAAACTTATGACTCCTCAACATGAAAACAGACAGTTCTTAATCACATTTTAGGTGTTGTGGTTTTCAGAGAGAGGAGCAGCAGCTGTATGCTTGTCCTGTTTCCTTAGCAACGGAGCAAGGGGAGCTCAGGAGACTCTGCTGAAAAGCCTGAGATGCTCACGTGTTGCTCTCAGTATCTCTCTCCACCTGTCACAGCCTACGAGAGGACCAAAATCAAAACCAGCTTGCCAAGGGAAGGTTCTGTATATATAATTTAGTACTACTCCATACCAAATGTGTGATAACTGAATACTAAATTTGCTTAGTTAAGCATTTAGTGATCAGAAGGGGGCAGAAAAAAAATGTGTATGCTAAGCTCTCAGCTATGCCACTTTAAATTTCCTTATCAATTTTACAGCATTTCTTTAAAATACTTGCTCACAGTGAAGATACTGAATAAAATCTTCCTACTTTCAAGGACAAAAAATACTCATTGTTTCCATTTTTTCATCTGGCCCAAACTGTGGAGCCATAGTAAAATCAATTTTCCTTTGAAAATGGAAATACCTTTATGGTATTCATGGTCCAATCTTCATGGTACTTAATAGAAATGACATATTAAATGTGATAATTAATTTAAAGAGAAGTATTAAATAAATAAACAAATATCCCAAACACACTCCCTCCCCCAGGTTTTTAAAGACTTTACATTAGATTAATCTCATCTAACTTTAGGTGCACAGCTGTGGCATTATAAGAGGGCATAATCCTATTCTCCATCTATAATAAAAAGAAAATATAATTGCTATTTTTGGTTCCATCTCCTCCACCCCTGGAGCAGTGTGACCCCCATAGCAGTCATGGCCTGACGGAATCTGAAGCAAGGTCTTTTTCTATCAAATGGTAATTGGACTGACTGACTGAGGTTTTGGTTGCATATACATGGTATTTTCTGCCTTTTGGACATAGCAGGATTTGGGTGGGTCAGTAAGGTGAGTCATCCTCTCAGCAGAGCCTGCAGTTCTTTTCTCCCCTTCAAGGGAAACCTAACACAAATAATTTTTCAGTTGAGGTTTCATTTCACTACTCCTTCCCTGGCACATCTTATGACTTCTTTAGCATGGGTGTTAAAGAAGCCAAAGCTGTTTTGTTGGTTCCAGATGCAGGCTCAAATGAAACACCCACCCACCACTCCATCAGGATAAAAAAAAAAAAAAAAAAAAAAAAAAAAAAAAAAAAAAAAAAAAAAAAAAAAAGCAAACACAAAATGCAGCATTGTTGGATAATAGAGAGCAATAAATCTATCATCTGTCTCTTACTTCCATCCCTTCAAGATGCCAAGAGAATTGCAGAATCAAAGTCTATTGAAATCCTCCTTTTTCTACCCAAGAGGTCTTAGAGGTTCTGTGTACTGTCCTAACCATTCCTACTCTATTGCCATTAATGGTCCCAACCACAGAAAGAGGCAGAGCTTTAACTTGGATCAAATGTGTGTGAGTGTGACATTAGTGAGTGCATGAAAGAGCAAGCTTGGAGATAAAACATCCCATCCCATGAAGGAAAGTAGAAGGAAGAGAAGGTGTCAGGAGAAAATGAGCAGGGAGAGGGCCTCATATTCTGTTTACTAATCTCACAGACTGTGACTTCATGTTCTCCAAAAGCATATTCCAATTCATTTTAGGATAACAGAGCTTTGAGCTGTTGTCAAGGCACAAACCAAATTATCTTCCCATACATTGCAGTCTTCCACCTCATAAGTTGCAAAACAAACCATCTAAAACTGAGTGCTCATACTTGCGAATAAATACTCCTGTCCATATTTCAGAGGGAACAATTTGGTTTATTTTTATATAGTTGAAGTGGCTGATACTGGCCTGAAATATTGCATATATGGTCTAGAGTTATTCCTTGTGTGTATGCTTACACTGTGATATCAGATGCAATATATATACTTTTTTTTTTTAAATAAATGCAAAATATTCATGGTGGTAATAGAAAAAGAAGTGCTTAGTCCTGAGGTGGAGATAAATTTAAACCCTTGAAATTAATAACACTTTCTGTGGCTTTTGTCCAAAAAATTCTTTTTCCTAACTACTTTTATCCCTTATTGAGATCATTATTGTCCAATGTTTTCAAGTTATTCAAAGACTATGTGTTTTATTTCAGTTCACTGTCATTTTAATAATCCAGAACTGGATGTTATTTTTTCTTCGCCTCATCTCTTGGTCTGTTGTACTGGCTTTTTGAAACTTGACAAAACACAAAGAAGGTTTTCATTCCTCTTAGTCTTCAGTTCTGTTGATTTATTAAAGAGTCAATAGATTTTGAGCAAGTCTAAAACATGTTTCAAGAGTTGTTGTTTTTTTTTTCTCTCTTCTAGTATTTATGTTGAATTCCAGCAGAATTTTTTGGTAGTTTGAGGCTTTCAGTTCCTTCATTTATAACTGAAACAATGACAGTTTATTTACTGTACAGAAAAATGAATGCTTCAAAGCTGTACTCTTGTGAGATTAATTAAGTTGAATGAGTAGAAGGAACACAAAGCAGAGTTATGTTTGCTTGCTTGTCAGTGCTAAGACAATAAAGGAAGGACAGGGATGCTACAGAAAGAAAATCTGGATTCAATGAATGTTTGGAAATAAATTCAGGACACTATGTCATTTAAGCATTGAGATATTCTTAAGGGATTGAAATTATATGACTTAAATACAAATATGCCAATTTTTGCAAAAAATCATAGGCAAGTCTGGTCAATCTGTGGACTTATTTGTGTCCCAGATGCAGAATATAAATTTCAAAGGTGCACTTCTCTCAAAAGAACCCACTGCATGCTATATTTTCAGAGAGACAATTTTTAAAATTCTTTACTAATCTTAGGCTTTTAAACTAGTTTAGCTGTTTTACACATTCATCAAGATGTGTTCCATACGCTTCTTTATTTCATGCGTTAGGACATATAAGGCCCTTATGATGTCTTGAAATTCTCTACTTTCACCACAACTGCTGTTACTGAATTGCTGTCTAAAATGAAAGAAATGTTTTCTTTTCCATAAGCAAACAGTGGGGTTTTTGTCTTTCTTTTTTTTTATTTATATCAGAGGTTAATTAAAATATAAATCATTCTGCAGTATGATTGATAGATAAAATAACTATAGATAGGTAGCATTAATACAGAACCAAAGAAAGCCTTTTCATGAAGGAATTTATCTTCTGTACAATGTTTTAAACACAAAGACTAGAAAGATATTTTTGTTGCTATCACCTTATAATGGTTTGGTATGTTATAATATAACTTACTAAATATTAGAAATAAGAAGAGGTAGAAATTCAGAGGGATTTCTTTCTGCTTATTGGTTGTCTACCCAGAGGCAGGAGGAACAAATGAAAAATAAATGCTTTACATAAAATTTTATGACTAATTTTTAGTGCTTTGATTGAATCAAGTAAGCAGGTTTCACACAAGCACATTTATTCTGCAGTTTTAGTTGACTATTAATCACTTGTCTTAATCTACTGCCTAATGATGTTATGAAATTTTAAAGATCTGGCACTTACCCCCATGAAGGTGTTTGCATTTTAGTCACAAATAAAATGACTCCTCTTTTCCATTACTTCCGCATTAGACCAATGTGGATTTAATTAATTCACATTTATACAGCATTTTCATATCCTTGGATGACTTCCACAATAGAAATGTCAAGTGGTAGTTTTAAATAGCAGAGTTTGACCAAAAAAAAGCAACCCATTATATTTTATTTGAAATAGTTGAGATTCTATTATTTATATAAGTTATTTACTATTAATAGAATGGGAAAATGTTTTATTAACAACTATTAAAAGTTTGTATATTGATTTCTTAGTAGAGGGATGACTTAGATTGGAAGGGATCTTAAAGATCCCATAATTTCAATCCCAGCACCATGAGCAGGGATTACACCCATTATACCATATTCAAAGCCTCATCCAACCTGGCCTAAAACTATTCCAGAGATGCGTAATCCACAGCTTTTCTGGGCAACCTGTTTCTGTCCCTCACTGCCCTCTGAGTAAACAAGTTCTTCCTAATACCTAACATAATTCATTTTCTTCCTTGTTCCCTCCTTGTCCAATAATTATGTCAGTGTAAAAAGACACTCTCTCTTTTTTTTCTCTAAGCCCCCTACAAGTACTGAAAGGCGTCAAAAAAATTTCTCTGAAGCCTTCTCTTCTCCATACTAAAAAAATCCAGCTCTCAAAATGTTTTTGCAAGAGAGGTGTTCCAGCCCTTTGCTCATCTTTTGGCCCTCCTCTAGACTAGCTCTAACAAGTCCACATCTTCCTTGTGTTGCAGACTCCAAACCTAGTTGCAATACTTCAGGGGATAAATAGAATGTACTTTAAAAAGAAATTTATTTGTTATGGCTTCTGCAAAGATTTTAAGGTCTTAGAGTACCAAATTTTACTGTACCAAACAGTCTGATACTGGACTAGTAGGTTGCAGTAATTTATTGCTACAAACCTTCATGACACTGAGATGCATTAACTCCTGCTAACACTGGTGAGACATGAAACTGCTCAGATCTGTACTGAAATCCTCAAAATTTTCATCCAATTTCAAGTATCTAAAGAGGAAAAAGCATTGAGAGACTGTAATTTACACATGGGGCTTACTAAATGAAAAGTGTAACTCTTTAGGTCATCTAACTTGCTTATGTATGTTGTATCTTGATGATCATTTTGTGTGCCCGTGAATCTTTTTCAGACTTTTCATTTTCTCAGGTGGATTTCCCTTCCTATTTTGCTGTGCAAATGCCATGACTCTGCCTCATTATAATGCCTCACAAGCAGCTTTCCTGAGCAGCATACCTTATTTTGTACAGTTTATTTATGACCATCTCTGTGGTGCTGTCCATACTTCTTCTTCAACACCTGAATTGTCTGCTTGACTCCATGTCTAAAAGGTAACACACCCATCTGCGTGATACTTTATGTCACTATTGTAATTTCAGTTGCAGGGGCTGATTGATGACTGGATGGGAAATATCAAAATTCTTTCTACTTGCTTGGAAAATATTATAGTTCTGCTAAGATTTTCCCAACTCATAAATGAGATGTCATTGTCGTATCAGAACACTTCCCAGCTGTAGATATATTTTCTGTGCTACCTCATATACTGACTTTTCTGCATTTTCTTATGATTTCTAATGTCTAAGAAGAAGAAATCCTGTTGTATAATACTTAATAAGCATGCTGCAGAACATTCATGTTTTGTATTACTGACACAATTATCTATTTTATATTTTCTTTGATATGTTAAGCTAATTGACTCAGTGAAATAGCTTTAACAGACACACCATCTTTGAATTGTCTTGAACACACTTAATTTTACCATAACATATTTCTACTAAGAGTAGTCTTATTAATATTAAGGAGTGGGTGTTTGCAGGAATGTGAAATAACTCTCCTGCAATGCTTAGAGAGTAGGAGAAAATATCTTCAGCCTACAGTTGTTTCAGATTAAATGTTGGACTTTTCCTGCATTCCAAAACAAAAGCATTTTGAAGTGTGTTTTTTGACAAATGATCCTACAGATTTCCCACCCACAGATGCTTAAATGCACAGAGACAGGTACTGTGCAGCTTGGAAAAATACTTTGAAATAAAGTCAGAACTAAAAGCATTCTCTGGATTTGACTGTGAAAATGCCTCCATTTGATAAAGAGATCAAGATGGTACTTGATGTAAAATCTGCACAGAGGCCAGGCATTGTGCCTTCTCTGACCCATGCTCTCTGAAATCTTACATTTGAACAAGTCTATGTGCATAAGTAAAGCCTCATTCTAACAGGACTTTGGTGTTATGTCATCTTGGGAATGTCTGCATTGGAAAACATTTTTTTAAGTTTCTTCCTCTATTTTCATTCCCAGGTTGACTTAGAAAAATATTAAGATGAGGCTAATGAAAAATTTTGTGTAATTGATGTTGGAAACTAAAATTATTCTATCACAGAAATACATAGAGAAAAAGCTAGAGACAAGAAACCATAAAATTTCTTATATTGTGAGATTTTATCGTGCAAATTACTTCTTGGTAATGTTGTGGCAGTACATGTTTAGCTGAAGAGCTATGAGTTAGAGTTCATGTCATTGTGTTCTAATTTAGCTATTTATATGAAAATAAAATAATTCTTTATTAAACTAAAACAGACATATGCAATAACAAATGCATTTTCTTATGTTTTACTTAACAAAAATAAATGCTGTAAAAGAAACGGTTGGAAATACTTCACTGTGGGAAATACATCTCAGTGTGTATTCAGGGTCTCAGTGCGTGTTTGTAGGTTGTGTCCTGTACTCAACATAACACTTCTATCATATCAAAATTTCTTTTGACTGTGTGTCAAACATGTAAAATATTTTCCAAAGTAATTTCCTCTAGATGTAACCACTCCTTTCAACAAAAGTAAAAGTACTTATAGCACACCTGAATGTCTTTTATTATCTGATATGAACATATCACATCAGAAAATATCTGAAAAATATCATCACAGCTTTTCTATTTTCACTGTCTACTGAAGCTCAAATTCTTAACTGTGTTTTTCACTTCTAAAGATAGCTTTTGAGGGTCACATTTACAATGAATTGCAACTTAATGTCTAAATATGCCACAAAATAAAGTCTGAGATCACACAGCATTTCTGTTTGTGCTCTCTTCTTTCATATACATTTCAACTCAAGCAGACGCATCTTCGTCAAAGTAAAATCTTGACATTTGTGTGATGCATGCAACAGAAAGGACAACATGACAACACCCTCCAGTCTTGAACTAATGAGCTAAAAAATCTAAACTATCCCAATCAATTGTTCTTGCTTCCAGCATTATCAAATAATTACAATCTCTTATTTCCCTTTTCCTTTTTCGTGAGGAAACCTGTATAGAAACTTGCTTAGATAAGAATATAAGTAAAAAAAAAATTGGTTTTCATTTTTCAAATCAACAAAAGACTTCTCAAACTGCTGAACAAATTACTTGTGTTGTATTTAGTATACTGACGTGTGTTGCATCAGGCATGACATGATGTATTCATTGGAGATTAAGTAATTTCTAGATTTATCCATCTAATGTCTGTACTCAGAGGTTATATCTGAGTGGTTTTGTTAACTTTTAATGATTTGATTAACCAAAAATAATCCATCCATCTAATCAAAACAGGATACTGAAAATCAACCTGATTACAGATAGATAACCAGCATACATTTGCAAGGACCGTCTATTCTGCACAAGCTCCCGCTGCCACCCTCTCAAGTGTAATCTCACAATGGTACCAAGTCTCATTATCTTCAATCACATCTGTTGACACTTAAATTCCAAAAATAAAAACACTTCAACAGTGGAGACAAAGAAGGTTTAGATTATGGATATTACAGCAGGTGCTGGGAAGCCCACTGAGAGAAAACAGTGTCAAACCTCTACAACATGAACACACAGCTTGCTGTTGCTTAGAGTAAAGGCAATTTTATGGCAAAGCAAGGGCACAGGGGAACACATTCAAGAACAAATAAGTAGAAGGGAAACGGAACACAAAATAACACAGGCAACCCAAAAAGTAGGAAAATGGCCAAATATGCATTTTTACCATCTGGCCAAGAGCAAGGTGCCTGATGCCTTTCTTTACACATGGGAAATTGTCAAAATGAAAAATGCACATAGTGTTTCATGCAGTAAGTAGAAAATACAGTTCCATTGTTCAGGGCTTTAACATCACAGTGAAAATGAAAAGATAAGTGATTCTTATTGCTACCTGCAATCAGTCAGATAGAGGCTGACTGATTTAGTAAAAAAATTTTAACCTTCTTGAAATGCACAAATATGTTGGTGTTGTGTGTTTCTTATAGACAGCAGCCTTATGAAAAGTACATTGCAAATATAGAAAAATACTCCAACAACTTCTAGTGTAAAACAGCTTAAATTATGTTTGAAACAACTGCAACTGGGGGATAAACACTGTGCACATGTACAGAAAGCTCAAAAAGGAAAGTCCAAGAAAGAACAGTCAGTTTCACTCCAGAGGCTTGAGTAGGCACATGAAGGTCTGGAAAAAGGCCCTAAGTATTTACCAAGAGGAAACTGTGCTTGACCAACTTGATTGGTTTGTATAATGGAACAACTTGGTAACCCATATGAAATACTGGTTATATGGAGGGCTGGATCAAGTGTCTCCAATGTTGGCTAATGGCAGTTATCCAGAGTAAGTTACTCCAGGCATGCTATAGGGTTCAACACTACTCAATATCTCTATAAATGATCTCCATGACAGCAGTGAGTCAACTGTCATCTCATTCACAAGTAAAAGCAACCTGCGGGGAGAGCTACATAGGGGGTAGGAAAAAGTGGAAGACTGGGTCAACAGAAATCATGTAATATTCAACAAAAAAAAAAAAGTAGAAGTCTTACATCTGGGTCAGACTAATTCCTAGTAGCTCATGGGAGATCTAATCACAGTTTTCAAGGACCTATGCTCTTTGTAATGTCCATGGGACAAGAAGCAATTGACCAGAAGTTGCTTGAGGGGAAATGCTTGAAGTGATTGAACCGATATATAGTAAAATAGACAGAAAAGCTAAACCACTAAAACAAACTTGAGGACAATTAAATGTTGGGATAAAATGCCTGGAGAAACCATGGAATATTCCTCACCGGAAAGATTTAAGAATTTGCTTCATGGAGCCATAGATAACCTCACCAAAGTTCCTTTTTGGAACAGAAGGCTAGTTTAGTTGATCTACAGATGTGCCTTTCAAACCTGACTTTCGTGTAATTCTGTGATTCTGTGCTTCTGCTGAGGCAGCAACTTAAATGGCAGGTCCTGAGATAAGCCATCCAGTTCTTCCTTCTCACATTTCCAAGTCTGGTATCAAGACCCACCCCCAAACATTCTGTATCATGTACTATCAATCTAACACCGAGATGTTTCCTTTTCCTCCTCATTCTATAAAACACCAATTCCTGAAATTGGAAATTTTAAGTCAAAATTCTTTTTTAAACTATAAAGTCTCAAGCTCTTCCCCTTGTCAGACTTTTATCAAACGTGTATTCTATTCTATGCTCTAGATGTCTCTTATTGTAATAATCATTATGAATCACTAGCAGGGAAGAAACCTAGGGCATTTTGGCATTTGATGTTGAATATTTGTTTATTTATTTATTTTTATTTACGATTTCTTCACTTAAATTTTACCAGCATTTTCAAATTACTGTCAAGAAGATTGAATCCTATCTAACCCAGTTTCTAGCTAAAGATCTTTTGTTATGCTCACTGAGTAGCATATCATCCTCAGACTTTATTAAAATATGCATTACTTATTTTATTCTGCAACAGTTCTTTCAGTCTTATGTACACAATATTAACTACTGATGGTTTTTTAGGTGAGAAGTTTGATTGGTTGGTTGGGGTTTTTTTCTTTCTTTTTTGAGGGGGGTGAGGGGGATTATTTTTTTTTATTTTATTTTTCAGAGAGATTTCATATTACAAAGTGCACATTTCAGAATTCAGGCAAACTGATTTTATATAATAGTCGTGGGCAGCTATATGTTTTATGTCTATTTACAACCTTAGTGTCATAGCAACTAATATAACTCAAAGGAGAAATACTGAAAGAATACTAAAAACAGATGAAAAGGAAGAGCAAAACCAAAGACATAAACAAAATAAACAGTACTATGAGATACTCTAAAGGCTTTATTATTGTTTGTGGATATGTCAGTGTTACTATGGGAACTTCAGTTTTTTTGCATTTGACATGATTCAACTGTAACAAGTGTTGACTGGAAAAGATCAACAACAACAACAAAAAAAGAAATTTGGATTGTTTTTTCTTTAAAAAGTAAAAATTCATTTTCATTTTATGTCATCCAGCAGATTGAAAAAAATATGGAGAAACTAGAGAAAGAATAAGGTATTCTGTCTCTCATGTCACGTAGGATTCATTGTCAAAGAAAACAAGTCATAGAGTTTATGTAAACTTAATTTCAATAGTTAAAAGTTATCCAGTGGGTGTATTTTTAGCAAGGATCCATTAACCATATAAAAAAGTCTGCAGAGTCTGCTCTTAAAGTTGAAAGTCTTTGTCTGTTTTGGAAATAGCTAGCATGGAAGCGAGGTCAAGATTTTGCTAACTTACAGCAGCAGCACAAATCAAAATGTTATTTTGCCTAACCCAGCTTGTGGATACTTTATCTATGTGAAGACACTGTTGTATTTGCAGCATTATTTATTATATCTGAGAATTTTTGAAGATGGGATCTACAATGTGTACCATCCAAGCTGCACTTACTGTGCCTTGCAGTCACAGCTCTTTCCACTCTTATTCCCCTCATGGATAGTCCTTTTCTCTCATCTGTGCGGTGACAGGAACCAAATAAGCTTACCATGGATAGGCTTTTCACTGATTCTGATAAGATTTGTCAGACTGTGTGTAATAGCTGCTAGGAGAAAAGGCTACTTCCTCAACAGTATATGACTACTGCATCTGCACATCATCACAGCAGCAGAAAGCTGGTGTTCTGATCAGGGTAAAATGAGTTAGTATATTCCTTGGACAGCTTTTTTTAAGGGCAAATAAGGTGTAATTTGGAGTTTCATCAGGAAGTCAACACTGTGTTGATATCTAAATGAGCTTAAGGAGGCTTTATTTAAGAAAGAGTCGACTGGCTTGTGTAAATGTAGATAGAAAACAGACCTGCTTCTTTCAACTTTGATTGAGTTCTGATTGGTGTACCAAACCTAACATTTTGCTAACCACAGATTTACTTAAGTAGCTAGAATTCCTCATCCCATCCTTTTATTAGGAAAATGAACAGTGGAAGCACAGAAATGTGTATGCAAAGACAGAGCATCATAATCTCCATACTGTTATGATGAAATTGATGTAATGCTGACACATAAGTGAATCTTCCATTTAATTCAATTAAAAAGCTTGATCAAATGTTTATTTCCTGTATGTTGTGATAGATTGCAAAAATTATTGAAAAACTCAATTGGGCCAAACTGAAAAACACTGCATCAAATTAATTACTTATTTTCCTTAGTACTATCTCCAATATTTCCCAGCTAAATATAGATGTAAAAACATAAAAGGGGGTCTGAAACTGTCCACAACACAGTCAAACAAATTATACTGTGTTACTTATAGAGTTGTTTCTTATTAATTCTTATGCAATTCCCTTGAAAAATGTTATTTTTGAGTCTTATTTCTCTGTAGCTACTGCCAGTGCCATCTGCTGTGGCCAGATCAGAGCATGAAACCTACTAACGTCAGTGTCTCTTTTGTCATTTCTCAAGAGACCAAGACTCTTCTCACTCAGATTTCACAGCCTACATCCTTCTAGATTTTATTTATTATCTGACCCTTCCATGTCAGTAATGTAGTTTTCCACATCGCTGGACTGACATACACTCTGGAATGAATTGACTATGGTTGTGAGCTTGGCTAAACAATAGAAGGCACAAACCTTTAGTAAGAAGTTCCTGCTGCAGAGTAACATATACAGTAGTTTCTACCAGTAACAGAGAGACAGTTTTCTGACTGATTGGAAAAACTATGAGAGAAAAATCTGAAGACCTGTCACATCTGTGCATATTCTTCCTTAATTTTTCATGTGCAGTTTACATCCACATGTATCTCCCAGTGCTTCAGTGAGCAGAGATAGAGTAAATTAGTTAACTCAGTTCCTTTTTAAGTAGAATAGCACACTTGAGATTTTTGCAAAAGGAAATAGTGCAGTTTATGTAAGACTTCTTATCTTAGCAAACTAAATATATTCTCCAAATGCTTTCTTCTTCCATACAAAAAAATTGCTGCCTATGTGATTGTCCTTTTGTGCAAAATTGAGTTTCACATTTGCTACTGTAGGAATCCTGCTGATAAGGTAGTAGCTGTGCTTAAAAACTTTCTGTGCTATGTTTATATTATAAAACTGCCCTTTCATGATATTTATAGAAATTTAGAATTCCAAACTCAAGTCAGGTGAAGAACATCTTTTCCTGTCAAAAAGTCTGGGGCATATTTCACAGACTACAATGCCTTATCACTCTCTTAAGTCACAGAGAATACTAAGGAGTTCCTCATGTCTAGGCAACTGTGAAGTAGAAATGAGATGTTTCCTCAAGGAGTGTCTAGGAAAAGACACTTGTAGCTAAAGCATGGCTTTTGAAAAGTAGTTTGCAGCAAAATGGAGAATGTCTTTTGTTGCAAATATCCTCTAAAAATGAATAATATAATTTACAAGATTGCAACTACAGGATTCCATTAAATTTTGTAATTAATTGCAAACCCAAAATAATACTAAAATTGTTTTTTTTTATCCTTGAGGTTTATTCAGTATTGCATCTTCTTTAAAAAAAAAAAAAATTAAATTATGTTTCTGTTTTTCTTTCTCAAGTTTATTTCAGACAATTCATAAACTCTGTACAGCACAAATAATGGTCTACAATCAATATACAACATCTGCTGTACCAATCCCCTTTTGAGTCTAAACAATAATCAAATAGTTGCTACAGTGTCACTGACATATCCATTATGGTGGGTTTTGAATGGATATGTCAAGATGTGATTGAATAAAGACATGGATTTAAATAGGCATTATATCACCTGGATACTACCCTGCATTTAAATAATCTCCCCAAACTCAAATCTACTTTATGAGATACAAAGGAAAAATTTAAGGAAGAATATATGATAGATACATAGTCAGCTTGAGTACTGGAATGTCTTGACTTCAGAAGTAATCCTATCAAACTCAGCAGATTTGTCATGTCTGTCTATGTATAGGACTGGTGTACTTAAGAAGCTACTAGGAAAGTATTCCTTGCATTTTGTCACAGTCAGAACAAATAACCTGTCTGTCCAGGATATTTGAGATAAATAATAACAAGAGAAACTGCCATTTGAATCACATTTTGACACTCTAATTATAGATAATATTAAAGCAAGGAGCCAGGTATCTTTCTATGTAAGGAACTTTCATTATCTCTAGTATTAGTCACATTGCCCCCTCTTCCCAGTACAAGAACCTGCTTGAATTCATACAAATCCACAATGCTGTGGGCATTCTTAGTGAGGAGGATTGAAGTAGATTTTCTTGTTTTCACAGACTGCACTTAGAGTATGTATTTGAAGTTCTTCAATGAAGGAAGTTAATAAGGCTTGTTGAAAAAGAGCAAAAGATAGCCCTTTCTAGTGAATCACCCAGAGACAGAGGCTAATGCAAGTGTTCTAAATTTCTCTCTGGAAAAGATTGTTTTTTTTTCTGTTGAATAGGTAAGGAAGCAAGGAGTGCCCTCTGGAAGTCATCCTGTGCCACTGCTAATGAGTAGAATTAGGCATGGTGACTGTGGACCAAATATTCATTTTAAAAAATCACATTCTTCCTCAGAAGACAAAGACAATTTTAGTGGAAAATATGATCATAGATGTCCTTAAAATGTTTGGATTGGAATAGGACTCAGTGTATCTTGCTCATATGCACCAAGAACTTTCTCCATTCTGACAAACCAAAGCATTTTCAATATAAATATATCAAAAGGCAGGGGATGGGGATAAGCGGTACTGATATGCAGAGCATAAGGAAGGCTAGGAATAAAAATAAGTGAAAAACCAAGACAGTAGGCAGTATAGGCAGGTACCGTGAAAGAATTGACCCTGGTACTAAAATACACTAAAAAAAAAAAAAAAAAAAAAAAAAAAAAAAAAAAAAAAAAAAAAAGCTGTATAATAAAATATTTGTGTATTATGAAGTAAGGAAAATCAGGTACAGGATTGTGTAGCTAGTCAATGTAGGCTTGGTACTGATTCTTCATTCATATAACATGCACGACTAGAAATAAATGATGCAAAGAAGCTATTACAAAAATGAAGTATCTTTAGATGTTGTTTTGTTGAAGGTTTTAGTGAAAAGATTTCTGTAGGAATAATGCATATGTAAGTAATCTAGTCATTTTAGTGTTTATGACAGAAGGTTGTCAGAAAAGCAGCATTTTCAGTGTATACTTTCTTTGAAACTACAATCATGATGTAAAAAATATTCAGTATTCAAAAAATAGCATGTGCATGAATCTTGAGGTTTGTATTTGGGTCAATGTATTTATTGGCTTAGAAATTCCCAAATTAACTTCAGATTTATTTTTCATTTTTCTCTTTTTGAAGGGACCTCTGATGTTAGTTTCCATTGCTGTAGCTAGGAAGCACAGACAGTCTCAAGTAATGGTGCCAATATTCAGAAGACAGTTCATAGTTCATTTCACTAACTTTAGCAACTATCATATTGCTTGATGAACTAATGAATAGATTCCAAGTATGAAATACCAAGGACCAATAACCAAATTTTCTATTTTTAGAACTGCTGGGTTTTGATTAAAAACAAACAAACAAGCAAGCAAACAAACAAACAAACAAACAAAAACCCTATGCAATAAATCATGTAGCCCTTGCCAAAAGTTTTCCTCCTTACATTTGATTGAAGAAAAAAAAAAAAAAAGATAAAAAATTTAGAATTAGTGACATATGATGTCAATTAATTGTAGATTATCATTCAAGTAATTCTCTCCAATATGCCACTGCAGCCCCTCTTAATTTTATTGGCATTTAAATGGTGAGGGAATGAAAGGAATGATGGACAATGGTGAAGTGCTGAAGGAATGGAAGTTCAATTTAGCAACATCTACCACAGTATCTGCCTTTAAGGACTGCAGGGTACTGTTCAGAGTTACTGAATAATGTCATCCCTTACAGCGATTTTGCGAAAATCACATATTAAAAACATACTTTTGATGACTTTCTGTAAATTCATTGATAATGTAGAAATCCTGGACAAATAAGGACCAGAGATAGCATTAACCTGAGCAGACATCTTAAATCTAGATCTATGTGTGTCATTCTATGTTCTCTGCACCGCCATGGAAAGGTAATGTCTCATTGCATTTTCTCAGAAAAAAAAAAGAAACTTTTTCTAATAAAAAGCTGCAAAATTGAAAAAAAAATCTTTCTGCATTGGCTACAGAGGAACTCAAAAGTGTTTACCTTAGATGTGAAATCACTGTAGATGTCTAAAGAGGAATGGAATCGAACCACCTTCGACATGTATGAGTCCATTTCTGATTTTGTATTACTTTGACTATGTATTTCCACATCTTAATTTTGTTATGACACAATTGCCGTCAAAATTTCTTTCTCCAAATTACCTACTTAGTTTGCATTAAAAATTTTGTTTTAAATAACTTTTTAAAAGTTTCTAGTAAAATCTTCCACATAAGTGATTTGTTATAATACCATATGTCTTCCTCTCTTGCTTCTTTCAGCTCCAAATTATAAAACTAATATTTTCTTGAATTTTTGGTTTTCTAAGAAAAGAAGAATTTTAGGGAGATCTTTGTCCTTCAGTTATGTTGATCTATGGAACTAATTATGATAATTACTTTGACTTCAGAACTTAAAACTTGCTGTAGACACTTATATTTCTGTAATATAAAGTTACCTTCACTGAAGAGATGGACAGAAAGAAGCATAGGAATAAAATGGAAAGTGGCACACAATTTTAGTTTTTTTCTTATTTAGTTAGGCATGACTTAAAGTCTTTTAAATTTTCTTTTGCTACAAAACAATAAAAAAACCACTAGCATACACAACTCATATAAATATATATTAAAAAGAATCTAATGGTGGCTTGCTTCTAGAAAGAAAGCACAGATAAGGATAGACTTTATCGACTGTACACACTTAACACAGTTTTTCTTCTGGATTTTTTTTAAAGAAAAGAAGTCATTAACCACATTAGTATTCAGTACTGCTCGGTCATAGGGCAGATGTTTATCTGCATGCTTCATTGCATTATGAACAATCTGACCCGTGCCTTTCATGATGTGGAAATGCTTGCTATGAAGAAAAATAAACACATAGCATTTCCCAAAATTTTACAGTAATATCCTGCTTCATAACTAGTAACATTTTTGACTTATTTTTTCTCCTTTCCAGCATTGTTCCATTTTCTACACGCAAATACATAGATTTCACTTAGTTCAGCCTAGGATCCTATGTCTAGGTCTTAAAATTATTCCTAAATCTTTGTTTACTCAAAAGTTTAAAAAGTTTTGATTTGTGCTATATTTATCCTTCATTACATCAGGTTAATATTTATATTTTTTTCTTAGTAAGCATAAAGAACTAAAAGAACCTCACTGTAAAGCAGAGTTATGAAATATTTCAAATGAATGTTTATGGCCTAGAAGTGTCTTTTTTCCCCCTCTGAATAGAAAGGATTCAGCAATTATATATGAAGTAGACATGTAGATGCATGTAAATGTGGATGTGCAATGTCATGGTTTTAAGTCTTTCCCTACTGCTTGACAAGAGAAAGAAGCAAGCAAGAGGGGAAAAAAGAGAAAATATTAAATACATAATGGGACGTATAGAAAGCTTGCTGTCCTTCTCATTCATCTGAAATGAAGAATGAGCTCAAAACCATGAACGAGATCAGGGTTCAGTTATGCTCTGAGAACACACAAAAGACAGAAGTAAGGTTTATTTCCTCGCAGGTAAGATTTATGATTACAATAAAAACTTCAACCTATAATACTCAATCAAAATGTAAACTCCCTTGCAAAGCAAGAGCTCGGTACTAATCTGCCAAAGCAACGTGGCATGAACTGTACTTCAAGTACAACATTGCCACTTATTTTCCCGCAGAATATCAAAAACACTCACAAAGCCATCTCTGCAGGGAACTGCTATTTCATTTTTCTGTGAGCTGACAACATGTATCCAGACAAGATACTCTCTTATAAGTAATGTGGGAATTTGATGAATATGTGAATACAAAAGGAGTAACAGGCTGATTTGCACATGCTCAGCTAAGTTATGGAAATACCTACTACATAAACAATGCATACTAGTTGAACAGTATTTGACTTATGCAGGAGACTTGGTGTATTTCTGAATTAGAATGAAGTACAGATAAGGATTTCATAAGGCTGATCAGTACATTTCTAGAGTACAAAGGCTCTTGAATTTTTGTACAATATTTCCCTCTAGTAAAAATGCGAGTACTAAAGACTGTAATTAGGACAAGGACCTACAAGATGAGACAGAATGTTGAACAAAGCATTAGATTTCCATTCCAGAAACAAAACTAAGGCAAAATATCTACCCAGATCTCAGACACGGGAAGTGATTTGATTTTTTTTTTTTTTTTAAATAACATGGATGATAATAAGAAAATAGAGGTATTTCGAGAATGATCAGCTTCATTTCACAAGACTAGGATTTTCTAGCTGCTGGCCCTGGTAGGAAATGTGATCTTTACTTATAATCAGTTTTCAGTTTCTATGTTGTTCAGTTAAATTATGCAATGCCTGTTACAAAAGAACATTTATAAAGACAGATTTAAATATTTTGTGTATATTTTTCATTTTCAGAGCTAAAATTTTTTGATATTTTCTCAAAGGATATTTTGATATTTTAGGTACTAAAGCCTCCTTACATTTTGCATAAAACACTTATAAAAGTGTTAGGATTAAAAAAAAAAAAAAAAAAGAAAGAAAAAAGAAAAAAAAAAACCCAAATGTTTTAAATTCTGAACGTGAATCCACTTGGATAGAATTTTGAATTGATATAGTGAAAAAAGAAAATCAAATCAATGATGTGAAAATACACTTTCAAACTCCTAGACTTGTCATGTTGAAATGTTCTAAAAATAGAATTGGAAAGTGATGGTGCAGATACCCAAGACCGGACAGGAAATCAGGGGTGATGCTTTTATGCAAGTGTCAACACTTTTCCAGAGCTGAAGTTAACAAGCTTGATTTTACAAAAGAGAAGATAATCAATAAATAAATGGGATTAAAAAAGCAATTCAGGACACAGAACAGTGAATCTTTAGTCTAGAGAAGGGGTAGCCAAGAATAAAAGAAGCAAGCCTTTTCACTAGACCTAGATTTCAAAGCTGTCACGGACGATAGCATGCGAATGACCTGAAGTTTAATGTCATGATGTGTTGGGTTCTAGTCATGTAGCAATTTTTTCCCCAGCATTCTGTATGAGGATTTGATCATTATTTCTTGGGGAGCACACTGAGCAGTAAATAGCATGAGAATTCACCACCACTTACCTCCCCATTCAGAATCCACACAATGTGTTTTAACAATATATAGTTGCCTAGTTATACAATTGGCGACCTTTTTTCCTACTATGAATGAAGATTTATATTAAGGATTACAAAAGCAGTATATGTTAGGAATTTCAGTCCCAAAGCACTAACAATTTCATAGCCTGAATCCTTTTATATATTCACCCAATTGTATTTTAACGTGTATAAAATGATCCAGGTTTCTTTTTATAATGGTTAAGATTCTAATTATTTGAATCTTTTCATATTTTTTAAAGTTCACTGATTTCAATAGAAATATTAATCTAGTGTAATTGGGAGAAAAACTACATTTCTTGGATCAGAACATTATGTCATATTTATTAAGTTTACTTATGTGAATAATGGTAGAAAAAATTCAAAATGTCAGAATCACAGAATAAAATTAGAGAAGAATTTCATTCTAAATTAGTGGCAGTCAAAGATATAAAAAGGAAAAAAGTAAAAGAAACTTAGGGACATTGGAAAAATCCAGGGTCAGGTATCATGTTGGCTATGTGGCATTATATTGAGGGATGTGGCTGCAACTGATCATAGATAGAATCCTATAAAAGGTGGCAAAATTTTCATTACTTCTATTACTGACCACTATCTCCAGATATCCTTGCACAGACAATAAAGGTAGAGATGTGGCATAAGTGATCCTTTCAGTTGTGCCTGCTAGTGTCGCTTTATTGAGCCATTGCTACTATATTATAGTTTGCAGTTATAATAAAGTATCTTCATAGTAACATTCTAGCAATGATACAGTAATTTCTCATACTTTTCTAAAGGAGATCAATGTTTTCACTGGACTCGCCTTAATCAAAGAAATTAACCATAATAGAAAGGACAAGAGTTTTCATGCAATACCCCAGAGCACATGGTGAGACTCTTGGGGATGGTGTTGTGTAGGCCCAGGAGCTGAATTCAATGTTCCTTGAGGGTCAGTTCCAACTCCACTTTTTCTGTGATTAATGAAGTAGAAATGTCAAACAATGCATAATTCTATAAGGCACCAGACCCTGAATAGAAAATTCAAAACTTTGAGTACTGTCAGAATCTAAATACTCAGTAATTCAAAGTGGATCAATTGAGAATGAAAAAAAGGCAGAGTTTAAAATAGTGTAATTTTGTTTGTTTGTTTGTTTGGTACAGCTGCATTTATTAGATAAATATATCTAATATATAGATCATAATTCTTAAGCTGTAGAAGTTGAGTGGGACATGCCTAAATAAGAAATTATATAATAATTATGAGATATCTTAAATTTTTTTGTAATGGCAACCAAAGTACTTTTTAATTGTGCTGACACAATTGAAAAGAAGTCTAAGACATACAAAATCATGTGTTTTTTTTGTTTTTTGTTTTTTTTTTTTTTTTTTTTTTTTTTTTTTTTACATCAGATTCTCATTAATTTTAGAAAGGACTTTAAACATCTGCATATCCCAGTTGTCGGAATTTTAGGACTGCTGCATTTCCTTTGCTATTCTTCACTTTTCACTTGATTGTCATACCTTTATGAGATTTATAAAATGACATGGATTTTTGCCTTTCAGTTTGTAATGAAAACATTTATTCTTGTCTAGTTGGATATCGAGATTTGTGTGTTTTGGCAGAGGCAATAGTTTGAACAGATTTAATCAGATTTCACCAGTCAGTTTCCTTTTGTTAACAAGAAAAGGACAGAAAATCAATCTATGAAAACAAAAAATCATATAAATATTCAATGGAGCATATTAAAAGCAGTAACTTTCACTTAACTACCATAAAAAATTAAATTGCTTGCGTAAAAGTGCTCTTAGTTCTGATTTAAATTAATAAAAAATCATGCTGAAATTTATCATGAAAACCTATTTTCTTACATCACCTTGTGCTGCATTTTGACAGTTAAAAGATGAATCACATAGAGGGATGTCATTTTCTAATGCAGATGTACTTCCATCTGTAGAATTGTACCTGCTAATTAAACACAAGTTTCAGTAGTATAAGAACTATTAATCAAGCTTTTAAAGCTTTTCATTATAGAACAAGTTATGTTGTATGCACCTTAGATATAGTACTGGACTCAGGTGTATATTACTACTGCTCTAAGGCGTCACAGGTAAATATATATCTGATGTTGATAAGTGTTATCCTCAGGGAGAAATTCTGTATGCAGATGTTCCTTTTCATTACTGTTATGAGGTAATAGAAAGCAGAAGCAGAAAATATCAGTTGTCTGTTAAGAGTTAAACAAGCTCATGATTAGAAATTCATTAGAAAACATTCATCATCCTCTAACTAAGTCTGGGGTTTTGATTTGTATATCATAGTTCATTTACAGTTCAGGAAATGAGTTCTGTTCTGAGGAAACTTTTAGGAAAAAATGTATCTCTGAGGAACCTGGTTTTATTGTTTTTGGGTTTTTTTCCCTTCTTTGGCAAAATCAGTAATATGCCACATGGAGACTTCCTTAATTCTTACTTGCAGAATAACAGAGATGTCTGAATTCCAAACACAATATTTGCCTTGTATCTCTCTTAGAAACCTATTTACACAACTGGATTTAAAAAAAAAAAAAAAAAAAACAAAACAAAAAAACAACAACAAAAAAACCCAACAATATTTTGTGTTAGTATGGCGCTTCGCAATGAACCTTTAGATGTGGATCCTGATTAATTCTTTTTATTTGTTAGGTTGTAATAATTTCTTCTCGTGAGGAATTCTGGTCTTCACCACAGTAAAATATCTACTGTTTTAACACACAGCATAAGTCAGAAGAATAAAAATGTGTTTTAAAAAAAGTTTGGAAATTAGTTCTTAAACACATATTACTCAGAGTATCAAAAATATTAAAAATAGATTTAAAGTGTAAATCCTTTAGTATAATACCTTATTTGGTGCATGCATAATATTAAGATCTACTTCATAGAGCTGCATAAATCAGTGCATGGCTCAGAAATAAAGTCTTACTTGCTGTGACAGATACATAAAAAAGCTGGACTTGTGGGAGGTGGCAAGTTGAGTTAACCAGTTTTAGTTCTGTTTAGATACGTCTGACAGATTGAGATCATATTTTTTATACTCAAGTTGTAAAGGTCCCTTTCCCCACAAGGCTTTTGACTCTGTTTTTACCAGCACAGGGAGTTCTTCAAAAAAAGAAAACCAGAACAAACATGTTTGTAGTCTCTATTATGGCCTTTTATGGCTTTATATTTTATTAGAATCAATAAGGTTACTGATGCATGAGAAGGTATGTTGTTATGATGCAATTTACTGCATTGGAGAAACAGCTGAGCAACCTCTGGAAAAAGCAGTAATGGGAACGAAGAATAGAATAATCAAGTTAGTACTGCTCTTTTCTAATTTTTACACTGGTGTTGATACTGTTGCCTAATTATTCTAGACATCTGTGGTGATACCTCTTGTTGTACCTGATAATTCAGCAATTCAGAAATAACACTGATTTCACCGCATGATGGCAGGTGACGTGTTCTAAGTGAATAATGCTTCAAAACTGCAAGTATATTTGCCATAAATAACAGTGCCACTATGATCAGGAGTACTTCTGTCAAGAGTACAGAACTTGTTGTACTTCTGCAGTACAACAAAGTTAGGAATTTTTCTCTCTGTGACAGGAGTAAGGATTCAGGAATGAGTTCCTGTCAGTCTTTTTTGCTTTGCAGTTTGCACATGTAAAGTGAAAGGGTTTGGTTGCTGAAAAGACTTCAGCCTGAAGGGACTGTATTGGTGTTGTTTCTGATGTGCTCCATACTGCACTTATTTCAGGGGTGCGAAAACCTGTCTGTTGCTCTCACATGGGGTGATATGGTCCAAGGGACTGGCTCAAGCTTTGCTGACAGTAGAGTATGCAAAGTTCACTACAAAAACATTTCCCCAAAGCAGAGTCTCCACCTTCAGCAAACACTGCCAGGTGAAGGAGGAAACCAGCTTGGCTGCCCTGACTTTTCAAGAGACCAGCAATTTCTGACTGCCCCACAATTCTGGTTCCAGCCATGCCAAATCTGAAAGAGACAGCAACAATTTTGGAGGACAGAGAGATATGGAATACAGTAGTATTTTGGGATACCCATGACACTTGTGGGTTTGGGTGATGATTTTTGGTTGGTTGTTTGTTCATTTGTTTTCCCCTAATGATTTACAAGGTTATGTATTCTTAGTTTTAGTTTTATTTGCAAAATATTGCCTCAACAGAGGCAATGTATTAGATTTTTTGCAAAGTTTTTTTTCATATTTAGAGAAAAGATTTTAATTTTAAATTAGGAAATTATTAGAAAGTACAGGGTGAAAGAAAAAGACAACTCCCTCTTTATAGAAATCCAGTAATACTACTTAAATACAGGGAAAAAAAATAGCATTTTTCTGATTACAACATCTAATATCAACCATGATACTCCCTAATGATTTACAAGGTTATGTATTCTTAGTTTTAGTTTTATTTGCAAAATATTGCCTCAACAGAGGCAATGTATTAGATTTTTTGCAAAGTTTTTTTTCATATTTAGAGAAAAGATTTTAATTTTAAATTAGGAAATTATTAGAAAGTACAGGGTGAAAGAAAAAGACAACTCCCTCTTTATAGAAATCCAGTAATACTACTTAAATACAGGGAAAAAAAATAGCATTTTTCTGATTACAACATCTAATATCAACCATGATACTGTCAAGTGTTTCCTTTTTGTTTCTATTTCTATTCTCTTTGACTGGTGTTTGTTGAAATTTCACTAACAAGTCCTATTAGAAATTTTTTTGTATTGTATGCTAATATACTAATTGCTTTATAAATGCTACTTAGTATATATTAATCTCATGAACACAGCACATTTATAAAATATGGATAAAATCTTGTGACGCTAGCTTAACTCTACAGTAAACCCATTTATTAAAAATTGCATTAAAATCAGATTATAATTGAAAGCTGACAAAAATTGATTTCCTCTTCCTGGATTAGAAACACGAAGAACACTTGGTGGATGAGTCCAGGCTTCTGACTGTTGGTTCCTCCATGCCATTGTACAAGTGACCCAACAACGAGATTGAAGTCATGCTTCTGCAGTGTTTCTAGTCTTATGATCTTACATGCTTAACTCTGTAATTACAGGATTTCGAAGGAGAATGTCAAAAGTGCTTCCTGCTTTAGTACCTTGCTTGTTCTGCAGCCGTACAATTCAAGAGTACTTGTAGAAATATACGCATATTGATGTGGTTTAATATGTCTCTGATCAAATTCCAAGTAATGGAAGCCTGTGCCCTCCCCAGGGCCTTTCCTGCCCTGGCGAGTCCCAAAGCTGGTGAGCTGGCAGCTGCTGCCCCAGCTGGAACTTCTGAGGAAGAGTAGCCCCCTGAGCCTCTCTCTCCTGAGACAGAAAAAGCTCCAGAGTCTTTTGTTCTCAGTGAAGAGGTACCATCAGCAGGGTCACAGAGGGTTATGGAAGCCTGTCCAAAGCCTCTCGGGTCACTGGCCACAGCAGGGTCTACAAGTCCACATGTTTCTTTACCAGTTCCTGTCTGCTCCATACCAGTTCCTGTCTGCTCCATTGTTGTAAGGGTACAAAGTATGGCCCTTTGTCAGCATGGATCAAGAGCTTTCCCAATGGGAAGAAGATTTGACAGTGTGAGAGAATACCAATGGGAAGACTCCAAGAAATTTCCCAATGGGGAGCCAGGAGAAGCTGAGACCTGTACCAATGATGGGTACATGTGAGAGTCCAAGATTTTTCCCAGTGAAGAGATGGGATACCCCAAAAGTTGTACCAATGGGAAGAAACAGTGAGAGTCCAGGAACTGTATGAGTTGGAAAAAGACAATGAGACATGCCAAGAACTGCATGAATGGAAGAAAATGTGATAGAGGTGTACCAATGGGAAGACAGTGTGAGAGGGCATCAGGACTGTGAATGAGAAGACAGGAGATTCAAGGAGCTGTCCCTATGGAGAGTTATGAGAGTCCCAGAAGATTCCAAATGGGAAGAAGTCCAAGAGCCGTCCCAGTGGGAAGCCGAGAGGTACCAAGCACGCTCACCGTGGGAAGATATGCACTTGCAAATCTCCAGGTGGGAAGACAGAGAGAGCCAGAATTGTCCTAAGTGAGCGATAGCAGCGACAAGGAACTGTCCCATAAAACATACTACAGAGTCCAAGAGCTGCCTCAATGAGAAGAAGATCTGAGTGGCAAAAAGCTGTCCCAATAGGATGAGGGTATGAGCAGCTGTCCCAAAGGGGACTTGATGTCAGCTCCAAGATCTGGGACAGCCCTTTGTCCCTAGTGAGCAATGAGGGGCTCCAGACTTGGGCCCCTGGAGGGACTGAGGTCTCTCAATAGCGTGGGCACAGAGGTGGCAGCAGAAGCAGCCCATGCACTGCCCAGAGCCTCTCCTGCCCCAGAGAGTCCCATAGACACTGAGCCAGCAGCTGCTGCCCCCAGCCAGAATTGCTGAGGAGGAGGAGGAGGCCAAGAGCATCTCACTCTGGAGGAGGAAAATGCAGCAGGTTCTTCTGTCCTCAGTGAGGAGCTGACATCAATAGGGACACAGACCCCTATTGCACTGTCGCATGCAACAGCCAGGCCAGCAGCCAGGCTCTACTGCACACAGACCAGATCATCACTGGTGAGATCCTGGGCAAGGCTCTGCTGGAGATCCAGGCATTAAGGAGCAATATGCCCTGGAGCAATAGATGGCTGTAGAATTTGCAGCAATAGTTGCAGCCAAAAGGGAAGAGACCCGATCCCTACCCTGCACAGCCCCCCAAATCCTCTCCTTCCCCAGCCAGCTGGGTGCCCAGGCCCTCAGCGGGCACCTGGCTGCCCCAGGAAGTGTTCCTCCCACTTCAGGCTGGCTCTACGGGTGCTGCCCGCATTGTTCCTGTGTCCCTGCCTGCAGGAACAGCTGGAGGAGTACGACAGCCAGGGCATTGACAGCAGGGATTGCTTCCAGAACCACCCTGCTGTACTGCAACACACACTTCTGTCAAAAAAAAACAGGAGCTGGGGTTCACAAACCGTAGGGTGAAGAAGAAAATAATTAAGAAGACAACAATAAAGAAGAAGAAAAATTCAAAAATACATAGAAGAAGAATAGTAATAAAGACAAGAATTTAAAAATATATAGATGAAGAAAAGAATTAATGAATAAGTAAAATTAGCAAATAATTTACATTTATTATATATTGTATATTAGTATTACAGAATATGATATAAACCCACAAATATACAATATGTTGTAATTATGATACATTATACAATACTAGGAAACTTCCAAAGAAAGAACACTGTTCAAAGTACTTAAGATTCTGTATCTTTTCTCATAAAATTTGTAAGGCATAAGAAAAGAGTCTACAAATTTCACTTCTTATCTCTCAGAGTCATTATGTATTTTCAAACTCAAGTCCCTGTCATCTGTGAGGAGTGACTGCACAGCCACTGACACCAACATGTGAGCTCTCACCTGGGCTGGGAGGTCAGGGTTTTCTCTTCCCTCTAAAGGCAAACTAAAGCCACATATTGAGCCTGGCTCATAAAGAACTGCAGTGGAAACACCTTTACACCAGAGCTGTGCAGCCCAGACAGCGAAGCCATCACAGTCATGCTCTGACACTGACCATGGCCAAGAAGTCAGGCAGTGTTAAAAAGCAAGTGTGCGTTTGGTGTGAAAAGGAAGAACCATTGCTCCTTCCAGGGCTCTATGTGGCTTTAAAGGTGCTGTAAAAGCTCTTTTCACCATTTTCACATTTATTTTGCACACAAAAATCCACCAGAAGGGAACTTCCAGGTGACCCTGTGGCTAATGCCGTGAACCCTCTACTTCTCTGTCCTTGCCAATTGCCTGCCCAGCAGAAGGGAGCTGTGGCCATCACTTCTAGAGTCTGTACAATTAGAATCACAGAATGCTTTGAGCTGGGAGGAACTTAAAGTTCATCTAGGTCCAACTGATTATCCTCTGCTCTTTCTCCCCCTCTCTGACAGGTGTTTCCTATTTCTTTCTATCTCTCTATATCGCACTTTCTGTTAAATAAAATTAGCTAATTAAAATTTCACATTTACATCAATGAAAGCCATTTCTGTTCTTCCAGGACAGAGTAGGGCATTAATTCTTTGAAATGATTACTGTTGTTTTTTAAAAATAATCTCAGTATAGTAAGTTTTACCTGAAATTAGGCCTTATAAAAAACAAACTGATCATGTTAATTTGCCTGTTGCTTACAGTACAATATTTTGAGCAACTTTCTCCACTGAATTTCTGATTTTTAATAAAAAAACATTAAAAAATAATAAATAGATCATCAAATAAATTCTCAGTCTTTTGAGAACAACTGAATGTTCAGGTAATCAAAAGTTTTCTCATACTAAGCATTTTATACTTCTGTTATCTGCACCTCTGTGTATCTGAAGCCATTTAAAATTAGTCAATAGTCATATATTTTTCTTCATTTTAATAAGGGAAGCTGTGTTACTCAACTACTGCAACTAAGTCATCCATTCTACAATCATTGCCTATAGAAATTGTTAGAGCAAAGAATGGATGGAATATTTTTCCCAGCATCCTTCACAATTTTCAATTATTTGTCATTAAGTCCTTTCCTCATATTATGTCAACTGACTAGATCTAGTCTTTATCCTCTGATTCTCCTGTGTGCATTCCTTTCTCCTCTTACTTATTCTTCTTTCTGAATATTTTTCTTGGATATGATAATTAACTGCAAAGTCATTGGTTCTATTTGTTCCTTTGCTGCCCATAGTATTTTGAAAAACCTTTGCAGCTTCCTTACTAGGTGGTTCAAGCACTTTACGTTTAAATATTTTTAACATGCTTAATTAACTTTTTAAATTTAATTGAAATATCTGTTTTGAAGGTTGTTTTATAAATCACATTAAAATGAGCAAAAGTTTCACAAATATATTTTCTGAGTAAATAAACATCTATACCAAATTTTTCCATTCCCTCTAAAAAATGTTAATATTAAGTTTTATTAAAAGGTTTTGGGGTGTTCCTCCAGTTTCCCTTCGTTATACTTTTTTATACTTCAATATTGACTGTGGAAAGTAGGAAAAAGAAACTAAAAAAAAACCCAAGTAAGAATAAAAACAACCAAAAAACAACAGAAAAGAAGAATGAGAATTGAAGGAGACTAATAATTAATATAATGTAATATAATTATATTATATTATATTAGAATATAATACTCTCATACTTCTTATTTTAGTTTGAAGTTTCACAGTCAAGAATAAATACTCATGAAAAATAAAGTGATTTTTTTAACAGTTCCATAATGCATTTCATTTCAAACCACTTTTTGCATTCCCTTTTCCATTTTTAGTCCAAACTATGCAATCATAAAAGGGAACTTTATAATTTTAAAGAAGCCTTTAAGTAGAAGAAATTGTGTATTTTCAGTTTACTGAATATTTGTATTTGATTTAAAAATGCAATTGCCTGTCTCAAAACACTGTCAAGGCCACAGAAGAAATTTGCCATGAGATAGGCCATCACAGCAAGGACTTGAGATAAGCGTAATCACAGAAGAGAGGAATTTGCAACATAAACAATAAAAGCTGTTCCATTGACTTCATCATATGGTCTCATTTGCACCTTAATTCAGGCAGAGGCATCTTCTAACAACTGGATCTTAACAGTATTTACTATATTTCTTGTATAAGAAAGACATTTCAAAGAAGAGCAGAGGACATGACAGTGAAGCCAGTAATAGTGTACAAGAACAATTCAGGAGGAAAGAAAGGAACGAGTGGAGGTTTTCAGTCTTCTCAGGATGGGAATGGGTGTGTGACAGGCCACCATCCAAGAAGACAGGAAAATCATCCATTGGAGAACAACAGCAATCTCTCAGCAGAAGATGCTGAAAAGGTGTCTTGGAGTGATACAGCATGACTGCAGAACTTTAACTCTCTCTTTATACTGCCTAAAACAAAACAGAAAGCTGAAGCGACTGTTTCTACCCCACAGCTCATCTCTAAAATGTGCCTCTGGAGCAGCCCATATTTAAGCCAAGATTACTAGCTTGGTCTGTCAGAAATCCTTTTTTTGCAAGAGTGGCTTTGTAACAAGTCTGTGGTTAACTAAAAGACTTATTCTTAAAGAACAGGCTCAAAGTTCTATTTTGCTGTTCTGACTTATTATCAAAACCATTTTTTAAGAGAAACCTTAGTAGTTGTGATTTCTGTCTGCTTCTTTCAAATCTTTTCCAAGACTTTGGGTCTGCTAGGGAATTATAAAACTTATGTACTGTTCAAACTGGAGCCTTTTTCATCAGGTTATAATATGGGGAAAGTTTAATTTTGGAAGACATGGTATTTTTGCTTCCCCAGGGTGAGAAATATATTGACTCAACAGAAATTCATTCTATATAACTGAAGAGCCCTCAGTGTGAAGGCAAATATCTCAAACAAAGCAGAAACATGACTAATGTCCATTTTAGATAGTCAGTAACCTCATGCACTAAGGTGGAAGAAGGTGTTCTCATCTTGTTTGATACCTATAGAGACCTTTTTCTTAAGAAAGTAGAAATTAAAGAAAAAATTTGCTTTCAAACCTTGAGATGGGGAGCAGGGATGTTTCCCCCAAATATTTATGATAAGCAACTATCAAATCTATCAATCTCAGGCAAAATTTTGACTGGTTTATCATAATTCAGTTGCTATTTAGGAAATGTTAAAACAGAATAATGAAGGAACTGCATATTGGAATTACAATAGTAATATATAGAATTTAGTGATCTCTGAGTCTTTATCTGTTTTAGTCATCGGCACACTTAAGAGATTTTACTACACCACAGCAATGGATATAAGTAAACAGCATTTAAAATAGCTTACTAAATTAAATACATTCAAATAAGAGCCAGGAAAATATTTCAAATTTAATCTAAATTAAGATGAGACTCACGATAGCTTTACTGAATTTAAAAATAAAATGAAATTTAAAAAAAAAAAAAAAGGAGATCCAACATTTTTATTCAAAAGAGAATTTTATTTTAATTATGACATTTTATTTTTTCTGCAACATATTTTGTTACTTTAAGATTTTTAGTTTCATAGCTTTTTTTTCTTTCTGGGATTTTTCATGGTAGAATTCCAGTTTTATTTCTTAGTACAGTAACTTGAATTTTCTGCATAATCATTTCCAAGACCCTAGGAGAATATTTTTCTTTCCACTTTTTAAATTTTGGCTATAAATCTGCTCCTTACTGTAAGTAGGTCCCCTTCTCATTTCAAGAATCTCTCTTTTTCTTTATGTTGTAAGAATCTTTTTATTTTGGTCACAGCAAGGTTAAGGAAATAAATGTACAAAATAAAAATTGCATTTAGGATAAAATTTAATACTGCATGAACTAAAGGAGAAGAGTAGGTTTGTCAAGTCTATCTTCTTTTCAGCAGCACTCTCAAATGCAAGACAAAATTTTCACAAGTGCCAAAAAGTAGTGTACAGTATAAATATCTTTTCATACAGTCAAAATCTCATTTATTCCCACAATGTTGTCTTGGAAAGTGGTTTTTCAACCTCTATTCTATTTCAGAGGTAGAAGAAGTGAGGAAGATCTCTCTCTTTTTAATGCACAGCAAGAAGAAAACCATGGTTCTGACACATGACTTAGCATCATTTTTGACAGCTCATTGCCTCCATATTCTGAGTCAACTCCCTTGTGCCTTCCTACCATCAGCATTAGAAGTATTCACTGCGCTGAAAATGCCGTATATAATTAGTGATAAAAAGTATTTATTTGAAAGAAAAAGTGATGAAATAAGGTGAAATATAGTTACACTATGTAGAGATCACTTTGAAACAGAATGAGACAATGATCCTTTCCACACCTACCTTTCTTTCTTTCTTTTGCCAAACTTTGAACAAAATGTGCAGATAGCTCTTTTTGCTTATAGATAAAATTGTAAAACAATGTTCAGCTGCAGTGATTTTTTTGTTAGCAAAAAATAATTTTCTCTTGAAGTGCAATTTCTTTGTTTCCCAAGAACTAAAGTTATTACCTCATCCGTTGAGCTGTGTCCAGGGGCTTCTTTCATAATTTTTGTTGTATTATTCATGCATGAGCCTAAAGCTGAATTTTAATATTTATATACTATAGGAAGAACATGTGTTTCAGTCTGCCATAGATGAAGTGCAGAACACAATACGAAGCAAGGCCGAGCAATGAAGGCAAAGAGTAAGATGACGTCGGGAACTAATTGTTATGGTTTAATTCTTTTGGTGTAAATAAATGCCTCAATACTTGATTGTGGTACTCATACACCTTTCTACTGAAATTAATAGAAAAAATTCTGAAGAGAGACGTAAATTTCATTTCAGTAAGAATTTGGTGTCTGAGTCTCCCAACACCATCTAAATTTCAAGCACTAAAATTCCATCTTTCTTCTGAGACTTGAAGTTCCAAAAACATTTAAGGCAAACCTTGCTATCATGTTCAGAAGTATCTGGTTTTGGAGGGTGAGAGGAAGGTGGAAACACACATGTCCCTCCTAAACTGAAGGTAAGTTCTTGGAGGGGCCCAGTCATGCTCAGAGTGAGACCAAGAAATTTCAAGTAAAATTAGAGAGTTTCTTATGTCTAATCACAGTTCTCTTCAGCACATTGCTTTAAATATGAGGTTATCCTGAGTTTTTCACAAAAGTACAGAATTTTTCTTTGGTTCAGTGAAATGCCAATAGTAACCAAACTGAAGAATTTTCCTAGCAAAAAAGAGTTAATTTTTTTTAATTCTTCTGGGCCAATCTTAAATCACCATCTGATTGTAGACGAACATTGCGAATATTTTCAGAAACAAAACAGACAAATGCCTAGTAAGCTGACTGTGAAAACATAAATTCTGGAATAAAATGAGAAAAGTGAGTTTTGAAAACTTCTGAACCTACTCTCAATTACAATATTGAATCAGAAGAGATTAAACCTATTCACAGTTCTATTTGCCTTTTACAAAAACATCTGAAATTAATTTTAATGGTTTTCCAATTCGTCTTCAGGCTGAAATGCAGACACAATTAATTAAGTTGAATGAAAACTTAACTTCAGCTTGCAAAATATTATAACATGATTCAAAAAATCCTATGCAAAACCGTCAAGTTTCTGCACATCGCAGAAATTATCAACACACTCAACTTTTCAAACTACAGGAAACATAGACATTTGTTTTGAGTCGTGTCACGATCCGCTCACACAAGTGGAGTTCATGATGGTTCATTTTAGGGTTCTCAGAGCGCAAAAGACACAGCGGGGGACAAACTCAGTTTGTTCAATCACAAATGCACCTTTATTTAGTGCCAACAGATGCGATAGTAGGGAGAGAAAAGAGAATAGTAAGAAAGACAGAAAAAGAGGGGAAGGGGATTATAGCTACCAACATGGAGGGTCGAGTCCTTGAGGCTTTTGAAGATACCTATAGACGCAAGTTTCTCCAGTGGGGTGATCGCAAAGTCTGTGGTTTACTCAGGGGTTCTTATAGTCCTCTCTGAAGTGACAGGCAGTTGGCCAAACAGGTGGGGGGGAAATTATTGCAGTGTGCTCCTTTAGAGAACTCAGAACAAGTCGGTCGTCAGCAGGTACAGTGTCAACCAGTACAAGTCAGCAGGTGCAGTCACTTCACCGTGACTTACCCATTGTTTCTGCTCAGGTTCTGATGTTCCGATATGGGTGCTGGGTTTTTCCATCAAACACACCTGCAGGCAGCACTTGGCCAACATCTCACCTCAGCCAGGCCATAACTCCCGCACTGAGATTTTAAAGTCCCTTTTAGGGGTTTCAGTCTCTGTCCTTGACGATGGTCGTGAGGCAGACGAGGGATCTTCAGACCGTCTCTTACAAGTCGACAAAACTAAATCGTTTATGATTATTGCAAACATTTTGATGACATCTCTGCACTAAAGCATGATCAAAGTTCTATATTTTGAAAACATTATGTGAAAATGGAATAGTACTGATGCTTCCAGAGAAAAATGTTTTATAATATTATAGAATTAGATGTTTCTTCCATAGCTGATAGAAGAGGCTAGCTAAAAATATTGTGTGCTTTGATTTGTGGCTGAACATATTTATCTTGACATAAATTGCAATGGACTTCTGAGATTTATTGATAAAGATTACACTTGATACTGGTTTGATGCAGTTTTCCCTATTTTCCATTAACTGTAAGGATATAGGATGAAGAACTGTTAGAGAACATGGATGAAGAAAATGTGTCCTGAAAGAGAAGTGGTTCTCATATTTTTATTGCTTTCTTTTTATTTTTTACTTCTCACAATTTTTTTTCAGTTTGATAAGATTTACTAGTTTGAATTTAAATAAAATTTCATTTTCTGCACATCAAATAAAAAAAAAAAAAAGGAAATTTTAGGAAAATGGGGGTTATTGAAAGTATGTGAAAGGATACTGTGGATGCATAGCTGTCTCTTCCAATAGTTGGTGAAATACAACTGAGTTTGTTTTTGGTTTTTTTTTTTTCAATTGTGAAAAATGAAGAAGAAGAGAAAAGAATATACTGTGGAAATGGAAAATCTGCCTCCAGAATTCCACTGAAGGAGGGACCTAATAAAAGTTTGGAGAATCTGCCTAAATGGAAATCTAAAGTCAGATAAAAAATATTACTACCCATTAATCTTAGTCACAGAAGCATTTTGCCAACTGGTGATTGCATCACATTTCTAAATATTCTACAGTCATGCACTTTTAATCCCCAGAGGTGTAATAATCTGTGTGTAGGCAAATCCCCACAACTGGGATGTTTTGAAGAACATGTAGGCAAGGAGTTATGGGACACGATTTTAACAGGGTTTGTTTTCTGCTTTTCATTATCAAAAGATGCAAAGAAAAACAGCATTGGTTTATGCAGACAATTTACATGGTAGTATGGATATTTACATTTTTTTTAAATTACATGAACAAATGTATTTAACTTGCTTATTTGCTCCCCAGGTTCTGAAAACTTTATTTCATGCACTAGTAGCTTATATGACAGAACATTCTTGGCCAGAAAACGTGAGAATGGGACAATGGCATAATGCTAATTCTGCAATTGCTCTTTAATGGTTGTAGCAAAAAATTTAAAAAACCCCTGTTAGATCAGAGTCTTGTGATTAAAGTCTGGTCTAATTCCTTTGGAACTGTATCATTTTGTTTTTAACATTCAGAATTTTGTCCAAGATTAATCTCATCAGGAAAAAATATATTTGCAGTAGCGATACTGCAATTTATTCCCCTTTCTTTCACCCCCAGTATTAACAGGACATAAGGGGAAATAGAAGGCACAATTTGATGAATAACATATTAGGATTATTAAATTTACCATTGTCTTTAAATGTCTTAATGAAACTTTTCAATAGTATTCCTTCTGCCTGATTTGCAATACTGGCAGTCACAAGTAATTCTTTCCATCTTTCTGAAAAACCGCTCTTGTGGCAGAGAGTGCAAATAGCTTAGTGCATTTTGTTCAAGGTCAGTGGAAAAAGTAACTGCCATAGTGTTAGTGTGGATTTCTTTCTGAGATGCCTTGTGGCACTGGTGGCTGCTGGGAGGACTTCATTCCTGCCTGTACTTCATTTCAGCTGCTAATACTGATCTGACAGCTCTTGACCTGTGGGTAATATGTGGTCTATCATCTCCTTACTTTTCTTAGTCCTTTTCTACTCTCTTTTCCTCCTCTTTTTTTTGCAATGTAGCCTTCTATCAGATATCTTGTTTCAGTGGAAATAGAATACTGCTTAAGTGTGGCAGATTATCTTTTCATACGTTTTACCTCTATTCTCTTTGAAATCCCTCTAGCCTGTCCACAAGACAAAACCAAATTCTTTTTAATTTTTTTTTTTTTTAAACATCTTGAATAGACAAAAAACTTTGCAGGCTGTTGCTAGTTTTCAAACTAATCCCATGTAAAGGATTAAAACAAAAAATAAATGTGGGAATATAATATTTAATTTATTTTTTCCTATCAAAAATTTGATTTGATTTAAAGCTGAATTTGGGAAAATTATAAGGAAGACAAAACTCTGGAAATGTCATTTCTCTACTTTGGCATACAAATACTCAGGTCTTATGGAAATGCCTATTTCAAGGCGGAATGCATATCCTTCTGGCAGTACTGAACCCACAACGGGCAGAAGGAGCCTGAGGATAGGGGAGCTGAAAGGCTCTTTTCACCAGTTTTGTACATTTGCATTTAAGCCATGCATACCTACATTTGCGTGACACACTCTTAGACAAGGTCAAATGAAAAATAGATGCTGTAGGACCTGACTTCTAATTTCTCTTAAATATACCTTCTGATTATTATCAGTGTTGGTCAATGACCGTTGACTAGATGTCTATTAGTTGTAGAGTTTAAGAGCTGAGTTTAAGCACCAGGAACACGTGTAGTCTCTTATTCTGTAATGTCCAGCCTTAATGTCCAAATTATAGAATGGTTTGGATTGAAAGGGACATTTTAAGGTCATATAGTCCAACCTCCCTTCCATAGTCAAGGACATTTTTCACTAGTTCAGGTTTCTCAGAGCCCTTTCCAACCTGACTTTGAACGCTTCCAATGATGGGGCATACATAACTTCTCTGGGAAACCTGTTCCAGTGTCTCACCACTCTGATAATAAACAACTTTTTTTCTTACATCAAATCAAAATCCACCCTCTTCAGTTTAAAACCATTGTCCCTGTCTCTACATGCTGTAGTAAATAGTCTGTTCCCATCTTTCCTATAAGCCCCCTTTAAACATTGAAAGGTCACCATAAAGTCTCCGCTGAGCCTTCAGCTGAACAACCCCAACCCTCTTAGTCTGACTTCATAGGAGAAATTCCAGCTCTGATATTTCTGGGGTTTTCCTCTGGACCCTCTTTGACAGGTCCACATTTCTCTTGTGCTGGGGAACCCAGAGCTGAATGCAGCACTCTGACTGAGGTCTCACAAGGGCAGAGTAGAGGGGCAGAGTCATCTCCCTTGATCTACTGGACATACTGGTTTTGGTGCAGCCCAGTACACCGCTAGTTTTCTGGGCTGAAATGGCACTTTACCAGCACATGATCAATTTTCATCTACCAGTATCCTCAGACACTGGGACAGATGCATTCACTGATCACCCAGCCTGATTTGATGCCAGGGATTGCTCTGACTCAGGTGCAGAGCCTTGCAGTTTGCCTGGTTGAACGTCATTGGTGTTCACACAGGCACATTTCTCAAGCTTGTCAGGGTTCTTCTGGATGTCTCCTCTTTCCTCCAGCAAATCAGCTGCACCTGTCATATTGGTGTCATCTGGACACTTGCAGTCGATTCCACTGTCTAAGTTATTGATAAAGGTATCAGGATAAGAACTTCTGAGGGACAACTCTTGTTACCAATCTCCATTTGGACACTGAACTGTAGACTAAAATTTTGGATGCAGCCAACCAGCCATTTCCTTACCCATCAATTATTAGATCCATCAAAACCTTCACTCTCCAATTCACCAGAAAACAATATGTGTCAAAGGCCTTATGTAAGTCCAGGTAGATGACATTTACAGCCCTTCCCTTATCCATTGACAGAGTCACTACTTAACAGAAGGCCACTAAATTAGCCAGGAAAATTTAAAGCCCAAACTTTCATCTTTTTGCTTTGGTCTGCTCTTTTTAAAGAGTTTATACATAAGGAGAAATGTATTTCACAAAAAAATCCTGTAACACATTTTCCATACAGTGACCCGTTTTTTTTTTTTATTTTGGTTTTACAAGTTTGATAAAAACATGGCAAAATATATTAATTTTCCAGAAATACAGATAGAAGAACTTTGTTACCAAAATAAAACTCTTATGTTGTTATTTTTTACGTGGGTAAAATTATCTGATTTTAAAACATATAAAGATAAAATCTTTGTGTAAATGTGAAAGAGAATGTAGGAGTTATAGACCTATACTACTCACAGACAGTGCAAATAGAAAAGAAGAAAATTTGCTTAATTTCCTTCTCCTCTGAAAAAATATTGCATGAACTGAGAAGACATGAAATTATAATTAATGAAAACTCATTTCTTACAAGCAATATAATTTTATAGCATTCATGTTATGAGGTGTACATATTAAAACTAGCTGAAACTGTGCAGCAAGAAACTTTATTCCCAATGTACTTATCTTTTGCACTTATATACTAATTTAAGAGTTCTGTGAACTGCTTATTGCCCAATTAGTGAACAATAATAACCTAAATGAGCTAAATGCTATTTTGTTTGCATGAAGAAATCTTTAATAATGATTAACAGAGTTTTAATCAAGTACAAGTTGAGATTTAAATATGCCATGACTGAAACAGAATGACTTGAATGTTTCTCCAAAAATGTAAAAATAGTTTTCTGATTCTAAAATGAAAGAAAAAAAAAGAGAACGAAAAAGAAGTAGTGTTTTACATTAGAAGTTAACATTGTGAAAGAGCAACTTACAGTTCTGAATTGATTTTGGGCTTGATATGTGGCAGATAGTATATCTGCAAAATGGACAGTGTGGAAAGAGTGGTTTTCTTATACATAGATTGATACAAGGATAGAACTTCATGACCTAGTCTTTTCTTTAGTGTGCTCTCCATACAAAGTCAATTATAAAGATGTTACTAAATTTAATGTACATCTAGAAAAAGTAGCAGGAAATTACCAGGAATATTAATAACATGAAAATGATCTTTTTCAGGGTTTTAGGTCATTGCTAAGATTAAGTACAGCAAGATAAGAACATGAAAGCCTGCCTTTTATCACTTGTCCATTTAACAGCTTGGTGTATTTGCAGGGTGTAGATGTGAGAGTTGATAAGCTATTTTAGATTGCTAAAAAACTTTCATATTTCTTCAGACACTACAGTTGGGACTTATGTCACCTAATTTAAATGCTGAAAAGTTAAACATCTACTTCTTAATTAGCCATTATACATGTATTTTATACTCCAAAGAGAAACAGGCATCCCCACAGTAAAATTTCAGTGTCCCAACGTATACACCTTTCTCAGAGAAAGATGAAGCTCACTGCAAAGCTGTTCCTTTGATAAAATGGTTTGTTCAGAGTAAGAAACAAGAACTTCTAGATGACTGTGCTATAACCAAATCTACTGACTAAATTACTATTTTATATCATGTGAATGACAATGCATAACACTCAAGCAAGTTGTTGGGGCCTTACAGGGTGACGGCATAACACTGTAAGCTAAATTCAGCGAACAGATTTTTTCTTTATAGAAGAGCTACTTCTGAAGTTGATGTGGAATGAACAGAAAAGTAAACCCAGCTATCTTTCTCTCCACTGGTCTATGGAATTGTGGGCACAGCTAGAGAAAATACAAGACACCTCCCTCTCCCCAGCTCCTTCTTACAGTTTTTCGTAGTTTCCAATACTGATTAGGCCTTGCAAAAGGATGAATGACTAAGTTAATAAAAATGTTATATTTATGTTCTATGTCAGAAGAAATAAACCATAAGAGTAAAGATCAAATGATGAGATGTGGTTTTTATTTACTAGACACAGTATAGTATTTGTCTTTTTGCAAACAAATAGTTTGGTGGTTATTTCTGGTGTCTTGATTTCTCTTAATATTAAGAGCTATGAGTCAATCCTCTTCTATGTAAACATGACAGAAAATGCACGGAGATGAATCTTGATTTGAATTTTTTTTCACTGCTATATGATAGAAACTGTAAAAAAAATAAAGTAATATTCTGTTTCTGCTCTAAAGTGTGATTGTTTCATTTGGAATTTTACACAGATAAAACCAGTAATTTTTATCTGTGTGAAAATATAAAGTATTTTCTTTAGAGAAAATACTTTTTCCTAAAAATCCATTCATATATGTATATTCATTTCTTCAAAAATTCATATAACAATTTCAATTAAATATTAATAAACAAAGTACATAATATCTAGTTTAATGTACCTATAGCTTATTCAACTAAAACAACTTTTATAAATAGGGTTCTACTTATGTTTGCAGAACAGTGAGATGTGTTACATTTGTAAAAAAAAAAAAAAAAAAAAAAAAAAAAAAAAAGCTTTCCTTTCAAACAGGTGGAATAAAACTGTTCCAAATGCCCTATTGAAACTAATGAAACAAACAAAATTTGCTAGATGCAAACAGAAACTAGCCTTTGGAGAAGGAAAAAGAGTAAAGCCTTATGTACAATGTTGGCTTTAATCTACCTTGCCGTCCATTGTCTCCCAAAGCAAAAAAACACATAAGGGCAGAATGAATATACACGGCATATGCTGCTACTGGCAAACTTATGTCTCTGCTAATAAAAGGGGTTAAACATCATGATAGTCTGGAAAATACTGTGCCTACGTGCTTCATTTCAATTTTAACAGAACAAATTGGAGCACATAATTTTGCTGGAATTACATCATTAAAGATGAAGATAGTTGCTTTCACTACACATATAAAAAGGCAGAAAAGAATCACACAGTGAGGTTAATGCTCTGGGGCAAGACAAGCATGACATTTATGAACATGTTAATATGCTTAATATACCTTCACATGTACACCATGAAAAGAGCAGTAGCACTTGTATTAACATTATTGTAACTTGGCCTTTTTTGAGGGGAGCAAAAAGCTCCCTGATTGTGACAGGGTAGGCTTTACAGATCACAGCAAAAATCTTAATCTCTATATGTGGGTGAATCTATCACCCTCATAGGAATGATATGGTGCAATTATTGAAAGAAATTGTAACAAGACAGCATGAGAGTTATTCTGGAAGCCATGTTAATTTGATGAAAAATTCCAAAATAAAAATATTTTCTCAAATGGATTGCTAATATCTACATAAATTAGTGATTCTGCCTGTTTTATTAGTAATGCTGGCAGAAAATAATGATTGAATAATGATTTTCTTATGGATGACTTCTGGGCTTTACATACTGGATAGATTATTCTCAGGATGATTCTTTTTCCTGAAGGATGAGTAGGTCCATAATTCTTTTCAGAAAGTTTTATTAGATATTATTGGATCAAGTTTTATATCCCTTTTCATCTGTGATAGAAAATACAAATGGTTGTTAAAAGGTAGTACAAACAACTTGCTTGCAATGATTGGAATATATAGAAGTGTCTAACTGACGTTCATTTTTCAGTGGCATTAAAAATTATTCTATTTCCTTTTTTTCACGCTTAATCACATGGTCAAATCTATCAGAACAAACGAAATCTTAATTCCAATAATTAGAAATTTTTATTTTTTCTATTAAACTAATTAAGTCTTGGTCAACACATTGCACACGAATATGCAATAAAAAATGTCAAGTGTATTGTGCTTTAAAATGAAAGACATAAGACAAACCTCAGTTCAATTTTGCTTCTTTGTTTTCCTTTTGACCTTAAATAACCTTCTGCAATTATGGCAATAAAATTTACTGAAAACAATTTTCAAGGTATTTCATGAAATCATATCAGTGATACCATCATATTGTAACTGCTAGCACCAAACTTTTTGCTATAGACCTGTAGGTCCAGTGAATAACATCTTCTGTTTTATAACCCTAAACTAATTAATCTAATACTATCTATAAAATATTTATTCTTCTTTTTGAAGCATTTTCAGTCAGATTCCAGTTGTTTCCAGCTCCATGCTTTTCTTCCTCCTATGCATCCCTGATAAACACTCAATATTATGTAAGTGCAGGGCAAGCCAAAAGAATGTCAGAGCCAAACAAAAAAAGCTGTGTCCTCATCCAGATTCTGATTTTGTCATACATTCCAAAGTGTCAGGCTCAAGTTAGATGAGAAGCATTACTGCATCTCTTGATCCACTGTATACTTTCCTATTGATTTAGCTCAGTAAGCAGTTAACCTTTGTTTCCAGGAAAAATGCTTACCGATGGTCAGGTTATATACTGGGACCCTTGGATTCTATTTCTGCATAGCAGCTATCCAGCCCATCAGATTTTTTTTATACTTGAGTTTTAAATGCACACACAGGACTTTGTATTTGTTGATCTTGACCAGGTTGTTGGTAGGTCTAGCATCCTAATTCAATGAGATTCCTCTGAAGAGCATCCCTGTCCTCCGGAATATCTCCAGCACTCCCACCCACCTCAATGCAATGTCACTTGCAATCCTGCTAAGGATGGTGTTCTAAAGCTTATTGAAGAGAACATTAAACATTTCCAGGAACATTTCCTCACTTTACTAAAGATCCTACTTTCTTGGGATGACTGCAGGCAAAAAAAATGTATTGACCAGTTTTCCTATGTTGAGAGTAACAGCAGCTCCAGACTACTTCTCCTTGATAATTTTTGCCAGCACTACTGACAGAAAATTGTTGTCAGAGATCCCCTGGACTATTTGCATCCTAATATGTTCCGCTTTTAGCAGGTGTCAAAGTTGTTAGAGTCCTCCATGAGACCCATTATTTTCAACTGATTACTTCCTCTAGTTTTTGCAAACCTTCTCTGTCTACAAGTTTTGATTGGGCTCTCTGTATCTGTATCCACTCTGATCCCAACTCAAAAGCTCTCAAGGCAGTTCCATTTTATAAAAGAGTTCTTTCGTGTGAGCTGCTCCTTTTAGGTAGAGTACAACTTGTCCTGCCTTCCATAAAGAGTTTAGAAAGACTTTATATCTCTATACCTCATTCCAGAAGGGCAAGCATTTTTCCCACCAAGTTTCTGTAATTCCTATGACATCATTATTCCATTACTGAAAATAGACTTATGATTGCCACAAGTTTCACTCTTTTTATTTGTCCACTCTGCCTTTTTCAGTTCCTCCTCCAGTCTTCAGTTTTCCAACAGTGGTTTTCTTAATTCCTAATTGTCATTTGTCTCCCTACTTGGCTGTTTGCTGTTGAGGGCTGGCTTGTCATCTCACGATCCTATTTATTTTATAAATTCTGCATGCTTATGTGCAGACACTTTAGACTGGCCCTCAATCATGCCACTTTCCCAAGATGAGTGAGACAACCACTGCACCCTGGGTGCTTCCCCATTTTGTGAAAGCTTTGTTCCTTCATCTGTCAAATTAGCTTCTAGAGGCTAACACTGAAGAAAACAGGTGAAAAGATACAATAAGAAGACCATGCGGTGCAGCCCTTCCACCCTTGCCACAGAAGGAAAAAGTACTCGTGGTAAGCAAATAGAATATACAAGATTACTTCAAGACTGGTTTTTGTACACTCTTAGCATGCAATGATAAAATGAAACCTTTGGTGATACCATTCCCAGATTTTAAGACATGTAAGAGTTCTGCATAGGTTAATACATAAAATAAAATATATATAATATAAAATATATCTAATTCTCATTGACTTGTTATCAGAAGTAACCTACAAATCTTGACCTGCATTTAGATATTTGCTTATTTCTGTAGAGTTTTTAAGCTGATTTTTCCCCCCACACTTCCTTACATCCTTCAGATGTACAGAATTATTTTCTTTAGACATAACAGTTACAAAGTTTCAATAAGAGCAGCCAGGGTATTTTTAATTCTGTCCTTATTTGAAGATCACCTAATTGCTATCCCTCTCTTTAGAAAAGCAGGATATGAAATCTACTACTAGCTGTAGCAAATAAGCAATTCTTCCTTCCAACTGCACAAACTAACCTTTAAGTTTGACACTTAAAAATTTAGTTTTAGAGTGCATTAAACCTAAACTGCCTAAACAATAAATAAGAAAAGACATATTTGTAGGAACAATTACAATAGTCCCAAATTCAGAATGACCAGGGTGATAACAAGATGCTCTTAAGTTAGGTGTAATGAAGCTAGAAAACAATAGTGCATAATTAGTAAAATATAAGTTTGTTTTAAAAATATCAGAGTTTACCAAAAAAGTGAATAAAACACCTGAAAGCATCAGAAAATCATGAAGAAAAAAATCCTAAATAAATAAATAAGAAGAAAACTCATGTGAAAAATAGTTTAGAAATACAAATCCTCACATAATAGGAAAAAGTTATCTGCATAAGTTTTCTATGAAGATCTGAGATCATTTTGAGTGGTCTAGTGTAATGGAGTGTTACAGAGGAAGTAAATTGCATTTTATTCCTATTTTATGACATCCTAGAGGGTCTTCATTAAGGCTAAATGATACCAGTAAAGTGCTAATACTTACAGAAGAGTGTAAAGAAATCAGAGTCTCAAAGAGAGGTAAAATGTTGCAGTTATTTTCAGTGGGTAATGTTTCTATCATTAGCTGGGTATTTCTTCCGTTTGCTGTTGTATTATTCCAGTTTTATGCTAGTAAACCCAAACAAAAATTTTAGCATAACTCTAGTTTTGAATAAAGGTTAGGTTTCACACATTTTTATAGGTTTTTTTATTCAAAACAAATGTTTGTCATTTGTGTCAATTTTTTTGATGTATGAAGATTATTAACTATACTCTGTTATTAGTATCCATTCCATAGATTATATTTTCCAATCATATACTGCATTAGAAAATTTATATTGCATTTTATCTACTGTTTAACATATAATATTTATACTAGTAATTATATTTGTTATATTCAGTTACAAATTTGATTATTGTTTTAAAAATTCCAGATAAGTTACAACACTCGGGTGAATTCACATTTTTTTACATTTTATATTGCTGAAATGAAATATTTCTGTGATTTTTTTTTTTGATTTTGTGATCATAAGACTAGCTCACGGGTTTATCAAAAAGTTTCCTCAATAAAGTTTTTACTTTGTCACTGGATCACTGGGTTTCTGTTGGACTTCATGAGTGAATAAAAAAATTCAGAGGAGGAGATATCATAGTAGTCTCCTGTGCTGTTTGCAGGGAATAGGCCACATCTTACACTGTATTTTTGACCTTTAATATTTCCATTAGGATATCATAAGTCTTCTATAGGAAAGAATTTTGACTATTCAGTTAAAATATTTTCCAGAATATTTTCTCTGCTAGCCAGCACTTATCAAATAAGCCAGTTGATTCAAAAATAACTAATAATAGGACTTAAAATTATGTAAAATTTTGAGGCTTTAAGCACTTTCAAAATTAATAATCCTCACTATAACACTATTGCTTAGTTTATATCAGGATCATTTTTACTGTTAAAGCCAGAAGTGGAGGCTAACTATAAATTATGTAAGATGCCAACAATAAAACAACTTTAAAAAAAACCCAAACCAAAACCGATAACAACAACAAACACCACAAACAAACCAAAAAAACCCCTCCAAACAACTTTTGATCATATGCTTTTCCACAAGGAAATGTCTGACATCTTGACTTTATTTGTTGCATTTTAATTATCATTGAGGTGGTCCAGAGAACAACTCTTTTTCAAGGTGAAAGAAAAATAAAGATTTTAAAATATTGCTTAGTATTATTTCCTTAGTACTAGAATAAAACTTTACCCTTCTTGGAATTTCATGAAGGCCAGAAGAAATTTTATAATCCTACAGAGTTCCAGCGGTAGGATTTTTTTGACAACAAAAATACTTGACTGATCGAGATCTTTCTGGGTCACAGCAACTGCTTACAGCAAGGTTTCACTTGTCTTACCCCATCTCTCTCTAATAGTGTTACTGTTTCTGAAATTCATATCAAGAGGATCAGCAACAAATGGTTCATCCATTCAAAACATCTGTCTGTTAAAAATCTGAAAAGTTCTTGGTCATGGTGATTTTTATTTTTTTTTTACAGTCTTCACTATTTATCACCTAGACTTTTTAGTGTAAGGGTTTGTGCAGACAACAGCAACTCCTTTGCAGTTATCTGACCAAGGACATTGTCAAAAGGGGTGGTATGAAGGAGGAGGAAGCCAAACACAGAGGGGGACAAACACAACCAACAAACAAGAAACAAACCTGGTCAGTTACATGATTGATAAAATGGAGTGTGAGAAAATTATTTTGGTGACATCACTTGACTGAGGACCTGGGTCAAGAGGAATACACTGAAAAAAAACATATTGAGACACAGACCTACCAGACTTGTCTGGCAATGAGAAATAATGAGAAGAAATAAATTTCATTAGTCATAATAATTAATTGACTATCAAGAAGCTGCAGGAACCACTTCAAAGAGAACCAACTTGAATTTTGCAGCTGATAAGGATGCAGTCCTGAAGGTTCATGATGTTGGGAGGAGTCTCTAGGATTGTATCAAATGATAAGACAATCTGCAGAGAAAGGGGGTCAGGGAGGAACAGAGAGGCAATCAGGTAGAAAGAGATGTAAAAGGGGTCAGTCATGTATAAAACAGGACTGATCACCATACTTGTCTGCTTAAGTCTGGCACCTGATCACTGCGGTCTGTCCTGTCTTCTCATACCATTTTAGTAAATAATTTGTTATATCTCTCTGTGTAATTTCACTCTCTAGCCTGTTTATTCTCTTGGTGCAAGGAGTGAGACTGTGGCTGTGGGTGCCCGAGCGGTCAGTAAGTCAGTGAGGTTTCATCAGCAGCTACTGGAATCAGTGTGGTTCTTCAACCTCCAGCCACTAAGATGGGGATAGTAAGCGTGCCCAAAGCCAGCTACTGGGGGTAGTTGAATTAATCAGGCAAGTGAGGTGCTCAGCACCAGAAGCTGGAGCAGGACCACAGGTCCCATGAGCATGTTATCATTTGCTGGGGGTATTTGTATCTTTATCATTACTTTGAGTATGCATGCGTATCTGCTGGCAAAGGCCAAGCTGGGTAACCTGTCAGCTATGGGTGCACAGGTCTGGGATAAAGTATCAGGACAGCAGAGTCCACACTTCTGTGTTGGGGGATCCATGAGTGTGGGGTGCCTATGGGAGGACTATGTGTGTGTAGCTCTGTGTGTTTGTGTCCCTGTGTGTCAGGCTCGGGGATACAATATTGAGAAAACAGGAAAGCAACAATCCTGGCTTGGTCTGGGCAGAGACAAACCCTGGGTTCCCAGACACTGAACTGAGCTCCAAGTCTTGCGCTGGAGTTGCTGGGGGACACCATTTAACACTAGATATCTGAATTGTGATGAAAGATGGAGAGCATGACTATAAACGTGGGCTGGAGCTTTAAAAATCAGACATGATGCAGACTTGTATTGGAGAGCTACAGTTTCCCTGCAATATTCTTACTATTAATTTCACACTTAAAACCTTTTTCAAACATACTATCTAAGCTAAAATTGTGTATAAGATGATATATCAAGAGTTTTCAAGGATCTGTAAGTAATGATTACTCCTACACTACTTCTTTATATTCAATAATGATCTTTCCCAAAGAAAAGAAATGTTTCCATCATGGCTAAAGTGCTACAGCTGTCTTATTCATTGTAACGAACTACTTTAAATGAAGAGACTCATTTGTACGAATAAAGTATGTTTCAAGTGGCTCAGTAATTTGTAGATTTTTATTCTGGAATTGAATGTTTCCTTTCTGTTGTACATAATTTGTGCCCCTTAAGAACCCTTGTTTTCTCACGGTAGATCATACTTCTGAGAATATTAAGTCCCCTAAGATACAATAATGATACCCTTCTCATAAAATGCATTTAAGAAGTACCAAATAGTGATGTGATAGAGCATGAAAGAATAGCAATATTTCTTGTATTGCAAGCGAAACTAAAAGCTGACATTTCAGTAATGGCCATTCAAAATTTGAGAGCCTGTGTGATATTGTGAAAATTACTAAATAAAGGCTTAAAAAAATTTACATGCCTGCAAGGAAAAATATTTTAAATGTAAGAACAAGAGCATAAAATGGATATCCGTATTTTGGTTTTCTTCTGTCTTTTTTTTTTTTCCTTTCCTAAATTTTAATTATGCTGCTTTTAATCAAAGGGTGAAATCTGATTTCTTCCGTTATCTTGTTTGTGTATTTCCTATACCATGTTAAAACAAAGAAATAAACAAACAAACAAGTCACCTACACTTTAAAGCCCACGTTCTGCTAAGGACAGATGCTCTACTCATTTTTTCCTTTGGGAGAAACTAAACACAAAAAGATCTGAATGAAATGGGAAGTTTACAGTGGTACCAAAAACTGAATTAATGATTAATGTAACAAGTCCACCTCTTATCCAAAGTGCAAGATAAAACAAACCAACAGATGTGTGTCTAAAATGCCACAAAAGTGCAAAGCAGTAGCTGAAATTTTGAGTTTAGTATGGCAAGAATTATTGATGTGTTATCTTAAAGTCTACTTCAGCCTTGCCAGATGTGGGCAATTCTCTGGCTGAAAACTGAGCCCAAGGCTCTCATTGCACAGGCAAAACTATATTCAAGGACTATCCAAGATACAGAGATCATACTGATAAAAATGTGTAATATTGCTTCCCTTGCAGAAATATCTAGCTTGTGCTTTCTGAGAGCCATTTTAACAGGTATTACAGAGTTTAGCAAAGAACAGATAAACAGTATCAGTGTGTGAAGTGAAGATTATCAGAAGCAGTCAGTGGAAATGTAAAAAAAATAAACCCAAACCAAAAACACCCGAAAAAGTGAATTCACTCATTTTCTTTGGCAGCCTAAGGAACAAGATCTGGACTTGCACTTGTTTATGGTTGACTCTATGTCTCTTCTGATTTAATATGCTAAAACTTAAGTACAGTCCTATTGTAGTATTATGTCTCTGTGAAGAAGACTGAGAAGTCATAAAAATGTGGAATCATTTCCTGTAAATACAGATATCCACAGGTTAGACATTGATAACATATAGGATTTCTTCAGTTTCTTGGCATTTGCAAGTTTCTCTTCCCAATTTTCAGGGGTTTTTTTTTTGTTTTTTTTTTTTTTTTTTTTTTTTTTTTTTTTTTTGTTTGTTTTGTTTTGTTTTGTTTTGTTTTGTTTTGTTTTTTGTTTTTTGCTTTGTTTTTGGTTTTTTGGTTTTTTGGTTTTTTGTTTTTTGGTTTGGTTTGGTTTGGTTTGGTTTGGTTTTTTAGGGTTTTTTGGGGAGGGGGTTTGGTTTTGTTTGTTTTTGTTGTTGTTGTTGTTGGTTTTGGTTTTGGTTTTGGGTTTTTTTGTCTTTTTTTTTTAACTCACCTTCTTCCTATGAGTCTGATGTCTGCTATCCCAGTTAATTGGGACATCATCTAGTTTTACCTTTACTTATTTAACCTTGAAAAATGTCTCATCTGCTTTTGCCTTTCAGCCTGGTAAATGCAATTTGCTTCTTGTTTATTTCAAAACATTTAGAAGGTTAATTTCTTATTTTAATCAGATCTTTTCTACAGCCTGGTTTCGGCAAAGTGAGAACATATTCTCCATAATTTCATGTTTGACTTAATTTCCTCAGATACTGCTAAAAATTGCTTTTCAAATTATTTTTAAAATCCCTTTCAAATTCTTGATATTTTAAAGTAAAAATTTTCAGATTTTCCATTCTTACTATTGACTTCATACTTCATCAAGACAGGGTCATAAATAGAACTTCTTCCCTCCACCTTATGCATTTAAACAAAACTGATCTATAAATGCAGATATTTTTTCAAACTACTCTTTTGCTCATTGCCTTTTTTTTTTTTTCCTTCTGTTTCCTAATACTGAAAGACAAAAATGTGTTCTGGAAATTGCCGTGACATTTCCAGAAGTTTATGTGCATAGTTTTATCTCCTTGCTTTCACTCGGTACCCTTATCTATTTTTGTGTTTCTAGATGTCGTCTTGTGTTTCTTTCTGCCCTCCTAATGGTATCTGGCATTTATATGATAATTTTTGAGAATCTGAACTACCACAGATCTAAAAAGACATGTAAACAGTGTCTAAACAATATTTCTGTGAGAGAAATGGCACGGAGTGACTAATAACTATTCTGTGTAAAAAGACTCTAGGGCATACTTCATGAATAAGCCATGCTAGCATCAATTTATTAATTAAAATTATTGCACAGGATAGACAGTTCCATATTTGAGCCTCAGAGATTATTAAAATACTTCATCAAAATGCACTGATTCTTAATATAGATGATGGGTGGTTCTTCCTTGCTAAGGTTTTCCCTTCCACCTGGACCAGACATAACATCTGTATCTAGAAAAAAATCAGCCACTTCTCGCTCTTCTTGTTCCTTTCTTCTCTCTCTGTCTAGCATTTTATTCTCTTTCTTAGCTGTATTCTCCTCTAGGCTATTCTATTTCTGTTTCTTACTCTCTAACCCACCCTCAAATGAAAATATGAAAAATACGAAGATATTCTTCAGAAGTTCAGATGTTCACATATATTGTTCCAGGTGATACAAGAAGTTAAATGTCAAGTCTTGCCACTTGAGTTTTGTTTTATATAGGAACATATATTGAAATCCTTTTTTAATTATTTACCCATGGTAAATATTATGAAAAAAATTATCTGACAGTAGCCAGTAAAATGGAGTTTTTAATTCACAGACTGCTAGTGGAAATGCAACAGTTCCTGAGAGAAGAAGGAAACAAAGAAGCCAGCATATGATTTGTCAAAATAAACAATGCTTAACTTCCTCCTTTCTGTGTCACAGTCTGAGAAACACAGAAAAGGACAGTGTCATACTGAATTTGTTATAAACTATCAGCTGTAACAATCAGTCTATAAAATCATGTAGGTAGGTACCTCAGTGGTGCAGAACAACTCTATTTTCAAAATAAAGCATTCCAGAAATAACAAAAATAAATAAAAACAAACAAAAAAAAAGTTTAAAAAAAGGATTTAAAGGCACAAATGTGGAATTAAGTGTTATGCTTTAGAGGAACATGCATTTTCAAGACCTTCCAATGCCCTGACTATATGAACAGGATGTATATGAACAGTGTACTGAAAGGGAAGGTGATCAATGGCAAGAGATACTGAGGATCTGAGTACAAACACTGCTATTATCATGAAAATTTTCAAAACAAAGAAGGAACTGAAGGAATATAAACCACAGAACAGATTCCTATACCTTTTGCTTTTTGCTTTGTCTGCCACATTACTTGGTAGAGAATCTCACCTCCTACGTCTCCAAAGAGATGCTCCTGTGTGCAGCAGTTGAACAACAGGAGGCAGTGACAGCAGTGGTAATTCACACAATGATCAGTTGGTGGCTGGGTAGTTAAGATGTTTACAGCTAATTTTGAGTGACTGCCCCCTTGAAAGTTAATCACCATTGGAAAACTCAAGTTCTCCTTTATTCATCCTTGCAAGATAGTTATGGATATTAGTAACCAATGACAGGAATTGATGTGTTCAGATTAAAACAGGGCTGTGGGAACTTGGAATGTATGATGTCTGGAATTAGCCTAGTCACAGCAGAACATTAGGAGAAATAACTCATGCGTTGGTTGGAATGGATGAAGAAAGTGGAATGGTACTGTGTTGGGGGTTAGGTTTGTTCCTTCTTTCTCTAAAGAATTTTTTCCCCATAAGTTACCAAGGAGACCAAGTGTTGGATACTTGAGAGTACTTAACTGAAACAAAGAGGTGGACAAAGTTGGAAGGGGGAGATAACACAGGTAAAAGACAGAGCTTGATGCAGCTGCGGGCTCTTCTTTTTCCGGCGTTCAGGGAAAAGAGAACGGCTGTTGCTAGCTGGAAGAGTTTCACTGTGGCCAAAGGGATCCAGTCCTGGGAAATCTATTATCACCGGATCGGCCTGAATCCTGAGTTTTCTCTGCCACCCGCGGGAGCTGGGCCAGTTCTGCCTCGCCTTCAGCTTCTTCGGCACTGCTCCTCTTGCTACAGTGTGACCCTGTGTCCCGTGCCTGCTGGGACATCCTGCCCCTGCCTGCTGGGACACCCTGCCATCCCAGCTACCAGCCCGGGACTTTTCCACTGTTTCAGCTTGGTGCTCTGAGGATCCTGCAGGGACACCGAAACCAAACTGCCCTGGGTTTTGTGAAACAAAGCCCTCAAGGTTCTTGGTACTGTTTTCGTTTGTTATTAATGCTGTAGTTGTTTGGTGGGGTTTTTTTTGTGTTTGTTTGCTTTGTAATACATACTAGTAAAGAACTGCTATTCCTATTTCCCATATCTTTGCCGAAGAACCTCTGATTGTAATTTATAATAGAAAAAGAAAAAAAAAAAAAAAAGGGTGGAGAGAAGGGTTTACACTCTCCATTCCAAAGAAAACTGCAGTTGTTTTTTTTTTTTTTTTATTATTGCCTGGCAGATACCTGTCTTCCCAAACCAAGACATACTGTAAAGAGATAGCAGACAAAAAGTGGTGTATTCTAGTGAGGTACATAGGAAAAGAAGAGTTTGATGAGAGGGTTATGAGTTTGAAAGTCCAAGGAACAGAGAAGAAAGAGGTAATATACAGTAAAAATAAAATAATAGATTTAGGAAAAGAGTTGTATATTGCTGGAGATGGACAGAGAAAGTATGTGGCTTGCTGTTTCTTCCTAAAGATTACAATTTTTAACAACACATGCAATTGTTTGTACTTGCCATAATCAGAAGACTCTGCCATCCTGAAATATCATACTTCCCAAAAATCTCGAAGAAACAAATACCTTAAGACCCAAGTGTGCCAACTAACTTTCCATCCATGTAGATATTTCCTAAATTCTTTGGGACTCAAGTATGTGTAATTTGACTTAATGATACAATAAATAATGTGGTTGAATTCTGCAACTGTGGATCTTGAGCTAAGAAAAAGGAAATTATTGTGGGGGTTTTTTTTGTTTGTTTGTTTGGAGGTTTTTTGTTTTGTTTTAGGTTTTTTTTTAATCAAGAAGTTAGAATGAAAGGCATTTGTTACTTCTTTGGAGGCTGGAAAAGTTACCACAAGGACTGCAGTATCGGAAAGGGAATTTGATTAAGGAGTTTCGTTTTTTTTATTATGAAATACATTCATTTCCAATCACTAGTTTTTCTGTTAGAGTATACTACACTAAAGGTTCTCTGTATATAAACATGGCTTTCCTTTGAAAAAGAAAAATTGAAGTTACTGCTGAGGTTTCTAAGAAAAAATGTGGCTCAGGAAAGGCTCCATCTTCCATCTTTGATGTTTAGCTAACAAATAATCCTCATTTTCAACTAAGAGTTATTCATTATTCAAGAGTTTTCAAAGTCAAACTATCCTTTTCAGAGCAGACAAACTGTAAACTTAAAATTTCAATTAGAGTTTCTTATTGGTCAATTTTTTATCATAATTAGAGTACTTGCATAAATTTTCACAAGCAAAATGATGACTCTAAGCACTGTTTTGTCCTGAACTCATTAAGAAGCTTTGCACTGCAAAATGTTTCATAATGACTAGCTTCATAACCTTTTCAAATTTTTTTTTACACTATGGAAAAAAATGTTTTGTCATCAAAACTCAAACTATATGAAATACAAACAGGAAAAACTACTTAACAGTGCAGATTGCTTTGGTAAGCTTACCTATTGAAGCACAATCTCAGAATACTATACTTATTATGCTTTTAGAAATTCTTTGATTCTTGGAAAAGAAGACATTTTAGGTTTATTTTATTTTTTTTGTCTGATTCCCTTCTTTTTTTCCACAAGAGTGCTTGTTATTTCTCTCCTTCACACAGAAATAGTATAAATTGTAGTTGCATCTTTTGTAGTCTGATATTATCAGGTCATTGTTTGTGCTGTATTTACAGAAAAGGTATAGCTAAAAATCAATACATTCTTTTCATCTTGCTACAGTCAAAACTGAATTTCACAGTGTCTACTTGACCTCAGATATTGAAATAATCTTAGATTATAACTAATTCATTTGTTTTGTGTAGGATATTGGCAAACTGAATAAATGAGATAGCCTGATAATTACTATGGGAGCTGAGATTTATATTTGACTTCTCAGTCATTGATCATTACTTCAAAGAATGATTCGTGGACTCTGCCTCTAGAATGTAATTCCTCAAGGGAAAGTTCTAGATTGGGTCAGAGTTCACTGAACAATCCAATGTATCCTAAAGTCTTTCTTAAGCAGGAGAAACTTTATCTTTTCAAGTCCTTGGTCTTCAGGTTCTTGACACTGTCAAACCTGATTACATATTTCTCTGAGGTTTAATATAGTAAATAAAAGGGCTTTCTTTAGCCCTTTTTTTCTCTTCTGGGGTGAGAAGAAAAGAAGGAAATTGCTCATTCAATTTCCCCCATTTGTTATCACAGTTTAAAAATTTATCACTATTCAAAACTTATTAATTGCTGGATAATCCTTTTAGGAATCCACTCTTTTTGTTCAGGAAGTATGGCTGGCATTAAAAGACTCTCCTAATATTAAAAAATCCCACAAAAGAGAACAAGAGGTCCCTTCCTTAGATTAATTGAAAAAGTAGCTCACTGTGGCAGCAACAAAGTCCTCACCATTATCAAGACAATGATAGCATGATTAAGTTTGTATTACTTTTCCACAGCAGTACTTGCACAGGAATGTTGTTAGTAGGCAAAGATAATATGTTGCTTCAGTTATCAGATGTACAATGAATGCGACTGCTGGAAAGATTATATGGAGAATGTCTGATTAAGATAAGCATAAATCCCATAAAGGATGGATTTTATGACATGGCAAAATGCATGACAAAAAGTTTTGAGTTGCAACACAGGTGAGACAAGTACCTCCAAAAATAACTAAGATTCAGAGTCTGCATGCAGATGAAAACTGAAGCATCAAGTGTCTTTAGAAAACGAAAAGACCAATGATAAGAGAAAAAGTCAAAACAGAATAATGAAAAGGTAATTAACACTGGTAATATTTTAAGTAAAATCAGGAGCTTGCCTTCTCTCTGATGAACAGTGACAGGACCTGAAGAAATAGGATGAAGCTGTTTCAGGGAGGCTTAGGTTGATATTAGGAAAAGGCTCTTCACCCAGAGAGTGGTTGGGAACTAGAACAAGCTTCCCAGGGAACTGGTCACTGCACAAAGACTGAAGTTAATTCAGTTACTTTATAGCACTAACTCGCTACTTAGTGAAATAATAGATTTTAAAATAATCGATAGCTTAGATAATCTGCTTGCTGATCAAAATGGATAATACAATCCATCGATGACAGCCACGTAGGCTACTCAAATATATAAGACAAAACATATAGTAATGCAACTGCCATCACTATTTGGTATTAGTACAAAATATTTAAAAAAAAAAAAAAAAAAAAAAAAAAAAAAAAAAAAAAAATCACATTGCTCCAAAACACAAGAAATATCACAGCTTGTACCTGAGTTGCAAGTCTTACCTTTACTGGAAGGTGTTTGTTACTTCTCTGACTTTTACATTTGCTATATTTGGCTATCTAGGTTTTCAAAATTAATCAAAGTGTAAAGAACATAAGCTAGGGCAATATCTGTATTTGGAGCACTCATTTTGAAATTAGAAAAAGGACAACCAAAATCTCTGAAGATTAATAGGGTTTGAATATTTATTTTCTTCAAAATGGCATGGAAAATGCTTTCTAGAATATAAGCATTACTTTAAATTGTAAATATAAATGGAGCCCTGCTATGACTGTCAGTGGTGAAAACTTAGCCTGTAAACAATTATTCACACAGAAATACTGACCTGCTTCTTATCTTTATAATCTGTTTTATATTGAAGTAAATGGTTTGGACTAAAATAAAATCAGAACATCAGAGAATATGAAAATGTTGCTAATATATATGTTGGTTATATATAAATATTATATATAAAATAATCAAACATATGCTGGCAACAGTCAAAAAAGCCAGTATTGATTATTTGAAGACCAATCATTACCCAAGAAAAGCTTTCTTTGTGGCACTGTTTAAATAAAATAAAATAAAATAAAATGCAGGAAAAAGTACTTTTCTTGTAGTAGTTTTAATGACATTTATTTATCTACTTTTCCTTTAGGGGATTTTGTTTTCAAAATTAAAATCTTATGTTGATAGTTGCTGAAAAGATAAGTTTTGGGTATTTTTAAGAATTGTGCTGGTAAATTACCATCTTGCTGGGAATCTTGTAAGTTGCAGTAAATCATATGATGCTCTAAATCTTGACATGGCAACCTTATGCTCTGTTATAGACCTTTCTTTTGAATTTAGTCTGGTAAATTTAGTCAGAAATTCAATAGTGTTCCTGAGATCATCTTGCTGATTCATTAGGAAGGTTGTTTAATTACAAATTCCACAAGGCAGGAGACAATAATTTTTAGTACTGCTTGTCTTTAAGGGAGATAAAATTTTCTTTTGACCTATAACCTTTCCACATTTTCTCATTCCATTACCTATAATTTGCATTTTACCCATAAAAGTAAAGCTGAAATGTCAGATGGTCTTGAAGTAACCATATTCAACTATTTGTTTCCATTCTCATGTCCTGAAAAGTATATAGTGACTAAAAATGGGACATTTTTGGGAGATATTTCATATATGACAATCCTTACTGGCAAAAGAAATATATTAAAAAAAATATACAGGAATAAGCTTAAGCATATAAATTGTTTTAATGATCTGCAGTACTGGTGGAGCAGTCGGTAGGATGCACCCGAGAAGTTTTCTATAATAAATCGAATTAAGGGAAACCTACTGCTTCTTTTTGGATCAGTGGATCAACTGAAAATACCATTTTCATAGTCAAAAATGAGTCTTTAGACATATGTACCTCTAAGCACTGCTCGTAGTCTGATGAAGCAGGAGGGAGGAAAATTCTAAGGAGCAGACTTTGGTAAGTTGTTATTTTTTCAGTCTGTCTGTTTGAACTTTGGGTACAATAAAAAGGGATTTAATAAAGGTAAAACAAGAATATTGGTATTTCAACAGACCTTGATTACTACACCTGTTAGGAAAATGTGTCAGAATGAGAAGAGAAATTTACATATTTTTTTAATTATGATAATGGAAGAAAAAGGAAGAAAAAAACTCCCAACAACCCAAACCCTCAAACTTGAGATACTTCACTAATATGAAAATAATATATTATTTGCTCGCAGAGGCAACATTTTCAAACCCAGCTGACGTCCATTTTAATGGATTTTGGAATGAAATCAATCTTTTAGATTCTGGATTTAAGGTCTGAAAGCTTGTCAATGGTTTCTTTATGGAAATATAAAGGATTAAATTTCAAACAATTTCTTTGTTCTGCAAAGTTTATGCTCAGAATCAGACTTTATTTGAATTATAACTTCCACACCCTGGGCTGATATAATTTAGAGCAGGGTGTTGACTACTTACAGGTATTTATATATAACAAATTCTTAAAATACGCACAAGACTTAGAATAGGTATTTCAAGAAATTGACAGCATTTACATTAATGAAGAAATGAATGTTGAGTACTTACACACTTTTTAAACAAAATTCAAATTCCTTTCCCAGCATTTTTAGTAATTTTTTTTCTGAAAACATCAATGATATTGCAGATTTTGCATCAATATATTGTCTTTAATATTGATAGTAAATCATTTGATGAGCATTCTCAAAGGAAAGTACATACATATTTCTTCCACAGGAAATTTGGTCATGATCTAATGTCCTTTATGCTACTTCTATTATTGTAAAGGCAGATAATAAAAACTATATTTTACCTTAAGTTGTACTGTTTCCCTTCTGGCCCACAGTATGAAACAGATTGTGCAATAATGCTTCCAGACTGACTTCTATTATAATGACTTTTAGATCCATTAAGTTAGGATAAAAAGGATTCCCTTTGAGCTAATCATTTAAGCCATTACAAAATTGTTGGGGGTTGGGTTTGTTCCTTCTTTCTCTGGGGAATTTTTTCCCCACGGGTTGCCAAGGGGACCGGGTGTTGGATACTTGAGAGTGCTTGGCTGAAACAAAGAGATGGACAAAAGGTGGAAGGGGGAGATAACGCAGGTAAAAGACACAGCTTGAGGCAGCTGCGTGCTTTTCTGCTTCCGGCGTTCGGGAGACGCGTGTCGGCCGCTCCTCGAGGATCTCAGCCGCCGCAAAGCACGCCGAGCAGAAGCTGAGTCGCTTTTTCTGCCTCGCCTTCGAACTTCTTCGGCGCTGCTCCTCTTGCTGCAGCGTGACCCTGCACTCCCTGCGCTGCCGGGACATCCTGCCCCTGCCTGCCGGGACACCCTGCCATCCCAGCTACCAGCCCGGGACTTTTCCACTGTTCCAGCTTGGTGCTCTGAGGATCCTGCAGGGACACCGAAACCAAACTGCTCTGGGTTTTGTGAAACAAAGCCCTCAAGGTTCTTGGTACTGTTGTCGTTTGTCATTAATGCTGTAGTTGTTTGGTGGGGGGGGAGTTTTTTTTTTGTGTTTGTTTGCTTTGTATTACATACTAGTAAAGAACTGCTATTCCTATTTCCCAAATCTTTGCCAAAGAGCCTCTGATTGTAATTTTACCTAGCAGATACCTGTCTTCCTAAACCAAGACAGATTTTGGCGCCCAAGTGTGGGGCTTGAGGGCACTGAGAAAAGAAGAGGGAAGAGAAATAGCAGTTCTTAACTAACCTAGTACTTTCTTTTGTGTGCGTTGGATATAAAAACCTCATTAGGCTGCATCATGTGGTCTAACTTAGCCTGGTTTGGGTGGCATGTGGTTGTGGCTGTATTCCTTCCATTTGCAGGCCCTTATCTAAACATGGGCCCTATAACTAAGGCTACTGTGACTGTCATCCAGTTTATTTTATGGCTTAATAAGGTGAAGAACTCATGGATTTTTAATTTCCTCTGGAAGGCAGGCACATGGATTCAGGGCTATCGTACACTAACTGTGTGTTTTTGGAGTTACTTTAACAATGGTACCTACTGTGAGGAAATGACACCGGGGGAAGTTTCTTTTTCCCAACCCTTTACCCATCTCTTTGGGTGTGCCCCACCAGTTTTTGAAGGGTTTAAATCCTCTCTGAATGCTAATGATATCATACAATGGCTGGTGCTGCTAATATGCGTATTCTGTTTAGCATTCAGAGATAAGGGAAGATTGACCTGGATAACCACCCTGATACCTACCCCACAGAATAGGGATGATACCCCAGAGCCTGACTCTGCCCCACAGCCTGCCTCAGAAAGGACCCACCCGGATTGGGTTGAGGCTCTGGTAAAAGAGATACATGAGATGGGCCAGATGCTGAGGGAGTACATTTCTCCAGCTCATGAAAAACCCTCCCCCTGCCCCGAGAAGGCAGAGACTGATGGTGCAGCAGTGGAACCCACAGATGTTACAACTGTCCAGGTTCCAGCTGAACCACAAGGGCAGCCACAGCCAGCAGCAGTCGCCCCTGTGGAAACAAGGAAGTGTAAAGTGAAATCGTCAGATCCTGATACTAAGGGTAAGAAAGGAGGGTCCTCACAGCCCACAGAAGAGCCACAGGTTGAGATCATCACTGAGTCCCTGACATATGAAAGTCTACGTAATCTGCAAAAAGATATTGCACGACGAGGACGTGAGGCTTATACAGCCTGGCTACTTCGAGTCTGGGACCTTATGGGTACAGGTGTGCAACTGGATAGTGCTGAAGCAAGGAATTTGGGACCCTTGACCCAGGACTCAGGTATAAATCAGGTATTTGTAAGAGAGCAAAGGCCCCTTCCCCTTTGGGAACGACTTCTAATGAGTGTGAGAGAGAGATTTGTCCACAGAGACAGAATGCAAGAGCACAACAATAGAATGCGATGGAAGACCCTTGAGGAAGGAATCCAACAGTTGAGAGAAGTGGCAGTATTGGAAGTACTTTTTGGGAGGACCGGACAGCATGATAATGACCCCGACAAGGTTAAATGCACAGGGCACATGTTGTGGAATCTGGCAACTCATGGACCATCCCAATACGCCACATTCATCGCAACAATTAATGCCGAGGATAACCGAGAGACAGTGGGTTCTGTTGCCAACAAGCTCAGAAATTATGAAAGTATGATCAGTGGTCCAATGCAGGCTCATGTCTCTGCGGTGGTGAAGGAACTCAAAGAGGAGATGAGGGAAATGAGAGAGGAGATGAGAAGGAACAGTTCCCATGTAGCACCGGTGCGAGTCACAGGCCCCAGAATCAGAGCCCAACATCCCCCAGCGAGAGAGAGAGGGTACACCCCTCGAGCTGACCTGTGGTTTTATCTGCGGGACCATGGGGAGGACATGGGAGCGTGGCATGGGAAACCTACTTCTGTCCTGGCAGCACGGGTACGTGAGCTCAAGGAGAGAAACGCTAACAGAGGGAGTTCCACTAGAATGAAGGTAGCCTCAGCCTCCCATGAGCAAGCTGCCAGGTATTACGGAGGTGGGAATGCTGTGTCAGATTCCCTCGAAGGAACCTCTACCATGTACGTCCAAGAAGGGAATAATAACCAGTGCTAGAGGGGCCCTGCCTCTAGCCAGGAAGAGGCACGGGAAAATCGGGTTTTTTGGACTGTGTGGATTCGATGGCCTGGCACATCAGAGCCACAAAAATATGAAGCTTTAGTAGATACTGGGTCGCAGTGTACTCTAATGCCATCAGGACATATGGGGGCAGAACCGATTTCCATTGCCGGGGTGACGGGGGGATCACAGGAACTGACTCTGGTTGAAGCCGAGGTGAGCCTGACCGGGAAGGAGTGGCAGAAACTTCCGATTGTGACCGGCCCAGAGGCTCCATGTATTCTGGGCATAGACTTCCTCAGGAATGGATATTATAAAGACCCTAAAGGACTCAGATGGGCTTTTGGAATAGCTGCTGTGGAGACAGAGAACATTAAGCAGTTGAACACCTTGCCGGGACTATCAGAGAACCCATCTGCAGTGGGACTCCTGAAGGTAGAAGAACAACAAGTACCTGTTGCCACCTCAACAGTGCACCGTCGGCAGTATCGGACAAATCGGGACGCCGTGATCCCCATCCACAAGATGATCCGTGAGCTGGAGAGCCAAGGGGTGGTCAGCAAAACCCACTCACCCTTCAACAGCCCCATCTGGCCTGTGCGCAAGTCTGATGGAGAATGGAGACTGACTGTGGACTATCGTGCATTGAATGAAGTGACTCCACCGCTGAGCGCTGCTGTGCCGGACATGCTGGAACTTCAGTACGAGCTGGAGTCCAAGGCAGCAAGGTGGTATGCCACTATTGACATTGCCAATGCATTTTTCTCCATTCCTCTGGCTGCAGAATGCAGGCCTCAGTTTGCTTTCACCTGGAGGGGCATGCAGTACACCTGGAACCGGCTGCCCCAGGGGTGGAAACACAGCCCCACCATCTGCCATGGGCTGATCCAGGCTGCACTGGAGAAAGGTGAGGCTCCGGAACATCTACAGTACATTGATGACATCATTGTGTGGGGAAAGACTGCAGCTGAAGTGTTCGAGAAAGGAGAGAGGATCATCCAGATTTTGCTGAAAGCCGGGTTTGCCATCAAGAAGAGCAAAGTCAAGGGACCTGCCAGAGAGATCCAGTTCCTGGGAGTAAAGTGGCAAGATGGACGGCGGCAGATCCCCACTGAGGTTATTGATAAGATCACAGCAATGTCTCCACCGACCAGCAAAAAGGAAACACAAGCTTTCCTAGGAGCCATAGGTTTTTGGAGGATGCACATTCCTGAGTACAGTCAGATCGTGAGCCCTCTCTACCTGGTTACCCGCAAGAAAAACAATTTCCACTGGGGCCCTGAACAGCAACAAGCCTTTGCCCAGATCAAGCAGGAGATTGCTCATGCAGTAGCCCTTGGCCCAGTCAGGACGGGACCAGATGTGAAGAATGTGCTTTATTCTGCAGCCGGGAACAACGGTTTGTCCTGGAGCCTTTGGCAGAAGGTGCCAGGGGAGACCCGAGGCCGACCACTGGGATTCTGGAGTCGAAGTTACAGAGGATCTGAAGCCAACTACACTCCCACAGAGAAGGAGATCTTGGCCGCCTATGAAGGAGTTCAAGCCGCCTCAGAAGTGATTGGCACAGAAGCACAACTCCTCTTGGCACCCCGACTACCAGTGCTGGGGTGGATGTTTAAAGGAAAGGCTCCCTCCACGCACCATGCCACCGATGCCACATGGAGCAAATGGACTGCCCTCATCACACAGCGTGCCCGTATTGGAAACCCAAATCGCCCTGGGATTTTGGAGATAATTACAAACTGGCCGGAAGGAGAAAACTTCGGTCTCACGGAGGAAGAGGAGCAGGTACAAGTGATACGAGCTGAAGAAGCTCCTCCATACAACCAACTGCCAGCAGAAGAAACACACTACGCTCTCTTCACTGATGGTTCCTGTCGCATCGTGGGAATGAACCGTAAGTGGAAAGCAGCCGTATGGAGCCCCACACGACAGGTTGCAGAAGCCACTGAAGGAGACGGGGGATCAAGTCAGCTTGCTGAACTCAAAGCTGTTCAATTAGCCCTTGACATTGCTGAAAGAGAGAAGTGGCCAAAGCTCTACCTCTACACTGATTCGTGGATGGTAGCCAATGCTCTGTGGGGCTGGCTGGAAAGGTGGAAAAAGGCCAACTGGCAGCGTAGAGGAAAACCAATCTGGGCTGCTGATGAATGGAAGGACGTTGCCACTCGTGTAGAGAAGCTGCCTGTGAAAGTCCGCCATGTAGATGCCCATGTTCCCAAGAGTCGGGCTAATGAGGAACACCAAAACAACAAGCAGGTAGATCAGGCTGCCAAGATAGAAGTGTCAAAGATAGATTTAGATTGGCAACACAAGGGAGAGTTGTTCCTAGCTCGATGGGCCCATGATGCCTCGGGTCATCAGGGCAGAGATGCCACCTATAAGTGGGCCCGAGACCGAGGGGTGGATTTAACCATGGACAGTATTTCTCAGGTTATCCATGACTGTGAGACATGTGCTGCAATCAAGCAAGCCAAGCGGGTGAAGCCCTTATGGTATGGTGGGCGGTGGTCCAAATATAAATATGGGGAAGCCTGGCAGATTGACTACATCACCCTTCCCCAAACCCGCCAGGGCAAGCGTTATGTGCTAACCATAGTGGAAGCCACCACTGGATGGTTGGAGACCTACCCTGTGCCTCATGCTACTGCCCGGAACACCATCCTGGGCCTGGAAAAACAAGTCCTGTGGAGACATGGCACCCCTGAGAGAATCGAGTCGGACAATGGGACTCATTTCAAGAATAGTCTTATAAGCACCTGGGCTAGAGAACATGGCATTGAGTGGGTGTACCATATTCCTTATCATGCACCAGCGGCCGGGAAAGTTGAACGGTGCAATGGCCTGCTTAAAACTACCTTGAAAGCACTGGGTGGGGGAACTTTTAAGAATTGGGATACTAATTTAGCAAAGGCCACCTGGTTGGTGAACACTCGAGGTTCCACCAACCGAGCAGGTCCTGCCCAATCTGAGCCCTTGCAAAAGACAGATGGAGATAAGGTTCCAGTGGTACACATGAGAGGTATGCTGGGAAAAACTGTTTGGATTAATCCTGCCTCCAGCAAAGACAATCCCATCCGTGGGGTTGTCTTCGCTCAGGGACCAGGTTGCACCTGGTGGGTGATGCAAAAGGATGGAGAGACCCGATGCATACCTCAAGGGGACCTTGTTTTGGGGTGAACTATCCATGACAATGTGGCTGCATCCATATTTGCATATATATATATATGTATTTTTAATAGTTAAAACTCAATGTAATATGTTTGTATGGGAAAAAAATTCGGGGTGGATAATGTTGGGGGTTGGGTTTGTTCCTTCTTTCTCTGGGGAATTTTTTCCCCACGGGTTGCCAAGGGGACCGGGTGTTGGATACTTGAGAGTGCTTGGCTGAAACAAAGAGATGGACAAAAGGTGGAAGGGGGAGATAACGCAGGTAAAAGACACAGCTTGAGGCAGCTGCGTGCTTTTCTGCTTCCGGCGTTCGGGAGACGCGTGTCGGCCGCTCCTCGAGGATCTCAGCCGCCGCAAAGCACGCCGAGCAGAAGCTGAGTCGCTTTTTCTGCCTCGCCTTCGAACTTCTTCGGCGCTGCTCCTCTTGCTGCAGCGTGACCCTGCACTCCCTGCGCTGCCGGGACATCCTGCCCCTGCCTGCCGGGACACCCTGCCATCCCAGCTACCAGCCCGGGACTTTTCCACTGTTCCAGCTTGGTGCTCTGAGGATCCTGCAGGGACACCGAAACCAAACTGCTCTGGGTTTTGTGAAACAAAGCCCTCAAGGTTCTTGGTACTGTTGTCGTTTGTCATTAATGCTGTAGTTGTTTGGTGGGGGGGGAGTTTTTTTTTTGTGTTTGTTTGCTTTGTATTACATACTAGTAAAGAACTGCTATTCCTATTTCCCAAATCTTTGCCAAAGAGCCTCTGATTGTAATTTTACCTAGCAGATACCTGTCTTCCTAAACCAAGACAAAAATGTTCTGTAGAGAGCAGACCTACAGGAAGATGAGCTGGTCAAGCTACTAAGTCATCTTTCTGTTGCATTCTCTGAAACATCAGACAGCATTTATTTGACTGTTTATTACAAGATTACTTGTCCTTCTACTGATATTTCTAGAGCAGAATTTGCAATTCTATGCACACCTATGCACAGAAATATATTTATATGTGTGTGTATGTGTACACATGTATAAAAATATAAATATAAATATAAATATAAATATAAATATAAATATAAATATAAATATAAATATAAATATAAATATAAATATAAATATAAATATAAATATAAATATAAATATAAATATATATACATATACATACATATATATATATACATACATATATATATATATATATATATGTATGTGTATATATATATGTATGTATATATGTATATATATATAAAGTGTCCTTGAATCCTTGAATTCAGGTTAAACCATAGCTGTCTAACTCAATAATGATAGACAATCATGCTTTTTATGATGGATAATATATTATGATTTTCATATTAAAAATGCCATGAAAAATCTAATAAATCATGACAATACAAACTGTTTATATATTCAGCAAAATAATGTTGTATTTCCTGTTGAGGGTCATAGTAATGGGGTATGAGACTTGCAATTTCATCTAACTGTGCTCATGTTATATATCAGTATGTTTCATACATTCTGAGGCTGATATCCTTGTGGTTTAGAGGTCAGCACAATCATGGACATATACATCTGTGAGCCAGTTAGACAGTCATCATGAAGTCACATAAATCAGAGTGCCACATGAAGTCCTGATAAATGACTTTTCACCAAAAGCACTTTTTTATTTTTATGGTTCACACATCTGGAATAATGATAGCACACAGGCGAAATTCAATGGATAATCATAATTTTCATGTTTCCTTTTTATGGCAGCCTAATCTTCAGGTTTTCAGAGAAATTTCAGTCCAAGACTTCAAAACAACAAACAAAATCCATGACTATTAAAAAACATGCTGCTGGATTTAACATGATTTTTTGCTGAGACCATTTTCCAAGGTTTTGAATGGCACATATATGCAACCTTGGGATCCTTTCCAGCCAAGAAAAAAGAATGCTACTATTTATCTGTCTATGTATTCAATTATTGCTACTGGTTTTCATGCCTGTAAAGAAAAAAATCTCCAAACTAACAAACAAAATGAAGTTTAGATTGTACTTAACTGAGAAGGCACTGGATACATTTCAGTTTAATAATGATAAAATCTTTTTATGCTTATGAACTCACCTTTTCCTCTGAAACCTTCATTAAGACAATAAAACTAGGGATATTGGTTTAAAGTTTTCTTTTAACAACATGTCAGAGCCACTGAAATCAGTGGTGAACCTCTTGATAACTTTAATAGGGCTTCAATGAATTTTTCAGTTTTAGGCTTCTGCCCTTTCTTTTCCCATCATGTAAAGACTTTTGAAATGCTAGGAAAATTCTTTCCTTTTAAAGTGTTTGAACCTGATCACAAAAAGACATCTTCTGTCTGGACCCTGTGGGTGTATAGAGATGAAGTATAATTTTGACTGAAGTTCTCTCTGGAAGATTGCAAACAGTTGCTAGATCTGGTACACAGTGGAAAAGAAAATGCTTGTAGTGATGAATCTTTAAGCTATCTCAAGACATATTTTAAAATTTTCTTGTATTTCAACAAGATACCACTCCATTAGTGTATTTCTGTATTGATTCCAGTACATAATTTTCTAAATATTTCACTGATTCTGGAGATTGCAGAATGTGATGTATTGTCAGCTAGACAGTTAATATTATAGTCTTTTAGTTTTCAAATGAAAATGAAGGGTTTTTTCCAGAATTTTGGGGGTTTTCTTTCCTTTCTGGCAAAATAACATGAAAAATTCTGACATAAAATGTAAAGCCTATAGATATGTAGATAGATGAGAGATGTCCTATAGCAAGCCAGATCTTCTGTTCTATGTGAAGGTCAGAGCTGGATCAGTTCTGCCAGAAACATAATTCTCATTTTCACCTACAGTTTTTTGCTAACTATATTGGCCCTCCTAACTTTCCTTTGTGGAAACAGATTAGTGGTATGTGGTTAGTATCCTTGAGTATTCTTTGAAGTACTGGCTGTCTACTCTCAAGCCTAAGCAGAGATCACAGAATCACAGAATCATTTATGTGGAAAAGACTTCTAAGACCATAAAGTCCAACCACCACCAAGCCATGTCCCCATGTGCCATATTCCACTTCCCATGGCAGCCTTTTCCAATGCCTGATCACTGTTTCAGTGAAGAAAATTTTCCTGATATTTAATTTAAAGCTCCCCCTGGAGCAAGCTGAGGCTATTTCCTTAGGATGCCACTGGCCATCTTGGCCATCTGTTAAAACTTTTTTACAGCTTGCAGCTATCATTTAATCCTGAAGATATGAACAGTTAGCAGAGAACACTGATAAATGGCTGGTTTTTACAGTGGCAAGAACTTGTGAAGATTTGGTGGGTCTTTTGTAAAGCTGTCATTTCCTTTGAAGAGTTAAAGGCAGAGGGGTTGAAGAGATTTCATTTCACTTTTCTCTTTGATGTTCTTGATGCAGGCATCTGCTTCTTAGCTGGTTGCCCTACCTATCAAGTATAATTGAAGGAAAAAAGTAGTCGATCACACTGAAAGTAGGATTCATCTGATTCACTCACTCTATGTCTATTTCTACCTCCTGATAAAATTATTTATTCCATAAAACTACCTTTCCCTCCTCCCAGATGTTGAGCTGTCAGTGGTCCAAGGCCACTTATGAAGAAAGTCTGCTGAGTAGAGCCATGCAAGAAAAGAAATACAAAATTTGAGACAGAAGCAGGATTGCTGGTGTAAGAATAGTCAGCAACACTATGACTCCAGAAAACAAGACAACAAAATGAAACAAACCCATCTCCAAAAAAAACCCCAAATAAACCCAAACAAAAAATAAACTGAAACAACTAAAAGAAAATCTCCCCCCACCCCCCCAAAAAAAAACCCCACACACACACAAAAAAACCCCACCTAAAATCAACAAAACCCCCCACATGGATGTAAAGAGATAAACAGGAAGTCTCAAGATGGCAATTTAGGCACACTAAAAATCAGGCTTATGCAGGGGCAGCAAAAGTTGAACCCGGTGACAGCTGTTCAATGAAGACCTTTCGGACAGAGAATCCAATATCATTCAGCATACCAGTTTATTTGTTCTCACCCTATACTGACTTCGTCTTTTAAAATTGCATCATTTGGAGTCCCTTAAAATACATGAAAGATGTTCAACCTACTGACAGAGAAAGTAGTGAGATTCCTAGGTGGTTATTATAGACTCCTATATGCCTTGTTCAGTAAGATTTCCAGGAAAGCTAAGTGGGCAAAGAAAACAATAAAATCACCCAAAAGTACAAAATAGAAAATATTCAGGAGCAAGTAGTACATCGGTATGTAAGAAGGATTTAAGAGGAATACCTTCCAAGTATGACAAAATATTTGAATTAATTAAAAAAAAAAAAAAAACCTTCTCAACTGGTGATATGTAGGTTAACTTATACAAATGTGGTGACAAAAAATCCAGTGAGGAGGTTGACCTCAGTGATCTCAATTGCTTATGTAAGAGAGACTCATGAATCACAGAATCATGAATCACAGAACTATTTGGGTTTGAAGGGACGTAAAAGATCATCTGGTTCCAACACTCCTGCCACAGGCAGGCACTGCTGTTACCTACTAAATCATGTTTTCAAGGGCCCCATCCAACCTGACCTAAAATAGAGACCAGATATTTCTTCATTACAGAATTCTGAGGAAATTGCTACATGAACACAGGGGATCACTATGTTCAGTAATGCAGATAAACAGAAAAAATGCAGTATCTGTATAAAGAAAGATCAAAACATGAGAGAAGTTGTGAAAGAAATAGCAAAATCTGGAAATAGAAGTTACTTGAAGAAATTTAAGTAAATGAATTAAATAGCAGATAAAAAAAGTAGAGGGGATATATCAATGTAACAAATTAACCTCCTTCCCATGTTTTTTTGTTAAGAAAACTTCTAATTATTTTTTTTTTTTTTTTTTTTTTTTTTAATTCAGACAAAGGCAATGCTTTATCTAAACTACTTTATCTGGACCTCAGTAGAGCAGTTGATATATTGCCAGGGGACATGTTATTAATTAAGATGAAGACGATTGAGATTAATGTAACCATTACATTATGGTTAATCATTACAGATGTGCCATTCAGTCTGTACTGAAAGGGAAATGACTGGTAAGGAAGTATGCTATAAGAAGGGTTCTGAAAGTCTTATATGTGGATTTGGATTTGCTTTGTATTTAGTTCATATTTTATTTAGTGCCCTGGGCACAAAAGAATTAAGAATATGCTGATGACACGACACTGGGATGAACCAATAAAAGGAAATACAAACAGGGTCAGCTAAAGGACAGCAATAACACAACTGAGTTAAAAGCCATATAACACAGTAAAAACCAGATACTTGGGAGCTAACAATAAAACATTTTGTAGCAAGGTGAGAGCTCCTCAGACAGAAATATGGAAGGTGGAAGAAAATCTGGATATTAGTAGATCACAGAATGTTGCAATCTTTTCTCCCATAAATTTCTTACAGATAGAAGAAAATATGGTTTTGTTCCTTTAGAAATATCACCTCCCATTCTGATCAACTCTGTTCGTGGAAGGTACCTTCCAAACTGGAAAGTACTGAGAAATTCCATATCTGATCAATTGAGGAATTAAACTAGTTTGTATTTAAAGATTAAAACATCTTGACCTAACAAATTGCATATTAATTTGATACATAGATAGATCTATCTAATCTAGATAGATATGTTTATACAGTACAAATAGAGACGTCTCTATATTCTAAATATTGTATGTTTCTATGGCATATTTCTCTATAGGACATTGCCTCATCAATTTGCTCAATCCCACAACCTCCTTCAGCATTCCATACCCACAGGATTGCACTTTCATCTGTTGCAAAGTGCAGATTTGCCTACAGTTTCTCCATAGCCCATCAATTAGTGGGAATGATCTGGTTTGTTTCTGTTTATATTTTGTTTATACTAATAGGCCAGGGTTTATGCCTCTGTGAGTTTCTTCCCCTTCTTTCCTTTTCCTTATCTTCCCAATTTATTTATTTTTTTTACACCCTAATTTGGGCCTATGACCACGTTTTTCTTGTCAAGACCTCCCTTCTGTGTTGGCCAGATACCCTTAAATTAGCAGACACTCTCCTACCCCATACATTTACTAACGGCTAAATTAAATTTAGTATTTCTAGGATTGGATTAATCTCATCTAACTATAGTGGATACTGTGTAAATAACTGAATTTGGCTCATCCTGGTATTTAATATGGAGAAATCAGTAAATACTTATTGCTAATATTTTCATCCATTGCTAACATCTCCTTTAAGCTGAATTGAGTTGTACTCACACATACATGCAGCTCAGACACAGTTACAATTCAGCTGTGTAAGTTTAGGTGGTATGCATCAACCCTTCATAAAGAATCAATAATACTTTTTTATATGCCACAAAAGTTTCCTGCGCAGGGCCAGGGGTTGGACTCAATAATCCTGATGGGTCTTTTTCAATCCAACATATTCTGTGATTCTGTGATATCTCACCAGTTTTCACATTTGTTAAAAAATGAGGACAGATCCCCGAGTGTCGCTGTTAGGGACACGGAAGAACAAGGCAGGCAGCAGAAGGTCAGGCAGGAAAGCTCTATTTTTATATTTTTGACTCTATTTATATACACTTTATCAGAAGGCAAAAGACTCGCTACACAGGTTGCCACCTCTTCGACCTCGTAGGTGAACATCACCATCAATCACATGACTCCTCCCAGAGGAGAAATATGTAAACAATACATAGTTTACATGAAGCTGCATGGGAATCTCCACTACAAAAATGCAAACACTCAAAATGCAAGAGAACTTAAAGCGACACCTGAGTACATGCATTCAAAGCAGGGCTTGTGCTCTTTTACCGTAGTTAACTTAAAGTCAATATACAAGAAACATTTTGACATAAACTCAATAACATGTGTTTGATTGAATTAATAGAAACATGATCGTGTGTTTAGGTTTAACCCAGATCACAAGAGTGATATAGTGCTAGTAGGTAGATATTAGGTACTTAACAGGTTCATATTAATGATAGTGGACCTACCATATTGTTGGAGTCCAGGGCATCCTTCTGGGTGCCCTGGAAAGTCACAGACCTCAGCAGAGAGGTTTGGGACCTGAGAAAGAGGGTTTGAGATCTGTACAAGAGGGTTTGAATCCTGGACAGGGGGGTGTGGAGCCAGTCCAGGGGCATTGGACACCCTGGCACAGAGTCCATAGAGACATAGCCTTTGACTTCAGTCCATGGAAAAAGGCTTCTAACACTGAGACAAGAATTACAAGTCACAAAGGTGTGACAGACAGTAGTGTAATCTGTCACAGGGTGGAAAATTTTGCAGTTTAAGGGTTCTTAGTATGTAGGTGCATGGGGGACAAGATGGAGGATTTAGGGTGGTGCCCTGGGTTCTTCCTTCTTCTCCCCTGGCCTCCATCTTCTGCTGTGACAATGACACAGAGTAGTTAAAGGAGATTGGGTCCGAGTTGACCCCTTTAGTATAGGTGATAGGCATTGGCACATAATTATAAACAAGATGTATGTAATTATCTGTATAAAAGGTAGCGACCTCCCATCGAGGGGGGAATCGTCCTGTGTCCGAGCAGCAGAATACCTCGGTTGGGCACAGAGAACATTGTAAGGTAAGAAAACAATAAACAACGCGAGAAACCGAGGAAAACAAGACCTTGACTCCGTTTCTTTCCCGCATCTGGCTCAGGGCCTTCAGAGGCAAAAAGACTTTTAACCACATGAATCTTGGGTGAGAAGAACCAAACCTGAGACCATACAAACAGAAATAGAATTTCACTCATCAATTCTGATTGCTCTAATGTGCCCTCCCCTCCTAGTTAAAAATTAGCTCCTTAGGGTGGTATTGGTATCACATTATTTTTACACTTCTGTATCAGTTTTCCTCACCTGAAAATTGTGAAATTCAAGGCTAAGATTAAATTGAATCATGTTTGCAGGTATTTTCCATATAATGATTTCATTTAAATTATTTTAGTAATCCAATTTATAATGTGGCTGAACAAAACCTTGAATCAAAACACATGACAAGGAATCGTTGAATGGTAATGGAAAGAGAGGCCCCTGATGGAAATTTCTTCAGGTGGCTTTGTTGTCAAAGTGTTTCTGTTAACTGTGTCTCAGCTGACACCTGTTACAAAAGATTTAGGCTTCATTTGTCCTCTGTGGGAATTATCAATTTTCAAGGTAGCTTAAGACTCCAGAAATTCAGTACAAGCTTTTGAGTAATTTCTGCATGTGGCCTGATGTAGTTGTAGAAGTTGTTCATTTTAGATGGGTCAAAGGCTAATTGCTTTCTTATTAGAAATATATTGGTTTCTTGCCATTATTTTGCAATATTTAAACATTATCTACATATTTTAATTTTATATATAATTAATATTTTATTACATACAATGCAATATTACATATTGCATTTCTCTATACTGTATTGTATTGACTATACATCTTTTGAAAAAATAGGATAAAACATAACTCTTCATATTGTATAGAGAAATCCATGATTATACATCTCAGACTGAATTATTTTCTCCTTAACAACTTCAGCTTCTCTGTTAGAGGAATTCCCCCTTCTTTTAATTTAATTTTCTTTACTTCCTCTATAATTTTGATACCAAATTTGATACCCACTCAAGCAAAAATATGCCACAGTTTTGGCAGCCCTTTCCATTTCTCCCTTCACCTATTTCTATATACTTACCTTAATTAGCAGAACTACCCATGTGCATGCACACTCATATGTTGCTCAAGGAAAAGTCTAGGTGGAAACTCCCAACCTATTTCATAGCAGAACTTCCCGTCTGTCATTCAGGCTTTTACTTTTATTATTTGTGTAACAAATTATACACACTCAAATATGCCTGTAGCTCTTTTGCTTTTTCCTTTATTTGACACTGAGCACTTTCTGTATTCCTGGTATTTTTAAGCCATAAAGACAATCTAATACTGTTTAATTAGAAGATCTTTTAAAATTATGTATAAAAGGTATTCTAAATTTTCTTCCCAAAGAAACATTTCTGTTCATACAACGCATGTCAGTGAAGTCCCATTGTGAAATCAGTCTTACTGAAATGAGTTAAAATGTCTGCATAATATGGGCTATACTGGAATTTTACAGGAGCTCCCAAGGAAGACAAGGCTTAACTAAATACCGGTTTCAAAAGCAGGCCAAAGATTTTATTATGACTCAGTTGTCCTGGATGGTTTGCTGTATGTGAGTGAGAGAAGCTGAAAGCAGTGCTCATTCTCTCAGGATTTTCCCCTTATCTTTGTTAACCTTCTTGGAAACAGCAAAAAAGAAAAACCTACAGCTACTTCCACTACATGGAGATCATGTTGTTATTCTATGATGGAAGGGATCATATAAATAAAAGACTCAGTGTTCCACAGCTCTTTGAAAAATGAACTGAAGGAAATGGTGAGAAAACTGGAGGGCTGAGGAATGATTGATTTACTTCTGGTTTACAGTAAATCCAATCTATGACAAGAATGAATAACTGAAAATTTGCTGGTTATGGTGTCCAAGCAGCTTGGAATGTGCCAACAGGAAAATAAATTAAAGCATTAGTTACATTGTTCAACTTGATGGCTGTGTACTTCTGCAAATGTATGGCTTTGTATTTGTTGAATAATTTTGTTGAATAATTTTCCTCAGTATTATACAGAATTTCATTCAATTTTCCAAAGGTGGGTGACATTCTAATGTGAAAATTCAACAAATGTCTGTGTATCTTTCACCCTCTAGATACGTATCTTTCTGTGATGGAAACTTGACTAACAACCAGAAAATTTGAAGATGTATCACAATGGCCGCAGACCACAAGATTTATTTTTCTTTAATCCCTATAGTGTTTACAAGCAAAATTTTTTTTGCATCTGAGTCTTCTGAGAAATCTTAGATGAAAGATTCTGTGAGCATTGTTAATGCATGTAGTAATAACTGAACCCACTAAAAAGCAGAATAGCCACAATTAAATCTATTTAATTATACAGGCAAAGCAAAGCTGTACTGTCTAGAATCTTTTATATAGTAGTACAGTGTTAAAAGAAATAGACCATAATATGAACTATTTCTTGCTTCATTCTTTCTTCTTAATAGTTTTATGACTGATTTTGGTATTTGCATATTTTATTTGATGGCTTTTAAATTAAAAATGTGACACAACTACCCCAGCAGAGAGCTGTGTTCTAGGATTCCTTTTCCCTTTTCTTTTCCCTGCATGCAGGGGTTACTTAGGTCTGAGTTTCAGAGTCAGAGTTTTTCTGGATTGATTTCTTTTTTGTTGATCCCGTGGGTCTTCCTTATTTTTTGGCACAATGATTGAGGCGCAAAAAGATAGTTAGAAGGTTAGAATGACCCAATTCTATAATATTTTTGCCAGGGCTCTCTGCTTGGAAACTCCTTTGCTATCAATAAAAGCCATTATCTCATTCACCCTTATTAAACTTTCAAAATACAAAGATAATCACAAGCATGTTTTAAGGCTGTGTAATATGTTCTCAGTAAGTAGGGAACTCAAGAAAGATGACTATCCACAGAAATGAAAAGTGAGGAATCTCTATTAAGCCTCTTACTTTCAGTATGCAGTTCAGCTAATATTTACACGTCTTACCTTGAGGTTAGCAGTACCTGAAGTGTAATTCAATGTGTTATAAAAACAGTATCTCTGCTCTGCACCTAAATTACAAATGAGTAAACAATTTCAGATGTCAAATGTCAAATGCCGAGCAGTATTCTCATTTAAATACTAACCTGAATTCTGGGCATGCATCATTGTTACAAATGAAAGCAAATTCCTTAGGACTTCATAGAAACTATCTCTTATTTTGCACAATGAGAATCCTTTATATTACTCCTGCACTTAATGAGACATTAATTCCTGATTTCAGTTTAAACTACTTCTTTTTTTTTCTGCATCAATATCAATATTTAAAAGACACAACTTCAGGTGCTGGTGTCAGCACTGTTATTTCAAATCAGCCTTACACACAGTACATTTAATGATTTTACGAAGAATTAACATGTTTAAAAGCCAAAGATTTTTTCTTTCCATCCAAAATGAGAAGTGATTATAGATGTTACCTCAACTACCTGATTTACCTTTTCTGATGTCACACTTTTCTTTTTAAATGCAATTAACACTGGCGATCAATATCAAAAACAAAAATAATAGTTTTCTTGGGATTTTCACGGGTACAGCACTGGTGACAAACCATTAAGGGGGGAAAAATATCATGACCACAATGAACTTAAATCTCTGCCCTTTCTTTACCAAGACATTTAAGAATAAGCTCACTCTGACATGGTAATTTTTTCTTAGGTTCAATGTTGTGGTGATAGAAATGAGTTTTGTAATAAAAATTGAATAATCAAACTTGTAGTAATTCCTATGTCTCCAATACAAAAGGGAGGTTGGACATAGTTTCATTGTTTTCATTCATTCATTTAGGGATTTTGTTGTGGTTTTGGGCATTTGACGTTGTTTGTGGTTTGTTTGTGTTTTGGGTTTGTTTGTTTGTTTTGGTTTTTTTAATTTTTAAAAATTTTATTCTATTTATTTGTCTAAGCTAGCTGTACACTATGTATGGGGCAGCATTTGTGTTACCTATTTATCTATTTATCTCTCTATGATATATCTTTCTAATGTGTATGACCATGAAATTTTATGCTATCTCTCTTTTGCCAGTTTCAAGCATACATGAGTCCTGGTCATAACTTCATAATTACATTATATAGTGTCTCATACTGAATCCTCTTTTCCATATATTCTTTCTTTTCATAAACACTAATTATTTTTTTTCCTTTTTTTTTTCTTTTTTTTTCCCGACATATGTGCAATATGCAGAGAAGGATGAGAACATGGTACAAGAGGTTTTTGGCTTGAAGGACTAGAGATCCAAATCGTCCTGTAGCACATATCAGCAAGTAAATCTAGGTATGTGCTACCAGTACATCTACACTGTCATTTTGAATTGCATCCTATTTTCCTTGTATTTATTATTCAGATGGCATATTTACTAGGTTTCTTACAGGATCCACTCTAGGGAAAAACAGGTATATCACTTCAACAGTACAGTTATAAATGAGATGATTTGTGAGTCAGTTTTCTTACTACCTTTGGCAAAAGACAAGTAAATTTCAGCTTTTTCAGAGCCTTCAGATATATAATTTATTCATCTTTCAGTTGTAGGATTGCTCCCCAACCACACATAGACCTGGCAAGGTTGTGTGATGCAGAAGGATTTAAATAACCTCATCACTGCTGTTTGAAATTTAAAAAAAAAAAAAAAAGAGTTTCTATAAAGATATAAATAATTGAATCAGAAAGGCTGACGTTGGTGTGAACTGAGAGTCAATGGAAATTTCTTTATGTGGAGGCACCAGCAGGAGCATACAAAGGGAGAGGGTCTCAGTGTCTCTGTCAGTGGCATCCAGATTAAGAAATCCTCAGCACCCCTGCACACCTATTTGCATTTTAATAGAACATATGGATTTAGACAGTATTGGGGCAGTATTGGCTCGCCTGTAAGAGGATAGAAACACTGACAGCTCTGGAGGGGTTAGAAAAAGGCATGGCTGAAGTCCGTAGGTGGACGCTAACCCAGAGAATATGAAGAGATAATCGTCTTCCCTTGTCTCCCGCATCATTGCACGGGATCCATTCTAAGGTCTGGACACAAGCACTGAGGTGACCAAGTACTGGCCAGACAGATGGAGAACTCCTGCCCTGTTCCCTGACAACTGAGCTGACCTCTTGAGCATCACATGCAGTCTAGTGCTTGCATGGTAAGAGGGAGTGGTAGTGAAACAAGTTCTGATTCCATTTTTCTTTCAAATAAAATAATTTTTGTATCATAATGTCTTGCACGTGTATTTATTGCATTGTGAATATAGTGCAAAGTATTTCCTGAAAAGGTGTGTAATGAGTACCCACAAAATTACAGAGCGAATTTAAGGCCTGTGTGATGGGGCAGGGCATGTAGTGAAGTAAACCTGTAACACAGTACTGAACCTCATACACTATTCATCTTGGATCAGTCCAGTCTGCATCAATAAATTTTGTAAATGCAAACCATTTTGCTCCAGGTGCTCAGGAACAAAGTATTCCTCCTGGAATGTTTTCCAGGACCTTTATAAAGACCTTTTTTTAAGGACACAGTCATAATACAATAATCAGGTTAATACTGTTAGGAAAGAAGTATATAAAGCACAGGGACTCAAGTGGTAGCTTACTGGCCCATTTCACAAAAGAAAGGCTTTGGGTCACATATATGTAAATGAATAGAGAGCATTTTTTAGGCAGAGAGCCTGTTCTTGTCACTTCTAATCTGCAATAAAAATTCATCATGTGAGAAATATGCATGAGGATTTGAATGGGAATGCCTCCAGTGTATTATCATAAAGCAGGCAGTGGAAACCATCTTTCTTAAGTAAGGGAGGACTATCTGCAAATAGCTGACACACAAAATGTCTCCATAGTGGCGTTTGAACACAGAAGTCCTTTCAGAAAAGTGGAAATGGAGATGAATGGGGCCCAACATGCTATCTGATCAACTACTTCTTGTCTGTCACATCTGTAGTCACCTTTCTTTGGCACTGTAGGCCCCTTCATACCCCAGGCTGCTTCTAAATTGCTCAAAAAAAATCAATACCAGAAAGGGAAAATTGGAAGACCTTCATACACAACAGTCTTTCCAACTTTATAGCAACTGTGCTTTACTTATTTACAAACTTAGTGTAGAAAAATAGCTCAGAGTCTGGTTTTTTTACCACTCCAGTTTAAATTAATTTTCCTTATTTTTCCTGACCAAAAAGCCTCTCACAGTAGAACTTAATAATGTTCATTATAGAAATCCAGAAGTGGGGTTTATTTTTTGTTTTGAATTGCAACAAAGTTTTTATATTTCTTCATTAACTGAGTCATCTTTGGCACTATTTCCACTAAAAACCTGGAAATTGTCAAGGTCTGAGTACACAGCACTACTTAAATCCGAACCTATCTCAAGAGCAAGACTTGAGCGTACTCTGCTTTTCTGCAAAGAACTGCAGATGCTTATGCATGCACTTTATCATTATTGTCTACCCTTCTATAGATCTCACTGCAATTCTTGGGAGTTTAATTTCTGTAGTCCCACCTTCCATAATGCAAAAAGTTGTAAATGCAGTTTTTTGGATGGAAAATCAATACCCATCTAACCACACAAGGACAATTTTTTTCTCTTTCAGTGGTTTCTTAACAGAGTTTCAGTTATTGTCCATAGGGAAAAAAAAAATAGTAATGAAAATCTAATGAAATGAAAGGGAAAAGGAGAAAATCTTTTGAGGAGCACATAGACAGAACACATGGGAAATTATAAGATCTCTGAATATGATGCTTTAATGTGTAAAATAAGGTAATGCATTTTTCAGAAATTTGTCTTCATGAAATACTGTATCAACAGAGAAATTATCAGACCTATTGAAATCTATGAAGAATGACTATCAGTAAAACTAATTTCTATAAAATATAGCATTAATATGCAAAAAAAAAAAGCAGCACTAATTGCCACATTAGCAATACTGCTTACAAAACAGTGTTCTGAAGACAAAATTTGACAATTAAAGGCAACTACAGACCTTCTAAATCACCTGAAACCACCTCAAGCATGACTTTTTTGCTTCCTTCTGTTATCAGCCTTTTATGTCTGAAAATTATTCTCCCCCCGCAAACAAACAAATTTCAATCAATGTGTTGGTGCCAATGTAGGGAAACAGAACAGCCAGATACAGCAGTAGACCATGAGTGCTGCTTCTACCACAGTTTAGTCTTAGTTTAACCTAATCTCGGAAGAACAAAAGGAGATTACTTAGATTTTTTTTTAAAAATAAGAATTCCTAGCAAATTTTCCTATCCAATCCTAATTTTTGCACCAGTGGATTTCTGAAGTTTAAGAGTTAATGTAAATTATAGGTAGCAGAAAACTGAAACTGTTTTGTGGTGGAAGTTCTGGTGCTTGGAAAATTGACAGGAGTAGGAGGAAGCCAAAAACATCCATCACTGATGGAATAAAAGTAAGAAATGTACTGGAATATTTTGTTTTCAAGTCACTGAAACACTTTTTTTATAATATAAGTTTTTTTTTTTAATGTTGTATTCTTTGATTTTTTCTTATACTATATAAAATATACATTGCTGATCAATTAAGAAATTGAAATATTTTAATCTTAGTGAAGCAAAATACTTCTATAAACTCACATTTAAATTCTCTCTTGAATTCTGTAACTTACAGAAATCTTTGAAAATGCATGAGAAGTTCTTTCTATGAAAAAATATTGGACTAGATCTAAAAGGGATATCTCAAAATGCATGTAGAAAATTACTTTTGGAATAGATTTTTTTTTAAACCAAGTTCAAGTGATACACAAGCAATCAGAACAGATTTTGAAGGCTAATGACAGCATGACATATGCCTCTGGCAAGATGAATTGTCATAATTCTTGCAGTCAAATTGTCTTTCAATTAAATCTATTTACTTTTCCAATATCTTAGAAAACGTAAATCAGGTTAAAAAGCAATGTTTCTTATAATTTGCTTTGTAGTGAGCATGGAGGAAGAGCTTGCAAACTCGTGAAATACTTCAGATAAGATTCTTCCCCAGTTGACTATCTACAGAAAAAAAAAAATTAAAAAACAGGAATTATTGAAATATGGTATTTCTCTCATGGGCATAATTTCTTTCAGAGCAAATTTCATTTAAAAATAGTTATGAATAAATATCTTGAACAGGCATCTATGTCAATCCTGCATGAGTCTTACCTGCCTTGTATGAAACAGATTTGTCTGAATGGTCTGAAGTCTCAGAATTGGTTGGAGAAGAACTATTTAATTGCAGAGACAAAGAAAAAAAAAAACAAACACTAGTAAAGTTAAGCATTATCTTATTTTAAAATTCTAGCTTGTGTGTGATGGTATATTGAACTGATGACCTCACATTCACTGAAGTGAAAAGAGTCAAATTCAGACATTCCATATTTTTCTCCCTTAATTCAAAGGACAAAATTAAATTAGAAACTTTGATTTTTTTTTTTTTCACGAAGTCATTTAAAGCTACTTTAGCAAAAACTGTGAGATTATAAGAATCCACACAGACTAGGAATTCAGGGGAAAAATGTACAGATTTATTGGACAGTTAATTGATTTTGCTCATAAGTGAATTAAAAGTCTGAAGTTTAATTTTAGACTTGGATCATATGGCAAGCTGGATGGAAAATTCCATACATTTACTGAAGTAGTGTGAATAATGTTCTCAAAGTTTAATATTGTTACTGTCTCTGTTTATTATATCATAATAAATTGCAGTCTTCTGTGACTTTAGAATAAGAATGGTAAATTTTAAACCAGTTATGTGTTAATCATAACCAAACACCGTAATTCTGTTTTTTCTCATAGTGCTGCTTGGTTCGTAAGTCAAACAAATGTTTTACCTCTGTGTATATTCCATTGGGATGACAGTTACTCACTCATATCCTCTCTGCTGAAGCTAGAAATACAGTAATCTTCTGTCATTGTGTGAAGACAGTATCTCAGTGCATAGAGTGAGCAAAATTATCCTTACTGACAAGGTTAATGTACCAAAATCAGATACATTCTTGGCTGAGTACTGTCAAATACTCTTGAGTTGCTATAACCCTTTGAGACTCTAGGTGGAATGAAATGGAAAACAATTTAATTAAATGTGCTGGGAATGTAATCTGGGACATTATGTATTTGTTGAAGAAATCTGGTTTGGAGGAATTTTATTACACTGGGAAATTATCCTTACTAGTAAACAGAGTATGTGCTGGCACAGCTGAACACTGTAAGCATAAGGACAATACATAGATATTGAATACAATCACAAATTAAAGATCCGGTACTAAATCTGAATATTTTAAAACAAAGTATATTTGTTGGACTTTCATAGCATATGGAAGAATGTTTCATTAACATATTATAGTTTCATGACATTGAAATGCAGGTGTAGCTATGTGTAGCCAAATGTAGCTGTGATTAATTTCAAAACTGTATTAGTCCAGATTTCTTATCAGATTAGTCTGATAATGTACGATTTATCAGGAAAGTTTTGGAGTGGAAATATGCTAGATGCACAGGTTTCCATTTACAATTTCCTAAATCACATGGAGATTAAAAAAAAATGAAAAGAAGTATCTGTTTTGAGAAAAGATTGGAGGCTTTTTTGTGTTCACCACTTTTTGTTTTCACAAAATCATGATTAATAAATAGAAAAACCAAACCATTTATTTTCAACTGGATATTAGATTATGAGAACAAAAAGGTATCACCCATGTTCTGCTATTATGTATTCAGGCTTTTCATTTTTGTTACCTCGTAGAGATGACTGGTTTTATTAGCATCACAACAGAAAAGCAGACAGCGAAACAGATTATCTGTTATAGGCCATATTCCTTTCATTTCATGAGGTATTAGCTCACTCCATAACTTTTTGAACTTAACTGTTCCCTGATAGCTCTGAGGCTTAACTAGCAAAGGCAATTTCTTTTCTATAAAGGGAATTATTTCCTGCCCAAAGAGTGCTGCCTAGCTGGGACTCAACGACTCTACAAAAATTCAGCAAATAATAACACAAAAATTGTTTACATGAACTGTTCTCTTCTTGCCTATCCCTACTCATCCTGAATTAACTCTGTAAATAGCTGTTAGTCTATTTACAATGAAGAGTTTAATGGATGATGTTTGTAGAAACCCTTTCTATAGGTCTCCATTTAGGGTACTTGACCAGTTTTAAAGTATATGGGCTTCATTTGAATTAGGTATTTAATATCAGCTTTCTCTCTTCCCAGTATTAAAAAATACTCTTTTTTTTTTTTTTTTCAGTACACTACTGCAATGCAGTAAAAAGTAGTAATAATAATAAAAGAGCACACAAACCCAAAAAATTAATCAGGAGAAAATGGAAAAGAACACATACCAGAATTATCTTTTAGTTGTTTAAAAAAACCCATTCAGCTTCTATGCAGGTGCTTTCAGAGTGTTTTCTGATTAATATTTATGTAATGTTTGCTCACGGGGTATGATATTCAAAGTCAAGACAGTTTATCCTACGTCAAGAATTTTTGAGGTTAAAGTATGAAGAAGAATTCAAACTCCGTACTGTGGTAGGCAAAATGAGTGACTTCAACAGTGGAAAAAAATCTAAAAGATGTAATTATAGTCTCTAGTTTTTAATTTTGTAGGTGACAATAATTTTACTTGGGTATCATGGAATAATAATAACAATTATGTGTATATATATATAGCGACTTTTATGCTTCTCACTTTTCCCTGACCATATAAAATATTTCCTTACCCATTTTTGAGTTTTCTTTCATGCTGTAGATAGAAGATTCAAAAATGTTTATTGACCTGTTCACTGTAAAGGGAGAAACGAAATAAAAGCCCACTAATTATGCATTATGTGAGATTCACTTTGAAGATGAATGGACTTACATCGAGAAAACTTACAAAAACCATTGCCATATCTCAATCAGAGTAATATTTACTTTTAAAAGCTCAATTAAATGGCTTTCACAGACATTTGACCAAGCAATCATAGCTAATTCCTTATAAGATTCTGGCCTGAAGATGAATGTGTCTTATTTTGTTGGATAGCTTTGGAAGTAGCAGATTTACATATATTCTTTAGATATTTACTCTTAATAATCTTGTTTAGAAAGAAAGCATAATATAATTTCACATTATACCTTTTTATCCATTTAGAATGGATGCCAATTATCTAAAATATCAGGTTCTTCCTTCTAATCTGTAATATAAACCTAATTGCGGATACGTTGTTTGCTTTTTTTTTCTACTTCTACATTGGCAGTTAAAAGCACAATCTAGAAATTGTCTAAGCCATGTCTGAGATTTGGAAGTTTTTAGATCTCAAGTCCTATTTAAGGATCCTTCTTGAAGAAAATTAGGTCACTATGTGCCTAGGTCTTTAAATATAAAATAAAGAAAAAAATTTTATTCATTCTAGAGTTCATAAGTGCAAATCAAATGTTGTTCCAGAGTAGTCTTTTCTCTGGGGAAGGGATAAATCAGAGAGTAGTTCCAGATTAACCTGCATAGCCACTTGACTGTATTACAATGAAAAGCTGCAGAGAAAAACTGTTCATTTGTTGCACTCTCCCAGAAAATAGTTCCTAAGTGAGCTGAAATTAAAGGCGGGAAATTTATCTTGGAAGAAAACTCACATGCTTGATGCTGAGTAGAGTGGACTTTAGTGGAGACTAGTTTAAAAATGAATCAAAATATGTTGGTTTATACTAGATTTATACCTAAACACTATAAAAACAATCTATCCCTTGATATAGTTACTTTTTTTTATCTTGCAGACCGTGGATTAACATATTTTCTATTTCCTGATTTTCATTACACCCCATACTGAGAAATATACTGTAAAGCAATCAATTTTCAATTTTGTCAGAAACTTGACTTTTATTACATTAAAATTTCTATGTATTTGTTCTCTCTAGTCACATTCTCATTGTCCATTCTCTATCACTCTTTAATTTAAAATAATTCAAAGCTGTCTGGTTTGTTCTTTGACACAGAATGTTATACTGAAAATGAAATGAAAGTGAAAAATACACCCTAGTGAAATTGAGGTATACAGAGGTCACACTATAAAAATGCCTTCCCAAGACAGCAAGAGTTTGTGTTAAAGTAATAAAACATTAATAGAGGCAGGATAAAAATGTTGACCTGTATCAGCAAAAGGAAATAGACATAACGAGTGTGTAAACTGATACGTAATATTTTATCAAAACCAGATTTTTTTTTTTTCACATAGTGGATAAGCACCATCTCACCATCTGCCTCAGTTACTCGTTCTTCATAGTATTATGGGTTAATTTCTATTTTTCCATTATATATCAGTCCAGGATAGGATATAAGTCTGGCCAATTTTGTAGCCAGCAGTACAAAACTCATTGCAACAATATGAAACTAGCTAAAATAAAGATTCTTTGTAATTTTTTTTTGCTCTCACCTTGAGAGGGGCTAAAATAGACTCTAGGACAGAATTACAATCTCTTTTACTTGTTAATTTATGCATTTTGCACTATGCAATTGCTGTATTGAAGGTTAGGTAAAAAATTGCATAGCTGTAAGTCCTCTACTGCAAAGAACAGATGGAGATCAGGGTTCCAGGACTACCCTTCTCCATGTTAATTATCACCTTGTTGTAAGACTACCTGGATTTCTCTGGATATAGCAGGACAGGAGTCTAATTTTTAGGCACTGTAATTCCTCAGCTACTTATTTAAACCAACCTAAATCTACATCTCTAAGTCTTTTTTTTTTTTTTTAGATACACCAATCAGGGCAGATTGCTCTTCTACTACATTAATTTGAACGTTCTCATTATGCTTATGTTGTAAAAATTGCTAGTATGAAATTACCTTTCATTATGTTTGGATTTGTTTTATGTTGTTGGCTCTGATCACTAACATAATAAGCAGTGTGCTGTTGAACTGCTAGTTTCACTATTCCATTAAACCACTTGGCTACTATCAGGAAATATTTCCACTGAACGCAGCACCTCCCAGAAAACAAAAAGAAGTTCACCTGAAAAAAAGTCATGTTGGTGAAGCTGGAATCATTCCAGTTGCTCTGAGCTAAACCTTTTTTCTGTGAGGAGCCAGGAAGTAAGAGTTGTGCAACACCGATCAATGTTTCCAGGCACAGATGTCAACATTTTGCTAGCGTTCCTCATGTAGATTGTAAGATTTGCAAACAATTACAAAAACTCTTATAAAACCATTATCAAACTCATGATGTGGACTACACTCTTCAGAGATACAGAAACAAAACACAGTAAAGAAGAATCTGAGAGAAGGGGCTCTGTATGGTTATCTAAGTAGACCTGAAATGCTTAAAAATAAAAAAAAAAAAAAAAAGAAGAAGAAAAAACCCCCACCAAAATCAAAATTCACACACACAAAACTCCAAAACTTTAAAATAAGCAAAAAAGCCTATGCCAGTTAGATGGGGTATAGCTTAACTGAAGAAGAATCTGTTGATTTAAGCTTGGGTTTGTACGTGCAGACTGGGCCCATATCCAGTAGGAAGGCAGGAGACAATTCTTTGTGAAAAGTCTGTGAAAAATTTTAACTCAGAATAAAGCCCAGTTTGAAAACAAGGATTTATGCCTGACTGCAGACACCTTATTTTAATATTTTTGACAGCATTTGAAGAAATCTTTGCTATTGAATTTAGAGGATGTCCACTTGCAAAATATTTTCAGATATCAGATGACAAATGCTTCTCAGTTGGGTTCAGCTGGAAATTTGTAGGCAACAATAACTTCAAGAAAAGCCTTTAGAGATAGAGATCCTGAAGACAGAAGATTTAGGAAGCCAGGAATATTGATGCTTTAAAAAACCACAGACTTTTTTTTAGCGCTACAAACTCTTCAACCCTCAATATACTGAAACATTTGCTACAGATGAGAATTGTGCTAATGGACTTGATTTTGTATAATTCTGCCATTTGGATGACAAACTCATGTTGAAATTGAAAGATTATATTAAGGGAACTAAAAGCATGTTAATAATCCCTATTAAAAAAAAAAAAAAAAAAAAATCCAAAACCTGTATTGAATGTAGATCTTTACCTGCTGAATTGATTTTTGATGTGGTGACCAAAGTATTAGTGTTACTCATTATTCCTTTAAGTAGGCTTCATTCAAAACCTCCTAATGGAGTGGCATGCAGTAGAAAATTAGTCTTGGACGTGGATGTGTACATCTGGTTTTTTACTGAGTGACAGAGATATGGTTGTGTTTGCTAAAGACAAAATCATCAAGCACAACACTTTCAAACTTAAAAACCTGTGTAAGGTTACTTAGCCAAACTCTTTCAAGTTGGAGCAGTGACATGTCAAAGAACCTGGTGCACTTTGCTTGGAATACAGTCCTTGAAAAATTGGGCAATGAACATGGTTGGCTGTGCAAGTGCTTTCTTCAAATTTTTCATGGGCCAAAAGGCAACAACTGTGGATGTAAAAGACAATACAAGGTGATTTTGATGAAGTATTGCTATGAGACAGAGAAGAAGAAAATGTTTCCTAGCAAATTTTTCATGTATAATAATCATCTACCACATCATGATCAAATAACTGATTTTTCAAGGCAAAGGTAATGCATATAAACCAGAATATTTTCTAGAATTCTCTGAAAATCATGTATCAGTGAAAGAAAGGCTCAAGTGTATACTGAAAATACACTAAAATTTGGCATCTTACATTAAGTTAGGAACTGTAATTATAACAAGGCTAAAAAGAGAGAAACTGAACACAAACAAAACTTGTCTACCTGATTCCTTTCTGGAGAATTCAGTAGAGACTGGATTTCCTCACTGCAGGTCTCACTGCAGTCCTGGACAGAAGGCTATCAAAGTGACTGAAAGCAGAACAAAAGGTGGTATATCAAAACAATCTTTCCTTTGAAATGTGATGGATCTCTCATAAATGTACTAACATTAAAATATTTTTTCACATCTTTGTGGAACACTGTTGACTCCAGCATTTTCCTCCAGCAATCTGTGTATACATGAAAAAGAATAATTAAAACACACCAAGGATGGCAACATTTTTATTTTATCCCAGCTTCAGTGTTATTATTTAATTCTTTTAAAATAATATTCCAGAAGTATGAATAAATGATAGTATCTATCTATCTATCTATCTATCTATCTATCTATCTATCTATCTATCTATCTATAGCTTTTTATATCTTAACTATAGAATTATATTTACCTGTTTGCAATCACAAGGCAAAAGCTTCCATTGTACATTCCATTAAGGACTATATAAAATTGTTTAAATCAATATTCTGTAGCAGGAAGAAAAAATACACATCCTTAACACACTCAAGTAAAACAAGAAGCAGTGTTCTTGGAAATTATTTAATCTGCTTAGTATGAGATGGCTCCCATTTCATCTCTCTGACTTAGATGTTGTAACCTTTCACTGGTTTTACCGTACAGGGTTGATGGGCTCCAGCAGAGTTAGCTTATCACTGCAAGCCACACTCTGTTATGAGGCCTGCCTCAAAGAAAATGCTAAATACATTCTAAACCTTTGATATTTCAATACAAACTCCATAATGTATTTTACAGAATGGAAAGCAATCTGCACCACTCTATAACTGGCATTTATTTCAGCCGATAACCTACATGTGCTTACTGGTAAACCTGGAAATACAGAAAAAAAAAAAAAAAAAAAAAAAAAGACCAGATGCTAAAATGAAGAAAATAATGTATTTTAAAAAATAGAAAGTATATAGATAATTTTTTTTTTCAAATCTATGACAACATTTAAGGGAACTTCCATTGCTTTGGGGAAAGGTATTTCACTTTTGAATGACTAGAAAATTCTAGTGTGATCCCAGAGTCATCCTTAGAAGCAGATTTTTGTGTAAAGATAAATATTTATTATTTTTTAATGTATTTGTGTGCATTTCATATGTACAAGATGAAAAAGAATGAAAAAAATGAAGACTGAAATGTTCATGCCACAAATCAGTTGAACAACTCAGGCTGAATTAAAATTTGTGAATTAATGTTTAACTTGCATATTATATAATGCAGGCTACACCCTTTCTTTCATCAGGATTCACTCAGAAGTTAAGCTCTCATTTCCTTGGGCTACTTTTTAAAGTTGAGTATGTCCAAGATGTTAATTAATTTAATATTATATAACAGTTGTTTCCTATTTCAAGAACTCCATAATATTAAAAAGGAACTGACAGATAAATAATTTTTTATACTTAAGATTTTGACAAATAATTCGGCTAACACAAGGACAAATTCCTAAAAACAAAGCAATATTTAATCTAGAATATACTGGAGGCATTAAGAAAACAAACCTGTATGCTCCAGACATTCTGCATGTGGGAGACTTTCAGCTCTTATGAACAGCTCATCTTTTTTCCCCCACTTAATTTTATCAGCCTTCCTTGTCTGAAATGCATTTTTATCTAGTCAAATAAATTAAAAATCTCAAGGATCTCAAAAAAAAAAAAAAAAAAGCAAACTTGGTTTTCAGAATATTAGGGGTGGGTGAGGTGGGTGTGTGAAGCTGCTGGTGGTGTAAAAACATCTTATATTTATTTGGGTTATCAACATTCAATGTGGATTTTACCATAGACAACTCACTGAAACATTGGACATGTAAAGACAATTTTGAATATATTTAAAACTTTGTTCTTCAGTGGGTTTTTTTCAAAGCATCATGGTAATCATACTGGTGTCCACAGCAACCAATAGCATTTCCCACCTCCTCCTTTTCCTCTACCCTCCTACCTGGGTGCATTCCCTGTAGGATTGACATATTTTTGTGTAAAAATAAACAACTGTAATTTTGTGTAATACTATCCAAACAATAATGCTGTGGTATTTGGATGAAATATGTATTTTTACTGCCAAATGATGGGCTTTTTTATCCTTCTTGTGGTTTCTTATCACTTTTTTTTTTTTTTTTTTTTTTTTTTTTGACAAAGGATTTGGGGAAGAGTATGTAAACCAATCAAAAAACCAAGCAAGGCACCGGGAAATGCAATTTCTTCCTGTCACAAATGAGCCTGAAAAATCTTTAAAGACTAATAGTCAAGCTTGCAAAGTAAGCCCAAGAATTTTTATGAATGACAGATATGTTTCATTCCTGAATCAATCACAAAATCATCCTGATTTCTCTGACTACCCTCGTTACATACTAGCATTCCCAAAATAGCTTTAATCAGTTATTTTCAGCCTAAGAGTTGTCAGCAAATTACTTGTTATGACTGTTTCTTATTCATTATTCATCCAGTGTAACTGGTCATATGAATAACATGATACCACTGCTGTCAAAACAGATATCCAGAACTCACTCAACAAGATGATAATAAATAAAAAGCTTTTAAAATAATTTTTAGCATCCATAATTATTTTTTTATAAAAGAAATAAAACTTATGTAGTTTGTGAAGAAGTTTTTTTACTATATTAGGACACATCTCAGATATTTTAATAACTTTATTGTGAATTTTTTTTGTAGTGAACAAGATGTTTTATAAGTTAATAGACTAAAATGAATATAAGTAAAAATGGAAATTGAGTCTTTATGAGTACTTAGTTGCCTTTTGCTATGAAAAAATCTGCTAAATCCATCCTTGTAAATCCATCTTCATCAATATATTTTTTCCAGGTAAAACATGTGTTAATAAAATCAAGCTAATGAGCATTCACATTCTTACATAAAAAAACCATCATAAATCAATCATTCCAAGAAAAGACACCTAAAATTTGATGTAACAAACCGTGAATTGCTTAATAGGTCTGTTTGCATGGGTACCTGTTCAATAGCATTCATAATAAACAATATTTATTTCTACTGTTGGTATAAAGCACTCAGCAGTAATTAATCATTCAGCAAAATTCTTGAAACTGAAAAAAAAAGCTTCCATAAGCACCAATTTACAAAAAAAAAAAAAAAAATATAAAAAATCCAACCCCAAACTCCAAATATGTATAAACATTGTTTTTTTTTTCTTCTTCCAAAACTCTGGTAAAATGTGGTCTTATATATATATATATATATATATATATATATATATATATATATATATATATATTTAACAACTATAAACACAGAAATATAAGCAAGACAGATGGGAAGGAGTTATTACACAAATATATATTCCCAGAAAATGAAGAATTAAGACAAAAGGAATAGTTATTATATGACTGCTAATTAAATGAGTTCCTGGAGTAATCAACACTGATTGAAATGCAACAGTCTGCATTGCTTTAAGTATTTTTGTTACTTCTGACATCCTCACTAATCCTCTAAATTGCTTGTCGTACAAAAACTTCTGGTACCCTAAAATCAGGTAGACCTTATATTTGTACTCAACAAAATTGAATTTGTATTTGCTTCTCTGTAAGTCTGCTACTTTCACACATTTTCAAAAATTTCTGCATTAGCACATTTTCAGATTTCCACATTTTATGTTGCAAAACTAAAAAAGTTCTTTATGATGTGCTTTTTTTATTTATAACAGTGAATTTTGTCTGGTGCAAGTGAAGGTATTTTTGTCAGACATAGAATCATTTGACTAATGGATTCCTAGCGTACTGCAAGTGTAGTGTTATGCTCAGTTAAAGATGATGTGATTGAGTGTCTATAACAGTAATTTGCTTTTGCTCTTCTGATCGCTCCACAAGGCAACAACAGAGACCACCATTCCTTGGAGTCTCTCATTCCTTTGAGTGTGTTCAGGCTGGGGAATTTTCTCAATGAAGGGGAAAGGAAGATGAGAGACACAGCAAGACTGCAAATTTTCAGTATCTTGTGGAATGCAGAGTGCCTGTATACAGCAGGGAGAAACCCAAACCTGAGCCAAGTCTCAGAGACCATGAAAAGAAAGCTTCTTTCTTAGGAACAAAGACAGGACTACGTGGAGTTTTTCAACCTAGGAAGATGCTAAAACATTTTGAATTAGAAAGCAAGATGAGAGGAGTGGCTCAGCATACATGGGGAATCGTTAGTGTCCCAAGGATTTAGTTTTATTTGCACACAGAAAATTTGACTTGCTCTTTTTAAAGAACAGCTTTCCCTAGTTCGTTATTTTGTGCTCTAAAAAGAATAGCAGCTGATTGGTGTTTTGGGGAGTGCTTGCCTTAAGGAAAAAGGGAACAAAATTCCCCATTAGTGTATGGTAATTCCTTCACAGCATCCCATAGTACATAACAGCCAGCAGCCTAGACCATCAATATTGTCCATTCCTGTGTTTGTCTAGATCCTGGACCATCTGGAAAGTGAAGAGGGAGCCCTTACCTTCACCACTAGACATAACTGGTTATTAGCAAATGTGCAGGAAATGCTGAGTGTTTGTGAAAGAGTAGTACATCTTTCAAGCTCTGATAACAGCTGTGATGCATCAGGATTTTTCAAATCTCCAACATTTCTTATTAAATATTTTAGACTTATTTAAGTTTTACACCTCTTTAGAACAGTATTGTTTTTCAGATCAATTAATGGCTTTAGTCCAAGAAAGCTTTATTCAGATGGAAAAGAAATTTTGTGGTAACTAACTACAGACTCTTGAACCTGCTTAAAATGAGTATTAGCTTTTGGCAGCACACAATAACTATATACAGGTATATCAATCTGACATTCTCATACATTATGAAGATAAAAGAATGGCTCACTCTTTCCAGATGAGCTGTGCTATAACTACTAGTCATGAATGAATTGAAGTACTTGTAGTTTATTGCTTGAATATTAGCAAAAAGAGGTAATTTCCTTTCTTTGCTGTAATGGCACCTTATATGAGCCACTAAACACCCTGGGCCTAGGTGGTTGACTTAAGTAGCTTTATTCAGATGATTTGTCCAAAGGAATTAACACCTTGTAGTCACCGTATTTGAAAGATCAGAACCACAGAAAACAGATGTGAATTCTGCCTTTTAACTGAAAACTTTGGCCTATTTGGTCTTATTATTTAACTAAATCAGAGGCACAGAAAATATATGTGCCAAAAACCCATTAATAATCAAATAATTGTTTTTTTCTAGTATAAGAAGGGATAATTTCTATAATTATGCTATAATTTCTTTCCCTAAGATAGGTATCTTTTCAAACAAGCAAGGAAACAAAGAAAACCAGAATTAAGCCCAATGTAAACAGCAAAAGAATAGTGTGTGCATACGAACAGCTAGTGCCAAAGTGCTGAAAACAATTTAATATGCAGAAATGTATTTTGAGATTTCTTCAAATGCCTAAAAGTGTTGATATCAACATACAGCAACATTGTAAAAGATGAATGTAAGGATCTGTTGACTGTAAATAGCAAAATACTGTTAATATTTGTTATTCAAGCTACTCTGCAAAGAGTGAAATAGCTCTAAAATACCATGGTAATTTGGAAGAACCTATTTTTCAACAATTCCCACTCAATGTCTGTGCAGCATTCCCTTGGAATTCAAATGTGATTTTTTTGTTTCTCGTATTAATTGGATTAAAACAGCTGCATTTTTTTCTCTTCCAAATTATTGCTGATTTCTTTCATTTCATTTCACTAAAAAAAAAGAAAAGAAAAAAAGAAGGCAAGTGAATCAAGAGCTATACCACTTGATGGATTAGCCATCAGGGCTTGCTTTTAGACTGATAGGTGGTATCTGGCCTCTGGAGACAGACTGTTCCACCTGTACAGATAAGCCTCCATTTCTGTTGAACCCCACTACTTTCCAGTATACTTGTTGTAGAGGAAAATGCCATACAGATCTTCTTACATTTATATATTAATAGTATTTTAAGTCTCCTGGCATTTAAAACATGGGTTTGGGGGTTTTGTCTTTGGTATAATTCTAATCCTGCCGATGACTTTTAGGGCTTTATACTAGTATTAATTAATTTTAGTAGTTCAAGTACTTCAACGCAGTGGCACCAAAGCACTGTTCTGTTTCAGAAATGAAGCATGTGTAGAAGAATTTAGATTCTCTTAAAATCTACTTTAGAAGGTTTTGAATGTTTTTAGAATGTCTTTGTTTCTTCTCTTGAAGAACATTGTTGGTATGCTGTGCCCAGCTTTTGGAACAGACAGAGGTTGTGATTTTGGAGGTCCAGATTAGATATTCACAAAAGGGTTTTTTTTGTTTGTTTTTCCTAGGCATTGCAACAAGCTTTGGATTCTCCATTTGTGAATATTTTCAAGATTCATAAAAAAATCATAGCTTCCTTAATCTGGTGCTGATTCCAATCTCACAGTTATTGGGAGACTGCACTACTTTATCTCCCAAGATTCCTTACAACTAGTGTTTCTACAACTGTATGGTAAGTTCTGTGGTAATAATGGCATTCCCAAAGATAATAATCCGCTTCAGAGACAGAAATTCCTTTATATGTTTGCAAAATTGGTAGTAGTACTTTACTGCCATTGTGTCTGAGAAAACTGGAGAAAGCCTGCGCTTTTGCTTTTAGTTGTTTCCTGGGTTTTAGATACAGATTTCTTTTTTTAAGTATGTATACTTCTACCAAGTTTTTGTCACTGCAAACTCACTGCTTGCTATTGAATAAATACATGTTAATTAGGGTCCTCATTTACTTGAGTTACAAAATTTTGTCTCATTGGAAGGAAGTACACAATTTAGAAGTGCTAATTGTTATATTCTACTTTGAAAGTTAGTTAAACACTACTTTGAAAGTTACTTAATCATTAATACTGATATTATGTTATGAGATACACAACTTCAAATTTGAATGTCATGTCTTAAGAAAAAGAAAGATTACATGCATTCAGTAAACTTTGGGAACCTGATCATAATTTTCAAATCCCTGCCTTTGAAAAAATTGGCTCTGAACATTTTTTTGATTATTTTTTTATTGTTTTTTTTTTTACCTAAACTTTAATAAGAAATATTAGTCTAGAGTGATAATAAATACTTTTTTTAAAAAATGGAAGATATTTAATTTTTTATTTTATTTTATTTTTTTTTTTTTTTAAATTTTATTAATTTTTATAGCATTTTATTCCAGGATCTAGACCATTTAAGGGAAATACCAAAATAAATCCCACTGTACATGAAAATTGGCTCCTTCACCTGAGTAGGAAAGGCTCAAATCTTGAAATTAAAATAAGGTGAGTATTAAATTTCTTCTACCCTGTCATCTTAATATGTTTGCATCTAGTATTACTGTTTATGTAAACAATCCTTATATTATCCGTTTATGCCTCTAATTCTCTGTCTGCTAACAAATATATCAATTTTCTTCTCTTACAAAGTTTCCTCTGTATAATTTTCACTTGCCTTGACTTTTTTCCTAACACATGCTTTCTTCTGATCAAAACAATATTTGTTTATTTGCTGCTTTGTTTTACTAGCAAGGAAAAAAGCCTCATCTGGTTTGAGAAACTGCAAGTCAGCAATTACTTAGTGCTATGATGTGAATAAAGTGTTTGAAGGCAAGAGAATATTCCACTCTGACTTTAAATGTATTTTTCAAAAACTAGAAAAAAGGAAAAAGACCCAAGTAATAACGGGCTTTATAAATTATTAAGTTGGAATTTGAAGATCACTATTAGAATGATCTTTACCTACAAAACACTCAATTTATTATAATATTCTGAATCATGTTTAGTTACCTACCATCTATGTGGTTCTACCACCTTTGGATTCAGGGCTTTTAAAAACCCAACATGAAAAGTATTTATTTACATTCAGTTTGCATCTGAGAGTTGCGATTTAACCTGCATATGTCTGTATGTATTTCTAGACGAGGCTATTTCATGCTTTGGTAGTTAACCTCCTCCACTGGAAATACAATGGTTCATTAAGAAAACAAATATGCTCTATTTCTGGGAAGCTATGTTGTATCATTGGGTACCTGGACAGTAAAAAAATGGATGGCTGCATTAGAAGCAAGCACATCACTGGACTAAATGACTTGAAATCCACTGCTTAACTCCTGCCTCTCCATCCTTATCCAAGGAATAAATCAGCATTATTTCAGCACATATCATGCTATTACTAAAGAGGAAGAATATATGATGATGCAGAGTTGTACATGTTCTATATTTCACAATACATAGATGGATGTAGAGAAAAAAACTCTCACAAAAATGTGCAATTTATCATAAGACAATTTTTTTAAAAAATCAATTTTTGTAACAAACTGATAATAGAGAAAAAGTGGAGGTAACTGGTGATGAAATGAAAAATATTCAAAGGATAGTATTATCATCTAGAATAATATGCTAGTCTTTCAAAAGAAAGACAAATAACTGTGGAAGCCTTTAAAACCAGCCGTGAGTTCAGTGAGCACTTTCTGAAAGCTTTAAAGGGAAGATGTTGTGAAATCTGATTCACTATTGCTCCAATGCCTGTACATCTACATTTACTTTGTTAAAATAAAGTTGCTGTAAGCCTTCTTATGAACTTGTGTTCTCACAGATGCATATAAGACTTAAAGAGCTCAGTCTGCTTAACTTACTGAAGGAAAGGTTAGGAGGCAATTTAATTTTAAAGAACTTTAGTTATCTTAAAGGGGAAATTATTTTTGATAATAAAAGGCTCCTTAATCTAGAAGACAGAAGGCTAATTAAATTCAATGGCCGGAAGTGGTTTAGAAACAAAATCAAACTGAATTTTAGGTACATGTTTAAACCATCCTGGATTATCAGCTAGTGTAGCAATTCAGTGAAAATGTGAAGAATTTGAATTAAATCAAGACGAAAAATCTTTATCATATTCTCAAGGAGTCAAAGCTTTTAATAACTGGTGCAAGAATCAGAATAACCAATATTAGGTCACATGAGAGCACATGTTATATCCAGATGGGACAAATAAAAGTAGTCTTTACCTCTTCTTCAGACTGTGCTGCAGCACACATGCAGTTATGTGTGGGTTAGATGCTTACGAATGTTTCTACACTGGTTGTCCTTCAGTTTCAGAGATCAATTAACACTTTATGCAAAAACATTTGCCAAATCACTATGGGTATCATTTGCATTTTAGCAATTCCTAGGCACCCACGTAGTTCTACCTTTCTTGTAATCTGAAATAAAGTTTTTACTCCTTTAATAGCCTGATACCAGTGTAATTGTTTCAAAAGCCACAACTATATCAGAAACTGTTTTGCCTTTAGATAAATGGACCAAGCATATTAAGCTCATCAGTTCATCTCTGTTAAGATTTACATAATATCCTTATTTTGTTAGGAAAACTATTACACATCCAATAAGCCTAAATACCACTCTGCAGATTCCTCTGCCACAATCACTTGGATTTTTAAGTGTTTTTTGTAGCCTTATGTAAACTGTAATGATCCTGACTTGCACACCAAAATGCCAGTTGGCTCCTGCTCAGATTAGCAATTCACCTTGTATCAGCTTCAGAAAGGAGATTTATATCCAAAGCTTCTCACCTCCTCAAGAGTATAATGAACCTCTTTTTTAAAAAGTTAATGATACAAGCATGTCTGCTGACATCTTGTCATTACACACAGGTACAAAATAGAACACTGGGAAATGAATTTAACTCTATACAGAGACATATTTTCACAGGACATGTCATCAGTTGTTTAACAGTCATCTCCAGGCTTCCTCCCTTTTATCCATTTCACACTGCTCCCAATTCTGTGACCATTTTCTGTTCTTCAGCTACTGCAGGCACAGATGCAAACAAGTGACATCTTTTTTTTTTGTTCCTCCCCAATTAGTCACCTGGAGGTTTTTGAAACATTATATAAGGTTGGTTGTTGACTTAGGGATAGCATGTACAGCACCAACCTGAATCCCATAATTGTCTTACAGGTAGTCATAGCATACCCAAAGCCATGACAAGGGGAGATCTCCCACACCACTGTCTCTGTGTGACACCTCAAAGTCCAGTTTGCAGTTTATAAGCCCACTGGCCATTTCTCCAGGTTCTTATGGTGTTTTCAGGCTCTTGGGATCTTTTTTCGTATTGATGGCATGCACACATTCCTCTGAGATAGAAAATTCATACTGATTTGCAATTTTTGCAGGCAGTGTTACCCATGACTTACAACACCACACAGAGTCCTAAGTCTGCCCCATTAATACTGCATGACAACCTTGTAGGGCTGCATCCAGACACTGGGGCCTCCCACTCCAGGTCACAGGATCTGTCTCTTCCTAGTATGTAACAGTGGTTGTATCAGGGGCCACTTTTTAGAGAGTGCCAAAGGAATTAGGCAGCCATTTAGAGGGTAGTCTAAAAATACATGTCATGAGGGTGTTAAAAATGGCCATCGGCCAATCACAGGTATCGATGCTCTAATAAGTGATAACCTCCCTGCACACAGTGAGTGAGAGGACACTTCCTTTTCTGCTATGCTTTTAGGTAGGGATGACTCAGCAATAAATGAGCTTTATGAAAACACACAGGACTTGACATAGTCAAAAAAGGCCCTGTCATAAAATGGCATCTGAATTCTTGAATAAAAGTTGTCCTTATTTTATTGCCAAGGATAAGCTCAAGGAAAGTACACTATGTCCTATTACATATTTTGCTATTTCTTGTTATGATGAGCACGTTCTTGTCCCCATCCCATATGTGCATGGTTCCTTAAGTACAGTACAATCAGTGTTACAAACTTTGCCTAAAATTGGAGACAATCAGTCCTGACAGAGAATTGCATCATATAAAAGTGGGCTGTATTTATGGAAATATCTATCTAACACCATTCTATTTGATTAGGAATATACGACACAGAAGAACTTTAAATATTAAAAAACAATTAGTGCAGAATTTTCTGTTGACAACTGCAGTGTTTATTACTCCTTTGCATATAAGTGAGGTCATATGTATGTTCTGGAAAGCCTTTTAGCTGTGATAGTTGGAGGAACATATAAAGACATGAAAGTCTTTCTATAGTAAGTTTATTCCACAGGTGTTAGGGAAAACATGTTCTTTCCATGACCTTTTCTTTTAAAAAGGTTTAGTTGCTACTTTGCTTCTGTTGTTTTGGTGGGTTTTTTTTTTTCTTACATGGTATTCCAGCAATGGAAAGAGTATTTTTATGCTGAGTTGGAGGCTGTTATAAATACTCTGCTGTCCTTATGACCATCACAGCCAAAGAACTGGCAGGATGCTTGCATTTTCTACAAGTCTTTCCTGCAAACAGGGCAGTACACCACTGGTACTAAAAACCCCGAGTGCGTCAATGAGCTGAGTAGTTTGTCATTCCTGTGAGTCACTGACAAGCCCAGTTATTATCAGGGCCTCTGGTTGATAGCTATGGAGCCAGGAGTGGATGGTGGAGATATATTTGCCTACTCAAGGCTAAGAAAGAGGGCTTACTCCTTCAAGACTGAAATTTACCAGATTCCGTTGCTAGGATCTTGTTTGCCTTCAGGATCCTGCACAGAGTCTGTGGGAGCAGATAGAATGAGAAAGCAGAAGACTGAGAGTGGAAGCTTCCATTGAGCTATGGGCATTAGACACCGCTGCCCTCTGAAGGTGTGTTCACTTGGCCAGTACTCAGCAAGTCAATTTTCTGCCCTTTCTAGTTCAGAAAAATGTAAAGTGGGGAAGGACAAGGGATGCCACAAGGAGAGGTATTCACCTCAATGGAGTGGATATTGGCTGTTTGGAGCCAGTTGAAGCTGTTTGGAGCTGGTTCCTCCATCCTGCTGCTCATGGGGAACTGCCAATGGCTGCCAACTGGCTGGAAGTAAGGACCTGACAAACGCAGAATAGGGAAAACAGTCCTTTGTGTCATGGGGTGAGGAGGCACCTAATAATTCCTATCAGGGACCCCAGAAGGAACTTCCAGTGCAAGAGACAAACAGACCCACAGAGGTCCAAGATGGGTCCTGGGCCCAAGGGAGCTGCACCTACCACAAGCATTCCATTCCTCCTGGCAAGGAGTGCAAAGCATCAACCCTCACTCTGGCAGCAACCACCCTGTGCTGATGTGGCAGAGCTCAGGAGCACAGGCAGATAAGGATAACACCAGGGAAGAGGTGTTGGTGTTAGCCACTTTTCTTGGGTAGCTGTTTCAAGGGTATTATCATTGACAATTCTCAGTACTAATTTAAAAATTTAATTAGGCAAAAGTAAATCTCTGGATCCATAGCTTCGGTTGGTTTCCTTTGCCCATAATAAGATTTTGACTGTAAAAGTCCATGAACTGGGAGAGATCCAAAGTCTGAAAAATTCAATGGTAAGCTAATTATGCAAAATTCCAGATCACCTCAGGCTGTTAAAATAGGAAAGTATCTATTTGCTACTTTTGAAATATCAGCTCATAAATATATGCCTCTTTATGCTTGACTCTGCTCTCTGCTCCAGCTCATTACATAAGCTTTCAACACAAGCTCCAATCTATATGACAAGTACACTTGAACCCTTAACTAAACTAGTGGTAATTGGGTTCAGGCTCCAAAGGAGGTAAATACCTGAGCCATGGCCAGGTCAAGAATGCTTCTACTTCCAATCAGTTCTCTGAAAACCCACAAAGGAGCAGAGTGACACAGTGAGCATTGATGCATGTGAGTTTGGAAGGCTGATCATATTAATAACTCATGAATAATGGGTGGATTTGCTAAGACTCAATTTTCAAGGCACAAAGAAGGGTACATGGAGTCTCATCCATACCTTTCCCATTCGTCTAAAAGCCAACCACTTTATTCTATGACTGCCTCAGTGAGCTCTCTTTGAACTCTCTTGCAGACTGCATTCATGACAGTAATCTCCTGAGCTGGGATGTCTCTTAAGGTCACTGCTCAAGGCAGAGAGACCTTTTACTGACAGTAGATCTTTGGTAAACTACCAATATCAAGCACAACCATGTAGTGGAGTAACTTTGATTTGTACTTTGGTAAAGGATTTGTGTCTTTGTAACTTTGATTTGTCTTGATAGTTTTGATACATTGTTCAAATGATGGTTGCTGTAAAGCAATAGTGTGAACCATGACGTAAAACTTTTTAAAGTGGAACTTTTACATCATATTAAAATAATTTTGTTAATACCTTTTCAGCAATGAAAATCACCCATTCACAACAGCTTATTGATAGGACCAAAGCTCCACAATAGCTATGTGACACCCTTCATGATACTGGATGACCTTACTTGCCTTGTTATCCATGATTGTTCATGTGTTGTTGAATTTTCTCTCTAAACATTTATACTTGCCATGGCAGAGACTTCATTTTTTGGACATACACACAAAATTATTAGTTTCATATTTGTTAGAAATAAAATTGTCTCTTTTTAATTGTTATTCCAAGAACACAGTCATTAGCTCCCTTTGCTTGCACAAGAACATTTTTGCTGTTCTTTCTCACCAGTCATCACTGGCTAAAGACTGAAAAAAGAGTCTATTTGTAATGTAACTCATGCTTGTAAACTTGGAATGGAGCAGAACTACAGACAGTCCTCAATTTCATACTGATTTTCTGATCTTTACCATTACAGGTTATTAAAACCACCTTTTCATCTGATCTCACATCTCTTCACCAATGAGTCCCAAAGCTGTCACTGTACCCTGCGCTGTGAAAACAGTTGGTTGCAGAATTATAACTTGTAAAGGGCCAGTGGAAAATAGAGAAGTATCTAGAGATAACTGTTCCACTGCACTGAGAAGCTGCTCAATTTTATATGCTCTTAGGTGTGAAGGCAAGGTGGTTTGAAATGTGATAAGTCCTCTGGTTGAGAAAATGTGAAAATGCAATTTAGACAGAAAGAAGATAATAGAAACGAAGATTTGTTGAGACAGGTCATAGAGACCAAGCCTTATTTTTAAAGCAGAAATTGAAGAAAATCTCTTTGAGTCAAACCTGATTTTCTTTAACGCAGATTTTGCTTTGTCAACATCATTGCCATTTGAGCTGAGCCTAATAAGTCTGCAAGAACTGGATGGGAGAAGCAGAAATTCAAGAACACACAAAAAAAGGAAGTGCATCAGAACCAGCTGCAACAAGAGGGGAAATTCATATAGACAAGAAGTAGTATCCAAAAAAATACTGTGAATATATATATATATATAAAATATTTGATTGTTTTCTGCCATAATTATCTGGATTCTTCTTTTTTTTTGAGACCAGATGATAAGCCCTCAAAACACAGAGGAAAAAGACACATAGAAGAATATTCTGTTCCTGAACAGAATTCCTGTTACATTCAAAGTATTACACCTGCACTCTTAATTTAGGATGTAATTCAATACCTCACAATTTGAATAGGATACCTAATCTGCCCAAGAGTGTCCACTCATTTCAGTTATATTTCTGTATGTTTGCCAAAGATCAATAACTGAGGCCTTGAACATTTCTCTTGTCTATCCATGTAGTTAGATGACATAATTCCTTTATTTTAGAACATGGTTCCCTGCATAGAAGTTACCCCTTTCTTCATCCTCACATGTCTTCTAGGATTCATTTAAGATCAAAATACCTATTGGTGGGAAATGGAGTATGTTACTTTTGCTGACTACAACTACGCTGCTAAATAACAGAGCAACGAATCAGTCTTAGGGCCAAGTCCAGGCCAAAAGGCAGAAATGGGATTATACTCATGTATGTTAAAGAGGGCTGTTTCTACAGCTTGGGCCAAAGAAAACTCATCTGAATGACCAGAGCAAAAGAATCAATAAACAGTGAAGCATCTCAATTGACCTGGAGATGATAACAACTTTGCCCCATATATCAACACTTTCAAGGCCTCTGCCTCACAACATGCTTCCTGTATAAATTAAGCATCCACTCACAGTGTTAAATTCTGGATCAGACTGAAGTAACCATACAAACAAATCTTGAGCCCCAGCGGAGAGAGATCTGAGTCTAGGAAATGCCCAGCAATCAAAACACATTCTCTAAATGGAGATGGGGTTTTTGGAGTGGGGAAAGTGTATGTATGTTCACAAAGGGGAGCAGCAGCCTCAGGAAGAACTTAAAACTGGGCCAGCAAGACTCAGGTTTGCCAAGAGAAGTCCAAGAGCATCAACTGAATATAAGATAATGTGAATGAATGCTTGCCTGAGGGCTTACTCCGTGGAATAATTTTGCATAATAGCAGAGTAGCTTCATACCTGTTCAGCAGTTCATAACTGGCAAGATAATTCTGTAATCTGGTAATTAACCCTCTTCTGTGGAACCATGTCATTGTTGCACAAAATTCTTTGCTTAGTGTTACTGGAGGAGGCAGGACTACAGGGAATTAACACAGTGGAAATATAAATGTTGAGTGTCCACCTAATTCAGGGTATCTCCCCTTTGATGTGAAATCAGTGATGAGCACCAAGAATATAGCTGGGAACTGTTCAACAAAATTTCTGTAGTGCACTGGCACCTGGTTAAGAATCTATCGATGAATCAGAAAAAGCTTTAGATTACACGTTGTAAGTGCTGTCACTGCAAACATGGCTGGTGCCATGGTGTAAAACTTGAATCTCGAAGTCAACTCAACCAGTAAGACATGATCTGATTCCTTGATGTATCAGAACACAAGATAATTGTGAATTATCTGTAGCAGCAAGAACATCTCCCTGTCTCACATTCATGCTAACAGATCATGTCAAATACGCCCTTGATTTATGCAGCATTACTTATATAGGTATTGGCAACTGCTCTTGCTAGGGCTGAAGTCCAATGTCAATAATAACATAATGCTCCTATACTGCAACATTGCATTATAATGATGTAAGAGAAAAAACACCATTAACTACTGTTCCCTTGTTCTCCTCTTACACCCTAACATGGAAGCTTGGGAAGCATTTGATAAGAACTACTAACACCCTGAGGAATCACCATTTAATACCTTTAGGGCACTTAGATACAAACTATTACTTATGAATACATGCATGGGTTATGCATCGGTTTAAGAAGTCTTTAGGCCAAGTGTTGAGTAAGAGTTTATGACCAGGTAAATGACTAGACCTTCTTTAAAGTTTGTATCCACCTCCAAAATGGTAATGGCACATGAAACACTTGATTTTTCTTCTTTTCTCTGTCATTCATGCCTTGCATTCTCAAAATATTACTATTTTGTGTCTATCAAAATTTTCCCCCCATTTCTAATTATTTGAAATAATATTTGGAAAGTGCTACAATCCAGAAATTGTTGGTTTTGTACAATCGTACTGAGTTGTTGCATTGCATGCCCTTGAGTCTGATACGAGGAAGTAGTGGGACATTTGACTTTGCAAAACTCACAAGATATTTTAAGATATTATGAGAAAGAAGGACACCAAAGGCTTTTTGGGATCTTGACTTGAGCTATATTATAAACATGTCCAGTTTTGAGTTGAGTTTTTTCAAAAGGAAACTAGCTAATCTATTCCAGTGATCATCTTTGGAATGAACGAACATTTGTGAGATTTGTATAATTAAGGGGTTAGAACCCATGAGTGAACTGGGAAGCTGAGTTTTCTGAACCTGTATTCATAGAAAAACCAATGTGCTGCTACTCTACAAACATTTAATTACCGTTACTTTAGCTCTCAAGAACATTTGCCCAGAAAAGAATGATACTTTCTCATACAATAGTGATAACTAGGAAAAAAAAAATTAACCATATAGTGAGAAATGGTGAATTTTCTTCTATTGCAAAGGAAAGATTTTACATGATCTTCCTTCAACATAAGCAAAGTTCTTTAAAAATTTTACTACATACAAATTTATTAGTGAAATTTCACTCCATGGAATGTTTCTCCTGGAATAATAGGGATGAAATTTATTCAGTAATTACCAAAAAGTGCATGTTGAAAACAATTTGTTTATTTCTCTTCCTTTATTAATTATTTTATTTCTATATGGATTTAAGGACAATCCTATATTGTAGTGCTTCTTCTACTCAGGACACTACTTTATTTCCCTTTTGTGTTCCCATCACTCCTTCTTGCATCAAACCCAGATTTAATATGTGTGTGCTTCTGAGAGACAAAAATTGTCTCTGATGTTTTCATATGATGTCACAGATTTCAGGGAAGATTATTGTCTTATTTAAGACTGAAAAAGATCTAGCTCTGGAAGATGAAAAATCCTCAGTGTTCAGGCAAGAGGGGAGCAGAAAGAAAGTTCATTTTTCTTAGCTTTTGAATTGTAAGATAACCTAGAAGAATTAATTCAAAAACATGGAACAGAGCTTTTTGAAGAAAGGCATAGAAGTATATTTTGTTTTCTCCTGGATTTCTGTATTGCCTACAAGATTTTTTCTGGTTTGTAAGTTACAACTTTGGTTTCATCTGCTGTTTGAATCAGTAATAAGGGTAAAGGTGTGGAATCCTCGAACAGGAAGTCAGTAGTCAAAGCTCCACATAATATCAAGTGAAATTTGAAAATAGAATCTTGATGGTTATTTAAAGTGTGCTTAATTTTTTTACTTCTGTGGTTTTTATTTGTTAAAATATTCTAAGTCTTAATCCTGCCTTGTGTATTATTAGAAGAGAGATACTCACACATAAATATAAGCTTGCCATCTTAGAATAGCACCCACAGAATTCTCAGCTATTGACAACAGTACATGCTGAATATGTAATTTGGTTTAGGCATGATTGGGAAGGAGAAATGGAAGAATAAAACCAGTTGCATTATCTACCATTTTGTTCTACATCTTGAATTTCTCCTTTGAAGGTTTCCATTATTAGTATGGAAAAAAAGGAAGCTTTTCCCTTTTCCAGATTGAGAAGTATCTATGATCTCATTTAGGCATTTCAGTCAGTTTCATAATGATAGTTGAAATTAATTCAGTCCTAGCCCCAGTTACGTACAATTTGTGAAATAAAAATGTAAGAAATACAGCATTAAAAGGAATGTTAATTGCAAAGACTAGAAATAGAGATGACTGAGTTCTTACAAGATGTGTTTTTGTACACTGTTCCCAAAAGCCTGTATATAAATCTACATTCCAGTAACTAAATATGGTTTGGCTTTCAGAATGCTGAATCACTCAAGAAAGCTGTTGACATAATTGGAAGCCAGGGAAACTTGTACTCTCTGAAAATAAAGCCACATTTTCTTACATGCATAATTTTACCATATTTATTGAACTATTTAAATCAGAAGTTATCTAACTCTTCTTCATCAATTTGCCTGCTGAAATATTCTGTTTTGTAATCCATTCTCTCCATCACCATTTTACCTCCTATATAGCGGACAACCAGTATCTGAAGAGCAAACTTAAGATGAAAGGGAATCAAACCAAAGATCCAAATCTAGTAATTATTTCCTGAGTGCATAACAAAAACTGGAGCAGTTGTTCCTGAAATCTTAAAACTCTAGGGAATTTGGTCTACTATTCTACACAGCTGGCTGAAGTCCAGATTCATTCATATTTCACAGAAATTTGAGCAGGAACGCTTTATAAATGTTTACTGCATTACCTCTCAGCTGGACAATCTCCATGTTAAATGAAAGGATTATACTATATGTTAGCTGAACCCTAAGGCTTCTAGAATTCTGTTTTGCAAATTATAACTAAGAAAATATTAACTGCATTAGCAAGAAAAAAATAGCAACAGTAATGGCTTAATGGACAGAACAGCTGTTTTGCTGTTGCTGATACTCCATTTGCTCTTTAGAGCTCATCAGATCTAGAAAATACACTTTTAAACTACTAAAGGCTTAGCATTATCACAAATAACCTTGAAAGCTAAATGAAGAATTTCTTAGAGTTTTTTTTTAACTAGATGTTAAACCAAATGCACTTTAATTATTTACATGAATCCAATGTTGTCCCCTAAGCAGAATTTTCTACTTCTAGGTTTTGGAACAATTTTTCTTTCAAATTCCAATTACATGTATCCTTATTAATACAGAGTTTGGATCTGTAGAGATGATAACAATCTACTTTCTTCTCTGAGTAGCCTCTTTCAAAATGTACTGGGCTTATATGGCAAGAATTCAGTAGCAGCAGAAGCTTCAGTGGTGACTTCTGTGAGAAGATGCCAGAAGCCTCTCCTAAGTCCAAAAAAGCCAATGCCAGCTGGGTCCAAGACAGACTTACCACTGGTCAAAGCTGAGCCTCTGTGAAAACATATTTAAGAATAGGAAAAAATCTGGTGCTTAACAGCAGCTGGAGACAGAAGTGAGAAAGTGGGAGAGAAGCAACTGTGCAGACACCAAGGTCGGTGAAGACAGAGGAGGAGGAGGTGCCTCAGCTTCCACAGCAGAAATTCATCTGCAGCCCACGGTGAAGACCATGGTGCTGCAGCTGTTCCCTGTAGCCCTGGTTTTGCACCTGAGATGTTTTGGTTTTCTGAAATACTTTTCCCAGGGAATTTTCTGCAAAAAAGAGAAGTTGTTTTGTAAGCTGTACTTTGTTATTGACTCTTTTATTTTTGGAATGTGTCTCTCTTATATACTATTTTTCACAGACCAATTTGATTGGTGACAAAAAGGCAAACCTTTTCAATTACACTGGTCAGACCAGGGGGACGTCAAGAAGTCTCTCCCAGGAAAAGGAATGAATAACAAAGTACAGTTTACAAAAACAACTTGTCTTGTTTACAGAAAATTCCCTGGGAAAAGTATTTCAGAAAACCAAAACATCTCAGGTGCAAAACCAGGCCTACAGTTCCCTTGCATCCATGGGGGTCCATATCGGAGTAGAGATCCATCTGCAGAACATGGAGGGTCCCACACCTGAGCAAGTGGGTGTATCCCAAAGGAGAGTATGAGAGTATGTGGAGAGCCCATGCTGGAGCAGGTTTCTGGTAGGACCGGTTGATTCATGGAATGTGGAGCCATGCTGAAACATGTTTGGTGGCAGGATTTATGACCCTATGGAAAGCAGCCACAGTGGAGCAGTCTGTTTCTGAAGAACTGCAGCCAGTTTCACCCAGTGAAACACACCCATGCTGGAGCTGTTCATGAAGGACTGCAGCCTTTGGGAAGAAGTCGTGTTGGAGAAATTCATGGAGGACTGTCTCCCAGGCAAAGGATCTCACACTGGCACAGTGTGTGAAGAGTGTGGGGAGGAAGGAGCAGCAGAAGCAATGTGTGGTCAACTGACCACATCTATTCCAGTCCCTCTGTACTGCTTGGGAGAAGGAAGTAGAAGTTTAGTGAAGTCAGTGAAATTGAGTCTGGGGAAAAGGGAGAGGTAGGTAGAAGGTGTTTTCAGATTTGAGTTTGTTTCTCAATATTCTACTCTGATTTGATTGATAGTAAATTTACATAATTTTCTTGAGTCTGTTCTGTTTTGCCTGTGATCTCTATGAGTGATCTGTCCCTGTTCATTTCTCAAGCCAAGATTCTTTTGTTGTTTTCTCTCTGTCTAGCCAAAGAGGGGAGTGATGAAGCGGCTTTGGTGGCCAGCCAGTCAACACACCATAGCCACAAAAAATGTAGTTAGTATAAGTTGCAATTTTTAACATATAACTGAACTTAAAACACACAGAAAGTGACAACAGTAGTTTTCATAATGAGATTTATTACTTTTAAATAAAAGAAAAGAAAATATAGAAGGACTAAAACCATGGAAAGAAAGGAAGTGCTAAAGCCAAAGGAGGTATTACCTGCTTCAAAGAAAAACTCTTAAAAAAAATAGAGAAGAAAGAAGGGGAATCAAAACTCAGAACTTGGAAAAGCTGAATTTCCTTCGGAGTCCTAATTCCTTAGATCCTGACCAATAGCTTGTTGTTATACCCTGGACACTTAATGTATGGCCTAAACCAAAGTTCCTTTGCTCTGGGTAGATGCATGGGAGAAATATCAACCAGATATTCTCAAGAGGTAAAAATCACACAAAAGCTTACTGGCATTCTATGGAAAATCAAGGAATTTTTGCAAATGATATAGATGATTACATAAATGACATAAAACACTTATCACAGTATTTACTTAGCCCATGAAATTTAACAACCTTTAAATCCATTTAACATTAATTTCCCTGAAAAGACAGTTAGAAGGAGAAGAAGGGGAGAAAGCCAGGATGACAGGAAAGACATAGAAAAATAGACATATAGCTATAAACCCAACTCCTGGGTTCCAGAGATGTGATGGATAGAAAACCTCAATATGAAGGTAGAGTTAAAGATCAACACTCTTGCCTTGTGGTGAGCTTTCCTAAACCCTTGTCCCATCATGGGCCTTCCTCCCTGGTGTCACTTCTGATCACTTGGCCACTCAGTGACTGGGTTAGGCAACACTGGGGGACTGTCTCCCATGTGCACTGATTGACAGACACTGCTTGGCTGAAGAGCATGAGGAGCAGGGCACTACCTCACCAGAGAAAGGCTTGACCCAGTCCCTGCTGCACGCATTTCAAGCATTCCAATATGTCTCAAGACAGACTACTATTTCCAGTTTCTGACACTTGCTGACTTCTTTTTTTTAGAGGGCCTACATATCCTGCCGAATTTTGCATAGTTGTACATCTATCCAAAGACATGTGTCCACTGGAGAACACAAAAACCCACTGCATGTACTGGAAAGCAAAATAAAAATAGTGAATAATGTTTCATTTCTTCCCACAATATAAAATCATCAAGTATAAAATCATCACCTCTTTTTCTTCATCCTTCTGCTGTTACCTTTTTATTTCTGTGTCATAAACACAAATCACCATCTAAATCCCTTTATTTACAGGCAAGACGTAACTATCATTTTGCGGATTTAACAACAATTTGTATGTTCTCGTTCAATATTTATTTTTCACCAAACTGTAGAACAGTCTATGTGACAACTCTATGCTACAAATATTTTAAAGGAGAAAAAGAACTTTTAATGATAGTGGCTTTTTTTAAAATAATTTTTTCCATCAAAACTGTTGAGCCATTTTTACTTCCCTTTTATGAATGTGATCATCATTCTTTGTGCAATTATCCAATGGGACCACTCAATGCTAATTTTTCATCAAATCAAATTAATGCCAGATATTAAAACAACTGAATTACTGCAGTCATTGTGACAATGAGAAGCATTTCTGTTTGTTTGGGATTTGTTGGAAACTGAGCTCAAATCTCCATTCTTAGTGGGCTGAATTACTTTGTAAGAGCTATATATTCAGGAGGCAAAGTTTTGGCTTACTCTATGAAGACATACTTTGGCATATAACAGGAAAGGCATTTGGCACCTTGTGCAGGAGATCTTATTCTAAGAGAGGGTGTGGGAACTAAAAATACCATGAGGCAATATAATAACTAAAGGAGACACTGTTTGATATGAGTCAAAATTACTCATTTGTAAAATAAATTGATATAGTTTCAGACCAAAAAATGGAAAACATAGATTGCTTAGGTAATCCGACAGGCACGCGTAAAAGAAGATTCATGCTATACACAGACCTAAGGCACTGAGATGAGTAGTTCATGGTCATAAAACTTGATAGTGGAAAGAAAATGGGTTCTTTTGGCTCACACATCAGATCAAGTTATTTTGAAAATTCATGGTAATATATTCTATTTTTTCTTAATTACTCATTGACCTATAATTTTTTTTTCCCCATCAGGAATGTATCTCTGTGTAAAGCAACTGTATTCAAAATATAAGCAAAGGGCTTTTGCATATCTAATAGTTAATAAAGGATTTTGGATGTTGGTTCTTGACCTGCCACAGTCATATTCAGTCCCTCCCAAATATTTCTTTAGATAAACTACATTATAATCTTTTCTTGACAAAAAAAAAAAAAAAAAGAAAAAAAAAAGAAAAAAAAGAAAGACCATTTTAATCTTCTTTTCTTATTTTCAAAAGAGAAAAAAAACAATACCTATATCTGTTCTATTACATTTTTGAGGGTCAGGACAGAAAGTTAATAACTTTCTCTTGCCCATTTGCTCTGACAGCTGGCGGTCAATTAGTATTCCCTCATCCCATAATTGGAATCGCTGATTACAAACCACTGTTGCTAAGACTCAAATATTGTGGCTCATTTGCAACTTCACTGCCAGGTGAGATTAGGGGAAATGTCCCCCTGGTTAAACCACCAGGAGCTGTGCCAAACTATAATCAGTCTTTTGCATACATCAGAGACCTACAAACACAGCAGAATGATTGTATATGCAGCAGCTGCAAGTTAAAGCTGAATCAAATTCTTCAAACATATGCAGTTTGCCAGATATCCAACCACTCTTGCAAATGCCAGTATTTCATTACTTGGCAAGTTTTCTAAGACACAGAGCTAACACAAAGTACAGGAATACCAAATTGTCCACACAATATATAAAAGGGTTTTTTAACCAAATACAGAAGATAATTTTGATTCTTCTATTGATGAGACTATAATTGTTGCTCCCTCTGCATTCAGTCTTCGGAATAACTAATCCTGAATCCTGGTAAACACTGATTTCGTACAAAATTAAATTTCTGAAATAGGTTCCCCATGAAGAACTACTTAGCATAATGTTATCATGTTATTTTTTACCAAAAGAAGTTTAGCTTACACTGAACATCAGCTGTGAAGTACAATTCTTTGGGGGTAAGGGAAGGATGGGGGGTAGGGAGCCTATCCAGAACTCTTGTAAATAGTGAAGTCTAAGATAAGGAATATGGTCACTTAGTAGATAAATAGTGTTTTGATTCTCCCATCACCTTTTTTTACCTCTCAATAAAGCTCAAATGTAATACCCATGCTCCTGTCTAGAAGCCTGTTTGACAATCAGTCTTTCCAGATATAGCTCTTTCAATTTTTTTTTTGGTTGGTTGGTGGTTTGTTTGTTTGTTTGTTTGTTTGTTTGTTTGTTTTAGGTTGGTTGGTTGGTTGGTTTTTGTGGTGTTGCTTTGGGATTTTTTGTTGTTTTGTTGTTTTTTGTTTGTTTGTTGGGGTTTTTGGTTTGTTTTTTCTTTTGTTTGGCTTGGGTTTTTTCTTGTTTTTTGGGGGTTTTTTTGTGTGTGTAAGGGGTATTATTGAATTAGATACATAATTGTATTCTAGGAACTAACCAGGAAACAAGAAGACTGTAGTTCTCTGCTTCATAAACATAAATTCCTGATCTGATGATGATTCCTTTTCTCTAACATTTTTTTCCCTTTGTCTCACTTTGTTTACATTACAGCCCCTTTAGGACTAAGATTCTGTCTTGTTTTTGCTACCATATCCCAGCACATTGAAGATCAATGAATGGAAGCTACCATCTGCTAATGCAGTTCAGCTAATAATTGGAAGTAGTTTAGCATTCAGCTCATTCTTTCAGAGGACAGTACTTAAAAATGTGCTTAAATGTTTTTACGTTTTCAGTGTTTTCTTCAATTTTCAGAGGAGCCTGTTGAAATCCTCATCTTTATTAGCTGTTAGTTTGAAGTGAGCTTGCTTCTTGAAAGTAATCAATATGGTTAATGTTCTGTTATGTTCAATAGGAAAAAGATTACTGTTCACAGCAGTCCCAGATTCATTCTGAAATGTGTCAAGAAGAGGCCAAAACCTTAACAGAATGTTTACAGTATAAATTCATGTCCTTGTGCTGGATATTCTTGCCAATCTCTTATCCTCTTACATTTACATGTAGGGCTCGTGTTGAAATGTGCATTTCTTAAGGTCTGGTGTGTCTGTGATTTCAAGTGACACAAACTGGCTTTAGCTGGCTTATGTTTTCCAGTGATCTCTCATGGGCTCTAGCTGCTTCTATATCAAATGCTTCAGCTTCCCTGAAAAAACTATAGGGGTATCAGTGGAGGAAGTGAGTCTGTCAGAGTTTCTTATTTCCCTTCTCCAGCTCATTTTCAGAATTTTAAATTGAGAGCAACATTGCATCCACTGAGGAGATTAACTTGCTTCATTAGCAAGAAGGATGTGAATAGTCATGGATGGGGCGGTGATGAGAAGATTAAACTCTCAACTACCCCAGAGTGTATATAAAGTGGTACTTCAAAGTCAGCATCTGGAAAAATGAGTGGAGAAATAAAATGCAATATGTGTAAAGTTTTGACTGTTGGCAACAGTGATGGGAAGAACAGACCCACTGGAGGGAGAATGCCTGAGACAGATAGAAAATTATAGGTGAGATGAGTCCATTGACTTCTTTAAAAATGTTTAGTAAAATGATGATTGATGCTCTTTCTCAGGAATAAAGGTGTGTCTTGTTTGTGGTGAAGAGACTGAAGAATGCAATTGGATATGCAAATTAGCAAAAAATTCCTATCTACACCCTAAGATTATTACTGTTTCTATTTGTGAGTACAAAATGACGGACATACAACAAGCATATCTTCAACTAAAAATTTCGTACTATTCTTACAATATTTTCACTGTAATTGTATCCAATTTGTTGCTTTCTCAGGCAGTCTTAAAATACTAGCCAAAAAAAAAAAAAAAAAAGTATTTGTCTGAGCAGTACACAATGGAATGCCTTTCCTTTTGGGTAGATTTGGAGACCTCATTTTCAAAGAGGGCAGATTAATCTAGAGTATCAGAAATCAAAATCTTCTCTGTGGGCTTTGAAAAATTAAGTCCAGATATTTTTACTACCTTTAGTATGTTAATTTGTGCTTTTTTATGTATCATATCTTCTATAGAAACAACACTAAAAACCAACACAAAACCAGGTTACTCTGTCTTATCAGTCCCTGAAGTGCATCTTTGTAGACAAAAGGATGGCCACTCTGCAGAAAAACACAGCTAATAATACAGAAGTCCAAAACAGCAAAATAAAATAGCATCCCAAGAACATTTATTTGCAGACAATGGCTATCAAAGGGACTTCATAAAGTAAGTTAGGCGTAGATATGAGCACTGTATATGTCTGTCATTAGTTTAAATGAATCATCTCAACCAGCTTTAGCTTTTGGATATTCTTTGACACCACCACAGTATGCTGGAGGACTATCAGTGACTGGAAACATGTTACAATTCTATTTTTTTCTCTCTTTGGATACCATTTTTTTTTTCTTCTGTCAGTGTTACAGACCTAATAGGACTTGCATTTTCATTCCGTTGTTAGTAATATACAAGTAATAAATGAAGTTTTATTATGGTGTTTTGTTGTTTGGGTTCGTTGGGGTTTTTTTACTGTGTCTCAATTGTATGATATCCTTTTTTAAATTATTGTTTTAAATAGTTCCAAGTTTGATAAATTTAGAATTTTCAATTCAGAGATAAAAATAAACAACAGTTAAAGATACTAATGCCGGTTTAACAACATGTAACTTAAAAAAAACCCTACTGGTAATTCATTCAGATTTCTTGCTTCTTATGCCAATGGTTTTACCCTTGACCTGGAGGGACCACACCCTCCAGGGATTAGTGGTAATTAGATTTCAGACTTAAATAATCTCCATAGAGCAAACACTGCCAATTGAGTCATATTGTGCTGAACTACATAAAAATGATGCCAAATTATGTGCAGACACTTTAAAAGCTACTTGCTTATAAAAAGGTAAGTGGCAGAGTATATTGTACTGTAAAATAAAGTTAATGATAAGAGAGGTAGTTTCACAGGACACTATATGTAATAATTATCTCCCGCATTGAGGTCTATTTCAAATGGTTTATAGAAGGAAAAAACAGAAGTAAGAGTATGTTTATAGTTCTACGTGAGCATTTTACCATTGACTTATACACCCGTAGCTGGAAAGGACTTCATGCTGTTTTCTCGCAAACCTTCACCTCTAACTGACTTCAAGCTCTAGGTCACGTGCAGCTCACCTAATAAGATTGCAAAATCTCCTGCTGTTAGTTTTATTTTTACTTTTACTTTAATGTGTGTTGTCTAGTTTGGACAAATATTAGTGAAAACATGGTTGGTATTTAATGGTCCATAGACTATCTGGACGTTGGTAAAGCAGGGATCTGTCTTGTTTGAGATATTTTATTTATACCTGGAGGAGGTGATAGAACATGTCCTTGTCAAGTTTGCAGATAACATCAGTTCCACTGCCATTCAACAATATTCTAACCAGCAAATTATTTCACCTACCAGTAGAAAAGCCAGTTTGCACTTCTCCAATAAAAGCACTTTCATAAGTAATTGATGGACAATGTCTATTTGAACATAATGGATAAAATTGTTCATAACTTTGTGTTTTCAAGCAACTCATACTCATCAGTTTGTCTCTTATAATTTCTGGCTCTCAGTATGAACAGGTTCAATAAACACATTAATTCTAGTTTATGCTGCTACTTCTACCTTTAAAATTTCATGAAACAAAGTTAGTCTTTTTGCTGCAAACTTCTAAATAGAAACACACTTCAAATTTTGTGTCTTTAATTTCCAGTCAAAGTTGCTAAAATTACTTGCTATGGCTTTCCTTGGTTTGACTACTAAACCAGTTTTTCTAGAGCTCTAGTCATAATAGGTTTTGTTATTGAAATGCAATAACCTCTTAACTTTTTGAATGACTCATAGACTTTCATGTTCACAGAAGACATTAGGTTTCATGAAACAACTTATCTATTATTTGATCTGTAATCTCAGAAAAGGTGAATATGTGTCATCTGTGTTCATTGGGTGCTAAAAGCATGGCCTTTCATTTAGCTCAACTGACAAACCAGCAAGCTTAATTGATTCTCTGATCTGCAAGGCAAGAATAGCAGAGCTAAGTGTCTTTGGGCTCCCTCAGGTTCTTGTAGGCTATCTCTTTCCAAAATCTGTAGCAATTTGTCCTAGGTTTTCTCACAGGGGAGCAAAGCCTAGAGCAGTATGGACAAGGCTAAAATGCTATTCTATGCACCATCTTTGCAAGAGCTCAGCTTCCATTAGGCTGTGAATTATATTGAACATTAAAAGTATGATGAGTGCTTTAGTTCTAAAACAAACAAACAAACAAACAAAAAACTGTCATGGGTTTTGTAAAGAGCATATTATTCTATTCCATCTGGGTGGAGCAGAATTGCTTATCTTTGCCCAAATGGGTCAGTGTCACTTATCAGATGGCGAAGTGCTACTCATCTCTCTTCATTGTTTCACTACTTCCATGGGAATGTCTTCTGATAATGGACCATTAAGAGCTCATCAATGACATGACATTGTACTATTGTAAGCTGCTCCACACAGGGAGGAGGAGCCAAACCATCTTAACCTAGATAAAAAGGAGCCACAGTCCCCCTAGGTATCCAGTTTTTCCACCGGATCCCTGGAGGAAGACCGGACCCATCTCACCATTACTGGACCCTTTTTTCAACAGGACCATCTCTACTCCAACAGAACCACATCTGCCACTCCAGGAGGGCTTACTTTGGACTGCTTCCAACACCCTGACCAACAGGGTGTCAGGTTGTATTTCTGACTCTGTCAGGGTTTTCTAGGATTTCTTGTTTGTTTATCTGTTTGCTTATTCTTCTGTACTACAACTTCTGTATTTTTATATCCCTAGTAAAGAACTGCTATACCTATTCCCAAAATCTTTGCCTGACAGCCTTTTAATTGCAAATTTATGATAATTTGGAAAAGGGGGGGAGGGGCTTACATTTTAAGGGAGACTCCAACCCTCCCTGGCAGATACCTGTCTATCTTAACCAAGACACAAAACAAACAAACTAACAAAAAAAAAAATAAACCAAAAAACCAAAACATGGAACGTACAGGTGTGAAGCAGAATACATTTTTTTTTCTGACCACATGGTGACGGATAGGATTTACTGATTTTCCCTTTTTCTTTTTTTTTTTTTTTTTCCTGGTAGACTTATTCTTTTAAAGGTGCACTAGAAATGTTTTGAGGAAAGTCTTCATATCTCATTGAAAGACAGTATAGCCTAAGAATTAGAAGTCTCTTTAACACTGCAGTAAGTGCTGAGCTTATTGATCCCCCTAAAAACATGAATGCAGGCAGTGATGGCAAGATAATTTAAGCAAGTAGGCAATGCACTTTTAAAGTATTAGATATAGAAGGAGCTGGGAGGAGATGTTTCCACTCGCACTTTTCATTAATCTAATTTAATCAGCAAAGTTACCTTTTAGTCCTAGTTGAAGAACTCATGCCTTCCTGACGAATTAGATACACACTTCTCTAATCAGAGGACTAAAAAGCAGGGGAATAATATGAGAAAATACTGAAAAATACTGAAGGTGCCTTTAGGACAAGGGACTGAGAGGTTCATTTAGGACAAGGGTCTCACACTGAAGATTATATTCTGTGAAAGCAAATATGAAAAAAGGTCTAAGGAGGAAGCCAGAGGAATGTAGGGAAACAGAAGGAAGAAATGCTTCAGAGGAGAAAAGGTCATTTTTCTGGGGTTTTGTTTTGTCTCGTTTTTAATCCAGCATGTGTTCAATGCATTATTCTCTTTTAGAAAAAGAGAAAGTTGTCTATTTCAAGTTACCTGCTTCATTTTGTTCTGGACTCAAAAAGATGCCGTCTTACATTTTCCCTCAGATTTCTCTCCTTTGGTCAGGAGTCACTTGGGAGCTGTGAGAATGGTACTCTAAAGTTCAGTAGTTACCCGCTGAGCAGAGCAACTCTACTGTAGCATTCAGAGTTACTGCGGTTTTTTCATTCCTCATACTCAGACACTTCCATCAGTCTCTGATGTTACTAGGTATTCTCTCTGAAATATTCATTTCTCAGACCAGAGTTGTTTGAGTGGTTGTACTTAGAAAAATAGAAGTACAATCCTTTCAGCTTCTTGTGCACTATTTTTTTCCTGAAAGGACAAATGCAAGCATTTTGTTGCAGTAACTGTTCAATTTTAGGGTAGAGGCTTTACTCCATTGTTGTGAAAGTGTACATTTCTGATGTAAGAATAATTCCAGTTTTTCACTCTATTTCATGTGGATAGAGAAAGGATAAGACAAACCAATCTGTTGATTTTCAGTCATTCTGCCAACCTGCCTGATTTTTACTTTTTCTAGCTCTTGTGGGGGGTGGGAGAGGTGTTGCCAAAGTAGCTCACCTCCTACTGTAAGTCAGCGCTTCTTTCACAACTTGCTCTTGTATCATCTTCAGAAAGCAAATTATGAAAAAGAACTCTATACATTAAGAAATATTCATCTCAGTGAATGTTTCAGAATTTATAACCTTAAATTCACTGGCTGAATTATAAAAGGAGGAGATGTACCCACATCTGTTTCCGCAAAGACACAAAATAAACCCTAAGAGTATGAAGTAATTCTAATGCAGCAATTTTCTGGAATTTCAGTATGAATTTCAAAGGTGGCTTGTCCCATGCTTCATTTTTTGCTATGCTCGCAACTGAAAGGTGTTGTATATACCCGTGGGAGATTTCAGACCTGATAATCCATAGGCAATCTGCAGGGGAACAGATCAGGTGACCTTGTTGTCCTTCCAGTCTTCACAGCAGTCTCCATTACAGAGTCCTCTGCCAGTACTGGCGTGCTGAGAATCTCAATTTATTTCACATTGAGCACAACCACGTATTTCTGATTTTTTGGTCCAACATTCCAAACAGAACTAGCAAGACCACCCTGTGGTCTGCTGTCCACTTTCCCCTGGGCTGGGTGGCATGGATATTGGAAAGAGTGTGCCTGAAAGGTCACAACCGGTTAAGTCCCACCAGAAAGGCCTGAGCTCTGTGCTTCAGGAGCGCCACTCTTTCATCTCACCTGGTAACTCTGGGGGCAGATCACGCACAGGGGCAAACAACATCTGCAGCATCACTTAACAGGTTTTAAGAAACTGATGAAATCTGAGAGAGTGCTAAGGGAAAAGAGTTAACAAAGGAGCCAAGTATATCCTGTCATACACAGTTATGGCATGGAGAATGCTGGAAATGTGGCCAGGAGGAAGATCTGTGGTTAGTAGCAGCAACATGTAGAGAGATAAGGAAATGCACTGTACCTTTCAGAGCAACCTAAAAGATAGGACTTTTTTGAGTGCTTTTATACTTTTCTTGATATTAAAAGATCTGCAGAAATAATCCTCACTTTTAATTCAGTTGAATTAAGAATTCATAAATAAACATTAAAACATTAAAACAAACAAACAAACAACCTTTTTATTATTCATTTTAAATTTCATTGCTAGTTGGTAAAATGTCTCTTCAAATCCAGTAATAATAGACACAGATTCTAAGTATTCACAGTTATGTATGTGGTGGTATTTTGGACTAGGAAACATGTCTGGTGAAATTTCACTATTCAAGAAGAAAAATAATGTATTATTGACAACAAAGCTTCACTTTGTGGACTCAAGCCTCTTTCTTTGTTATTTCCATGCTGATATTAAGCTGTAAGGCAAGTATGCACCCCATTAAAAACTGCTTTCCCATTATTTGGTAAATATACTGTACAAGGAGCTATCAACAACTTCAAAGATTAATTACTAGGCAAAGTTGAGCTTGCATTTTTCAAGATAAGACAGAAATGCTGAAGGAATTATATTATTACAGTACAGGCATGGTACTTATGTGCTGATGGCTGAAAAAAAACCCCAGGAGATGTAGGAAAGTATAACGAAGAAATTGAGCCTATACTTCATTAAATTTGGCTTTTTTTTAATAGGTATAGAGCATGTATATCATGCATCATGCTTACCTGCTCTAATTCTATTAAATTAAAAATACTGTGGGGGAAAAAGTCTATTTTCTTTTCTTCCGGCTCTCTCTTTCTTTATATTGATACTATGGTTTGACTTTTGCATTACAAAATTCTCTGAGCTAGGATTATCACCTCCTGTATATTTTCAGAGTGTTTTGCACAGAGACATCAGCCTGGTTGAGGCTTACTCTGCTGTGAATAAAGACACATTGTTAGACTCACTGGGATGTTTCAGCTATGTTAAACCACTTTGTCAGCACAAAGCAAATGCAAATATAAATGTAGTTGTGGTAGCTAGCTACATCAGATTTATTAAAATTCTCATTCACTAGAGAAATCAAGGTGAATAAAGCATTCAGTAAACTGAACCCAAATTCTTAATAGTAGACCATTTACTGCAGAAAAAAAAAATAAAAACAAAATGTATAAATTGGAGAAAGGAGGGGAATATAGGTTAAAATCAAATTTAATGATGTTTCTTAAAAAAAGGCAGCACAACCCTATATACATATTATTTCACTGGATCTGGTCCTAGTCTAATAGTGGAAGCACAAATGTTGTTTTACACAGCAACCCCAGAAGTCTTCCAAAATATATTTTTTCATAATCATTTTGTACTTTTTTTTTCAGCATTTCCTCTTTGAATGAGTTACACAGTGAAACTGACTGATGAATAGCTAGCTGAAGTGTAAGCCTAAATCACAGAAATTCCACCTATTTAGCTTTTATCTTAAGCTAAAATGCTACATGCAAATATTTTATATAAATTCTTGATTTAAATGTATCATGCTTTATGGAAATTGAGGGAACAATAAGGCCAGGTTGCCAGAAATGCACAAAACAACTGACATCACAGCTCACTGAATATGAAAATTAATTTCAATTTTGTATATATGTATTCAAACCCCTGTCTTAATTTACATAACCATTTTACTACTATCAACCTATTTATTAGATTAAGAAACTGTTCTATAGGGATTCAGTATTGTAATCTTTTTTCTGCAGAGAAAAACAATGTTTTTAATATTGTCCTAGTTGCTGCCATTTAGTCTTCAAAACATTTTTCTACCTTAAAATAGAGTTATCTTTTTTCTTTCATTTTATCCCCTGATATGTGCTTTGCACTTGACTGAATTTCTTTGGCTATGTATCCTTCCTTTTTTTGCTCATTTCTTTCTTAAGGGTAGTATTCAAAGATTTTCAGCCTTCATCTGTCCTTAGCAAATTAGAATTTTCCTTTGCATATTATATTTCCAAAGAACGTATGACAGTATAGATGCAATGGTTTTAAGGCATAAGCCTGGGATGGCCACAAGGAAATAAATCATTAGTGAATTTTGCCTATCATCTTAAATTAATGCTACAAAATCTTCATATATATAATTTTAAAATTGTATTTTAGAAAAGCTTATGAAACATATTTTTCTACATTGTGGAAACAAAACAATACAAATTCCATTAGTGATACAGAAAGTACATATGGCAGAAAAAATAACCAACCAACTAACCAATCAAACACAGAATAAATCATGTTTTAAAGAATCTTATAGGTAAACTGAACAATTTTAATTTGTATGGTATTGCAGTGTATTTGCTCTCTTATGTCTTGAGCTTGCTCTTTCTTCTGAGCTACCTTACCAGAATTGTTTATTTCTTCTGTGAAAAAATTCATTTCTCTTAGTCCTTCTGTGATCGTGTATATGAGACCTCCTGAGGCTAGCACAAATCCAGAATGACATGTTGTCATTTATAGCAAAAAAAAAAAATCTTCTTGGATTTTATAACCTAAATAATGATCTTTTAAAGCTTGCGAAAAAACATATTTTGTATATAAACCTCTGTTGTATTTTTATGCTCATTCTTCCTCCCCTCATCAATTTTAACATTTATTAATCACAGTTTCTGCTTGATCCTCTCCTAAAAGTTTTGGGAAGGGAATATTACTCTCAAAGGAGATTAATGATAAGAATATAACATAAGTCAGGCTTTCTTGGAGAGATGAGTGTAGACCAACTTGTCCTTGTACAGATGATCAGAGACATATTTAGGGAGAGCTCATAAGCCTGATCCCTGACTGTGATCCACTCCCATCATTCCTTCTCCAAGTTCATTATTATTGTATTAGGGATTCTAACATGTCTCTCTTCGCCCATTCCTTTCAGTATACATTTATTCTTTACTTGTTCATTCACCCATGAATTTGAACCTGCTGACACTGGCTGCATCTATTATTTCCTATGACAGCAAGTTCCAGAATCTCACTACCTGCTGTGTAAAGCAATACCTTCTTTTAATTGTTTTAAACTGCTTTCATTGAGGTTATTCTAGGTTTAATGTTATGGTATTTGATGAATAAAAACTCCTGTTCACTTTACTAACACTCTAATAATTTTTAGACCTGACCGTGTCAACTGTTCTGTCTTCAAACCAAAGCTCTGGGCTTATTTCCAAAAGTCCCAAACAAAATGACCAAATTATGAAACAGCTGTGTGAGGATGACAGGTCATAAACTATCTCATATCACTAATCTTTGATACGCCTTTTGAGTGTGTTCAGAATTACAGACTAGCTGAGGTTGGGAGGGACCTCTGGACGTCACCTGGTCCATCTCTTCCACCCTGTCCACCATCACCACCCTGCTCTTGTTGTGAATTATGAGGAAGAACACCTGGCCCATCAGAAACAAATTCCACCATGAAGGTAATACTTAATCTCTCAGCCTGTGTGGAATGGTAGTGGCATTGGGAATATGCAGTGCAGGTCTGGAGATGCCAAAAAATGATTTCTGGAATGACATCAAGGCAAAAATGTGGAGTTTATGTAAAGTTTTGTCTGACTTCTCCATTCCATTCACTTAGGCACCAGTCCCTTTTTCCATTTTTAATAGAAAACCTGACAGTAGGTTCTGCATGCTACCATGGCATCTTTTGCATATAAAGGTAAACAGTGTGTGCACCTATGCATGTGGTGCATTCATAGACATACCAGTAATGTGCTTGTGAACGTATGTGCTTACAACTAAATGCCCATCTAACAACATTCTTTTCTCGTGTTTCAGAATCAGCACCTGAACTCTGATTTGTTTTGGGATGTCCAGTGGCCATTTTCTTAATCAAGGCTTCCAACAATCACATTATTTTCCTTAAAAGATGTTAGAAGTCCACAATTATGTGAGAGTACAGAAGAAATGCCTATAAAGAACAAACTGCAAGTGAGAGCTGCAGGACCATGCAAAATGCTTCCTGTGACTCCATTGTTAATCAGTTTATAAATCTAAATTTCGGAGGACAGTTTCTAGTTAAAAAAACAAAGGTAAATGACTGTTCTACAGCAACCCTGGCACCTGTCACCATTGGCGAACACTGGATATCACAGGAAGGTTGCATCAGATTCATCATTTACAGTTGATATGACTCGTGGAATTTGTATCACAGCTGAGGACTGTGGGACATTATAAAGCAGCACATCATTGGCACAATGACCTCAAAGGTAGATACCAAAGGCATGCTAAAGTGGGACAAGATCCAGCAGGAGTTCAAAATGTCGACCTACAGACAAGAAAAGGGCTCACTCTAGTGGTACAAGCCAGCAAAACAACAAAAAATGCTCTACTTGGATGTCAACATCACACAGCCTTAAAGAGCTGGGTAAAAGAAGGGAGGTATGAGACTAAGATAAAACAGGGTGAATAAATCATAACAAAACCCAGCAAAATGTGCAAATTCCATGACTGGGAATTTTTCAGGGGACCTGTTTGACAGCTCTGCACTGGATCATCACAGGCTAAATTAGGAAAGCTTCTTCTTCCAAGCCTACAACACAAGCATGGCTTGCTTTGGCAGTCAGCGGGACCAGAAAAGGGGTAGTTCTCAGTCCCTTCTATGGCTTCATGAGAACATCTGGACAGACAACCCAAACATGCTGTTATCATGTCAATTCCTTATTGAGATCTGAGAGCAAAGGCATCTTGCCAACCACTTCCTAGCACATCATAACATCTTATATGCAAACATATTCCCTGTTCACAGCAGGATAATGTAGTATGTAGCTCTATTGCTTGAAAGACAGAAAAACAGCTGAAATGGATACCCCACTACGTGGTATCACAGTGCAGTTTCTCCTAACAACTTTTAGTCTCAAATTCTATTTTATTGCTTCCTCGTTGCCATTGGTACAGTGACATTCATTATTTTTTTAAATAACTTGGTTTTGGTAAAACATTTTCACAATACCTCTTTTTTTTCTTCAGATAAAGCTGTTGGTTTTGTCACACTGGTTTCACTGACACCTTCAAAACAAACAAACAAAAACCAAACCCCACAGAGGTTCCCATAGCAACAAAAAATGTTTGTAATTTCTTGTGAAAATATTACATTAGCCTTGCTTTGACAGTACCACACAGTTAAAAGCCACAATATTAAAGGAAACACCCTTCCTTTCACCACATTTTCTGCTTTATATTCTATAAACAACATAGTATCAGTGGTGTTCCCGGGGACTCAGAATTTGTGACAATATTGTTTAATTTCTTTATCAATGATCTGAAGGAGGGAATCGAGCACCCTCAGACAGTTTGCAGATGACACCAAGTTGGGCAAGAGTGTTGATGTGCTGGAGAGTAGGAAGGCTCTGCAGAGAGTTCTGGACAGGCTGGATCAATGGACATGGACCAGTGGCATCAGTTTTAACAAGGCCAAGTGACAGATCCTGCACTTTGGTCACGACAACCGTAGGCAGTGCCACAGGCTGGGGGCAGAGTGGCTGGAAAGTGGCCCAACAGAAATGGACTTGGGGTGCTGGTTGAAAACCACTGAACATGAGCCAGAGTGCATCAGGTGGCCAAGAAGGCAAATGGCATCCTGGCCTGCATCAGGAATAGTGTGGCCAGCGGGCCTGGGGAAGTGATTCTTCCTCTGTGTACTCGGCACTGGTGAGGCCACACCTCGAGTGCTGTGTCCAGTTTTGGGCCCCTCACCACAAGAAAGACATTGAGATGCTGGAAGGGGACCAGAGCAAGGCAACAAAGATGGTGAAGGGTCTAGGGAGCAAGTCCTAGGAGGAGAGGCTAAGGAAGTTGAGGTTGTTTACCTGGAGAAAAGGAAGGCTCAGGGTGATCTTATCACTCTCTACAACCACCTGAAAGGATGTTGTATCACTGAGGGCATCAATCTCTTCTCCCAAGTAACATGTGACTGGCCTAAAGAAAATTATTTCAGGTTGCACCAAGGGAGGTTTAGATGGGGAAGAATTTCTTCATGAAAAGGGTTATTGGGCATTGGAACTGTCTGCCCAGGAAAGTGGTTGAGTCACCATCCCTGGAGGACATTAAAATATGTGTAGATGTGGTGCTTAGGGACATGGTTTACTGGTGGATGAGGCAGTGTTAGGTCAATTGTGGGACTCAATGATTCCGAAAGCTTTGTCCAACCTACATTATTTGGGTAACTAGATAAAAAACAACAGCAAAAGGAATACAGGGGTCAAAAAAACTTTGTATCGTACTCTCTCTTTCTGCTTTTTTTTTTTTTTTTTTGCATTTTTTTTAGCCTGAATCTGAGTATAATTTTGCAGTTAATTTGATTACTTAAAGCCTAGTTAAAGACTGAATGGGAAAATAAGAAAAAGCATTAACAGAAATCAGATGGTTCTTCAATTATAAGTGCAGATAAGTAGCAGAAAAAAAACCCCTAGTCCTTAACTGTTCCATAAACAATAATTTTAGTCTTCAAATCTGCTGTTTTAATGCTATGAACATTATAATGAAAATATGGTATTTTATTTTCAGGAAATACCTGATTGGTGAAAAAGAGAGACAGGCTTCTCAGTGACACCCAGAGAAAGGAAAAAAGGCCATGCACAGAAATTGAAGCACAGTTAAGTTCACTGAAATAGAAGGTTATTTTATTTATTTGTTTGTTTGTTTGTACAATGGTAGTGAAACATGCTGTCAATATTATTGTTTCCATCCCTGGAGATACACAAAACCTGATTGGACATGGCACTGCACTGCCAGCTTCAAGCAGGGCAGGTAGATTAGATGATCTCAAGATCCCTCCTAAACTCAGCCCTCCTGTGTTCCTGTTGTTTTAAATTAAAAACTTGATAAATTATCGTGGCTATATTAAAGTTATCTCAGATATGTTTGTGTGGCTTAGGAATATTCCTACCACTCCTAGCTTTGACAGAACCTGGCATCAGAGCTCAATATTTATAAATACAGTGCATATAAATCTAGATGTGAAAAATTGTTAAAACTACCAACAGAATTCACAAAGGAATGTGAAGTGAAGAAAAAAGGGAAAGAAAAAAAAAGAGAAAAAAAGAAAAAAAAGGAAAAAAAAGAAACAAACAAAACAGAACAGAACAAAACAAACAAAAAAACCCCCAACAACAACAACAAAAACCACCACCACAAGGAAAAAAGGTAAATCCCTAAATCCCTGAAAGCATATCTGCCCAAAAGTGTCTTATACTTGAGTGTCCATATGAAGAATCTTATTATACCTGTATGCCCTGATGAGGACTGAAGGTGGAAACAAAAGAGTACATACTTCAAAGAGAAACCTCTGTGTTCATGAGGAGATAAGATGTTATAATGGTTAAAGGCAGTGAAAGAAACACCTGATCAGAAAAGATCCAAATGACCTGACTTCATAAAGAGTTTGGAATTGAAAAAAAATTCAATTAAACATTGATTTAATTAATTATTTCTCTTTAACTAAAGACTCAAGTTCAAAAGAAAGGAGAGAGACAAAAACATTCATAAACATCATAGAGATACCCTGCCACTTCAACAGACCCTTAGTTACACTGGCTATTCAAAAGAAGTCTCATTCAGATTAATTTTAGTTTTTTCATGCGAATAAATAAACCAGAAAGGAACAAAATACAAAACACTGAAAAAAAGTTTTTGTTTCTTGGGGTTGGGTTGTTTGTTTATTGGGGGATTTTTTTTATCATCTTCAGGTTTTGGATAAGGAAGAGAACAGTTTAAAAGAGATGATTGTTTCTGAGCTTGGGGGTTTTTTCATGCATCCACTAGTTTTATATTTCATGCTTTTTGTTTAACATTGTGTAGAAAATAGGAAAGCTGTTTGGCTGAAAAAATATTAAAGATCAAAGCTTGTTTTACAACAGGCATCAAAGCTTTTGAACTCAGGTGTCAATTACTTTATTAATGTGTTCAAGTGCCTGCTGTTAAAAGTTCAAAGGCACTGTTGCCCTCACCAATTAAAGTTTACTGTTCTTGAAAAGAAGTGCAGTGGTAGTTAATCTCTACTACTGTGAGATGACATCTGTTTAATTCATATTTTTTACCTCTTTTGCCACAGTATTAGAAGATATTACTTTGTATAACACTCATGGAATCACAGAAAATCTTGATTTGCAAAGGACCTTATCCATCATCCAGTTACAACGCCCCTGTCACCATGGGAAGGGATGTCACCCACTACATCAGGTTGCTGAGGGATCCATCCAATCTTGTCTTGAACACTTCCAGAAAGGGGCATCCATAGCTCCTAGGTTTTTTCCAGTGCCTTACAACCCTTAAAGTAAATAATTTCTTCCTAACATCTAATCTAAATCTCTCTTTTTTTAGTTTAGCCTTGTCTTATTACTCTCTACCCATGCAATAAGCCCTCCCTTAGGAACTGGAAGGTTGTCATGAGCCTTTTCCTCACGCTGAACAGCCCCAGCTCTCTCAACCAGCATTTCTAGGAGACATACTCCATCCTTCTGATGATCTTCATGGTGCTCCCCTGGAGCCCTCTAACAGGTACACATCTCTCTTGTGCTGACAACTCCAGACCTGAATGCAGTATTCCAGGTGATGTTTTGAGAGTAGAGGGGTAGAATCACCATCCTCAACCTGGTGGTCACTTCTCTTTTGATGTAGTCTAGAATGCAGTTGCACTTTCAGGTTGTGAGTGCACAATGTTGGCTCATGTCTAGCTTTTCATCTGTGAGAGCCCCCAAGTCCTTCTCTGCAGGGTTGCTCTCAATGAGTTCTTCCAATCTATACTTATGTCTGAGATTCCCCCAGACCAGATGCAGCACCTTGTGTTTACTCATTTAGTTTCTTTACATGATAATTTTAACCATTATAATTTGGAAAATATTCATTTTTTTCTATTGCTTCTCATCATAAGAAAGATTATAAAGTAAGCCAGGACAGACTTACAGGATATCAGTTATTCTGCTTTAGCTGCCTGCATACCTAGATTTAACCTATAGTGTAAAAGAGAGGGTTTTATTAAATTTTAGTTGTAAACACACTTGTAACTACTAATTATGATTTATCAATATGCAGTATTTTTACAAGCCCCTTCCACCAAATAAGTTATTCTATTACTTTCCAAAATGCCAATTCAGGTCCATCAGTTTACTAAGAATGGCATTCAAATTTCAGAGGTACTTCTGCACTCATAATCATCCTGCAGAAGCCATATTTGTTTACTTACTGACATACTTAGAATAATAAAGTAGTTTCTCCTCCTCTTACCCCTAAGTATATACTTAGTTTTATCAGAATAACCAGTAGAATTAATTGCCATGTCAGAAGAGAAACAATTGATAATCTGTATCTGATATGTTTATTATTTTATAGGTAAATGTTGCCAAACCAAATCTTTGGTGTGAACTTAATGAATAGGATAATTCTTCAGTTTTCCTTTTCCCTGCCTAACACAATTAAACTCTTTCATACAAAGATAATAATCAATTTTGACTTTCCATGCCTCTGTTAGAGACTACTGATTGCTCAGAACTTTACAGTGCATAATAGTCATTAGTTACAACCTATAACGTGAAATAATATTCTAGACAAAATAACTATATTAAAAACAAAAAACAGTATGAATGTGATGGACTAGACTAATATACATTGATATGCTAATATAATCCAGTAATACAAACCTTGTGTTGATCAAAACTAGAAACCTCTGGAAAAGTAGGTAAAATTAATATCTAATCGATAAGTAAACACTTGAGTGTATGTAAAGGGGTAAATTTTCCTTTTCACTGAGATTCATTGATGTTGGAATTGTAGCCTAATGACCATAGAAAAGAAACTGAGTCAAGAAATCAGAAAATCTTGTGTAATTCATATTTAACTAATATATCACTCCTGGAGTCTTTTTCAGTATTTCTTTTGTAAACAGTTTTGAGCAATGAAAATAAAACAAGTAGGTGTGGCAACATTCAAAATGAAGAGCTGCAGGAAGAATGCTGAAAGAGTTAACTTAAATCTTTCCATGCAGTGTCTGACACAGCATAGTGAGAGAAAGCCCTAACAATATTTGTCAGAGGTTTGCCTCTGCTAAATAGCGATAGATATTACTCAATTTTAATAGTAGCATTGGATGATTTAAATAGTCAAATGATTTTGCTCTCCAAAAGTGATGTTGTGATTTATGAAGATCATCTTTTCTCTGGGCTGTGTTCCCCAAGTTCTGTCTTCATAGAAAATAATAAACGAAAGCTACTATATATACCTTGCTAAATAAGGTATTGCCTGTGCTATTCCTACAAGCACTAAAATACAACCATGTTCTGTGACCAAGAAGTCCTTCAAGTTTAAAAAAAAAAAAAAAAAAAAAAAAAAAAAAAAAAAAAAGACTGAAACAAACAATTACTTGGGCATAGTTTAGAGGAAAATAAACCTGAAACACATATTCAAAAGACTGTTGAGCCCCTGCTGTTGCTATACCTTTCCTACCTTGTCACATGTCAGTTAAAAGAATTTAAGATAAAAATTAGAAAAATATTACAGAAGAAGATTAAAGAATTAGGAATAATTAATAATGGATCAAAACTGAATTTAAGCACCTTCTGTAATTTTATTGGACTACACATTATTTAAAAAAATGTATTTATAGTGGCATAGGCATATCTTTGTCAATGAATAATTTTTAAGGAATTGATGTTACACAAATATAAGAAAAGCTTCAGGTTATGGGGGAGTTACAGAATGAAAAGGAAAATGCATTGATGATTATGGGAGAGTCTACTTGTGACCTGCTTGTTTCTGTAAGTAGTTAAACTGGGCAAATGTGGGTGTGTTTCTAAGGTTACAGTTAATCAACATTTTACTGCTTTAGTAGCAATGAGTTATGGTATTAATAACGTTATGACTGGCTACGTGCTTTTTCAGCTACAGTCAAGTAATTTGTCTATGTTCAGCATTTTCAAGTTTTGATCAGTCTTGTGAGTGTGTTTTGCTGGGAGTTTTCTTGCTTTCCTTAAGCAAGAGAAAAACTCAATCATTGAAATAAAATCTCAGGTATTTCAAATATCTTTGATGTCATAACTATAAAATTTCAGTAAATATCCATGTGAAAATAAATGTACACTGAACACGGTAAATAGAGCATTTCAAAAAGGAAACAGGCAGGGACGACAAACTATTGCCTAGAAATTTGGGGTTCAGAATAATAGGTCATAAAGTTATATTTAATTCTTTCCAGTGAGGTTCACATAATTTTATTATATAATTAATATAGTTGTCTTTCATCTCTTCCAAAAACAATTCCAAATGCACAAAACCAATGCTTTGGTATGATTTCCCAAGTAATCACTGATGTATAAGTCAAACAAAAACCTGCAGGCAAGGTTCAATATTTTATTTTTGTAATTCTGATTAATATTCAGACTAAAGGAGAGGATTTGAGATCAATTATAAGTGCACAGACACTATGAGAAATAGTTGTCTATTATGCTCCAGCTTTTCAGATTTTTATTACTTTCTCAAATGAAATTGTTCAGTGGAATGACAATCATCAGCATCTGCTTTTCCTTATTCATAAAATTCCAGCAAGGCAAGCAGACAGACACAAATATTTAATGAAGTTTTAAGGCAATTTTCTTTCTAAAGCTAAAATATTGTCTGTAGTTGTTTACTAGTCACTAAAGAGCCATAGGTACAAACATTTTTGAAAAGATTTTAAAAGCTCATTTGATAAGGAATACATTGAACTATTTAAACAGTTTTTCCTACTACTGCGTAGCTTTAAATGTAGGAAATATACCTCTGGAAGTTTGCTGTCTCATGCAAATGAGATGCTATGCAAATCAATAACAAAAGCTTGTTAAAAATAAAGACCTATTAAAGTAGACAGTGTACCGAAAGTCACTTTATTTTTGCACAGCAATGATAATCTTGCAATGAAAAACCATGTTAGCCTCAAAAGTAAAGTTTAAATGATAATTAATAAATGTATTTGAAAGCATGCATATTCAATAAATTACTTCACAGATATTTGTATTTTATATAAATATCTCAAAATTGCTATAATGCCAAATAGTATAATTCAAGTTACAAAAGAATGTTCTGGTCATTTAAAATCCCAGTCAGCCCTGAACTTGTTGGCAATCTGATGTTTCAGCTGGATACCTCTGAGTCCATTGGCCCTGATGGGATTCATCAAGAATACCCAAGAAGTATTTAAAAATCTTCGAGGGATCTTTCAATGATTTTTTTGAACAGTCTTAGGAGCCTGTGGAGGTCCCAGTCAATTTAAGTTTTCCCAGTTCTCAAGAAAGGAGAGAAGTATGACTTTGGAAACTACAGGCCTGTCAGACACATTTCAATGACTGATAAAATTATGGAGAAAATTATTCTGGAAGGTACTGAAAAACACCTAAAGGGCAACACAGTCATCAGTCACAGCCATCACGGTTTCATGAGGAAAATGTCCTGCTTGTCATACTTCATTTCTTTTCACAACAAGGGAACTCACCTAATTGATCAAGGGAAGCCAGTTGATGTAATTTTTTTGATTTCAGAAAAGTTTTTGATTCTGTCTCTCTCAGTATCAATCTGGAGAAAAGGTTCAGCATAGAGCTGGATAAACACATCACGAGATGTGTGAGCATCTGGCTGAATAGGGAATGGGGTGATGTCAGGCTGGTGACCAGTCACTGGAGGGGTTCTGCAGGGCTCTATCTTAGGCCTTGTGCTCTTCAGCATCTTCATAAATGACGTGGACATGGGATTTAAAGTACACCAAGTAAGTTTGATGATGATACTAAAATGGAAGAAGCTGCTGACTGCCTTGAAGGCAGAGAGAACCTGCAGAGAGACCCCAAAAACTTAAAAACCTGGGTAATCACTAACCATATGAAGTTTAATAAAGACAAGTTAGTACCCAGCCTTTACTACAGCATACAATCATTTCAGTCCAGGTGTAGAGCTTTGCATTTGCTTTGATAGAATAACATGAGGTTATTGTCATGCTTTCCTATAACCTGCTGAGGATTCTTTGAATAGCAGCCTTTCTTTCCAGAAGAATCTAATTTGTATCACCTGGTAATTTGGTCTGTCCCATTTTCCAGTCATACAATAAACTAGTACTGGCCTCAACAGAGGCCACCAGCAATAAACCACCAGCTAGATATTGTAATGTTAATCACAAAACTTTGGGTTCAGTGCACTGCCACTTTTCCTGTTACATTATAGTCTACCTATGCAGGCTTTATTTCACCAGTTTTGCTAGAAAATATTAAGTGTCAATAAACTTGCTAAAGGCAAAGTAAACAACTAACATTTGCTTTCCCATCATGCATAAAACCAGTACTTCACTATAGAATTGTGCTGGTTTGAAAGCAAAACCAGTGAGACTCCAAGCCAGAAATACATTTTAATAGGATTGGGGAAAAGAGGTAAAATAAAATAGATATATTGCAATAATACAAAAGACCCCTGGCAGAGTCAGAATACAACCTGACACCATTTTAGGGTGGTGGTAGCAACCCAGATGAAGTGATCATGTTAAAGCAGTGATCCCATAGAAAGGTCTAGCAGCTCTTTTCCTCTGGGAATCCAGTGGGTACAGGCTATCTGTGCTGTCCCAAATCCCAGATTATATCCAGGTGGGAATGCTTGGCTCCTCCCCCTGGGCGGAGCATCTCCCAATGGGCTGATATCCTTCTATGAGTCATGCAGTGGGTCCTTGATGGCCTATTAAACAGAGATAGCTCCTGGAGGGAGTTACGTGTGAGTCACGTGGCAAGGCATTGATGGACCATTAACAGAAGATAGTCCAGAGGAAGGGGGCCTGGGAAAACACTGCCCCACCTGGTTTCAACAGCTCATGAAGATGGTGATAGAATACATACCTTGGGCAATCTTACATTGTAACCTAGGACAAGAATGCAGTCAATTCAATCACATATGATCCACATACTGATATATTCTATATTTGCATGAGTGTATGATATTGGAATTCATTTAGGAGCACATACAGATCAAGAAGATGTAGAACAGTCAGTAAGGGTTTAATAATATCAAATCGTGTTTGAATAACTTCAGTTGTCTTCTAAGATGAAATTTCTATGTGGATTGCAGGACAGTGGTAGATGCAACAGTATTTTGACTTTTGGAAAGCTTTTGACATAACAACCTTCTGACCTTAAAAGGATAGAAATCAATAGCTTCATGTCTATTTATTACTGAGAATTAGTGTAGTCCTTAGTGTTAGATAGTGAGGCACATGTTGTTCAATATCTTTATCAACAACCATGGTGATGAGACAAAGTGTGATGTTTGACCTGATGATACCATGATGAACTTTAAGGACTGAACTAATGGAAAACTCCAGAAGTTCCTTGAGGAAAAAAGCCATTTTATGCATCCTGAGTGGAAGAACACCAAACAATAATGCATGCCAAACAAGTAGCTGAATACCAGCTACGTCAAAAAGAACTTGGGAGTAACAATAAATTAATAAAAATTAACTTCACAAGGCATTCTTTGAATCACTGGGAGAATTGTACCTGACCAAAAAATGGAATTTTTTTTCCACTCAGTGCTATCAAAGCCACAACTGGGACATTGTATCACACTTGCTTGCCTCTCCTAGTTCCAGAAGGATGGGGAGAAAATTAAGGGAGTCTGGAAAATGGCACATATCCAAGAACATGCGTATGAAGGAGATGGATGTGTTTAGTACTACAAAGGGAAGGTTAAAAGGTAATTTAGATCTGCATGCAAGTACTTGAAGTACAGTTACCTAAACAGTTCAGTTCATCTCTTCTTGTTATGTTAGTAGATACAAGGGGCACTGGCCATGAGTCTGATCAAGTTCAAATTATTAGAAGTGCCTTTCACTAAGAGGTTGCCAAGGCACTTGAACATGTTTCTTAAATTGGTTTCAGGATATTTGTATTTTCATATTTTCTCTTACGAGCAGCAGCTGAGGGAACTGGAGTCATTTATTCTGGAGAAAAGGAGGCTCCTAGAGGACCTTAAAATCTTCTACAGCTACCTGAAAGAAGGCTGTAGCCAGGTGAAGGTGGTTCTCTTTTCTCAAGTAACTGACAACAGGATGAGAGGCAACAATCTCAAGCTGTGACAGATATTAGGTAAAATTTTTCAATGAAAAGGGTTATCAAACTTTGATACAGGCTGCATCGGGAAGTAGATGAGTCACTCTCCCTGGAGGTAGTTTAAAAAACAGGTAGATATGCTGCTTATGAACATAGTTTAGTGGGACTTGGGAGTGTTAGGTTTAGGGTTGGACTTGAATGTCTTTTCCAACCTAAATGATTCCATGATTCTATCTTTTCTTAAATTAGGGAGGGGATGGTTTCCTGACAATAGCAATACCCAGGTGTGACTTTTGAATCCTTGACCGCTGGATGAAATTTACAAACAATACAGAAATGTGAGACCGGGGCCTACATTATTCCTAACTGCCAAAAGTCAATTCCTAATAATCTAATTGGACAGTTCTAGTCATGTCTCTTTTATTTTCATTCATTTTTACAAATGTATCCCAAAGTATGTTAATCACAGTGAGAAAACTTTACTATTAAGACTGATTTCAGCTTGCTGGTATTATGGCTAATTATGAATCTGGTAACCAGAGCACTGTCCCAGGATGTTTGAGTTTGAATTCTTTCAGGCTGATGTGGGAACTGAGGAATTTCTGAAAATGTTTTCAGTTAAAAAAAAAAAAATAGAGCTCTGTAAAAAGACACATCTGAATAAATTGCCTATTATTCTAAATGCATCAGAAAGTTCTAGTGATAATATTACACAAAGACTAAGCCATTCAGCATCATCAGAACCCTGAAAACAGCAGACCCTTTGGTGGTTTACTCAAAAATACTCATAATTTGCTTAGGTATTTCTAACACTGATGTGCTTGGCATTGTCATAAGAGTGCCAATTGTGTAGCAATAAATATTCCATTCTGAAAAATACTGTAGTGTTCATTTGGCTATGTCCCTCAGATTTGCAGCTGCTGAGGTGTTCCCAGACTTGCAGCCTGGGATTTGGATGCCTAAATTCAATTTCAGTCCCATATTAGGCAAACAAACATACATAGGTTTAGCTGTATTTCCTCCAGGGAATATAGGCCATTAATGTTTCCACTAAAAATTAAGGGAAAGCAGCAAAATTGAAAGTGATAAATATATTCACACCATATGTTTTAGCAATCTAATTTTACATGCCTGTGTCAGAAGCCTAAACTCTGTTCAGTTGCTTGAAAACACTTTCTGGAGGAGTCTTTATGTAGGTTGTTTCTCATGATTATATGTGCTCCAAATTCAGTACTAATATGCAGAATACTTTTTTGCTATATACAGGAGACAAATGGCACAGACAGAAATAGATCAAGGTTTTCAGGCTGACCCTTTCTAGTTCCCTACTCACTGGGCTTTATTGTCACTTGGGGTTTTTTTTCATCTACCTCAAAACCATGTGTTTTTCCTTGCATTTCTGTAAGAACAAGAGGACCTTTTTGGTACAAAACTGTTCTGTAAATGTTGGCAGCTATTTACTGAAAAGGAAACACATAATACCAGTGTTTTTTTGCATTTCATGTTCTCCTTCTCACCCATCCTGGCCCAATGAAGTGTTCAGCAGTGAACATGGTCTTGAAAGGACAGGGACAGGGATAAGAACAGGAGCAGGGGCAGAGAAGATCTTTCCCAGCATTTGGAGACTGGAGCAGGTTCCTCCCTACTCCCCAATCCATATTCAAAGGAGCTTTCACTCTCCTGGAAGGAGCTGTTGCTTTCTTGAGGGCAATGGCCTGAAAAACCCCAGGGCTGGAAGGACACAACAGCCCTCTGAAGGAAAGACCCACTCACCGTGGGTTCCCTGCTTCCAGCAGCCTTGGGAGTCAGAGTGAGACAGGTTAAGTGCAAAACCAAAGAGAGGAGATAGGTACTAGGAAAATTTCTTTTAAAAGAAGTGAATTTTATTAATAATGAGGTTTTTCTGCCCTAAATAGTCAATTCTGACTTGAAGAAATTATCAACTCTATAAACACAGTGCAGCCCTTTTAGTCAAAACAAAAGGATTTTGATTGCCGCACTTGCTCCTGTTGTGGATGGAATTCCATCTGAGCCACACACTCAGGTCAAAGCAGCTAAATTTATGTGCCTGTGTGCAGGCTGGGAGTCTAAACCCCCATTATGAGCAAAGCAGTTAAGGGACATAAGTAAATTTCCTAAACAAGGAGGATCCAAGGAATTTGAGGCATCCATATGCACTTGGCAGATAGAACATACCCGTGTCTTTCCAAAATGGCAATTAAATTCATGTGAGATGTCACAGGGATGTTAAATGCCAATGGAAAACTCTGCCCTCCCTACGGAAAAGTCTTACTGTGATCCATAGAATCAGTGGAATTTGGACAGCAACCTGCTCGTATTAAATGATACACCTATAAGGTAGATTCCCATTCCTTAGGTACAGCAACACAGATTATGCTACCTATATACTTTTATATTTCTTTACGTTTTGCTAGGGTTTAAGTAGATTTTTATATGAAAAAAATGGAATATTTTTATTTATACTGCATGACAGTTGGCAATGGAGAAAATTTTGTCTAACATTTGCAGGCAAATGTGGTAAACTTTAAAAGTAAAAAAAAAAAAACCCAAAAAACTAAAAAAATGAAATTCATTGATGTTGGAAAAATGAGTGCTAAAAGCCAGCACATAACAGCATATGAGGAAACCTAAACCAGACACAAAAAAAGAGATTTAAGTAGCATATACTAAATTATCTGGGACCTAACAACTACATATTATGAAACAGAGTGGAAGATTGGTGTGTATATACCACAAGTCTATCTGGCCAAAGACTGTATGATCTACAGCACAGCTAATAAATATCTTGTATCTTTATAGATTCAAATTCTTCAATGATGCTTCTCTTCATCCAAGGTATTTTCCCTTAACAGGATTAGAAATGTACAACACATTTCTGAAAATTACCCAATGGTTAGGAGACTTCATGTGTCCTTTCTTTCATGGAATTCTGGTGGCCTTTAAAGACAGTTTTGCTTGTAGCCGTGGTAGCTAAATCAACCGACTTCTACTGATTTACATATTTCCATGAAGCTGTAAGAATATGAATGGATTAAAGACTTGCACCAGTGAATCTGATTTGACTGAAATCAGTTGAAACATTACTAAAGATATTTTGCACAGAGAACAGAGATAAGATTAGACCTTACATTAATTTGGTGTCATCAGTTTTCCTCTTTTAGCTGTCAAATACACACACACACACACCTTCTACAATTTTTGTGAAGGAAGTCTAAGTAAAAATTGTTTTTGAAAAATCAGTGTTGTCTTCTGTGTGGTCAAGGACTTGAAGAGATGAGAAGGCTAAAAAATTATTTCTTAATAATTTTGGAGTTGTTTTTTGTTTCAAGATTCTCTCTTGATTAGAACTAAAACAAGAGGGATAATATTGCCCTTGACTTTATCCTTAAAAATTATTAACAATTACTAATTTCAAAACCAAATCCACCATAAATACACTATAAATAGTGTACCACGAATTGGAGTGCATGCTTTAAAGACATTCAGGAATATGAGATGTCTAACTGAAAAAAAAAAGAAACGACAAAGGAAATAGAGTATTTTCTCAACTGGTTTTAATACCTTCTTTCTTCCAGAATTTCTCTTCTCTAGAATTGTCAGGATTTAATCATTGTCAAAGTAGCTGTGTCTGCACCCAACTGCACTGCAAAAGTCTTTCATGCTCACACTGATAATAGTATCAGTACAATTCTATGACATCATGCCAGTGTCTAAAAATATGGGGATAAAATTAATTCTATCTAAAAAGAATAAAAAGAGAGGCTGTGTTTGTACCATTTGAGGGTTTGTTCATCAGGTTTTTTCACACTAATTACAATTATGCTTTTTAGTTCAAAAATATTTTTCTATAGAAGTGCTGATTGTTATTTCTAAAGATACATGGACAAGCAGAAATAGAACTATTACTTATAGAGATGAAAATAGCTTTTTTTATTGCCTTCCATGAAATTATAAGTATATTGATGAAGCTGTATATTAGCAAATTTTGAAAAATGAAATATTCTACTGAGTTTCGGCACTATATAGGTAGCTGTGTTTAGAAATTAGAAATTAAGTCAGTTATCTAAATCCAGTCTAATTTATTTAGCTCTGTTAATTCAGCTGTGTTTATTCACCACACCATAGGAACATCCAAAACTGTACTGACCTTCATGGACACTAAACAATCTTGGGCTACAGCGGAGTTTTGCAGAACTGAAACAAAACAATGAAAGAGAGAATGAAAGCAGGGTGGCTACTCTACCTTCCATTTCTGTTTGAGTGCAGTATCAGTGAGGCATTGAGGACACTATCTGGTTGTCATGCAAAAGAGATGTGTTAAATTTAATATCAGGAAATACTCCCTTGCCTACAAGTGTCTACACACCTCAGCCCATCCAGCCTGTCTTCCTGCCTCCTGGGATGTGATGGGTTTCCTGTGGGTACTGTAAAATATCTGCTAGTGCCATACAAATGCTCCATATATCATAAGGGTCAGAAATAGCTGTAGGTGATTTAGTCAGTTTATGATAGAAAGAAAGATTAAGCAATGTTAAATTATTACGTTTACAGTTTTGATTCTGTCTGCTCCTAAGACCACAAAGAGATTCATCTGCCAGAGCAGCAGGACCTAGAGTTTTCCTCGGCTATCCCACCTGTCTTCCAACAGTGTCTCCAAAATAACACAAGCTTGCTGTCATTCTGAACCATATCTGCCAGACTGTCCAGATGTTTGGATATCCTAAGACATAGCAGATGGCACTAAATGTCTGCATGTAGGCAAACAAATTGAATCTCTGTTCAGTTAAATCAGTGGATGGGGCCTCAGTGTCATCTGAGATATCTCCATTACCTTCAAGCAACTGGTAAATCACACACAGGACTAGGAAGTGACCCACATCTTTTTCAGATCAATATCTGAATATCAGCCAGGAATATCCTAAGGGCCCTGGAAGGCATTAAATACCTGTGTTTAGGTGACTGAATTAGTCATTGAGTGTAGGGAGCTATTCAGCTAAATGAGATATATACATTTTATCATCTCCAAGGTCTGTAGACTTCACTGACTGTGTTGAGTAGAAACTCAGTATAGTTGTCCATGCATAGTATATAGGCAAGGGTTAGGTAGGGGTGGCTGGAGGGGTGATCTGTATAAAGCCAGAGGCTGCCTGAACCCAAGCTAATTTCAAATGGCTGCAGCAGACCAACACACCTGAGCCCATCAGCCAAGCTGATGTTGCCTTGAGGAATATTTATCATCAGAGAAAGCAAAACACTGTACAGGCATTGAGGAATGGAATTTGGAAGAAAGTCTGATAAGCAACCCAGTGAACACAGAAGTCAGAGAGGGAGAGGAAGGAGATGCTCCAGACTCCAGAGCAGAGATTTCTCTTCAGATCATGGAGATGCCCACACCAGAGCAGATATCCACACTGCAGCTTGTGGAGGAGCAGGTAGAAATTTTCTGAAGGAACTGCCACCTTTTGAGAGTTCAGGCTAGAGCAGATTGTCCTGACACAGACAGCAGCCTGTGGAGATCAGCAAATATTTCACTGCAGCCGCTGGAGACCATCACATCAGAGTAGATATCTAGACTGCAGCTGATGGAGGACACATGCTGAAACAAATTTATTCTGAAGTAATATATGACATGTAGGTGACCCACAATGGAGTCAGAAAAATGTGGGGAGAAGGAAGGAGCTGCAGAGAGGAACATCTAGGCGCTGACCATAACCACCTGTTTCCCACCCTGCCAGTCCCACTTGTGGCAAGGATGCAGGGAGTGAAGGACTGAAGTTGAGCCTGGGAAAAATGAATGGCTTGTGCAGGAAGGTGTTTCAGTTTGTCTTTGTTTCTCGACTTCCAAATGTATTTTAATTGGCAACACATTAAATTATTTTTACCAAATTTGCGTCTATTTTGCCTGCGACAATAATTTGTAAGTGATCTCCCTGTGTCTCAAACAATCATTTTTTTTCCTCATGTTTTCTCTTCTTGTCATGTTGAGGATAGGAAATGAGAGAGACCAGATGGGTGGGTGTGGTGGTTTAATCCCAGCTGGCAGCTAAATACCATTCAACTTCTCACTCACACCCCTACAATCTCCTCCTGCTCCTCCACCTCCCCGGGTAGGGAGGAGAATTGGTGAACCTCATGGGTTCAGATAAGATCATCATCATCATCATCTCATATTCTTTTAATTATTCGTTGCAATAAACATTATATATAACACTATATAACATTAATGGGATGAATAATTAATATATAATATATAATATATATTATATCATAATAAATAATGAATTATTTCTGTTTAATAGCCATTTATATTTATCACTAAATTAAATATTTATACTTATTACATATTTAAAATTTATTATTATGATTTATAACAAATGCTATTATGATAAAATAATTCATAATGGTGATGATGATGATGATGATAAGGAGTGAAAGTAACAAAACCCTAGAAAAATAAGTAATGTACAGTGCAATTCTCACCACCTCCCAACCAATGTCCAGCCTGCCCCTGAGCAGTGATCAGCCCTGCCTGGCCAACTCCCTCCAGTTTATACACTGGGCATGATGTGCTTTAGTATGGCACACCCCTTTGGCCACTTTGGGCCAGCTGTCCTGGCTGTGCTCCCTCACGTGCATTCATGCACCTCAATACTGGCAGAGCACAAGACACTGAAAAATCTTTGACTTTGACTGAGGGTGACCACTGCTCAGCAACAGCCAAAACATCAGGGTGTCATTAAGATTGTTCTCATACTAAATCCAAAAAGCACAGCTCTGTACCAGCTACTAAGAGGAGAACTATGTCCCAGATGAAAACAGGAAAGTAGGGGTCTGAGAGCCAGCTGAAATCAACCTTCCAATCTTGAATTTTTTTATCCAACTATCTTGGGTATTAGAGTATCTCATATTCCAAGAGAATGGATATTACATTTTAAGGATGTCAAATAATATCTTCAGAAATTAAATACCTGTTTTGCTGCACATCATGAAGTGATTAGAATCTCCAAACAAGTCTTGTTGTATAGAATGTTGCTAAAGAATTCTAGTTTGATCAAAAGATAAAATGCAAATGTGAATACCATGATTACATGATCAGAGGAAATTCATTTTAAACTGTGCAAGAAAACAAAATAGGCAAGTTCTTGTTCTCATTCCACTTACTTAGAAGAGAAAGAAAGTACTGGCAATATTAAAACCTTTTTTTTTTTTTTTTTTTTTTTTTTTTTTTTTTCCCTGGGATATAGTGCAGATATATCTGCACTGTAGTATACTAAAGCCCTAGTCTGCCATGAAAAGGAAGTGTTCTTTTAGGACATTGTCTCTGCTTCTGACTTGCAGAGCAGGTTCATAAAGAAAAATGTCTGTCTGCTTATAAAATCTCAGGAGGACTTTGATTAACTTCCCTCTTATAGATAAATTTTGGCATGTCATTGCATAAAACCGAAATACTAATTGGCTGTTTTCTCAGCTTGTCTCCCACCTCTCACCAGTACCAGCTGTATAAAAATCCCAGATTAGACAATTACTAAGTAATTTACTCATAGGGACATTTTCTTTGTAACCCCACAAACTAGAAAGTAATTTATGCTTTTTATATATCTATCAATTTCAGTTGTACATATGAAAACCAGCTGTGATTTCTGTCGCATAAGCTTATTTTTTTAAGGTACTTGAAGATGTGAATGGCTGAAAAGTATAATTTATGTCTCACATTGTCTGAAAAAAATCTATATGCATTTGTGAAGACTGGATAGGCATCCTGGAAAATAAATAATCCATCCAACTAGGATGTTGAATTGTTCTTCACAAGATGAGTATCAGCCTACCATGAGTTTCCTGTAGCAAAATTATCAGATATGTCATTTTCCCATTAAAAAGAGAAATACTAAGCAGTGAAATGGTATATAGCATTGATTAAGGCATTATTTGAATATTGTATGTGCATATTTTAAGAAAGATGTAACAAATAAGCAGGGTTAAGAGGACCTAAAAATAAGAGCATTATCTACTTATTAAAATGAAGATTGAAAAAAAAAATGTGCACTATATATAGAATGGATAGAGGACCTATTTATACTAGATAGGATAGACCTTTGTACAAGGATGTTCCTGTTGAAGATGGAAGGATCTTTTTAATTAGCAGGGAAAGCACTATAAAATTGAATAGCCTCCAGCTGAAATAAGCAGAATTTTTACTAGAAATAAAACATAAACCTTTAATAGTTAAAGCAATTATTGCATGAGAATTTTTCCACATTTTTCTACAGTTTTTAGAATAATAATGGATATCTTTTTCATGTGCTTTAGTTTAACAAAAAATTACTATGTGGGTTTAGAAAGGTATCAAATTAGTATATCCTTTTGCTTGAAAATCCTCCACCTTCCCCCCTCCTGAATATGTTTAATGCCTACTAAAATCACTGACAGTGAGTTTAGACTAACCTCTCTTGACTCCAGTACAAGGATTCTTTTTGCATTTTACAATGCAATTACAAAGCACTTGTGCAAGAACAATCCCATAGAAAGATTCAAAGAGTTTTTCTCAGGATCCATCAATTCTCAGAAATTACTGCATGTTCAGTCTATTTGTTCTTTATCTTCTGTTTTTTTCTCTAATAAGATTCCTAACAGGTGTATGTTATCTGAGAATTCTTTCTGGTTCATTCCACTGATTTTAGGTTGTGTTTTTTTGTTCTGAATTTTTTTTTTTACTTCATACTTAAGAAGTTAGATTAAACTTTTTTCTCAACACACTGTTTGCTGGCTTAACTATGCTCACTTTGAAGTGCATCCCTTGGATGTGAAGCAGTGAAGTCAAGATGGATGTGGCACACTGCAGTATAGATCAGTAACTGAGAATCTGCTTCAGGTCTAGACCTGTTTCAGGTTGTAGAAGCAGGAAAAACAGCTACTGTGAGAGTAATTGATAGTCTTATTCTCAGTAGTGACAGTAGAAGCCTTAAGCCCAGCATTTTTACCCAGTTAGAACGTAATATCCTCTCACATCATGCACTAAATTTACATTTTCTGTTCTTCCTTAAGTTTAGGAAATCATAGAAACAATACCATGCTAAGAGATATGAAACAGTATTTTGAAGACTAGATCTCTGAAAATATAATGGAAAATTATATGTCTCACATTTTCAAACTTTTTACTGCCATTGCCACAGCAAGAAACAGATTTACTTAAAATCTGATATTGTAATAGATTCCAGGCCTTGGCTTCCCAAACTGGCAGCAGTAGTCCCACATATAACACTACAACTCCTATAAATTAATCTTGCTGTGAGAGATAATTGCACTATAGGCACTCAAAAAAAAAAAAAAATCTGCATTTACTGAAACTATCAGGCACATTTTTAGATCAGTGACCATTCTGCCTCTTCTATTACTTTTCTAAAATAATACAATTGAAATACGTCTGAAGTGGTAGACCAAGAACCAATTCCAGGCTCCCTCAAGACGGGATGCATCCCAAATCCATGCCCAGTGCAAGAGCATTGCACACTAGCTTCTAGCTTGCTAACACCCAACATGGTATGCACTGAAGGGAAATCCTGACAGCACAAAAAAGACTGCTGTAATGTAAACCAGGAACACATTGCAAAAATTTTGTTCCATTTGGATACAGATTTTAACAGCAATATCATGCAATCTCTTGTTAGTGCTGATGTAGTATCAACAAAATTTTTAATACTGAATTTACTAGAACCTAACTGGATTTCAGAAGCTGTGAATAAATCTCTAGTGGAAAAAAAAAAAGCTTCAAAGTCAAGCAGTGAAGCCTGTTGGCATCCATACTGCACAAGATTTATGTTGGAATGTTCAAGCTGGAGAGGCCCAATTAAGCCAAGTGGGCAGTCAAGCTTTGGAGCTCCTTGTTATTCTTTCAAGCAGTTGTATGGATGTAGCAACAGAACCTGTTGCTCAGCTTGAGCTATCCTGAAAATTCAAAATACAGATAAGGTGGAACTATGTTCAAAAAGAGACTTTCTATCAGGAAAGAAAGATGGCAGCGTAGTGCAGTAAAAACTGGATCAGTGTTACTTCTGCTACCAAGTGTATATCCTGAGGCAAAGCAATTAAGTTCTCTAGGTATTAGTATAGCATTCATAATGAGGGTTAGAAGTTACTTTACAGAGATTTCTAGGAATATTTTTTTTAGATTAACACAAGGACAGTGCTGCATAAATGAGAAGTCCTGATAGTTGCTACTGCAACCTAAGTCATACCTAATCACTATTCTGTTAGAATGAGTAAATATATTCTTTGTCTTTTTACAACATAACAGCATCAGAAACTCTATCTTAAATAAATTTTACCTCAACATTAGGCTAAACAATATCATGAGCCTGATGCAAGATCATTCATGAAGGAGTAGGCTTCTAGGATGGCTTTAACTTGTCTTCTGTGAATATCTGCATTCAGCTGTAGCACATCCCTGTTAACTGTGTATTTCAGTTACATTAAACTGGAGAGTAGTTTTACTCCTAATCACAGCAGACAATTTGTTTTGGAGACCACTGCTTGCTATGTCAAACCAAATTCTCCTATCTGGAAAGAATATCCAAAAATGTTGGAAGTTTGTAACAAATTAATATGAAAAATTGAAGAAACATTTAAAAAATATTTAATAGAATTAATCTTACTTTCACTAAAACATACAGGGCAAAAGATCGAGTCCAATTGAACTAAATCACAGAAATTACTTTGAAATTTTTGTCTTGGTTACAGAGAGGGGGAAGCAGTTTAGTGCTGTATGGGTGTGACCAGGTTGTCATCCTATACCACTCAGATCATCACTGAGGGTGCTTTATGCTCTCAGGAAATTGTCATCTCAACCCACAGTGGCTGCTTTAGGTCCCTCCCTTACAGTAAGGGGTGGAGGAAGAGGTATGGCTTATTTGGAGTTCAATTTCCTGCTGGTGTTAAAACCAGTATAATTTTAAGTCCCCTTTTTCCCCCACTGAAGAAGTTTCAGATATGACCAAAGGGTAGAGAGCACTTGTCTTTGAAAATTTTCTGGGGACGATTCATTTTAGCAAAGTCTAAGTAAATAGCAGCAGTCTTACTCTTTTATTTTCTAGGGGTTTTTTTTTTTTAAGGTATCGATTTCCAATGAAATAGACAGCGCTACATTGGGGCACCAATGAAAATGGCAGTGTCTTGCTGCTATCCTATCACTTACTCAGCAACCTATGACATCAAAAAAGTTGAAGAAGATTGTTTCCATCTCCTGCCCTAAGAACTACTCAGCTGGCATCACAAAAACCTGCAAATGTCAGTTATTCATAGCTAATCAGCTACTTTGTCACCAGTTACATCACAAGCAGCTACAGAAGACATAAAATTAATAACAGTAGATCTAAACCCAAGGAAATTATACTTGTGTTGGCATTAAAAATTGAATAAAAATAGACAAGTTCTTAGAAAAGTAGAAAAAATACATGGAAACAAAGTAATTTTGAAGTCAACCTGAAATCTCCCAAGAAAATGAAATTTTGTGATTTTACTAGCAACTAAAATCTAGAGTGAGTGTAGAGTAATTATGTTTAGAAAAAATAAACATGTCTTGCAGGAAAATAAGAAGTTGAAAAGAAAAAATGTCAGAACATTAACTGTACTAGAGAAACTTGCAAAAATGCATTAATAAAATTTCCTTTAAATCTATTTTGTTATGGGAATCAGAGAGGAGTATCTCCAAAGCACATTCACTCTGGATAGTAGCTAAAAAGGAGCAGAATTCCTGGATTGGAGTCCAGATAAACAGAAAACAGTGCTTCTCATTACCAATTACAGGAATAATTTTGGAAAAATGACTAGTCAACTATATTTCTGCAATTTATAGGAATCTAGAGACTTACCAGAGCAGTAAAGCAGACTCTACTTTTCTTCACTCTTCCAACTATTCTTTTGTCAAAAGAGTTGTTTCCACCCTGCTGCATTGTGTATAACATTAATTCTGGTTCACACTGTTATCTATGCTGCTGTACTCTAAACTAAAAAAAAAAAATTCAGAAGTGGAGAAAAGATTTAGAGAACTGTTACAGTAAATACAAGTAAATAAGAATGTAATTTATTTTTAGAAGAAAAATAAATTGGGAAAGCTTCAAAAATGAAACGAACAGGTAGGAAAACTCAAGTATCTGGGACATCAGGCTGCTTGTTGCCAGAATTAAAGCTTTGTTTTCTTCGACATCAAAATAAAAGACTTCCTCAGCTGCTTCTCCTGAATTTCTGTGGGAATTTGGTGAGCCAGTCAGGATGTGAATGCATGAAAATGATATGTTATTTCTTCAGAACTGATATCTATACCTCATTGAGTTAAAAGCAATTTGCTATGCTTTGAATCAGCTCACATTATGTTAAGTTAGTTCTCAACTAACTCTAGTACTACGTGGAAAAAAAAATGTCAGTCTCTTTCCCTCAGTGATCACCATTCTGTGCTAATCAGTCATCACTTTTTTGAGGACAGTATTTGTTCACTAAAAGGTGTCTGATATCATTTAAATTAGTGAAAGAGACTGTTTTCAGGGATTTTTTCTTCTTAAATTAATGTTTATATTTCTATTTCCTAAAACATAAATCCAGCACCATGTATTATAATCAGCAATCTCAACTATCTACAGAAAGAAGCCCTGTCTTCATCTGCTCTATATTAATTTTTTATATGGCTAAAGGTCTTTTGAATGTCATCTTCTAAATATGGCACTGCTGTTTTAAATCAGTGCATGTCTTGCTAATTAAATGTATTGCCAATGTTAGGGTGAAAATACAGCTTCTAAATCCTGCTAGGCCCATATTTTGTCTTTTTCAGATCACTGATGTTTACAGGTGTGATCATCCAAAGTTAAACCCTTCATTACTAGTTCTTTGCATATAAAATTAAATGCATTAAAAACCAACACTCAACAAAGATTGTCTCTGCTTCTTTTAAGAAGGTTATAATGTTTTAAATAATGCTTTAGTCTAGTGTTCTCTATTTACATGCAGATTTTTAAGTTGCACATATGTAGCTTACTCACACTGTTCCTCTTATTAAAACAGGTTCAGACTTGTTAAAACTTTCTTTAATCTGACTCCTTTACAATCTGATTTTAGTATTGTTTTGTTAACCATGTATAGTCGACTAGCAGAATATTTTTTAATCTCTTTTTTTTAGAATTTCATATTTCTGTTTTCCCATTGTAACACAAAGTTTCTTTCCTATGTCCTGTGTGGAATTAATGAATTGCAGTTTTGTTTTCCAGATGTCATTAAAAATGTATTAAATAAATGTGTTAGAGTCAGTTTGTGGGAGCCATTTTGCAACACATGAATTAGAATAAGGTGATTCGAAATAGCCAGCATGATTTACTATCATGTACAACATGCCTGATTGCCTTCTGTGATGAAGTGACTAGATCTTTGCATTAGGGAAGAGCAGCAGAATTTTTCAACCTTAGATTTCTGAAGGCTTTTGTCATGGTCTCCCACAGCATCCTTGCATCCAGTTTGCATCATCCAGATGAGTAAAAACTGCCTGTATCATCAAGTTCAAAAGACAGAGGTTACTGGGGCTGGTTATAAATGGAGTTCCTTGGTACTCTATAGTGGCACCTATTCCCTTGAGTTCCTGCTCATGAAGAGGCTGGAGGAGAAGACGGGAAGCACCATTATCATATTTGTGATTGATGACGGTCTGGACATGCAGCTGATACGGGGCAGCCATCCAAAGGGAAACAGACAAAGAAAAGGGCCCTGGGAACATTGTGAAAATTGACAAGGAAAAAGGCACATGGACAACATTTCTGCAATTTTCAGACAGGGAACTTGATGTCTGGGACTCATCTCTGCATCAAAGTACTTGGGGGCTCCTGGGGACAACTGGCTCAAAGAAGGTCAACAGTGTGTCCTGAAGCAATGAAAGCTAGCAGCATTGGGTGTTGTATTAAGAAGAGCACAGACAGTTGATCAGTGATCATCCCCTTCTAGTCAGCACTCATCAGACTACAACTGTATCCAGTTCTAGGGTTTACAGTACATGAAAGACACCGATAAACTGCACAGCTCCAGAGGAGGCCACTAAGATAGTCAGGACAGGAGCATTTTGTGAGGGGAGTTTGAGATTGGGTTTGTTCTGCCTGGGGAAGAGATGGCTTTGAGGGCAGCCAAAATCCACATAGCACATATGGATATATTTTACACTAATGGACCTTCATCTTGATGAGCCAAAAAGAAGAATAGGATAAGGATGTTGGAGCTGTTTGTGTTTGTGTGTCAGCCTGTGGGCAGTGAGAACAGTAAAGTGGTTTCAGTCTGCATGTGAGCTGTACTATGCTGATAAGATGATGGGAGCCCAGTCAAGGAAATTGTTTTAGCCCATTCTTGGAGTTAAACATTAGAGACATTTCAGAAAAGTCACTTCTGTAACACAACTTCCAAAGAAAGTTCATCTGACATGGATTAAAGCTGCATCAGGTCATATTGTCCTTGTGCTACCCTTTTCTTAACAACTTTTTGTAATATCTATGTGCTTGTAAGCACCAGTGCCAGACAAAAGCCATCACGGCCTCTCAATCAATCTGTTCTGCAGCTGCACAACGAGACTCCAGGTGGGGTCTCACCAGAGCTGAGTAAAGGGGCAGAATCACTTCCCTTGCCCTTCTGGCTGCACTGTTTTTGATGCAACCCAGGATACAATTGGTTTGCTGCCTGATGTCCAGGCTTTCATCCACCAGCAGCCCCATGTCCTTCTCGGCAGGGCTGTTCTTGATCTGTTAATTCTCCAGCCTGTTTTGATCCTCATAAAATTCCCATGTGCCCACTTCTTGAGCTTGTCCAGGTCCCTCTGGGTGGCATCCTGTCCAGCAGGTGTTCTTGTACTGATATGAAACTCAGATGAAACTCAGAACATCCAAAATAAAATAAAAATAAAATTTATATATATATATATATATATATATATATATATATATATATAATTAGTTCAAAAGACTTATGTGATGTTTCTCACATTTATCCAGCACTCTGACTGAGTAAACATTGTGAGTAACTCTGGTGACATGACTGATTGCATCACAACTTATAAAATAATGGAAATATTTTGGGGGAGACTGGCAAAGGCCCAAATAAAGTCTAGAACTCAATTCTACTAAACTTTAACTCAAGCTGATTCTTGTGTTTGGTTAGTTGGAGACATACTCTCTTTGAGAACTTATTGTTAAAACAGATACACTTCTATCCTTACTTTTGTTTAGACCTTTCTAGCATAGCAATACTTGATAATACCAAGATATGATGACATGTACATTTACAATGTCAGAACTAAGGTGAAATATAGGTATGTCTAATCCTGAATTCTTTAAAATATTGTAGTACATGCTATAAGCAGCAACTTAGCACAAGGACTATGATTTTAAGATGCCAGAACTACTTTTCTTTTTCACTTTTGATTTCACTTACAAATTTTTGTACTCTCTTTATATAACACTAATAATAAAAATTCACTTATCTATGCAGATATCACATCAATACATGCACTATAATCAGCCCCTCACATGTATTTTTCTGTTTAAATTCAGTTCAATAGTTGTAGAACTCAAAGCATGTAAAGAGGTACAATTTTACTTGTCTTTGTGATAAAGCAAGAATGATCTCGAGCATATTTTTTAGAACTTTTTTTAATACTTAGCATTAGAGTAAATTTATTTTTTTTAAAGGTATAAATCTTTAATCTTCTTTGAAAGCCTAATCACTGTTTAATTTGCCACCCTTACCCAGACTTTTAATCTGAGTTCTTGTGAAACTGATTTGATCTTTGATTATGTCTTGTGTAGAGTAGCTCTACAGCTCATACAGAAGTCAAACACAGCTCCTGTGGTGAAGCTGTGTCATGTTCCTGCCAGAGGAATTGTAATGACTCGAGTCCTTGAAGTCTACAGAAAGAAAGCACTTTAGCAACCTAAACTGCCAAATGAATTGCACCTTTTATTTGCCCTTTGCTGAGCACGAGATAATTTAAATGACTATGCAGACTGCTCATGTTTAAATTCCCAGACTCCCCAGTACAAGAAAAACATACACATGCACCCCTCCCCACCCCCCCACCCCCAACACCCACCTCGTATCATCACCACCACCTCCAAAAAATCTCAAACAAAAAAAAGGGACAGTTGAACCTCACGTCTTACGTAGCTCTGAAGTCGACTTCCACAACCATTCTGTGATGGAGGAGTAGCAGCTCTAGGGGTTTGGTTTTATGTTTGTTTTATGGAATGTTCTCAGGAGGTATTCATCTCTTGATGATTTAAGGAATGTGACATTTGCCTTCTGACTCTTTATCACATAAAAATGTAGCATTCAAAATATTTATCATGTTTTCTCTTCGGCTATGATGTCATCCCTTTATTTAACTCCCTCTTTTAATTATTGTCTTTGAAATTGTTTTCAAAGGCTAATTTAACTTGCTGAAACTCAGATGTTTAGTGCTTTTTAAGATGTCTTTGAGCATATTGCTTGTTTTTCAGTGGATAGTTCATAGGAACAGAAAAGCTGTGGTTTATCTACCAGCTCGAGTAGCCAGTTTCGGGTACCCAAGATCATCTTAAATACTGTTAAAGAAATATGCTTATTAAATTTAATCTAGTCACTCTAGAAGTCTTAATCAGAATGAATCAGTTAAAAATCTCTTTCTTCTTTTAGTTTAATTGGTAGAAAGAAGAGGCTGTTTTGGAGTGTGGTTAGTCTCATCCTACTGTAGGTAACTGAAAGCAAACCAGTTGTTCCCTTTAAAAGTCACTTTCCTTTCACTGGTCATAAAGGAGTTTGAATAACCATCATATTGACACTGTGTTTTTCTTAAATTAGTAGAGGAGATTCTCACATCAAAGGTTTGATTGAATGTGACTTTTAAGGTTTGCTTACTTCCATCATCTTCCAAAAGTACTTCCAGTATTAATTCATGAGCAGTCATATGCATCCCCATTTGAAAATATAGGTGAAAATTTAGTTTTAAATTCTTAAATACCTATTTAGAGGAATAGCACTGCAGTTGATCTGATTCCTGATTTTCTGTGCAGAAGCAGATTCTGCAGCTTCTGGAAACCAAACAAATATGTCTTTTTGTGGTCTTTTTTGTGGTTAGCACTCTACTACAGTAACCTAACACAGACTGGTAGTCAAATTAGACCATCTGAAAAATCCAAAGTAGATACATGAATTAGAAAGTTTGTATTTCATTAAATGTTTCTAAGTTAGACTCATCAAGAAGGTAATTAAAATTAGGTGGCAGGAATCCACTGACAATTTGTTTCAAAATTCTATTTAGAAAATTGATTTCTTTAGTTAAAAGGAAATAAGACTCTGAAAATATGTGCTTTATTTTCATATAAATTTTGTCCTGGGATTTTCTTTGCATTTTGTGCCAATCCTCAGTTTTATCCCATCCAAGAAATCACTTACTGAACTCTCCTAAACATGGTGCATCAGACACACCACCAAAACTACAAATATGTAAAGCAGATACACAGTTTCAGATACACAGTCTGCTTTTCCCATATATCAGCAATACATTCTAAAGATTCTTTTACCATATTAATTTAACATCAAAGTTGCAGAATGTTTGACAATGAATAAGACATTAAAGCTATAGCTCAGAGCATTCTACTAAAATTTCATGCATGTCCATAGATCTCACCCTTTAGAATCATCTTTCCCCTTTTTTTTCCCTAAAATTCAAAATAATTTTACTTTTAGAATACTTTATCTTAAATATAATTTATTTAAGAGTTTTAGTGAAGAAATGGCATAGGTCCAAATATCAATCCCTCTAGCATGTTGCCAAAAACTCTCATGGCTCAGAAGGATGGAATGAGATTTAGCATTTTCAGTCTATTTGGATTCTCTCATAAGTATGCCTAACTATTTGTAAAGGAAAATCATCCTGTTTCCTGATCTAATTAATTCTGCTGAAAACAAATATGATTTTGTAACATTGATTGCTGTTCTTATAAATACAAAGATTGTTCACCTTTAAAACTGTTATATTATTTCCTTCTTGTTTGAATAAAATTAGGTGCATATTTCAAATTACATAAAATTACTCGGCATTATTATTTGCATTTTTATAACAAACTGATAAATAGTTTCAGTATTTTTGATGATACATCCCAAGTGTATCCATGGATGATGTTTTAAGTGTCTCTTCCATATCTTTTTTCAAGTGACAAAATTAATGTGTAAAGTTAAAGAATACTACATTTTTAAAATTTTAAGAATTTGCCTAGAAATGCATTCTGATTTTGATCAATGTAAGTTCTTTGCTGAAAGCCTCTATTATGAAAATAATATACAAACAATGTTTTACTGGTTATGTGGACATTACAGTCCTTAAAAAAGTCTTTTGTACTTTGCAGAACTATTGAATAATGGGTGTTTGTATAACCATATAGCAGAGAACTTAGCTAGCTAATTTTCTCCTGTGAAAAATACTTTCTCCTTTTTCAATCAGCATAGAAAACACAGTAATTTAGACCTTAACAAAAATCTCTTTTAATGCATTTCTTTTTAAAACACAGAAATTACTAACTCCATTATTCACTTCTTCAGCCTGGAATGAACACTTGGAGGGAACAAAAAATTACCTCTGGTTTGTGTAATTGGTGGAAAGTGGTTAAGAGTTTCTGTTGAGGTCATTTAACTTCCAATCAAATAGTTAGCTACTGGATTGAATAATACACATTTAACTTTGTAAAATCTCTTAGTGTGATATTTAATGTACAGGAAAACACAGGAGTAATTATTCAGAGAGATTAAGTGATTTTGTATGCTAAATAAATCAATTTGCTTCAATATTTGAATAAAATAAATTTAAAACATTAAAAGAAAATGCTTTCCTCAGAATTTGGATAACTCATGCAGTAAATCATTTGAAAGCAAACAAACAAACCAAAAAATGGTCTAAATGCACAGCACATCCTAACCACTGTGAGCTGTTTAGCTGATGAAATATAGCTGTAGTTGACATTAAGCTGGTATCCAGCTTTCTCCAAGTGTTGTAGTGCTGTTATGCAGTGATGAAGAATAATGACTTGAAGTGATACTTTAAAACCTGATTATATTTTAATTCTTTGATATGTAACTATGTAACATTTTGGTCAGGGTCATGTTTTGGAGTTGGCAAGTAGAATTTGTTTTAATGAAAATAAAGGGAAAAGGTTGCATCTGCATTAAAATAAAAATCTAGCAGTACTGTAAATAGCTTGTTGCTGTTTTAACATGTTAAAGGATGTGCCAATTTTTCCAATGCTAAGCAAAAGTATTCATGGGGCTGCAGATGTGGCTTTTGTGAGATGACACCAGTAGTTGTTCCCATGTCAGACAGAGGCACTTTCAGATGCCTCCAAGACGGAGCTACCACTGGAGAAAGCTGATCTCATCAGTGACATTTGTGGCACTTGTGTGATAACATACTTAAGAAAGGGCAAAACCTGCTGTGCAACCGAAGCCAGAAGAGAGGAGTGAGGAAATACAAAAGAAGGCACCCAGTCCAAACAAAAAAAATGGAAGGAGTGCCCTGAGGGAAGAGCCAAGACTGAGCTGTAATCCTTGGAAATTGCCATGTTGAGACAGATTTCCACACTGCAGCTCATGGGGAACCCATGCCAGGACAGGTCGATGTGCCCTGAAAGAAGCTGCAGTCCATAGACAGACCAAGCATTAGAATAATGTTATTAATTTGCAATAAAAATAATTTCCCTAAGTCAAGTTGGTCTGGTATATAATGATAATTGGTGAATAATCTCCCAGTCATTATCTTCACCAATGAGATTTCCATTGTGTTTTCTCATATTCAGCTGAGGAGGTGACTGACAGGGTAGTTTTGTTGGCACCTTGCTTCCAGACAGGTACAACCCTACCCAAAGTTCTTTGTAAAGGACCCATTTAACATTTGCCTCTCACTACTGATTACCAATAAACCAAAAATTACTAACTTTAATTGGATGACTTTCTGATGATTGAAATTAGGTGAGTTAAATAACAACTTTAATGTATTCTCTAAAAATTGCATTAACACTACAATGGTGATCTTTTATTTAGAAACACTTCTGTCTAATAATCTAAAACTTAGCCCCAAAACCACATAGGAAGTCTTGTTTATAGACAAAAAACCAGTCAGCCGACATTTCAGAGAAGTCACTACAGATAAAGTACAAATTGGTGTCACAGGCATGCTTAAAGAACATGGTGGACATGTGCAAATGCTCCACAGTAATACTGACAAACTTGCTAAGAGATGCTTTTTAGCACTGTTTGAGACTTCTGTGCAAGAGAGCAAGGCAGTTAATTGTGCTTTATGTAAGCTTTTGCTTAGAATATTTATTTTTATTCCATGTCTTTGATTAGAATTTTAACCATTCTATCCTCTAGATTAATAGTAAATGCTCTATATTGTTCAGAAAAAATCAGTATAAGAAGTTAATATTTGTAAAAAAATCTTTTTGGGGAAAATACTGATCAAAATGAGATACAGAATTAGATCATAATTCTATTGACTGTAGAATTCAAAGAGATACTTTTAGTTCAGTTTGCAAAATGAAAGTTTGAACATGTAAACAATATGTCACTCTGTTTCTTTGCTATTCAGATTTATTACAGTTCATAAGCCTAAAATTAAATTAAACCAAATGTAGTCTACTGCAAACTCAGGACAGCTTAATGTGACTTTATTTTTCTTTTCTGGAAAAGGTCATAACTACATTTTCTGTAGCTCTCACTTCTTGTGTGATGGAAAATAATGCAGTACTTTGTTGTAGGATTTTGGTTAATTCTTGACTTCAAAACTGTTTCAACATTGGTTTTGAACTGTCAATATAACAGATTCCGCAGATTCCTTTGTTGACAAAATTTTAAGGATTTTTTTCTGCAACCAAAAGTAGAGAAAGAGAGATCAACCAATATAAAGCTATCATAAAATGTAATAGTTACTTCTGGAAGTAAGAGATGCTTTTTAATCACTTCTGAGGTCATCATACATAATAATCACACCACCAAAACAATGATATTAATTTTTTTTTACTCTGTGCTAGAACAACACAGGATGGAAAAATAGCTAGTTTTGCTTCACAGTCATAAAATAGAAAAAAAGTCTCATTTGTGGTTCTGTATTACATATTGCATCCTGTGATTCCCAGCAGGCTGCCTTGTAGCAAGTAAATGACAAATAAATAGAGAACAGCTGAGGCAGCAAGAACTTATTTATTGCAAAAATGACTGAGGACACCTCAAGCAGTGTGCTCCCAACATATTACAAGGGCAGTGTCTGATTCAGCAAGACACATCATAGACACATTTGTAAGCATGGCTTTGATTGTTTAACTGAGTCAAGGTCATTTACTTAAGGGCTAAGACCTTCAGATGGACAAGGTCTAATTGAGATACACTGAACTATACAACCTTTCTTGCTTAAAGCATATGGGTAGGTTGACAAAACAAGATCAAGAGAGAACAATGTTTTAGTATTATTATAATTATGTATTATTATAGTACATGGTTTGGCAAAACCAGAAGGCTCCAGCCATTACTGAGTCTCTATTGAACTCTCTCTCCTGGAAAGAGGGAGCTTTTCCTCTGCAATGACTATGAAAGTGACAAAGGTCTTTTAGGGTGCCTTCTTCTCCAGGAAAATTGAAGCTTACTGGAGCTTTCTTCTCTTGAGTGACATTGGTTCACCGAAAAAAAATGGATTTATGAGTACTGAATACTGGTCTAAGATGACTCTGAAATAGATTTTTTTAAGGATTAATCATTAAGAGATGATTAACAGAAAATGAGACTAATATTCTCTTAAATTCCTCAAAGTGCATTTTTTTATAGGGTATCACTCATATTGTACTTTACCTGTACTCTAGTCTGATGTTTTGCATCCATGTACATACTTCCCTTACAGCAGCATGGAAGAAAGCACTAAATAAATCATCAGACAGGCTGAGCAAGAATTTAAAATCAGTTCCGATAGCTCCTGGGAATCCATGGGACAGTGGAAAACATTAATTTTTAACTCTTCCACTGTATATCAACAACAGAATTTTTACTGAATTTTTTCCTACTTCTTTTTTGTTCCAGTCATATACAAGATGAAATGCGTGCTTTTTCTCAGCAATTATTGCATTTGGAATTCATTATGTTTGCCTTAAAATACCTAAGGCTACCCATTTTGTCCTTATCGTTGTCTTAGCTCCCTCTCTCTGTAACAGAAATGAAAGATCGCTGGGCCTTTCCATGCTTCCTTACTCTCCACAAACACCCTCTCCCTTGGGGTTGTCTCTGACGGGATTAGTCCTAAGATAAGAACACGAGGTAGAAATTTCAGGAGGAACTGTCTGGATGTTCACATCATGAATGCATTCCAGAGATAGGTGAGCTGAGATGATTTCAATTGACTTTGGTACACATTGGCCTGCAAAAAGGTATAAAATGCTGCTGGAGATTGGGCCAACCAGGAAAGCTGGTTTCAAGAGGTGGCCGGCAGCTTCCACCTAAGCAGATTGCCCCTTGCCTTGACAGAGATGCCTGCAGGGTACATCCCCCCAAAGATGGGGAACACTCACTTTTGGGCATGTGAGTAAAAGCACTAAGATTTGGTCCCATATAGAGATAAAATCCTAAAGTAGCCAGGTAGGTGCCTTGCTACTTTGTGACTGAATTCTATAAAGCCGAAGACTGCAAACCTGCATTTTTCTAGTGAAACCTGCATTTTTCTAGTGAAACCTGCTTGTATTATATACTGTATTAACAGTATTTAGATATTTTATTTGCAAAAGATCTAATCATACTTATCCACAGATGAAAGTTTTATCTCCACTACTCTGCTACACTGTACCAGGTATGAAAAGGACATTTGGTATTTTCTTTCTACGCTACCAGTGAAAGAAGCAGAAGAAGACTGGCCTGAGGTAAGAACCTTTGCTTTTATATGGCTAATGTCAAGCTAAAAAAGCTTCCTGTGAACCCGTAAGTGCTACATGCTTTAATTTTGGTGATTTCTTAGTGGCATTTTCCCCTGTGATCTTAGAACATCAGTATTAGCTCAGTGTGTTAAATTGTATATGAAAGCCTTAATTCCATACCCGGATGCATGACAGTTTTCTTTCTGGTCATAGTATGCAACTTGGCTATATTTATGGCATCATAAAGAAGACTAATTGTAAGGGTTGAAGATTTTGAAAATCCAAATGACCAACTTACAATCACAATCTACCTGGGACGTTACTTCAATGTCTAATATATATATTAAGAAGATAAATTGAGAAATGCACCTCAGATACATAATTTTTGAAAACTTCAAAATTTACACATTTTAGAGACAAAATATTTTCTTTTTAAATGTGCAAGTTTCTAATTTTATCACCTTTTATAAAATGTTAGAAATATTTAATAAAAATGAGTGAAGATATTAAGTACTGTTAAATCATGACCTTGTGTTGGTGTGGCTAAGCTAACAAGGTGCTAATAAAATGATCTAAATAAAAGGATATATACACAACTGACAATTTTAATGAGCCTTGACATCTGGAGAGAAAATACCTGCATCTTCATTGGAGGGTGGTTTATGGATAAAGTTTACCCTGATCAAAACTGCACATCTAAATAGAAAACACTGTGATTAATTTGCCAAGCTGACTCAGAAATAAATATTTCATAGGAGAATTATCTATTAATACATTAATTATTTTGTTTTATTTATTTATTTATTTATTTAAGTCTTTCTGCTAAATTACAGTATTCTTTCCTAGGCTTTTACTTCTGTGGCTGTTAACAAAGTTTTAATGTGTATTCATCACATAAATACAGACAAAAGAAAGTATCAGGTAGCTTTTCCAACCTATCCATCAATGGTCTAATATAATCTTTATTTAAAACTTACAAAAAGTAAGTCTGCAGCAATTAGGCAAAGTACAAAGGCCTCTTTTTACTGGGTGAAATTAATTCTACACATAGTACCAAGGTCTTACTTAATTCCTGAAACAAGACCTAAATTGGACAATAGTGTAAATTAGGATAGGATCTGATTAACTAAAGATTAATGAGTTATCTCATTGTTAGCTTTAAGAAATGCTTTCTTTCCCCATTGGGCTTGCATTTGTTAGTGTAAAAACATAAATAATGGATATAGGAGTTTAGTTTGTTCATTTGTTTTACAGAAAAACGCCCAAACAATAGCAATAGTATTAGAATTACACCATCACCTAAATTACATTTAGGTTTCACAGCTTCTAAAACGTGTGATTGTTGGTGGTGCAAATACTGTGTGCTCATTTAAAGTCCCATATAAATCAAAATTTTCATAAATTTTAAAACAGAAGTTACTGATACTCTCTGGGGTTTTTTATTGTCTTTTCTGTCTTCTATCTCATGCTTTGTCCTTGAAGCTATATAGGGCAGGAATTGCTTTATACAGCTCCTAACACTAATGGTGGTGTGATCTATGCTTTGAGGTGCAAGTGAGATGAATATGCAGTTCTGCCCTGTTGATAGTTGGGAGACAGTAAGAAAAGAATTTCCTGCATTTTTTTCATTGCTTATGTTTCTGAATTTCTGATAATCTCTAGTTTATCTCTATAAAGAGGCACATTGCCACTCTACACATCCTATGAATTCAAAGCATCATAGGACCCCTTTTCCCAGAAGCAGAAGATGAAATTGACCTTTAAATCAATTTTTTAAATATGTATCCCTCTGGTTTATAGTTCTCCCCAAGAAAGGTTGATACAGATTACTCTTTTTCTCCACAGTGGAATATTTAAATGCATTTCCAGATGTGTTATATATTATCTTCTAGAGCTATAAATTAAATATTTCTACAGCCTATTCACTTGCATTTAAATTCCCTTTGTCTTACTTGCCTAATATACATAAGATATGCATATTTACATGTTATTATTTTATTTTACTAGTATGTTCTATAGGAGATTTCTGGATAAAACATTTGAAACTACAAACTTGATTTAAAAGTATGTTCAATTTTGAGTTTGCAAGTGTTGTTTACTTTTCAACATATAGCCTGTGGAAAATCCAGTCCTAAAGACAAAATGGATTGCTGCTGAAACAGAAAACAACATTTTTCTTTCAGTCTCTTTGATTTTTCCATATCACAAAATCAAATTTCTTGTTTAAAGCATCTATCCTTTAGTTTATGTTTGATAGGCAATTATTATTATCAAAGAGGGAAAATCTCATGAATTTAAAAAATAAAACCCAGGAAAATAATAAATATTTTACTATACTAACTGAATAGCATTTGAGTATAATATACCGAAGACCTTCAAAAGCCTTCACACACTTCATTTTTCTTTCTCAGAGTGGATATGTCATATATTTTCTGTGAGTATCTGGTTTTTCTTCCATAAGAGTTTCATTTTCTTTGGAAGCTTGTTTGGTTTACTTCACAGTTTTTAGCTGGTTTAGCAATCTCATATGTCACCTGTCTTCTGTAAGGAAAGCCTAAAAATATTGGGGTTTTTCAGACTGGAGAAGTCTTAGTGTTGCATCTCATCATTAACTGCAGCACATAAGCCTAATGTAGATTTTACATAAGCCTATTGTAGAGAGAGAGGTGTTTTAGGAAGGAAATATATTTTAGCTTTATGCTAATGATACAAATGTAAATTGGTCAGCAGACCTCTTCATAGGGCTCCCCATTTTAATTTGGTTGATACATAAGGCCTTATCAGAGAGAGATAAAAACAATTCTTTTCTTATTTCTACCAAATGTATTATTTCTTATTTATGGGCATTCTTATTTTCCACCTAATTCAGTACCATCACTATTAAATTCCAGGATTTAGTTCTTAGTATCTTACTTTTAACCAGACAATAGTAACAACTAAAATTAAAAAAAAAAAAAAAAAAAAAAAAAAAAAAAAAAAAAAAAAAAAAAAAATTATTAAAAAAATCTCCACCTTTATCTTGGACATTAGATGTTTACCTATTTCTCCCTATGGGAAAATAAAATCATAATTACAGGAATGTTACACTAAGTGATTTTAAAAACGATAAAGACTTAAAACAGTGGGAGAAGGAAAATAAAGAGACTGTCAGCATACTGATTTAAGACTGGAGTAAACTCAAACAAGGTGTTAGGAAATGAAAATCAGTTAAGCATATTATAGCATTAAACAATAAGATCGTTAACGTGTTTTTGAAACATATAGCAATGACAGAACTTCATGAAACAGGAAAGATTTCTTTGAATTTAGGTTGCATTTAATGAAATTTTGTAAATTAAGAGAAGAATTAATGTAATGAAGAAAAACAAGATAAATTATTTAAAGAGCTATATTGCCATTAGAGCTGCTTCTTGACATTAGACTCTGGACATTAGTAAGGATTTCAATGGAAGAGACTTCCTAGAAAGGTGGTTGATGCCCCAAGCCTGTCAGCGTTTAAAAGGTATTTGGACAATGTCCTTAATAGCATGATCTAAATTGATCAGCCTAGAATTGGTCAGGCAGTTGGACCTGAGAGTCAGTTTTGGCTCCTTTCAACAAAATAGTACTCTTCTATTCTATTCTGAATTGGGGGGGAGGGAGGTGGGAAGTTGTTAAAACCCACAAGACTTCCTTTCAGAACATATAAACAGGCTATTTTAAAATAATTTCAATGTAAATCAGCAAATTTCTGCAGATATGTCTCACCATTATAGGTATTTGTTTCTGGGTTAAGGACATTGTGGCCCTCTTTGGAGAAAATATTTAAAGCTGAACTGAGTTGGAGGGGGTTTTCAGATTGTTGAAGCACTAGGTTTTATCAGAAAATAGGTGTTTTAGGGAAAATGTGAGAAATGTGGGTTTTAGTATGAAATGTTTTAGTAGCAGAAGTTACTAGAAGTAACTATTAGAAATCTGTTAGAATAATAGAAGTGATTTTAATAATAGAAATTACTGTTGATTCATCTTTCCCCTGTGACATGATGAACCAAGAGATAGTCTAATTCTTCTATCCTAGAGAACTATCTCAGTTCAGCAGCTATTCCTGATTTATACAGATATCCAAAAATTATGAATCAAGTCATGACACAAAGTAATGTATGAAATAGTTGGGAAAAGATCATTTGAAACACTGTATTCTTACAAATAAAAGGCAATATTCCCTAGAGAAACTAAATACATGTGGTAATTGTGAAAGTTTGGTCAGAAAAGAAGGATGCTATCTTTTAAATTTCTCCCTCTGCTTTAGCAGCCTTATGGCAGCAGGGCTATTGTTTCTGATGATTGATATTGCACACATGTCAGACAGAAGTAGCATGACAGTTATGGATCTATTCTCTTGTTCACATGATGATATTAGGAACTGCAGGAAAGAAAAAAGAAAAATATAATGCGTCATTCTCCTCCTTGACCAGACTTAGAAGTCTGTGAAAGGGCCCAAATGATGACATATGCTGTTAAGAAACTTTTTCTTTTTTATAAGTATTCAATTACTATCCAAATACTGTTTCCAAAACTTCCACAGTGACATAGCTTCTAATTTCCATGGAAAGTATCAGTCAAGCATTTTCTAATCTTATATCAAAGAGGGATATCAAACTCATAATGGAAACTGAAAACATTTGATACAAGCCTGCATTCATCATGAGTAAAACTTCATTTATTTTAATAAAATTTGAAGAATATTCACATACTTTTCTAGTATCTGTTCTTTTTGTGTGAAAACGCCCTTTTCTTGAAAAGTGTAATCTCTTTTTGCAATATCCATACTTCTCAAGAGAAAGATTCTTTCTTGACATAAGTACTTCTTGCATTAAAAAGCCCTTTTCCTGGTAACTACACTTCAAAGTAAAGAGAAAGCTAAAAAATTCAGCAAACAAGTAGTACCAACAGAACACCTGAGAGCAGCTACATTCATCTCCCAGTTTTAGATGGATAATTCCATATTTTAAAAATTTCATGCATTACTGAGTCAAATATTAATTGATTCAACCAGCATCTCTACTGTGCATTCATCCTCAAAGAGGTAGATTGGAAAATGATTGAGATTAATTCCCTGGAAGATTACAGAATCTAGCAACTCTCTACTTTCTAGCTCCCAAGGAATAAGCCTTACATTTAGACAGTTATACAAGTTGCTTGAAGTCAGTCTGTGTGACTAAACTATGTGTGAGTAATAAAAAATGCTTAAAAAACTAAACAGCCCAAAGCAAAACAAAAATTAAAGACAAAATAAAATAATAAAAAAAACCAGCAAAACAAAACAAGAAAAAAAGACACCCCCCCAAAAAAAACTTTTGACTTCTTTTCAGATGGAAATAGTATGTAAGAATGATATGGATGGGAGGATTCTGAGAACTGGAAAAAACAGAATTCAGCCTAAAATGCAATGCTTTAATACCAGAAAATATTATATATGAATTATTGATTTGAGTCTAAAATAATGAATCCTACAGTCTTCAGCAGGCATATTTCCATTTCACTGAAAAAGATTACATAAGAAATGATCATAAAATCGTAAGAATTAGACGTTAATAAGATATAACTAAATTAATCTTTCTCAGTCACTGCAAAATAATTCTATATTCTTCTCATCAAAAGCTTTCTAATGTTTCCTGCTCTGTTTAGAAAATAATGACACTTTCCTGATTCTGATTCTGATAATCACACTTCCACTGTCAAGCACAAAATTAATTGAATACATGCAACATTCACATCAGGTTTTTAGAACTATGTACATTTCTCCTAATGTACACACATTAATAAAAATGTGTCCTATTACTACTGATTATACTAGACTTCCTGAGTGGTTTTAATTGGACTATTTTTTTAATGAGAAGTTCTGTTTCCACTTTTCTGCTAAAAATCAGTTCAGTAACTTAGAGATATTTCTACTGCCATAGTAATTTAACAGTTCAAGACTTCTTGACATATTGTCTTGCTACTTCCACTCATTTGAGTCTGTTATATTTACCTTTTTTTCTTTTTGTAAATAAAGACTATCAGGGCAGCCAGTAATTTTTGCTATTCAATTTACCAATGCTTTTAGCATAATTAAATTCTTAAATTACTATTTGATTTATGTGTGCTTTGAACATTAGACAATTAAGTGCTCTGGAAAGTAAACTGATACCAGTAATTAAAGGATGGGATTTTGTTCAGGTAAAACCATCAATAGTACTGGAAATGGCTCAGCAAGTTGCACAGGGGAACATCTTAAATGTCACCATTCTGAAATTAGACCTAAGAAACCATCTGAAATGGTCATGCCATATCAAAGTTAAATGTTTCACAGTGTTCCCATATTGCCCAGAAGTTTCTCAAGGACCATAAATATTTTAAGGCATCATTTTGGATGAGGTAGTTTAAAGGTATTTCAGGTGATGGTATTGTGACAGCAGCACCAAGGCACATTGTTACAGAGTTTATCAACAGAACTATCAACAGAAAAATTAAAAGTTCATTCAAAATATTTCTGATAATTACACACACTTAATTTAGCTCCTTATGTAGTTGAGACAGACATGCTACCATTCATGAAAGATGTACTTCAAATACAGTTAAAAATATTCAGACTATTTTTTCTCTAATAATTTCTTAGTTTTAACAGTGTTTCCACATGACAGTGTCCAGAGTTGTAGAAATAAATAATGATTAAAAAATAAAAGCTGGATTGCAGTATTTTTTGGTGACTGGTGTGGCTCTTTTGGTGTTTTGGGTTTTTTTTTTGTTGGATTTTTTTGTTTGTTTCTTTTTTTTTAAAAACAGTACTGGATTGTATGCAACAGCAGATAGAGCTCACCATTTTCTTATTTTGTTTTGGGAATGTGGGTATGTTCGTGCATGCATGTGTGTGCAAGTGTGGGAGAAAGGTGGGAGAAAGATGTGACAAGTTGTATCGCCAGGGGGCTTTTTCTTCTCCAATCTCCATAGTGACTGACAGCTAGTTATTTCAACAGATTCAAAGGAGCACTGGTCTTCACAAGTTTAATATATCTCACGCACCAGGGAAGGCATTTTACTGCACGTATGGCAGTTCTGACAACTCCTTGAGATACTATCCTGTTGAGAACAGACCACTTTTAATGCGTGCAATGCCAGACAAGAATAGCTCTGTAGCCCAGTTTTTAATATACTTGATTCTTAGACAGCAAAAATAATTGCCAATATACTGGCTACTGCATAAAAAACAGATTGTGATTTTCGCAAGTGTTTTCTTGGTTTAAAATTGAAAACTAAGAAAGAAAAATCACTTCGTATTTATTGACTGAAGCTTTGTTACTGTAAATACCCCACCTTGAGCATTTGTGTGGTACTAAAGAGTTATTCAGAGCTGTTACAGTCCTGAAGTCTCCAAGAGTGGTGTCCTTATTAACATTCACACTTGTGTGCTATTCTGTGATTTGAATAAAAGCAGTAGAATTTAAATTCTATTAAATTAATTCTTCTCCTGAAAGAAATTTAAGACCCCTTCATGCCTTTAGTTTAAATTTAAATGTTCAGGTTCAATGAAAAAATAATTTTATTTGCAGAATGAATCTACTGTGAACAGTCTATTCTACTTAATATGACTTTATGTACTGAACTACTCTACTTTTAAAGCTAGAAGGAAGTGACTTCATGCATTAAGTTTGGACCATCTCTACATGAAGGAAATAAAGGCTCAAATAAAGTCATTCTGGATCTGACTCTGCGCAGATCACACAGATCTGAACAAAGAATTTACACTGTGATTAGTATAAAACACACTTCTCATTTACAATTAAATATAGTGAATAAAAATCTGTTATCACAAAAACCCATTTAGGTCATGGTACACAGATATTAAAGTTTCAGAATATAATAAGAATTCACAAATCACTTTTACTTCAGAGCAGTTTCATTTCAAACTATACATTGCCTTCAGTACCACTACTTAGAACACTGGGAAAGCCTGACTCACTATAGGTCTGCAATTTTAATAAAATAAGATTTTCTTTTCATTTTGCAATGGCTGACTTGCAAAGGGACTGTGATTAAGAATGTTTTAGGATAGGCAGGCAAAAAAGCAAACTGCTCTATTCATCTAAGAGAGAAAGAACATATTTTCTGGTACTTTTTTCGAAGCTCTATTCAAAATAATTCAGCATTCATTAATCCATGCAAGGCAACAGGCCCAACTGACACAGAACAGAAAGCTCAAACTGTATATAAGTCAATCAACCGTAAAGTGTACAGTTGAGAGGAAAATTACTTTCTTAATTAAAACGAATTAGGAAGTCAAATATATAAATAAAGCAGCTTTTATAAAGGAAATATCTCAATAATTGTAACGAAAAAAATTCCAGTGTACTGATAATGAAAATTTGGAGGGGTGGTACAATTTGAAATACTTTGTAACATATACGCCCTTCCTGTTACAGATGGAAATTGTAATCATCAAGAGTGTCATAGAAAGATGTAATATGCAGTGAAAACTTGATGCTCTATTAATCTCAGAAAAGATGTAGAAAAGTATTTTTCAGCATACTGTTAACACTTTCTAATAATGATCAGAATTGTAATACCACATTTTCCAAATGCCCTGAATTTTCCTGGTGATTGGGTCAATTTTCCTATATAAGCTGCTCTATGTATGTTTGTCTAATATTAAAAAGTGGATACAAATCTCTGGGTGCAATTGCATATACAACTTTTGTTTGTTGATGTCGACTTTGACATCTGAAATTGTACATAATGTGTATATGTAAAAGTTGGTATATAGGTTGTGTAACCAAAAATATGAGCATAAAACTGTCAACACTTTTTTTTTTTTCCCACATCCAAATTATCATCCATATGCCTAATATATTTTCCTTTTATCTTCCTCCAGGCTTCAGGCTAAATTTGGTTCTGCTTGGCAGATACCAACAAATGTGTGAAAAGCAATAGAAACATTGTGTAATAACGACAAGAGAACAAAGCTATTGAAATAGTTATCTAGAGCATTCTTCCAGAGAATAAAAGATCCTTAATTAGCAACTATCAGGATATTTCTTTGCTAGAGATCATATATTTTGCCTTTAAATGCAGGTCATCATGTTATAATTTTGACATTCAGTGCTAAAATATCTCAATAGGTGCATTTTTTACATTAAAAAAACAAAAACAAAACCAAAACAAAACAAAACAAAAAAACCCCCCACCAAAACAAAAAGCTTTTCTTAAAAGACAGACCTGACCCTGGCAGAATGAAAAGCTCAGAAACCCCTTCATATTTGACTACAAGTACAAAACTAAAAATATTTGCATTCCTTCAGCATGATAATGCAGGTATTGTTCTCTAAAGAATCCGTAATTGTGAAAACATTATGATGAAGAAGCATCTCTGGTGTTTAATTACTAATATCTGCTTAGATGAGGTAAATCTATGAGAAAATATTACTCCTGATAGCATTAATATTGTTATATGGCTGTTGGGGTTTTGGGGTCACTCTACATTATATGTAGCTATACTGAAAAAGAACCCTTCAGAATCTGAACTCCATTATGCTTTTAAATTTTATGACTGCTGTATGTGACCTCTGTATCAGTTGCTTTTGAACCATGTTGTATTTTGAACCATGTTTAATAAGTGACAATAACCCCAATTAGGTTTCTAAGACGTAGAATATAAACCTAATTTAAATGCATTTTTTCACTATTCTGAAGTGCCTGACCTCAAGAAGCAGACTAATGCACTCTGGACGCAACCTTTGCACACCCTTTTACTTAGTCTGATTTAAATCAGGAGCAGAAACAAACATAAATGGAGTTCACCAGTGTAAGACCTATGGAGAAATCAAGGCCATAGCTTGCATACAAATCTTCACAGGAAATCATTATGCAAATCATTTGTAGATTACTCAACCTGGACATTAAGGGGTTTTTAGCATAAAAAGTTTAGGCCACTATATTGTTATAAACCTATAAGAAAAAAACAGAAAAACAGTGTGAAAACCTATGCATGGCGGTTGAGTGTGTATATGTAGAGAGAGAGAGACAGAAGTTGAAACATACTCATGGCTAATCACATATTGATTTAAGTAAAACAAGTAACTAAAGTTAGAGGAGCTATGTGTACATAGCTAAGGACTAACACTTTGTCTAATAAGAATAGACAATGTTACGGCTAATCCAGTTTTCTCTTGGTTATGTCCATCCTCTACTCCATCCTTGAAAACCAGTGGTCACTGTGTCTAAACTTAATATTCATATAGTCTATAACTGTACTAAGTTGAAGATATTGCTAATGTCACTAAGCACAAAACTACAAATGCATTTCCCTCCAAACAATACCAACTTTCAGCCATTTCAGGAGGTTTCCAGCATGTCTGCTTGTTGTCTCTTTAATCCTACCTGAGGTGGTTTTTTAAGCATGAGAGCTTCTCCTTGGTGCTGTGATGCCCAGTCCCAGCTGATCTTTAACTGAGGGCAAAAGAGTGGGCAATAAGCAGCAGAACCTCTGTGATTCAGTGCATGCCAGGATGAAAGGTACCTGACGTAGCAGACCTTCTTTGAGAGGGAGGAGGACAGGCAGCAGGGAGAGGAAGATAGAAGGAAATGCCATCTCAAGCTTCTGAAACCTTGAAAGAAATGAACATCCTGCTGATGTCTTTAATAGTTCATAACAACAGCTGTCTTCCACTTGTGAATGTTTCCTATGATGTGGCGCTTCCTCATATGACATTCTTCAGTTCCATCTACCTCTTGTATTGCTTCACACCTCACTGCACCACAGGAGGCATCATATTGCAAAAAATTCTTCTCTTGTGAAGTGCCTAAGCACCACAGGAATAGTTTTTCTCTCTCAGAATGAAAAGAATCTTCATTGCATATTGCAGGTTTGGGATCTTTTTTTTTGGTTGTTTGTTTTTGTTGGTTTTTTCCCCTTTGTTTCATTTGCTTGTTTGTTTGTTTTCCCCAAAAATATACCAGTAACCATGAAAACTACCTGACATCGTTAACAGAAACTAACATTGTAACAGAACTCAGTTAAATTGCCACATACATTATGGTGGCACTTTGCTGCATAATTTTTATCTAATGTGCTTTTAAGTACATGAGACTTCTATATACATATATGAGCATACATAGATATCAGGTACACTTATGATGCTGTTTAAATGAAAAGTATACACAGAAATATATGCATCTAAAATTATAAAGGTGTATATATATATATATATATATATATATATATATATATATGACGTTATCTGATGTTTTTAATGCTCAGTGTTTAACACTGCAAATACAAACATCAATCTAGAGATAGCCTTTGGATTATTCTGTTAAGTATCTCACTGCATTTCAGGCGTATTTTTTGATATTTGCTTTCTTTACTGTTCATTGAAGGGTAAAGTACAAAGAGTTAGACAGATATACATGAACCAATTTTATGATCTCAAAAGCTCCAGTGACTGCTGAGTAGATATTTTTCCCATTTGATCAAACAATCAGAAAAATTGAAGGCTCAGTCCTGCAAATGGTTAGACATATGAAGAATTTTACACCCATATGTACCTTCTGGTGATATTATTAAATTTCTGGAAGTTAAATTTTTCAGAGCATGCAAATACAAATATGAGCAATGTAATAACTATTAAAAGCTTTTTTTTTTTGCTATAGATATGCTCTTTAATTATATATTTTATTTGACAACAACCCATTTAAAAACATTCTATTATAAAACATTGCTTGGCCTTTTTTTTTTTTTGAGTATGGCATTTAAAAAAGCTATTAAAATAAATCTTAAAGGATTATTTAATTCATTATATAAACTATTTTGAACCCTAAACAACATAATGCATTGGTAAAAAATCCATTGCTATAGCTTGCAATTATGAGAGGACTGTGCGTAAAATGTGTATTTTACAATCTTAATTACTCTGGTATAACAAACTTTAGAGTATAAAGCAGGGCATTTTGTAAGAAAGCATTCAGCTGTTTCTAACAGTCTAGATCAACTATTTGTTTACAACAGATTTTGTCAGGTTTGTTTTTTTCTTCTTTTGCAAAATTGGTGATACATGTTCAAATTTTGAGGCTTTTGACAAAGGCTTTAGTTCAATATAAAACTAGATCAGTTGAATGGCTCTCCTCTTATTTTAGTCAAAGTCATGTTTTGTTTGTCAGGAAGATTTTTATTTAACAAATTCTAAAACATATTTGAAAAATTGTACTTTCCCAGGAAATTGATGTGGGTTTATTTTTATATTGAGCATGCCCACAAAAAAAAAAAAAAAAAAAAAAAAAAAAAAAAAAAAAAAAAAAAAAAAAAAGAGGAGGTGTATTCACCTCACTTTCTAATACAAAGTTGTTATTTCCTATTATAATGGTTACAGATACGCCAATAAAAACATGTTTAATGGAAATAATGAAAAGTATTGTAGCACCCAGTAAAGTCTTACAAAATATTTATTAGTGAAGAAATACGATACAAAAGATTTTAAAGGTCAGATCCTACAATGCTTTGCTGAGCAAGGTGGAAGTCAGAAAAGAATGCAGAATCTGACACTAGCTAATTTATTTCTATGAGATGGATGTGTGATCTCTGTATTGCATTAGTCATTTACGTCCAGATACTTAATGGCATAAAACTTAACCATAAGTTTCCTTTTTAGTAACTGTCATTTAGCCCTTTATTTATTAAATATATATGTATTAAATAATTTGAAGTTTACAGAAGACACTGAAAAAAACTTTGTTGCTTAGCAAAAGTGCACAGCTTTCTTTGGGTGTTTGGCCTGCCTAAGGACTTCAAAAACAGGCCTTAGGGAAGATCTAACAGGAAACCTATTAAGTGACCATGAGATCACACACTAATCCTACCCTTAGGATAAAATGTAATCCTATCTTTCAACTGAAGTATTAAATTCCTCCTTGCCTGTCATCAGCACTTGCATAATTACTTCTTTCTTAGTTGTGTGTGTGTGTGTCTAAAAGAGACTGTGCAATACCATGCTTAATTTATCAATAGCTCCAAGTCCAGGCACCAGATTTCACATCCTTAACTTTTTCGGTTTTTTTCTCTTACACACATCAATGACCCATTCTTTGTGAAGACAGTTTAACCCCTAATTCAACTCATTATGTCAAATTACACTGTAACCTATGTTTATGACATAATAATGATTTAATTAGAAGTATTAAGAATGCAATACTTATATTGAAAACTCATATAAAAGAAAACAAAAGTAATTGGCTGTTAACTTCAGCGGTTGTTTTCCATATCTGTCTGTAGCTTTCTGGAACCACTCAGCCAAATTATTTTTACTTATGTCAAATTCTCATGGGAGAAGATGTGAGATTTCTAGCCAGAAAGGTACATAAGAAAACATGGCACTTATTCATTCCACGCAGATTTAGTAATTTGCATATTTCAAGGTTCTACTGTAAGAAAAGTTTGTAAAATACTGTGTTTCTAGTAGAGAATGAGATCTTCTAATTAATTACATTCTAAAAGACTGCCTTCTTCCAAAACTGCTTGAAAGCTACATCTATGTAACACATGCATACAATATGCTGTTATTTCTTTGGAAACTCCTTTTATGAACTTTTTGTTCACGGATGACCCAGGCTACACTAAATATTTTATGCAGGTACAGTATGAAAAGTACATTATTTAAAAAGTGATGTTACATATGTTTTAGGTTTTGTTTTGTGAGGTTTGTTTTGGGTTTTTTTGGTGTTTGTTGTTTGGATTTTTTGTTGGGTTTTTTGCTTGTTGTTTTAGTAAGGTAAATATATTATTCAAATGAACGATACAGAGAATTTCTGTCTGGTCAATAATGCAGAACTTCATCTTCTGTGATTTTCCTGGTAGATTTAGTAAATATTTATTGAGTAAGACTAGAAGGATTCAGTAAGACTAGAACTGAATTTATTTAGTCCTGCAGTCTCAAATTTTTCTTTGAATATACAGCATGTAAATTCATCTGATTCAAAGACTTCAGTTGCTACATATTCTACTAGATATTTTTTGATGGTTCGGTATTCTTTGAGCTGCGTATTTTTCAGTCCCTTCTGAAAGTCTCTTGCTAGAGACAAACAAAACAGTCCAAGAGCTAATTTTTCCTCTTTGTTAAATAGGAAAATCTTAGAATTATTTTAAAAATAATAAATAATATAATTATTTTCTCATTCATCAATATAAATGATTGAGAAAACAGTGCTGGGTGAAAAACAATTCAGGCCTTTTCCTAGTATTACTAATACCTGCATTAGTTCTCATGTTTATTTTTTCTGGATCTATGTATGCTGTTTAATGTTTTTGTAGCTGAAAAATTTTATAGGAAAGTTCCCTATATTAAAAATACCAGAACATGTGGGATAATGCTTAATCTCAACTGGAATTTCAGGTATACAAACATCAAATCCTGTCCTCCACATATCACAGCAATCAGCTCAATATGTAAATTGAACAAATATGGAAACATACAGAAAACACTGACAGTAATATCAGGCTTTCTCAGATAGAAATTAAGAACTAACCAGCTAAAGGATACAATAACTATAGAAGATTACTTTTATGTCCATGCTATATTTTTCTGAAATTATTTTAATTATTGCACTCAAACCATACAAATCTGAGCTCCAAAATATGTGTACACAACATATTAATTATGAAAGTGGTATCAGTAATTAGATTTACTGTAACTAATGTTCAGATCTTCAGAAAAAAATTACAAAAATCTGTTTGGATTAAGACAAACAGAAATCTTAACCAAAATCAGTGTTATTAACACTAAAATTAATTAGGACCATGTGCCCCTTTAAAATCATACTTTCTTTTTAAAGTTTGCAATCTGTATATGATAATATTCATTTCCTGTCTTAAACCACTGGGAGTATTGCTGTGTAAGTTGAACAGTTACACATTTCAGTGGCAGAAGTGATGTTTGAATGCAGCTTTTATTAGCTTCCTAAGTGCCCAGTGCTGTTCCCATTGGCAGTGCTCCCATTGACTTCAGTCAGGGCAGGAACGGGCCCTAATTTTGTAAGGCACTTTAGGATCCTTTGGGAATAAAGGTGTTAGAAGAATACAAGCCATAATTATCAATTAGTTGTCAACAAAGCACTCTCACAAATATCTCCCAGGGTCACAGAACATCGTATCTTAATTTCATATTTCAGTTTGCTGAAGCAATTTTAATGCTGCTACTGGATTATTATTTGTCCAGACTCTGGGACACTTTGTGACACCATAACTTCCAAATTTGACATGAAGAATTTTGATGCCTGTGTAACAGGAAGAAACAAAAACAAAAACACCATCAAAAAAAACAATCAAAGAATTTTTGTAAGATAAGATAGATCAAAATGCCTGTCTCTCTTCTGACTCTGCTGCCCTAACTACAGCTGAAACGTCCTTTCTATATAAGAATCTGACATCAAAGGTTGAAAGGCTGTACATATCTAAAAAGATACTTAAAAGTTTAAGTTTTAGCGATATTCTATGTATTAAATACCCTATGTTCTCTATGTTTTTACTTTTGCATCTCTTCATTTAGACAGTTAAATTGAAATCTTTGATTTAACTTCTAGTACCAAAAATACTTGCTTTAAGAGTCTCTACCCTGAGAATAACTGCTTCCTTCTCAGTATTAACAATGTTAATCTGACAATGTTAATCTTTTCAATATTTAAAATGAGAGGTAAACATAAATTGACCATATTCTCAAATCATGAACTCACTAAAATGAGATCCTTTTTTTATCTCTGTGGTCATTTAACTTGTTTTAACATGGAGAGGTCCAAGGCCTCTTAGCAATTGTTCATTTACCCCCTAAAAACCCAGTGAGTCCCAAAAATAGATATGACCTGATTTTTACTGAGCTTAATGAAAACAACAACAAAACCCTATTCTTATTGAAGTGTTTGAATGACAGCTATCTGACATCTTTATAATTCATTCAAATCCTGCAATCTCTACTCAAATAAAAACAAAACCTACCCTGTTATAGAAGACAAGACAAATTGAAGACATTCAGAACCTATAGCCACTTATACATATAGCTTTACAGTTCAGATGACTGAATAAGTAAAAATATTCATAAACCCTCCTAGTACCTTTCTGCCTTTAGGCTTAAACATTATTAGGCTTAAACATTATCACTAACCTTTTCTAGCCAGCAACATTCAATAGAAAACAAAAAACAAGCATTTCAGAAACTGAACTAGTTTTAAGTTTGAAGATCCTCAGGCCTTTTCAAACATACCAAAATGCTCTCTGATACACACACCTAATTATATATTTTCTACATGAGTAAATGCAGAAAAGACCTTTTCTTAGGAAGAAAATACTTTTGTAAGAGTAACCACAACCCTGACGTGTTCAGAAACACTTCCTTCTACATTAGACAAATCAGAACTCAGATTAAGTATTGGCATAAGTCTGTATGTGTCAGACATATACTTAAATTCCAAATTACAAACATAAAAGTATGTAACACAAAAAATTCTGATGGAACCCAATGGGACAACTCACATAAATCAAATTTTCACATGTGGAAGTAGTCAGAGAATCAAAATCTACTTTGGTAATTTTGTCTTTGTTGCTGTGTTAAATGATTTTCTGTCTGGGTTGTGAAGTAATATTGAGTTTTGAATAAATGGAACATTTTTGAGGCCTTACATCAACACACAGACCTAGAGATAAGGGTACCTAAGTCTAAGACAAACATAAAGGAAAACAGCTTCAGTATGTAACTGTAAATTGAAAATACATAGTGTTGATTAGACCAAAAATGGAAATTTTTTGGTATTTCACCACAGATGATTATATAGAGCAGTAAGTAATTCTCAAACTTTTAAGCAGCAAATGAGGCAGAAATAATACATACTTTAACGTTAAAGAAAAATAAATCTGAGATATTTGGACAATTGCTCATCTGATAAATAGTATTAAAATAGACTGATGAGATGGGGGTTTTCTTCCTCCATAATTAAAGCTCTGATTCTAACTGAATCTAACAAAAGCTTCTGAGTAATCCAAAAAGTCTTAATTACAGATAACAGTTGGTATATAAACTATACTGAAAATTATAGAACACAATCATTGTATAAAATTATGTGTGGATGAAAAAATACTACCCATCATAAATACATTCAATTATATCTCTAAACACTGGTGAATTTAGAATCAATATCTTAACTACTTTTCATATTTTTAGAAAAAACTTTTTGCAAGACAGTAGTAACTTTTTATTCTTTAGGAAAATGTATTCTTAAGGGAGGATTACTGTACATGTTAGTACAATATGCATTAGTAGACTCTTACAATTTAAAATTATTAAGTAATACATTGCATGATAAAACTAATAGATTCTACTGTTCAACATGATTTATGGCACATTGCCACTAACTTGTTGGAAGCTATTATTAGTCAGGCCAAAAAGTTAAAAAAAAAACATTTCAAACCAATCAGAAGCCGTCAATAGGGAGATCACTTTATTACTTCAATTACTCTGCTGGAAAGCTTCATTATATAAGCATTGTCTAATTATATGACAAATACTGTCTTTGAGACAAGGCGCATTTAAAAAAAAATTAACTAGGGGAAAAAAAATCAATCTGAACTGTGTGGTGCCCCAGACACACGCACATATAAATGCATGTTTATGCAGGTATGTATTTGTGTTAAAACTTTACATTATTGACATAAAAAATCCTACCTAAAATATAATTTTCTTTGACAGTCATGAGGATTTTGCTTAAGCTACAAAAAAGCTGCAAAACCAAACATGCCTTTTCATTGCCTTACAATGTAAGATTGAAGAGAGGAGAAATGTAGACCATGTGATTCTCCTTAGAAAATCAATAACTATTTAGAAGAGTACAATATTTTCTTTAAAAGAAATAAACACACTGAAGAACAATAGCTTAGATCCCTTTGCACACGACTGTGCTCTGTACTTAAAATAAAAAGCAGCCTTCAAAGCAAAGGCAGGCAGTTTGATTCACTAATGTGTAGGGAAAAAAGAATGACAAGGAAACATAAAATTAAAATAAATGTGTTACTGTTAGCTCTCTTTCAAAGAGTTATAATGTTTTTAAACATTAATATTATAAACTTGAAGAACCCATCAATATTCAGTGTTTAAAATAATTTCCACCACCAGTATTGACTGCAGTCCATGATATGTTTGGATGGAAGTAACCAAAAAAATCCACCCTTAAAAGACCAAGCAAAATTTAACCACTGAAAAAAATGAAACAACCTTAAGAAACAGCTAAAGCTGTAACTGATAGAAACGTTATAACCAGCTGAGATTTGAAATACCTTTGTAGCAGGGAATTTTCTTATGCATGGTAGGCTAATAAACAGTTTCTAACAGGAACAGTAAAACAAAAAAACAAACATACAGTATAAAGACACTACATGCTTCCAAAAACGGTAAAATCGATGGGAGAATTTTCATTCACTTCAAAACCACCTAATATACTGATTAGGCAATTTTTCCTTTGATGCACTTTTCATCATCACTAAAAGAAGATATTTATACTTGGGAATAAATGATTCAGCAGAATGTTAATTCTTTGAAAGTGGTTCAAGTTCTTTGATGTTAACGTAAGCATTTCTTACAAATCTGAAAACAGAAAAATGTACATATTCTTGAATTTTGAGCTTAATGTGAAGCATATTGTAATCTAGATATTTTTTCAGATGCCACCTAACCAGATGTGCAGCACTGTGCATCACTACACATAAACTCATGCAACCACATCATCACATCACCTATAAAGGTTGTTTGCATAGCTTAAACAAACAAAAAACCTAAAACTGAAAAATTAATAAATATTAGATAAACTTAATGACATTTTCAGTTCAACTAAGCAAACTGCCAACCTGAAGATGCTTTTAAAATGTTTAATTTTCCACATTTTAAAAAAGAATTTACAGTGATAAAATTGTTTAATGACTGAAGAGTACCAATGCTGAGAACAACCCTGCTTTCATTTTCAGCAGAAAGCATCTGCCACTGGGACTAACAGCTTTATTATAGTCATAACTAAAAAACTGATTAGCTCACCTAAGTTCAGCAGTTAGAAAGGGAACAAATTTTTGTCATTACTTGTAATAATTAATTGTATAATTAAACACTGTTATGAATTCAGTATTTTAAAACTAAATTCAGATATCTAAAAGAGAGACCTTGAGAACTCTTGTTTTTCTCAAAAATACATTTGTTCTGTGTCTATTTATCCATTTGATTGGACCAATTAATTGTTATAATAGTAAACTTACAGAAAGTCAATTTCAGGCCAGTTTTGCCGTGTGATATTATGTCAAATGTAAAAGGTAGAGGTTTAAAACACTGTAATATTAATGCTCCTCAATCCATATTCAGCCTGTTGAAAACTGGATTTGAGTCCAAACTTTTGTTCCTAGTAACCCCAACCCAAAATTTGTATAACTATATTAGAAAAGTTGAAACATTGTATGACTGGACTGACTTTTTGGGGATTACGTGGATATAGCATTGATCTCCCTCGTATGCTGTATGAGGAACTTTTGTTCATTCCAAGCCTAAAAGCTCTCACAACTCACATGGATATATTCTTACATCACAGTAAAGACAATTTTAATTGAAGAAATAAAAGTAGATAGAAGTGTAGACGTACATATATGTATCTATGGAGACATATATATGTAACATACACTTTCATTTATACATACACATATATATGTTTATTTTTTTTAAATACAGATGATAAAAAACAAGGTTAAAATAATTGAGTTGGTAATTAAACACTGTTTTCAGAAATTCAAAAATTGGACTGGACTTTTAGCTTTCAAGTTTGAAGACTTTAACTCTGTTTCTGCTCTAAGCAGTTTTGAATAAAGTTGATATGACGTCTGACAAAAGCAATCTCATACTTTGTCTCCCTCCTCAAATATAAACGTAAACTTTTTGCCACAGAATTGGTACAAAATTATCAAATGTGTTAATAATTTAGTGTTCAAAAAATCAGATATATTCTTGAAATCATGAGGAAAAAATCTATTACATGAAATATTGAAGTACACAATTATTATGTCAACCTTTTATTTTATCCTAGTCTGGACATTTTTGGAAGATCACCCAGAACCATGTCATGATATACAAATAGTAATCGTGTGTCCAGCCAAAGAAAAAAAAAATCATTTATGTTTGACATGGTTAATAGTGGCTTTTTGCAAAATTTAAAAATACTGTAAATATAAGCCTGCAAAATTGCAGCAAAAGTAGTTGCATCTTCCATGGCAAAAACACAAAAGGAACAACTTTTATCAATAGATATTTAATCTAATTCCAGGTTTCAGGACCAAATCCATAGAATTAAATAGAGGTATGTTGTCTGTTCATACGGTCCATCATTCTGAAGAGCCACATGTATATCTGTGGATGTAAACTGTACTTTCCACATAATCAGGACAATTTGGGTCCAAGATAAACTTTACAGTGCTGTATTACATCAGTGTTCAGTTAATTTGTCAGCAGATTGGAAATCCACGTGATTCATTTTGGAGGTACACAGCAAAACTACTAATGTTTATCATTACTGTATTCAATTTTTTCACTGTACAAAACAGAAACACTAAGAGAATGGCTTATTTTGACAAAAAGCCAGACTCACAAGAGCAAGGTAAATGTTTTTTCAAGTTTCCCAAGTCAGTGGAATCCAGTTGTGTACTTACATAACTAGAAGCAAAATGTGGCCCAGTAGCTGTAAGTTAAATAGTTTGATAACCATTTAATTACAAACTTCATTACACTTTATTTCTTTGTATATTGAATTAACTAGATGCCTCTTGTTCCTAGTACCTAAATGTGCCTTTTTTTCTGTCCTATCTCTGTTCTGTTCACTGTTTTAAGAATAAACAATTATTCTAAAGCATAACTGTGCTTAGCATTTCTGGAGTATCATCATACTGCTAGATATTCTGAAATGTAGCTGAATAATGAACAGGAAAAAAATTGCAAAGACTTGTAATATTAGGATACTATTTTACATAAATGGCAAAACACAAATATGTAAGACAGTATTGTGGGACTGTAAGGAGATCTGTGTGCTTGCTCGCTTTCAGCAAAACACATTGCAAAGCTTCTTAGAAGGGTCGGGAAAAACAAAAAGTGTGGCTGCCCCATTCAGAGTGCTGGTATCCCACCCACTTCTCTCACAGAAACACCTCATTTGTCTACTTCTCCATCCTCTTGTCACTCCTTAGCTTGAGGTCCTATCTTTTCCAGGGTAAGTGGATGCTGCAGAATAGAGGTACAAGTTCCCTACAATCAAATAATCAATAGAAATGTGACGACTGTTTGAAGGCTGACAGCTATGGAATTGTGTCTGCCATTCACTCTCTCTTCTTTCCCCATTTTTCTTGTTTAATGCCAGCAGTGCCAATAGCATTCTCAGTTCTACATAAGACAGCAAAAGATTTCAGCCTCTCTTCTAGTTTGGAGACGCTGTAATTCAGTATGCCAGTCTTTAACCTAATGAAAGGCTATTCAGGTTCCCTGGAGACACTGAGCAATATAAAGAACCTGCCCTCTAAAAATGAAGGAGCTCTTGTTTACCCTGTCCTTCAGGATGTAGTGCCTTAATGGACTCTGCCCCCTGAGAGGGAACCATATGCATTAAACAGACTCTTAAGTTTCTGTAAGAAACAACATGCTGGTCAGACATTTTAGCTCCAGCTAAATGGAGATCTAAACAACCTACAAAATCAAGATCTTGCCTTCGTATTTTTTAGCAACCACAATTAGCTATTCCTTCCATTCCAGATATATCTTCTACATTATTTAAATGATTAAAGCATAAGAAAATGTTTAGAAATTAAATACTGCAGAATGAAATTAAATATGCAGAATCAACTGAACATGTTTTCGCAACCTTAAGTGACCATTAAAATACTGGATGATAAAGATACATGCATTTAAAAAAAAAAAAAAAAAAAAAAAAAGGTGTGAGAATGTGGGCTCTAGAACTACCAAAGTGGAAGCTGCATTTATGTCAGACTTTTAACTGATGAGAGGACTGACATAACATCTGATGCTTCAAACTGTGTGTAGGAATGTCTAGAAATTACAGGCTATATCTTCTGGGACTAACCACTTGAAATTCAGCTCATTTTGTTAAAAATTAGATTAAAATATGAAACATGGGAAGGGAGGGGAGGGGAGGGGAGGGGAGGGGAGGGGAGGGGAGGGGAGGGGAGGGGAGGGGAGGGGAGGGGAGGGGAGGGGAGGGAAGGGAAGGGAAGGGAAGGGAAGGGAAGGGAAGGGAAGGGAAGGGAAGGGAAGGGAAGGGAAGGGAAGGGAAGGGAAGGGAAGGGAAGGGAAGGGAAGGGAAGGGAAGGGAAGGGAAGGGAAGGGAAGGGAAGGGAAGGGAAGGGAAGGGAAGGGAAGGGAAGGGAAGGGAAGGGAAGGGAAGGGAAGGGAAGGGAAGGGAAGGGAAGGGAAAGGAAGGGAAAGGAAGGGAAAGGAAGGGAAAGGAAGGGAAAGGAAGGGAAAGGAAGGGAAAGGAAGGGAAAGGGTCTCACTTATGTTTTGTTTCCAATAATTACATTGAGAAATCAGAATTCTCTTCCACTTTTTTTTGGTTCATTACAGAATTTTATGCACTTACACACTTTTGAAATAAAATGTGAGGCCACATGAGTAATTCAGTAAGCTCAACATTACTTGATCAAACCCCCCCTCCCCCCCCAAAAAAAAAGGGGGGAAATATCACTTTAATAACCAACCTAAACTAGTCTGATAACCCACCTAAAATAATATTCACAATTCTCAAAATAGGGTGGGTTTTTCTTCAAACAAATTATTTTATCTCTTATCCTCTTTTTGAATCAGAGGCACATCTCCCTTTGCCAATTTCCATTCCCATCTACTTTTTCTTACAATAATTATCCACAGATGATATATCATTTTAGCCACTAAGTGGGAACTCCTACTTCTATTGAAGTCCTCGTTCACAAATAGCCCTTTAAGGTATGTTTCAGGATGTTTACTGACTAAAGAATATTATTTTTCATTCTGTATTCTTTTTCAAGGATTTATCTTCAGGAATGCACTTTCTGTAGGTAATTGATGTCATTTAATCTATTTCTCCAGTAACGCAAGGGATAACTTTTTTTTTTCTACTGAAGGTGCGTTGTCAAAAAGATTTAAATTAATTCTTCTGGTTGTAGTGTAGACCATTAGAAAAATCCTTCATTAGCAGTTATTAAATGCATTTAGAACACATGGAAGCAGCAGTACTACCGACCTCAGAAATGGCAGTCAGAATGCAAACATAAACAGAATGTCAAGGGATTTCTTTCAGCTATTTCTTACAAATCCAAGCAATTCCTGCTCATTTACTCATTTGTGGATGCTGCCTCTTTGTGGCAGAATGCCATGCAAAATGTACCTTTCACACTAAGGACCTCATCCTATGTTTGTACTGACACCTATGCAAACTCATAAACATGAGTTTAGAATCACACAGGAAAGATATATATACACAAGAACAAAGTTTGCAGGAGCTTCTCCATCAATCCTTTCTGAGCTAGCCTTTCTCTGGCAAAGTCAGAGAGACTGAAAACTTCCTCACTTATACCCATTTAACAACAGCATGCCTCTACTGAGCTTAAATGGAAGAACCAGGCCACTGGTTTCAGCAATAGTTACAAAGGCAGGAATTCAAAGTTAGGGCTCCAAAACTGCACCTCAGGCAGCCACACACACTTCTCTCACTGGTGTCAATGGGAAGTCTGCAGGAGAGGGAGAGCAGTGAACAGAATAGCCATTTGTCTCATGTCTCTTTTGACAAAAGAACACTCCTCAACTCTGCATTTCCAACTGAAATAACACTCCGCTTACTAAACTGTCCAAGCTAAATACAGTCATGCTTGTTTTTTGTTTTTTTTTTTTTTCTTTTGCTCAGTGTGGGTGGCATAGAGGGAAGAACACATGCCAAGAAAACATTTTTCTTGAATTCCAACAGACCAGTTATACAGCTTTGTTTTTGTAGAAAGTGACAGATTGTACATGGGAAGGAAAAGCAGAATAGAACAGAGCCCTTTTGCAATAAAAGATGTACTAGTGAGTAACTCTGGAAACAATATTAAATATAATAACCTAAGGAAGAAAGAAAACACATGTGAAATATCACTTACCCTCTTCCATAAATCAAGAACACCTCAGTAAGGAAATGAAATGTAAATATAAAACTATCCTATTCAATATGTTGCTGAAACATATATCACTGTGTTCCTTTCTGACCCGTGTTATATATGCTGGTAATCACCACATGTCATGTTTCGGAAACAGAGAACACATTATGTTTTGCCTAGAAACGTTAGATTTTTTTTGATGAGCCTTAATTGCTAGCAAAGAGAATCCAACGTGCAAACAGATTATTTTGGCCAGAAATTTTAAAGTTCAGATACTCATTACTTCAAGATCTTACATTTGAAATATTTATCAAGTGTTTATTCAGAAACTATTAAAAAATCACATGTGCTGGGATACATATGAGACATCAGTTGTCCCATCTTACAGTGATGCTGTGTTTATGAATATCCTTCCCATTGCCTGCTGCCCAAAGGGGTAAAGACATTTTATAGAGATGTGTACAGTCCATCATTTGGTCTTTCAGGATGCCAGTAAACATGTGGATCTGTACAAGTGCAATTGTACTCGACTAAACAATCATAAACTGTCTCCAACAGTTGCAAAATCATTATATTTTGGTTAACTAATACAAAATTAATATAAAAAAAAGAAAAAATGAAACTGACAAATCAAAAATGAAAGTTTTTGTTTGTTTGTTTGTTTGTTTTACTGATAAAATGAATGCCTTCTACATGTCCCTCACTAGTTAGCCTAACCAGACTCCTGAGCAGGAGGTTGCTAAAAGATACATTTTTTCAATAGAGAAACATGATTTTTTTTTTTCCTATTGTGATCAGATTTTATGCCTCTGATTGTCTGTTAAGATTTGGTCATAACTGGCATTATCTATAGAGACTCAAAAGGTTCTTCTGATACTATAACCGATTTGGGAAAAAAGCTCTCACTGACTGTAGTGCAATACTTTAAAGCAATCCACTGACTTTGGACCCCATCCTGAGGAAAAAAAAAAAAAAAAAAAAAGAAACAAAAAAAAAGAAACACTTAAACATTCCAGTATTTTTTACTTGTAAAAAGAATTCTGCATCCTCTATCCTAATTTTTTGGACTTTTCACTAACTTTGCTCAATGAGTGAGTCTCCAGAACTACACACATTGGTAAAGTTGTTCATGTGCTTAAGTGCCTGCAGGATGAAGGCCTAAGCTGGGACTTCTTTCACAAACAGAGACACTCAAGTGAGTTAAAAATTTGCAAGATTAGGCCCTAAAATAGTGAAGGAAAGAGAAATGCTAATGTGCATATAAAAATAGGTGCTACAATAAAATATTTTTTTTTATATTTCATCAATAAGTTATTTTCACTAACCAGTTATGGATCATATATCTCTGCACTCTTTAATGATTTGTCCACATCTACAGTGATCCCTTTAAAGATCATAATATATTTTTTTTTAAATTCAAAAGTCCAGAAAGTATACAAACACATCCTTAAAAAAAGGAAACATTGTATTAAAGTCGGGGTGTGCTAATCTCTCCATAAAAGCCATTTAGACTCACCCATGGCTAAAAGGGGAAAATGTGCGCCGTACTCTTCAACCAGAGAGAAAACTAAAATAAAAAATGTCTGTAAAAAAAAAAAAAAAAGCAAAACGAAAAACAAAAACAAAAACAAAAAAGAAACAACCAAACCTGACCTGAATGTGACCTGACAAGATACCATGAAACCACCTGCCACCTTCCCCAAACACACATGGACACCCGCACGATACCAGTGTTGTGCCCATCTTACACAATAGGTGGTTTCCGACTTCCAAATGCAGTAACAGAGGAAAAAAAACCAAAACCAAACCAAACTGAACAGCACACCCTTTCAGAATCATTCCCCGAAGCTGAAAAGTCCTGTGCCAAGGCACTTCACCCTACAATAAAATGAATTAAAGGGGGGAAAAAGAGGAGGGAGGGAGAGGTGTGTGTGTGTGTGTGTGTGTAGGGAGGTCAGCATTTACGTTTCTTTGTTTTGCGTGTGGTTGTTAAATACAAATACTCTAGAGAAGGAGCTGCTGAGACTGGCGAGGGGACGGGGGGCGGGGGGGCTGTTTCTCAGAACTGGCTGAATGTGGTCTGTTTTTCCAGCACTTCGAGGTAGTCCGGCTCTGTGTTTAGTTTTGCTTTTAGCTCCAGATATTCGTTCCTGTTGGGCTCTACATAGACAGTACTCGGGGGGCTGTAGAGCACCGTCTCCCGGAGCCTGGCGTCCCCCGGCCCCGGGTGCAAGTACTGGTGGGCACGCCTAAGGTCATAGTTGGGGGAGTAGGTGTAGGCGGCGGGGAGCTTGGGGTAGTCGGGGAGGGTGGAGCCGGGTGTACCCAGCGGGGTGGGGGAGTGTTTGTCGGGCTCCAAAATGCCCCTGTAAAAGCGATCGGCGTCTTGCACCGGCGACAGCAGCTCCTCCCGCGGCTCGATGGTGCTCACGCTGTACGCGGGGCTGCGCGCCGGCGCATCCTCCCCGCCGGGCGCCGGCGGCGGCGGGGGAGGCGGCGCGCCCCCCCCGGGTGGCAGGGGGTGGCTGCTGTAGGTGACCTTGAGCTCGTGAAGGTCTTTGTAATCCTCGCCCGAATTTCCTTCCCGGGAGCGGTAGATGGGGTTTTTGCACATGTGGCCCAGGGGGTGCGGGATGTACTCGTAGACGTGGCCGGCGGGGGTCTTCACCTTGGGCAGCGCCGCGCCCCCACCGCCGCCGCTGCCGCCGCCGCGGTGAGGCGGGTGCTGCTGGAGGTGGGGGTGGTGGTGGTGGACGCCGCCGCTGTAGACGCTGTACTGCATGTTGAAGGAGCTCACGTCGGAGTTGTTGGCGCTGGCGTGGTCTCCCTGGCCCTTCTTGCGCCGCTTCATCACCAGGACGAAGAGCCCCGCCGCCACGAAGACGGACATGATGAAGACGAGCAGCAAGCTGAGGATCAGCACCGAGAGCGGCACCGAGGAGCTGCCGCTGCCGGCGCCGCCGGCGGGCGCCGAGCCGCCCGCCGCCCCCGTGCCGTTGAGGCGAACGGTGGAGGAGGAGGGGGTGGTCCTTGCTGGCAGCTGGCCCGGGGACGGAGTGGGCGTGGAGATGACGATGTCCGAGTAGTCGGGGCACAGCAGCTCCGCCCGGACGGCCCGCATGTCGCTCTGGGCAAACTTCTTAGGGGACTCGCAGATAACCTGGTCCACCAGAACACCAGTGTTGAGCTGTTCCAGCCACAGCTTCATGCCCACCACGTCGCAGTTGCAGTCCCAGGGGTTCTCGTGCAGGTCGATCTGCAGCAAGGATTTCAGCTGGTCCAGCACCCCGCTCACCGGCAGGTAGGAGAAGTGGTTGCTCCGTAAGCTCAGCCTGTAGAGAGACAGACCAGAAAAAATGTTCCCTGGCAAAGACCTCAGCAGATTGTTGTTCAAAAACAAGAGCTGAAGGTTGGGGACAGATTCAAAGGTGCCTGCCTCTATCTCCCGGATGACGTTGTACTGCAGGAAGAGGTACTGAAGGCTTTGCAGCCCATAGAACAGCTCTGGGCTCAGCCGCTCGATCCGGTTCCCATTCAGGTACAGCCTTCGCAAATTAGTTAAATCCCCAAAAGCCCGGTCCTGAATGACCGAGATCCGATTATTGCCCAGATGCAGCAAATCCAGCCCAGTGGCGTCCACAAAATCAGCCCTGCGTACCAGCGCAATGTAGTTTTCTGTCAAATACATCTTCTTAGGATTATAGGGTTTGGGCTGCAGTTCAGAAATGCTCTCAATCTTCCTCTCCTGACAATTGACATTGAGGCCCAGGTCAGAAATCTGCAAGTTGCAAGTGCAGGCAGTGGGGCACTCCAAAGGCACCGGGGATTTGGTCTGGTAGGCAATGCTGGGGCCATAGTTGCTGTATCCCAAGTCTTTTGAGGGCAGGCGGGAGGTGGGGCGCACCCTTGTCTTGTTGGGTTGGCGGGTCCCTTTGGGGGGCTTCAAGGGAGATTTGTAAACAGCTGAAGAAGAAGTGGCCACAGAGTTGACTGAGGCTGGGGTGGTGTGGAAATACCCTGTAGTGCTCAATGGTGTCTGAGGTCTCATTTCATAATCCGAGATGAGCCTCCTGGGGCAAAGCTCCTGCTTAGAGACTTCATCCAAGTCTCGACCATGTAAGCGGAAAGGGGTCTCGCAAACCACATCTCCCACCAGAGCAGAGTATGAGATACTGTCCAGCCAATCCTTTAGAGCAATCAATTCACAAGAGCAATTCCAGGGGTTTTCCTCCAGCTGCAGCTCCACCACTTTATCCATGTGCTGCAGGAGGCCCACATATGGCAACAGCTTCAGCCGGTTACCCCTCAGGTCCAGGTGAGTTAAGGGCACAAAACGGAAAAGGTTGTTGGGCAAACTAGAGAGGAGGTTATCATTGAGAATCAGCACCTGCAACAAATGCAGTTTGCTGAAGGCATTGGGTTCAATAACGCTAATATAATTATAATCGACCTGTAGGTATTCCAAACTCTCGAGCCCAAGGAAAGTGTCATCCCGTAAAAGTTCCAACTTGTTATTGTTCAAGTGCAGCCTCCTTAAACCTCTCAGACCATGAAAGGCCCCAGTTTCGATGTCTTGTATGTCATTGCTCCCCAGATGCAAAATCGAAGCCCCTGTGTAATTGACAAACTGGTTTGGGTACAGCCTGTTCAAAAGGTTCCCAGACAACAAGAGGTGGTAAACAGGGAACCTCGGTGGGCTGATCTCAAAAAGGCTGATGATCCCTCTGTTTTCACAGCTCACTGTTAAGATGCTGTCCTTTTCCTCACAAGGACAGGCATTATCACAGATTTCCCCATAATACTCAATGCTTTCTGCCCAGGAAAGGACTAGTGATGTTAAAGCAAATGCGATCGTCTGCAGCATCCAGATATGCATTTTTTTGTTGAGGTCCTGTTCCAAAGTTACTGTAGAGCAGCAAGCATACATTTTATTTCCTGTAAGGATAAGGAGAAAAAAAAAAAGGAAAGTAGCATAATAGGGTAGCCCCATCACATTAGAAATGGAAACAAAGTTTATATATGTCTTCAGTAGGGTAGAGAACAGATTGTCCACCAACCAAAAAACCCTCCCTCCTGTCACTTCTAATTCCCACACTTTTGTAAACTGGATGACATGTCTTGATTAAAGGGTTGATAGGCAACTCCTTGTGAGTCAAATGCCTGCGGTGTATAAAAAGGTGAGGTCACAGTAGGAATTGTTCTGGTTCTGTTGGTGTGGGGTGAATTTCAATGCTGCTTTGGATTTCCTTTTCACAACCAGCCCCATACATATACATAAAATGGCTGTCAGTTCAGTTTCATGTTTCTAATTTAAGAGAAAAGAAACACCATTTTACAAGGCTTCCTACCTCCCCTATTACCCAGCTCCCTCTTCCCTTTAGAACCTCCCTGCTGAACCAGTGCACCAAGGTCTTCCCCTCCTTTTACCTTGATTTTTAACCGGTGGTGGAAATACCATGGTAGGAATCCAAAGAAAAATGCTCAGTGCTGAAAATGGCATCTTAATTCAACAGAGGGAATACTGACACATTCTCCACATCATACATTTCTTAAAACTCTTTTATGTTGGTGGTTTTTTTCCTAGCTATACATTTACAAAGCACACACCCACCCACACAGACATGCACACACGCACACACACACATGCACACACGCGCGCACCCCCAGATGACTTTTGTGCAGGAATTTTTCTGTAATGAGATTAAATACATTAACCTCCTACTTCAGTGCACTTCACAGCTCTCTTCAATTATGGAAATTTTGTATCTTTACAAAAGAAAATAATATTAATTGAGCTTGGATCCCCTCCCAAGTTATACACAATGTAACAGAGCTCATTTCAAGCAGAAGTCTCCTGTTCTCTCTCTCCCTCTCACACACACACATACATACTCTCAAAAGAAATGTTTTAACCACTCACCCAAAATTTGTGAAAAATGTAAAACATGCAGGTCATCTTCGGAGTCTCATCCATATCTGACATAGCGCTTATTCCCAATGTTCTGCAAAACTAGCCTGGTAGAAGTGGAGAGATCTAAATAGGTCTCATGAAAATATCTCATTGCCAACACTCCAAACATCAGAGTTACTGATTATAAGCAGCGATGGCTGTCAGTGCTCTTCATCCTTTAGGAGAGAAGACACCCAGGCTGATAAAAAGCCAAGGAGGGTAGAAGGGAAACCCTACCATTGACCTACGTCAGTAATTTAATGCCCGAATTCCACCTAGCTGGAAACAAATCCATTCCTTTTTTGCATTTTTTGTGACTCCTCGTGGCTTTCTTCTACTTCTTCTAGTCTAAAAGCAATATGAATAGGGAAAATAAATGCATTTTGTGTGTCAGTAGGGGAAGACTAATAAATCATCAGGCTTAAATGCTGGGATCTTGGAGCAGGCTTGCATTTTCTATCGTCCACCTCAGAGCTCCCATCCTCATGACACAACTCTGGTTTGGAGGAAGGCATCCTAAAAACCGAGAAGTCTCAGTACTGCAAGACATCTCCTGTGGCATCAGGTTCAAGGCTGCAAAACTAGCACTTGCAGCAAAGGCAATCATGCAGCAAGAAATCGGAAGTCTCTGTGAATCTCTAATTCTGACCAGACGTCAACTGGATCGGAATTACTCAAAGCAAAAAGGCTTCACTGCATAAAGGGAGCAGAAATCTTACTCAAAGGCATGTATCTAGCATATTTTTTTTCTCAGCTCGATCAGATCCATTCATCCATTAACCAACAGTTCTTCAGAGAAGGGAAAAAAAAAAAAAACAACCACAATGACAACCTATTGAAAACCTGCCCGGTCTGTGTTAAACTCCCAGGCATTTTACAACTTTAATTCAATTATGGTTAGCAAAGGAGGCAAATACAATTTTCCCTCCCTCTCCCTTTCCCTTTTCCCTTTCTCTGATTAAAAAAAAAAAAAAATTAGAAAAAAAAAGGGGGGATGGGAGAAAAAGAAAATAAAGTTGTAGCTGGCTATATGCAAGGTTGCAATCCCGCCCTGGAAACCCCTCTGTGATGACTGTGTGCTGCTGTTCGCCAGCTCCCTACAGAGGTTCAGATTGAGGGGGGGGGGCGGGGGGTGGGGGCGACGGGGGGGAGGGGAGAAGAGGAAAGGGGTTGCATCGGGATTTTTCTTGTGTGTGTGTTATTTTTTTTTTTTTCCCCGAAGAGTTCAACCCTTAGATTACCGCACTGCATATCCGTCTGGAAGCAGCTTTCAGTACCGCCGACAGCAGCAGCGAGCGAGCAGCCCCAGCCGGACACTGCCACCCAACTGAGCAGCACCCCGAGTTGGGAAAAATGGCTTTCGGGGGAGGGGGCAAACGGCGGGGAACTGGGGGTGGAAAGCAACAGCAAGGAAAGACCCGGCGGGGAAGGGGCGGGGAACGAGGAAGGGAGGAAGAAAGGAGGAAAAGAGAGCGAGAGAAAAGTCAACCCCGGTACTTACTTCGCCCGAAATCTCCAGGGCCCAAGCATGGTGGCAGCCCATGAAGATGCCGACCCGCTGCGCGGGCGCTGCGCGGAGCCGCCGGGGCGGCGGAGGCGAGGATGGCAGCGCCGGGGAGCTCGGTGCGGAGCGCGCACGGGCACCCCCCGCACGCAGGCGGCGCCGAGGCACAGCGCGCGCTCAGGGGCGCGCACACGCGGACACACGCGCCGCACACTCGCACTCACACGCGCGCGCGCGTGCCCCTGGGCAGCCGCGGGGGCGCGCCCGCCGCGCACGCGCACTGTGGCGCGCTCCCGCACGGCGGGGGCGGAGGCGGCTGGCGGAGCGCCGCGCTGTGCCCGCGCCGCCGAGCGCAGCGGGGAGGCGGAGGGAGGGAGGGAGGGGAGCGAGGGCGGGGCGGCGGCGCCGAACGGCCGCGGGGGGGCGCGGGGGGGGGGGCGGGAGTGCAGGGGCCGCGGCGGAGGGCCGCGCTGCGGGGCGGGTGTCCCCTGGTGACGGCGCGGCGGCGGCAGCGGTAGCTGCCGGCCCCGTGGGGCGTCGCGCAGCCCGCCCGCACGGGCACCCAGCGCACGGACACACGCATGTGAGCGCGGCGCGCCCGCCCCGCCACTCCTCTGCCCCACGCACCCCGGGGCTGCGCTCGCACTTTGGCCAGCACGGGCCAACTTTCCCCGCGCTGCGCCGCCGCTCTGGACCCCTTTCCCGCTCCTCCGGGCGGAGGTCCGCAGCCGGCCCGTCCTCTCCCGCAGTGCTCGCTGGCCGGCGCGGAGCGGAGCCGCGGCGAGGGGGCTGCCGGAGCCGGTGGCCCGGCGGTCGCCGCTGGCGCTGCTGCTGTGCGGGAGTCTCCGCTGCATTCGCGGAGACCGCGGGGAATTGGGTGTCGCGGTGAAACAAAGTGTCGGCTTTCGCTACGCGCATTCTCCGATATCGGGGGCGCGGGCGTGTGTCGGAGCCGTTCAGCTTCACTTTTCTCGTCTGCCCACCCGAGCCGCGGGTCGCGGGAGGAGCGGGGGCACGGATGCAACAGCAGCATCTAAGAGACTGTGGCCGCCCCCCATGCACGCCGGGCCGCTCCCCGCGGCTGCGCCGGGGCCCGTGGAGCCGGCCGCGCTCCCGGGCGCTCCAGGCGGCCGCGGACTCCCGGGCGGTGCGGTGCCTCCCGCCGCCGCCAGGTGGCAGCGCAGGGCGGCGGATGGGGCGCCCACGGGCGCTGCCCCCGGCTCGGGCCGCGCGGCTGGAGCGGGCGCGGAGGAGGCAGCGCCGCGACGAGCGCGTTCCCTTTGTTCCCGGTGGGAAAGCCGCCGTTATCAGATGTGCATGCGGACCACAGAGGGGTTTTCGGTGCCAAGGCTGGCTGTACCTCTGGGGATTTTTTTTTTTTTCCCCCGATTAAATTTCGGGTTTTATTTTCGGCGAAATTGCGTGTTTGGCTGATCTTAAAAAAAAAAGTTCGAAGGCAACATAATTGCACACGTGCAAAGATGTGCACGGGTTCGTTTTTGTGTATTAATTGCTGTTACGTGTTGTCTAGGTTGTGGTACTAAATCTAATAGATGTTATGCACACAGGCACACACGGAGTACACCCCATGTGCACAGCACAGATGTTGGAATCCAGCTTTAAGTCGAAGGTAATGCTAAATGTATTTGTCCCTCTGTTTCTCCTGTACGAGTGTAAGCACTGAACAATACTGTGTCTGTGGTATGTGATTTCTGCACATCTGTATCTTCAGCAGACCTCTGCTAACGCGTATCTTAACATCCCAACATGCTAAACCCAAAAATTATTAAAAAAGCATCTTGTTTGTAATGCTCAGCCTTCCCTAAAAGGCATATTCGTCTTCTCTGCAAAGATAAAAGGACTGTGACTCAAATCTTGTTTCCCCAGGCCTGAAATAAGCAAGATCTGGTATTTGGATGGAAGACGAATTTCTTATATGGACTAGGTAATTTTCCTCACTTCGTAGAAGCTCTTGGAACTCTTCTCAGTGGGACAAAGTGCATACCTATATTCTTAAAGAATCACTGGCTTTCCTGTTTCGATGCAAACCCAGTTAATTCAGTGGAAGGTTTTGAAAAGCTTTTGATTGTGTTCCAAGGTGCTACTTTCAGTCAGGAAAAAATACCAAACCATACACCATACACTTTTTTCCCCCCCTACATATACTCTTTTAAGCTTTTCTAAGATGCAACATGGAATTTATGATAGTGAAACAAAAAAAAAAAAAAAAAAAAAAAAAAATCACAGATATTAAACTTGAGATGTCTTACAGGAGTTTCTTATGGCCTCAATATTTTTGAAGAATATCTTTCTTTTGAATTAATAATTCTGCATTTTGAATATATGGGATTCTATCCATCTATGCTTGCATTTTTTAGGCCTGTCATATTTATAACATCTGTCTGTGTTTCTATATTATTCTCCCTGACACACAAAATTAGATACACATAAATACCTTTTTATTCATAACAGAGAAAGATATTTTACATAACCTTGTCAGGTAGGCTGAGCTTAACTCCTTGAAACTGTTTTGGAGAAGTTGACATTTCATAAGCCTGAAATCATGTTAAAAGCTATCATGTTAAAGTCAACATTGTTGATATATTTCAGTTTAATTTTTCTGATCCTGTGCTAGTGAGATGTTAAAAAGCATCATAAGTAGAAAGTCTGATTTATTAAAATCTTAATTCCAAGCTTTTAGGCTGCTAGATGGTTTTAGTAGCATGTGGGAGATTTAAATAGTTATTAGCGTAGAAGTATCATGCTGTTGTTCCATTCATTCTTATTCTTAGTCCAAAAGTATTTCTGGCAGTGAAAAGTTATATCTGAATATTTGAACTAGAACTGTCATTTTAAACCAAAGCAAAAACATTAAACCATAAATTATACTAAATTTGTGATTTTTTTTATAGTGTTGCCTCTTGCTAATTTATTTTTTATCTGCCTTTCATTAAACTGGAAAATCCTAAACTCCTTTAAACTGAAATACTCAGGAGGAAAGATGGAAATCATTCATATAATCCTCAAACGGAGTACAATTAGCGGGACCTGAGTGAGGATGGAGCAAGAGTAAAGATAGTTCAACAAAAGCATATGAGGCATGCATACATTTTATGTACAACTTATAAGTGTTCAGGTCTACCCTCTTTCTAAGGACTTCAATTTATAACATTGGCAGGAACAGTTGATCTAGCATGTGGAATCAGACATGGGAAACCAGGAATTTGGAGGTTCCAAAGTTGTTGAAAGAAATATATTGGAACAGAAAGATAGACATTCTTTATGAAAGACAAGGAAAATGTTGAAGTAATTTCATGTTAATGCAGTAAAACATGTCAAGGAGTGAAGACTGTTAACAATAAAATAACGCAAAAAAAAAGTTAAATTTGAGGGTGAAGATGAGATAGTGTCCACTTGAATTAAAATCATTGAGCAAAGGGTAGGAAAAGTACTTAATAAGGATGTAACTATTAGGAATCTGTTGGTGCACATTCGAGCTGGAAAATAAAGCCTACAAATATGGGGGAAAATAAAGCTGAAGCTGAGATTTTGCTGATGCTTGCCCATAAGAAATCACACAAATCTGCATGATCACACAAAGTTCAACCAATGTTGCTGGGGATGACATAAATTTGAACATGATAGAGGATAACCTATTTTATGGAACAGATACCGAGCAAGCAAGGGACAGAGATAATTTAGATGAAATTTTAGTAAATGATAGAAAAAAATTCCTAAATACAATGGTTTCGAGCTTTTCTACTTCATGTGAAGTTTCAAGACAGAAGAATGTGAAGGATTGGTACCTGCAATCCGGTGTTTCAGAAAAGCAAACTCAGAAATAAAAAACTTTAGTAAGTACTGGAAGAAGATTTCAGATAAGATAGATGCTACTTTATGTAAAAAAAGCAAATCTTATTGAACTTTTACAGTGGAGGAGAAGGGGAGAAACAAAATAGTCCACCTAAACTGGAATGAAAAAGAATTCCCAGAAGGTAAAAGCCTTAAGCAAGTTGTTACGAGTAAGCACAAAACCTAAAGAGAATGAAAAAGAGATATTGATTAGCAAGAAGAAATCTGCATCAATAATTAGAAGGCATAAAACCAAACTGAAAATAGTCAGAAGCCTTATTAAATCAAAACTTGCACAAAAAACCTGAAATAGAGTAAAAACTTCTTAAGCAATATAACTAAAATGAGAACTTAAGAAGTGGGATGGTTGATGAGCGATGGGGTGGACATTAAGAATAAAGTAGGCCAAGACTAAATAGGCCAAGACAGAAAAGTTGCCTCTGTTTCTGGTAAGAATATATGTAAATTTTGATATCTAGTAAAAGTAGAAAAAGGGTAAGAAAAATCACATCCTTAGTGTATCACATGGCACGAGCATTTGGTCCAGCAGTTTTATGTCCTGAAATACTGAAAGGATTAAGCTTCTTTGTGATACACATAGCACTGATTTAAGGGTATAAGGTAAGGAAGTCTGGACACAATATTTAGACAAAATTAGAGGTCTTTCTGAGAAACAAATGTGTTGAGATACATATATGTGCAAATATATATACACATATATACTATGTAAATATTTTATAATTGTAGTCTTATTTTCTATATTTTAACATTTGTGGAGTCAATTCATATGTATCTATATTTTGCTTTCTTAAGGTCTAGGCTGATCAGAAATAGTGTGAAATTGAATAATGCATTCTACAAGTTCATGAATTAAAACTTTTGCTATAAACTGGGAAGATCCTAGTCTATAAAAAATTCCAGAAATTTAATGCTAGTAGTCAATCAGGAAGGGGTTATAGGTTGCTAGTATAAATGCAGTACTTATATAAAGGGAAAAGGAAAATGTGATTCAATGATATATTAGGCAGGATGTTGTAATAGGTAAGAAGGCATTATTAGTATTGTAAAGGATGTGCTTTTTCATGAGTTCTTGGTGTATTATGCATGGTTCTAGTCATACATTCAAAGAAAATACTAAAATGAAGTCTAAAGATCAGGAAGAAACTATAGTAATTAGGGCATGGAAAATGTGTCTACGGAAGAGAGATTAAAACAAAAAAAAAAGGAATACAAAGCCAAATAGATATTGAAAGGACATATGAATCCTTACAAATGCATTTTTAATTAAATACTAAAAAACCACAAAAACAACAAAAACCCAAACCAGAATGTATTTGAACTGAAGAGGAATGTTGGCATGCCATCAAGTTCTTATATTGATTATAAAACCTAGGAAAGGGAAGAAGTTTACTGTCTGTTTGAGACTGGGAAGGTCTTCCAAATAGGTAATCAGGCCAACAAAGTTTTTTAAAATAGAACTTGAAAATAAAAAATTGCGTAATTGAATGGGACAGTTCCTGTTAGAAAAGGGACATTTGTGGCAGGTTGGAAAGAGCTTTTTGAAGAAGTTGGAATATGTTTTTTCTACACTTACACTGTATCTCTTCTCTGCCTGAGGGCTTACTGCAGGCTCTCAGGTCAGGTAGGATGTTTTCTCCCTTTATTGTATAATTTAGATTCTGAGTTATGTTAATTTCTTTCTTTCTTTTGTTCTGCTTTGTATAGTGGGACATGCTGTAACTCCTAGAACATTCTGCAAAGAATTTCTAACATATTTCCTCCTATTGAGGGTGTCTCCACAGAGCATTGGCACTGCCCTTTTTTCTCTTCTTACTCCCTTTTATCTTTTTCCCCAAGGAAGATCTGAGGTTTGACATTTGTTCTTTACTGCAAATTAAAGGTTTTGAGTCAGTAGGAAGTACCATCTAGACTAAAAGTTCTCTAGATTTTTTTTTTATTTTAAACTAAATATTTAGTATATTGTAACTCGCAACTGTGAGGATGTAGAAATATAGATAGTCCCTTTCAGCAATATGCTTCTATTACTACTTTTGAAAACCAGATTCAATTGAGTTCCATTATCTCAAAAATGTTAGCTAAATTTTCAACATTTTCAGTAGGACATGGCATGGATTAAGTGGCAAACTGCAAAAAATCTCTCTGAAATTTCCTAAACTGTTCTGTCATTATACATTAGTTCTGACTTTTCATTTCTCTTATCTCCTTGCTATACATAGGATTATCAAATAATTAAAATTATTTCATGTAAAATATATCTAATGTAAGGTACCTAATCTATCTGTAATAACTGACTGAAATAAAAAGATTCTTATTTATTCTGGATTTGAACACTTCCTCTGGAATAGCTTCTTAGTTTTTCTGGTGGAAGTTGTAGAGTAGGAAAAGAGGTTTATTAATATTCTTGCACACAGGAGTAACCTTAAGGTACAAATCTATCAAGCTATTCTTTTCTTTCTGCTTTAATTTAATTACACTAAGCAAAACAGATTAAACAGGAGAAACTCAGAGAACTACCAGGTGTTTTTTACCTTAATGGTTAAAACGCTCAATAAAAGGAGCAGGCTTAAAATTTCTACACCACATTAGTTAGCAGAAATTTGAATATGATCAGTATACTCTCCCTCAAATGCAGTGACTGACCTATCTCATCCTTGTTCACTTTGGGGAAGTTAAGCATCCCATGAGAATTTCTAATGAACTGTTCCTCACAAGCGACAAAAGCAGGGGAAGTCAGAAATTGAAAATTGGAGATTATGTATAAATTAGACTTCCAAGTGATTCAGTAGTAACAGACAGCACTAATGTAGTTTCAAATGTCTTTGAAAAAGATTGCTGCAAGAAATACATCAAGAAATGTTGATCCTTGAGGCACATGAATGTACCTAGCAAGAACTTTGGCGGTCTCAATGGTTTCTGAATACTGGATCTAGGCTCTGTAAACGATAGGTAAGAATATATATATATATATATATATATATATATATATATATATATATATAATACACATGTTTATATTTGTTAAGTTCACCCTTCATACCTTTAAGTGAATGCAGGTGCTTAGCTTTATGTTTTGCCATTTAAATAATTTTTTTGCAATCTATTTGAACACATGGTAATTAATACAATAAAAAGATAAATCCTTAATCTGACTTTTTCAAGAAAACAAAGCTACTCCTATGCATTTCTACATAATATGTTTTAACACATATTTACAAAATAGAACCATAAACCGTGTGTCAGTTTCACATATTTTTGTACATACATTCACTGGCTGATTCTTAGTAGCTTTGTCCTTACTTAAATATGAAAATTTATATATATATATATATATATATATATATATATATATATATATATATATATATGTATGTATGTATGTATGTATGTATGTATGTAATTGATAATCAAAATTCGATCCATTATTTTACAATTCTACCCAAGAGGCACTATAACTCTCGTTATGATGATTAAGGGAAAGGGAGAAATATTTTGTTTTTATTTAAAAAAAAAAATAAAGGAAAGTGAGGAATATTTTGGGTTTTTTTGTCTTTCGAAGTAAGACTCGCTCCAGTAAAAGTGCATAAGCCTCAGAGTGAACTGAATTTGCATGTTTTAGCTATTTGGCGTGACCTGGATTTCATACCACTGGTGGCTCCTCCAGGTCTTCCTAGAGGGGATTTTTTCATCAGTTTCTGCCACTAGGTGTCCCTATGTGTGTGCGGGAAAATGGAAACATTCGCTTAAGGAGGAGGAGAAATTGTACGGGAGGAGTAGAAAAGATGATAGCAAACTTCATGATTTTGTGTTTTGTTTGACAACTGTCTTGTATATTACTGAAGAGAAAATATTAATGGATTGATTATTGTGCAGTTATATTTCAGAACAAACTTTTTAAAAAAGAAAAGTGCATAATAATGTGGTCTTAGATATTATATAGTCTTTTTGATGTTATGTAGGTTTTTTTGATATTATGTATTTATATATATAAATCGGAAAAAGTCTTCTGAAAACATTTCAGACTGCTTTATGTTTGGTAAATTTATTATAATTTTTAAATTATTCATACCATTTGGTATAAAAAATGTATTTTCACATAGTAAACACAATTAATTATATAAATCAAAGAATGATGAAGAAATGTGTACTGTGATTAGCTTCTCTAGAACATCTTGATAAATGGGATCTTTCAAGAATTAAGAGCCTTTGATGGATTGTATGGCCCTCTAACCCTTACAATTAATGTTTAAATAGATAGCAAGTAATGGAAAATAATGTGGTTTAGACCCCAATTCTTTTGATAATCAAGTGGCTATTAAATGTTATGCAAACGTTCTTCTAGCGGATTAGTTGATAATCAAAGTCAGCAGCTATTATGACATGAAAGCTTTAAAAATTATTATTGCCTATTAATAATAGTAACAAAAAGACCCAATAAAAGTAAAAATTAAAAGAGTTTTTTTCTTTCAGTTATAAGAAATAGGATACTTGAACAGACACCTCAGAGTATTAAATAATCATTTTTTCTGACATCAAAAGGCTGCATTTACAATGAGAGCAGGATTATACTGATTTTGTCCAGAAAACAGGGTTGTTGAGTAGTGTGTTCTCTTTTTCAAAATACAGACCTTTACTTAAAAGACAAGCAAGCAAACAAATAAGCTTTCATCCTTCCCAATACCATTCAATACATGACTAGAGAAAAGCTACTTTTCTGAACCCGTAATTCCGAGCTTACTTCTTTTGAACTTGTAGAGAACAATAGCTCGTTTTTGGAGATGTCATCACTGTTAAATGTTTTACTTCTGGACTTCTAAATCACACATAGTATAACAATTTAGAATTACAGAAAGAGGTTTTATTTTAAAGGTATTTACTATTATCAGCATAATTTTGTTGGAATGTCTCTACTTGTTTTAAGGGAGTCGTGGTCTTGGTTTAAAACTTGAGCCCATAGTCTTTTAACGCAAGAGTGAGAGAGTTGCAAGTCCACTGCACTGAAAACTTATGCCTTGATGAATACATTAATGAATCATGAATCAATTAATCTTCATTAACCTTGTGTACTTCAACACCAATATGATAATCTGGTATTTGTTTTGGATTTCCACTTGTCTATTTAAATGAAGTTAAATTTAAGTATATATCCTCAGTTGACAAGACTGAGTTTTGGCAGACCAAAAAAGCTATGAGACAAATTTATATTAAAAAATGAAAACCTGTCTTTAAAGTTACTGTGGTAGATTCCCACAGTCTTCGTACCACAGGCTGGGATTAGGCTACTTTGAGTATCTATCATGTACAACTTTTTTACTGTAGGCAATGGAAGGAGAAGAAGTGGTGCTTTATCTTTTAATATGAAGAAATAGAACATGAGATTTGTGAGCAAGGGATATTAAACATGATTGTAGACAAGTGGAAAACAGAAATAAGAATCTGTGTTTTATAATCACTAAAATAACTGAGTAATACAAGTTTTTTATTAGTTTACCAGTGAAGCTATGAGTTTCAGTGAAAAGTGGTAGTGATATATGTCATGAAACTTCTATGCTGTGTATACTCCCTATATAAAGCATAAAGATATCTTGCAAGACACTAAAAATACATTATATTGAATAAAAAGAAAACAAAGTCATCATATCAAAATGCCCTGCAAGCATTGTTTATATAATGCAAGCTGTACAAGTTATAACACACCAAAAACCTTCTCATAGCCTTTGGTAAAGATCAGTATAAAGTTAGAATCTTCAGAGGAAAAAGTTCTGAAAAGCAGTTTATCACTGCATAGAGGTGGTGTGAAAATTATGTATTAATGTAATTTCAGCTCTAGATTTCTATACCTATCCCTGTGGAACATAAGCATCCCACAAAGCTTAAATAGAAAGCCACATGGGATTTTACTATGTTTATTGCTTTTATGGTGATAGCCATTAGCTGCAAATGGCATTCTCCGCTAGACATATCTGATCAGGTAGCATCAAGCCATGGTGTTGTTCTGTAACCTGTGACTTTGAGAAAATATTTTAGGGTGAGAATGCCAGTCTTATTGACATCCAGTGGTAATTGAATAGTGGAAAATTACTTAATTACAGGTACTTGGAAATTACAGGTACTTGGCTACCTGTAAATTTGAAGGCACAGTAGAAAAAGCAGATGAAAGAAAGGTGAAAGGGAATATTATCCCCAGTCTTCTGTTTCAGGAGTGGAAGGAAAATGAGATCAGTTAACTGAAATGTTGCATATGGAATGTCAAATACCTTACTACATTAATTATTATCTCAGAATTCCCTTTCCAGTATCTCATCCAGAATATGAACCAGACTCCTAATATAGTAAAATGTTGGAAATGTTTGATGTCCTTTTATGTCTTGCTTCAATCCCTATTTTTTAAATGCATATTTATTTCTGAAAATTGTGACAACACAGAATTTTAGTAAATAAGAGTATCAGTGCCTAAATCATGAAGTCTACCTTGCCTAGGATGAACTTCAGCCTTTGAAGTCTATATAGGCTCTGCAAGCTTCAAGATTTGTTAAGAAGCTGTCTGCGTTTACAAAATGTTACCTACTTCTGAAATGCATCTATGCAGTAGTAAATTAAATTAAATTAAATTAAATTAAATTAAATCATTCCTTCCACTGGAACAATTTCCCAACTGTTGTAGGAAAAGCAAGAAATATTTTAATAGCTTTATAAAATAAAACTTACTTTTTAAAGGCAGATGAGTACCATGTTTTGAAACAATCTTACTAGGCAACCATGCATGGTGTCTAAATCAGGGCCAGTTCATCTCAAATACTATCCTATAGATAGTGATGTGAGATGGGCATCTCTCAAGGATTATTCTAATTACCTGAAGTCTTCTCTAAATACATGTCTCTCTCTACTGATTGAGGGGGTGTAATCCATTTACCTTAGTGCCTATTACCTAAAATCAAGTGGGCTTAATACATACTTGGTGAATGGTCAGTCAATGTGTAAAACCAGAGGTACATGAATAAAACTGTAAAGAGTTAAAAACATATTTAAACTTTATGTCATCTGTAGTCTTACTGACATAGATGGGGCTTTCTGGGAAATATAGTGCTGCTAATCATGAGGTGGATATTGTGTCAAAATTCAGACTTTTAAAGATTTTTTTAAAGACTTTTCAGATTTCTTTTAAAACTTCATATAACAGGAAAACCCCTAAGTTCTTTCAAAAAATATTTCATATTGTTGCTACCAAGTGCTCATGAAAATTTCAGTACAACCAACTTCAGCTTATCTGGTTATATCTGTAATAATATATATTTCCTGTTTGTTTTCTGTTAGATTGATATGTTTGAATATATGGATTATCAAACAGCTGTCAGGATTGATGTGATAGCAGACCTCTGTATCAGAAAGGATTTTTTGTCTTATTTTCTTTTTAGCTGTTACACATTGATTAAAATCTCATGTAGATGCCATAATAGGAAATCAATTTCTTTGCTTTTTACTTACATTTTCTTATAATAGAAATTCCTGTTTACTTGACAAATTATATTTAATGAAATGAGCAAATTAAATTTCTCTTTTATTTACTTTCATTACATATTCCTTTGTTCTTAATGACATTTTTAACCAGCATATTTTTTGTTTGCATACACTTATTAGAGCTCAGTGGTTAACCTTCACACCCCATATGAAATGGAGTAAGTGTCTTTGTTATGCTGAAGGAAAAGTATAAAAAAATACAGAAAAATGTTGTCACCCCTTGCCTTTGAAATTTGCAGGTGTGACAGGATATTCAGAACAAGAACTTCATGTGATTTATCAGTACTGACTGCTGACTGCCACAGTTTAATTTGCTACACTAACACCCAAAACGCTACTGTAAAACGTAGATCTTTTGTTTTGCATTCCTCCTTGTGACAGAAACTGATTGAATTGACTTGTGTGTCCCATATGTTATCTTCATTCCAATTTCCTAGCTGGAAGGATGTAGTACAGTCATGAAAAACCTTCTGACCCTTCTCCATATGACAAGTACATAACCTCTAGCCATTCAACATATACTGCTGCTTACAGCATACTTTCTCAAATAAAGACTGTATTTCTGAATATCTAATATATTACTTATGTAGAGTAAAAAGTAATTAGTCTTCTCATTTTGCTAAAAAACCCCATCTATTATCCAAATTTAATCATTATTTAATATATAACTTAATTTTTCTTTTTTGCAATAGGAATAAGATTTTCATGCCAGAAATATACCTTTATATATTATCCTGTGTAAGAAATAGCTCTGATAATGCCATAAAGTTTTTTTTCCCACACTTGAAAAACTTATTTATTGCCTTGAACACTTGCCTTGAATACTCTTCCACTAAGGATAGGATTCTTTCAATTGTTTTCATGAATGAAACTGTTAATTCAAGCTGCTAGTTTACAGACTGCCAAAGCTTTCAAGAGTTTGTTTAGAGATCTGACATACAAGTTAGATAAATTAGCACTTGTGAAAATGCATCACATGGTGTTTATTGTTGCCATTGTCATTTATTCCCTTTTTTTTTTTTTTTTTTACATAACTTCCAGTAGAAGTTTGTTGATAACAACAGATTCAAAAGTTAGAGCTTCAGTGAACTCATTTATTAAATAAAATCTTGTGGATAAGTTCAGGGACTTGCATGCTTGAAGGGGGCTGAGGTGGACTTCGGATATCTCAGAATATAAATGAAGACAGTTCCACTCAGAACAGCCTTCTGTGACACCTAATTCTGAAGAGGCAAGAAAATGTTCCTGTGGAAGATGAGCTGTTCTTACTGGAAAAATTCAAGCACGCAAGTAGGTACTGGAGCATAATTTAAAGGAGCTTATCTGCTCTAGGCTGTCCCTGTACTTAATGGTTAAACAGGTGTTAAAAGCCTCCTTAAGATCTGAATGATCCTCTCAAGATAGCTATTTCTTTCAGTTGACTATGTCCTTTATCCCTCTGGGAAAGTAAGTATCTAAAATAATTTACAGGCTCATTTATGGAAAGCTAGATGGGAAAAAGTCAGGTTCAGAAATCTATTTCTGGCTATGCCAGAACTCACTAAAAATGAGTAAGTGTCCATGCTGCTAACCTCATTCTTAATTTTAAGAAAGCTTAATTTCTCTGGAAATTAAGAGAAGCAGCTTACACGAAAGTTCTGCACTATTATGTTATGTTCTTTAAAGGTTTGTAATAAAAAAATTGAGTTGGAGATTGTGTCTGTGGGAATTCTAATCGTAAACCAGATGAATTAACAACTCTGAGGGACAAAAGATTCTGACACAGATAAAAGTTATATTTGACTGAGTCAGTCTGCTAAAAGAAATTTTTTTCTTAACCCATACCAAACTATTCCATGTTATATTATAACTCGGAGCAAGCCTGTATAAGAGTTAATTAGCCTTACATTGCTCCTTCACATCTCCCAAAGGACGTACAATGCACATGAGAAATTCACATTTGGTTGCTGAGGAGTTGTATGTCTTAAATGCAGCTCTTTACTTCCAATAACTTCATTGCTCTGCTGAGATCTTTCCCAGTGCTGTTTTTGACCTACTAACTTTTCTGAAGTCAATTTCTTTTTTGAGCATGGAGAATCAGAAACTGTCTTGTGTCAAATATTTAACTCTTTAGCATGAGTTACATCTTAACCAGATAATGGCACTTACTCTAATCCTGAGGAAGGTGGAATCACCTAACATAAGGTTAGCTCTGTGCTTTTATCAGTTATAAAACTGATTATTGAAAAGCAATTAAAAACAACTGCTATAAAAGCCACTGACTTTAATAATGGCCCACAGCATGTTCAGTCTAAATGCTTCAAATTAATATCAAGGAACTTTGGCCTGGAGCATTGTAGCTTTTTTTTTTTTTTCTTTTGAAGTTTACAACATTCTGAAAACGGCTGGCAAGAATTTTACTTTGTTTCTTTTTGTTATTCTGTTGTTGCTTGTCTGTTCATTGTGGCATTTCTGTGGTTTCTTCATAAAACCTCTAATAAGGCTTGATTCTGTCATAAATCATATATTTATTTTGTTAAATAAAACCTATTTTCTATGCTTAATATCTTGGGGTTTATCTTTTTTTGGTTTTATGTTTGTTTTTCTCCAACTCTGTCCTCCTGAGTTCCTCTGTAATTTGATACTAAATTACTGGGTTTACAGGTCATTAAAAACAGTATTTGGCTCATCTGTCACATATATCTCATTCAAGGATTATTCCAGGAAGAGTATGCCACTCACATCATGCTAGTTTGTTGTAAAATGTGGTGAGACTACTCCTTTCATACAGAAGTTCAGTGATAAGAAATTACGACCTAGGAACTTGATGACAAGATTTTAACTGTCCCTTCAAATTGACAGGTTTCAAAATCACACTTCTTACTCAGAGAAAGCACTGTGTGTAGCAGGCTAGGCTTTTATATTCAGTAAAGCCGGTTATGGATCTAAACATTGAATAATTTTCCTCTCTTTCATTTGGCTTCTTTCCATTTATAGTAGTTAACGGTCTTTCAAATGATCTGAATAGCCTTAACCCAGAATTCCACTCCGGGAATGCCTTTTCATTCTGAGTGTTTGCAGCATCCAGTTTGGTTGTATAGTAGTTCCACATGGCCTTTTCAAACTCTAAACAGGAGCAGGTTTACTTTTTCAGTGATATAAATTAACAGTATAAGAAGAGCTGTATGAAGTTGTGATGCTTGACTTAGTGTTACGAATGTTGGACAGATGCTTCACAGACAACACTGATCAAAAAGTTTTAATTTCCTTTGGTGACCTTAATACCAAAGATGTGAAATTACTCAATAACTGAAGGTAAATGCTTGCAGTTATATATTAAGGTTAAAAAAATACATTTTTAAAGAACACAGAGTTTGCAAAGACCTTTAAAAGATAGTTTTGCAATCAAGAGGAAAATCCTCTTTGGTTCTATCAGAATAGAGAGTGCAGATATTATTTCCTTCCACTCCATGTGCCTATCTTACATTTTCAGTTGAGAATAAGTGATCATAATTATCAGACTCTTGAATATTCTCATGTAAATAGGAGCCAGTTCCTAAGACTCTGAAGATTAATGTGAGATGAACTTTGCGATCCAGATGAATTCTACTGTGTGGCATTATATGTTTCCAGCTGATCACTTGTTATGCAAGCTGCTCACCATTAAAATGTCAGGATTTGTAAATTCACCAGACTATAATTGCTGAAACTTTTAACTGAATAAGACTTAAAGATTCTGTTTCACAGCATGGAATTTGCTACTTCTCAGGAATTAACTTTGTGATGAGGATAATTTAGATTTTTAAAATCAGCCAGTAATTACATACTGAAAAAAATCTGAATACATTCTAAAATACCTACTGTATAGTGAAAAATGCTAAAAAATGTTATTTCCTTAATAAATTGTACTAAAGAAGGACAATTTTAATTCTTAAATGCATTTTTTCTGGGGTATACCCTTCTATTATATTTCAGTTTTGTCAGTATTGCAGATAGGACATAGTACCAATATAAGGGCAAATACACACACTTGCCTTTGCTTCATATAGCCTATGGTCACATCATATTTCAAAGGCATTATTGTGTCTGCTCCTCTCAAAGATTTTTGGGGTCAGCCTGACCCTTAAATAAGGTTCCTCTCCACAGAAAATCAATAGCTTTGTGATACGATAAGAAGATGCTTGCAGCATCAGTTCAAGACAAACATCAAGAAGGTGTCTCTGCAGATGACAGAGTGTGAATGAAAGTCCTAGAGGTGTAATTCTTCTATATGGGTATATTTATATGTGTGCATGTGTATGTGTAGGAGAGTATGTAAATATATATCTCCTATGTATGTCTCTCCTAAGTTGTACCTACAAGTATAACTTTAGGGGGGTGGGGCAAGTGTCTGCCCTGCTACCCAGTGATAATGCATCATTCCTCATTCATTTGCCTTCAAGATACTGCACAACTAGAGAGGAAAAATGATCATACAATTCCCAAAACACAGTGGATGCATTTGCTCTTCGCCTACAAGCATGGTATGTGAATATAGGGGTAATTTCTCTACACTTCCCACTACTAATTTTACCCCAGAACAATAAAGAAGAACCTGCCCTTCTAGATGAGATTTTTGCACATGCTTGAAATGTGTCATTCCCATGATATAAAATTTATTTTTTCATTCCCATGGAAAAAAAAAAAAAAAATCAAGAAAATGATCAGTAGGCTTCCTAAACTGAAAGGTTGTGGGGTTAAAAAAGGAAAATTGATGATAGAGGACAATTTTTCAAATTACATTCCTTATCAAGAACACCTGAAATCTCACAAATTTTAATGGAAATTGAGTTAACACTGATTGAAAAGATACCGTTGAAACAAATCCTGTTTCATCTGTATTGATCATGCTGTTAAAAAATTAATTTTTGTTTCTACCGTCCTTCAACATTTTGAGTTTTTTTTCTGATGGAGTGCCTGAGTCCTTGAAACCGCAGTTACCATTTACATTAAGTCAGTAGCAGTGTGTCATCACGTGTTTTGACCCTGCATTTCTATGGTACTCCTTCTGCCTACTGATGTTTGCTAGTTTTAAGTATACAGGAAGTGCAAAACAGACAACTTGCAGTCCTGATATGGGGAAAGAAAAATAGAGCATCAGCAGATTTTACACACATTTAGATGTGTCTAGTCTGCCATGCAGTCTCCTAGCATGCAATTGGAGCATTTCTCAGCCACACAAGAGTAGCTGTTTTGGAGCTTTTCCAGGAGCTCAGCTTTGAGTCAAAGAGAGAAGTCTGCATCTACAAAGAACCATTCACAGCTGTCAGAAGTTAGCTGTCTGTGGGACTCAAAGTACAGCTGCAATTTTTCCAGAATACTGACAACTTCTGTGGCAACCAGTGTCTTTCACTAGTACTGGGATTTCTGAGGCTTTATCAAAAAAAATTGTCAATGACCTATGCCTGCTTAGTCCATTTCTGTGGCTTTATTTCACTTTTATTGTCTTGTATTCCACGACTTACTGTATTATTTTTCTAAAGTTAGGAAGTTATAAGATAGGAACTTTTGAGGTTATATGCTTATTATCTCCAGGGGTTTGTGTTTTTAAGCTTCCAGAATGAACAGAAAGCATTAAAATCTCTGGTTTTGTTTTTCTGAAACATGTACAATTGTATTTGTAGCCTTTATGAAGAAGTAGCAGCAATATTTAAACCAAATAGGAGTCATGGGAATGTATCCTCCAAATTTTGCTGCAGTCAAAGGTATATCCTCCTCTTTTTACTTCTGTAAGGATGGTATCTACAGCTCCATTTCTCCTGCAGACACCTTTAAGTGTTCCTCATTTTCAGTTCATATTGAATATTCAGAGAAACAAACATATTGTGATTTAATGCAGTATAAAGTGCGTTTCTCAGAAATGTGATAACCAGAAACAAAATGTTTGAGTTATACAACATTTTCTGAATTATTTTTCTAATCCCCTTCTCTCTTTGTCTTCTTAAAAAGTTTGCATAGTTATAGCAAGGAAATGAAAAGCAATTGCCAACAGAAACCAAACATTCTGATTTCCTCCATGAAGTACATAGTACACACTGGAATAAGATAAAGCAGTATAAGGTAAACACTACTTTTTTCTTTTTTTTTTTTTTTTTTTTTTTTTAATATCACAGAATGTCATCTTTAAGAATATTTCAAATATGAAAACACAGGAAAATAAAAAAAAATAAAAAATAATAATAATAAAAAAAAAACCCAAACTAAAATGAAGCCAGAGATTAAATCGTAGATTCTTGACATAGGTCAAGAATTAAAATCAGGATAGAGTTTATGGCATGTATTTTACATCTTCAACATTCTATTTTTGCTAAGGTTGTTTTTGTTTGGTTGGTTGGTTTTTGTTTTGTTTTGTTTTTTAATTATTATTTTCTTTCCCCTTATGGGTAAATTTCATTGTTCTCGAGGTTTCATTTTATATTTGAAAATTTTAGATGTCAGTGCAGAGGGGTATTACAAGCCTAGCCAAGGAACCTTGCTCCAACTCTTTTTTTTGCTTTGTGTTACTTGGAAATAGCTGAAAGCATTTGCCAGTTCATCCAGGGAATCACTGATAAAAAGAAGCAGGAGTGAAAAAGGGGATGACATCTTAAGAATCATGACTTCTCTTTTTTTGTGTTATTCCTGACCCTGATCCACCTCACTTGGATGTTCCATATCAGTTCTAACTTTATTACCTTATTGAGCTGACCATGTAGTGTAGAAATGTAAAAGACTCTTGAGGTGATGCAATGAAAATCCCTCTGCAATCAGGGCTGGGTGTATCAGTCTGTCAAGCTGCTGTCCTGTGTGCAGCGCAGAAACTGTTGTTCAGTGGGAGCATTTCTAGACATCCAGTTTCTCTGAATACATTGATTTTATCTTTAAAATCTCCTGAAGTTCTGTTTGAATTTCCAGAAAAACAAACAAACAAAACCACAAAAACCCAAAACAAACAAAAACAACAACAACAAAAACAACCAACAACTATATTTGTGGCTGTCAGCAGTTTTGATCTTAAAAGAAGTATTTTTTTGAGATCCTTTTTCTTCTGGTGTAATAAGCAGATGCCACAGGCCAGTAATTTCGGATGACTCTGTGAGTCTGATGCACCAGATTTCTTCAGGAATTATCTTTTGGATTTGAATATGTTGCCATGTTTTGAGTAGTGATGCCTTGCTATATTTGGCTATGCGTCAGGATGCCACTCAGTGAAAATTACTTTCCCTCTGTGTTCCATTACTTTTTCAGTTATAAAGTAGGTTTGGTGGTTCGGTTAGTTTTATACTTTTACTATGGTTTTCCTCTTCAATATTTTTTGAAGCCAGATCCAAATCCCATATTTTAATTTTTCACCATTATCAAATCTCTTTAAGCATTTAAACATATATATAAATGGGTGAAACAACCTCCATGATGTTTAAAGAAATATTAAAAAAAACCATTGAAAAAGACTGTGAAAATCAGCTTCCAAAGAGAATCAAAACAGATTTTTTATTTTATTTCAAAAGGAATCTTAGTAAGTGTATTTTCTTCACATCCCTGAAAGATGCAGAGAAAATCCATGTTGACAGATGTGTTTGTAGCTCTACCCTGTAGAGCCCAAGACAATCTTTAAACCAAATAGCACATTATTACTGTATTGCCATCATGTTGCCACAGGTTTCTAAGCAGCCTTGAGGCATTCACTTCCTAAGCCATTGGGAGCTCTTTATCTCATGAAATTTGACATCCCCATTTTGGGTAGAAAAGTACTCAAATGGAGTCACCTTTCATCATCTCAGGACATGCAAGTTGTCAAGAGACTTGGGTTCCAAGGGCGTTATGAAAGAGCAGATATTTTTCATTGAAATATAGAATTTGGATTCTATATTTAACTTTGGCCACTGTTTATGCCATAAAAATAAAATGCTCAGGAAAAAAACTTAAATCTTTACATGTTATTGCTGTTTCTCTGTGAAACCCACACTTCTACTCTGTTTTCTGGCAAACTTATAAACTGTCACTCAGTATGGTTAGTAGCAGAAAACTTGATGGTGGAAACATTTTTATTAGTGTCTGATTAGTACAGGGAACTTGTTAAAATTTTTTAGTCCTTGAGCAATATTTTTATCAAGTCTCATGAATTATATTTTATATACATAAAACAAAAAATTCAGAGTTGCACTGTTAAAACAGCCAAGACTTTTAGAATTAATATGGTGAGCGGGATGAGAAAGAGAATTAGAAGAAGAAAAAGTGATAAAAACTCATCAGACAAAACAAAAACAATTTAATAAGTGAAGAGAAACAGAACAAACTAAAACAAATATCACAGAGGCAATTAATCACTACCTCCTCTACCCAGACTGATGTATGGCCAATTTCCAAGTAATGCCTGCCTTCAAAAAACTAGCCCTGCTGTAGACCTTTCCTTCTTTCTACTTTTTATTGGCTAGCGTGGTGTTATATGGTATTGAGTATCCCTTTCATCCATCTGAGTAACCTTCATGGCTGTATATCACACCAGCCTCTGGCCCACCCCTAGCCAACTACGTGCAGGGATACAGAGAGCAAGAAACAGAGATCTTAGTGCTGTGCAGGCACTGTTCAGCAGGTGAAACAGTTGTGCTATCAACACCACTTAGATCACTAATCTGAAATGGCACCGTATGGGCTGCTGTGAACAATATTAACTCCATCCCAGCCAGACTCATTTCAATACATAAATTTTTGTTAACATCAAAGTTTAACTCCTTGAACTATTTTTGTATAAGAGCTGACTGTAACTACTATCAAGAACATGACACTAGACCAGGTATACTCTCCTGGGTTGATACTGTATGAAAATTGTTAGTATCCTAACTCACAAGTCCACAGAACTAATTGTGGGAAAGTAGTCTGGATGTTTAGGTTGTAAAATCTTTTAAGAAAATAATATGCCAAGAAAAGAGTAAAAATCAGCTACATTATTCAAAATCAGTTGCAAAACAAAGTTTTAAAATATCCTTTTGAGAGCACAGAGTCAGAAAGAGTTTCACCAAAATCTGCATAAAATATACCAAAGTTGAGGCATAAAAAATGCATTCAGATAATCATAATCAAGGACTGTAATTAGAAAATATTAATCAAAACATATTCTCAGAAAGTTTTATCTTAATTTCAGTATATTCCTTTGGTAACTGGAAGACAGTGACTTCCAGTAATTTATGCAGTATGTTTTAGTAAGTATGAAAAACAATGATGAACAAGTATGTATGAATATATTTATTATCTATATATAATCACACACATTTGAGCACCAATATATCACAAAATCACAGTATGGGTGAGGTTGGCAGGAGCCTCCAGAGGTCACCTTGTCCACCTCCTCTGCTCAAGCAGGGCTGCCTAGAATAGATAGTCCAAGAGCATGTTCAGATATCTTTTCAATATGTCAAAGAGTGGAGACTCCACAACCTCTCTGGGCAATGTAGCTGTGCCTATAGTATGCATCTGTAATTCTGTTCCAAAGTTGTATCAAACCAAAAACTGGGAACTCTGGAAAACAGCCAAACAAAAGATTATAAATTGTTTTCAAGTGTAAAATACCTGATTATCTCCACTGGATATAGTTAATATACACATATTATATCTTTAATTTTTATGTCAGTAGGAGGTTGTCCCATCAAATGCTATTTAAATAATTTTGAGAGAGAAAAAATAAAATTAGGGCCATTTTTACTCAGCTAGTGTCCAAGTGTCTTCATGTACTGACAAAATCATGTCTTTTCATGGCTCCAAAGAACGTGTGTTATTCTGAATATTTTTTTAACCAGTCACAAAACAACTTTTATACCCCTTTCTCTTTCTGAAGATAAATATTAAGACTAATTTGTATATTTTCTTTTGTAATAATACAAGGATACTGTTTAATTAAAATGCTATTTATTAATTTTTGTAAGTTTATTGGCTTGATCTTGAAAAGCTTTTATGAGGACATTTACTTATCCTCCTACTGATCTAATTTTCAGGTCATCTGTTACGAGGTGACTAAAGACTAAAATCAATAAATGGTACTTTTCCACTGTGAAATTTAGGCTGATTTTTCAAAGTTAGGGGTTTATTTAATGAAAGTACTTTTCAGAAATATTTTATCAGAGCCTACTGTTCTCATTCCAGTTTTAGTTTCCTCGTGGCATTTAGAAAGACTTGATTGAGTTAGTGATGATGTTCAAATCATAGAAACATAGATTCATAAAGTAGGTTAAGTTAAAAGGGACCTTTGGAGGTCATTTCTTTCAACTCCCCGCTCAAAACAAGGCCAGCTTCTAACTATCAGATCTTATCAGTATTTTTGTAAATGTCGCTCTTGACACAATTATCAAGCGAGTAACTGAGAGTTTATTTATATCTGTGAAGGAATTTCTTTTGACTTGATTTTCAATTAGCCTGGAGTCATTGATAAGAAATGTCTTTTGAGTTCGTTTGAAAATCAGCTTGTACTAGATTTGAATAATTGAGAATTTTATATAGGTGGGCTGAATTTGGCTGGACATGAGGTGCAAATCCTCATCCTCATCAGGACAGGGGAAGAAAAATTATAACAAAAGGCTCAAGAGTCGAGATAGGGACAGGGAGACTTCTCTCACCACTACCAAGGTGGGCAAAAGAGACTTGCTTAGGGAAAATTAATTTAATTTTTTACCAATCATATCAGAGTAGGGTAATAAGAAAGAAAACCAAACCTTAAAATATCTTCCCTCCACCTTCAACTTCTTATTGGGTTCAACTTCACCTTTTAATTCTCTACCTCCTCTCTAGCTGCAGCTCGGGGGAATGGGGAACAGAGGATTGCAGTTGATTCATCCTGTGTTGTCTCTGCTGCTCCTTCCTCCTCAATATCTTCCCCAGCTGCATTGTGCAGTCCCACTCACAGGAGACAGTCCTTCACAAATGTCTCCAACATGTATCTTTCCCCGAGCTACAGTTCTTCAGGAATGACTCCAGCATGGCTCCTTTCCATAAGGTGCAGTTCTTCAGAACTAGACTACTCCAGCATGGGTTCCCCACAGGGTCACATGTCCCATAAGGAACCTGGTCTTCTATGGGCTTCCCATAGGATTACAGCCTTCTTCAGGAATCCAACTGCTTCAGCATGGGGTCCTTCAGAGACTGCATGTTCCACGGAAACTCCATGGGTTACAGAAGGATTGGTGCTTTAACTGGGTCTTCACCACAGGCTGCAGGGAATCCCTACTCCAGCATCTCCCTCACCTCCTTCTTTGCTGAGTTTGGTGTCTTCAGAGTTGCTTTCTCATATATTCCCACTCCTCTCTCTGGCTGCTGTTGCACAGCAGGTGTTTGTTTGTTTGTTTGTTTTTTCCTTCATAACCATGTTATTACAAAGGTGCTAACCTTTGCTGATGACTAAGCAGTCATCTTTGCTGACTGGCTTGGCTTTGGAGAGCAACAAGTCTGTCTTGGAGCTAGCTTGGCACTGGTTTTGTCTGACATGGGGTAAGCTTCTGACATCTTCACTGTCCTTATTCTCAAACCCTTGTTATACAAACCTCATACAATGCATTCTAAGTACAATATGCAAAGGGCTATGGACAAATATATTTCTTAGCCTGTAATGCACCACTTCTGGAACACCCAGTTCTACCTTCTCTGGAAATACCTGTACCAGAACTGTAATTAAGTTGAATGAAAGAGGCTTTTATTTCCAGCACTCCCCTTTCTGCACTTTGACAAAAATGCCATTTGTTTTAGGGTTTGTTTAGACAACAGAAAATTGCTTTTTTTGTCTCATGAAGTTCCTGCAATAATTCTCCGATTCTCCAATATACAAGTGCTTGAATTCACATACTGGTGTTAGAGAAGACTAGACAGTTCTTAAATGTAGTTCACTTTATCCTAAAATACATTAGATAAGGTGCTAACACCCTATTTTCCAACGAAGAGAAAACATTCCTCTTTGTATTAACTAGAAATTTAACCAAGGTGAACCATATAACAAAGCCTACATATATACTGAAGACACATAAATTTCACTGAGATGATTCTTATCAAAAGAATGAAGTCCCCATTTTTTTTTTTTTTGTCTTTATTTTTCTGAAGAATGTCACCTTTGTGGTCAAAGACACTGCTGCATTGTAACACCTCCAGGTTCTTTGAATCCTCCATGTTGTAGCAGTGGTGTTGACTCTTCTCTCAGTCTCTTTGTCTTCTTCTTGTCAATAGATTTAGTACATCATGCTTTAGCCACAAATTTTCACTTCCTATAAAATTCATTTGAAGGGGGATATCAAACTATTCCAGATTCTCATCTCTTCAATGAGTTCTGAAAAAAGGGGTAATTTGCATTTGGTATTTCCTCTCTTTTTACTACCTAAAACCTTTTTCTCTGTTGTAACAATATAAGTAAATGTTTTTATTTGCTTATGAACATGAAAACATTACAGGAATTGCTTATATTTTTGACTCTATACTTTATTTAACTCCTTTATGTGTTTATTCTTTTGTAAAGAGTATCTGTCAGGTCTGATGATATCTGATAATATCTGATATATCTATCTAATAGATGCCAGTTTAATAATATATTTTCTTCTGTAAAAGAAGAAAAGCTGAAAGTTTTATGTCCCTAGTTTTCTTCAATAATTTATTTCCAAGTGACTAATACTTGAAAAAGAACAAAATTATGTCTTTTGGCCTACTGACTTAAAAAATTAGCTTGATTTGTGAGAGAAAAAACCCCACAATCTTCATCTTAATGATGGAATCCTATTCTTTCAGGGGTTACAGGTTGCAAAATGAACCAGTATACTGAGTAACCTATTTGGACTAAGACAATATAAACTAACAGTATAGTTAGCAATTTGTAAAAAATAACATAATAGAAATTAATAGGTGTGTATAATTTATAAATTATTATTATTTTATAAACAATAACTAGTAAAATTCAAACACTGAACAGCTGTTATTCCATTCTTCAGCCTTAGTAATACTTTACTTGGATCTATTGCTTTCATGTAGGAAGGTAAAATGCCTGCTATATTTATCAGCATTTGGCGTTATATTTAAAGTGTGTCCTGAGATTTATTTAACTTGTATATATAGAATGTGTTGTGTATGGTTTGCCAATGTTATTTGCCTTGGAGTGTCTTATCTTGACACGATATTGCATGGTTTATTTCAGGAACACTGCAAAATATCTAGGCTATCCTTTCATTTTATTCTGAAATCCTTATATAACATCATTTTCATCTACCTTCTTTAACATTTGCTGTGTTGGTAGCACTTTTATTATTCTTAAGCTGTGTTAGTAAGGAACATCCTACAACAAATTTAGCATTTTTAACATCTACTGAATGGAACTCATACTAGTGCCAATACTGAAGCTTTTCCCCTTTGAAGGACTATTTAAATAAAATACAAAATAACCCTGACAGTCTTAAAAGGCATATCTGTGTGTAAAGAACTGTAGGAATATTTGCTCTCATTTGTAGTCATATATAATTTCAATCAGAGAATTGGCATAAGTTATAGTAGCAGAAGTACTTTGAACAAAAAATGCTGTGTTCATAATCAAATAGGTCATCCAAAAAAATTAGCTCAACCATATAGTTATTCCATTTAAAATATATGAATTATCTGAGGTCAAATCTTTATAGACACAAGAAAATCTGTAGAGACAGTTGCCAACATATCTTAATGTCCTGGGTTGTAGTATAGGATGTACACAAAGTATTCTATCACCATGTTCATGAATTGTTGAATCCAGGTGGGGCGGTGTTTTCCCAGACCCCCTCCCTCTGGGCCATTATCTTCTGTTAATGGCCCATCAAATGCCTTGCCCATGACTCATCTATAGATAACTCCCTCCAGGAGCTATCTCTATTTAATGGGCCATCAAGGACCCACTGCATGACTCATCATACCATTGTGAGATGCTCCGCCTAGAGGGGGGAACCAAGCATTCTCACCTGGATATAATCTGGGATTTGAGACAGTACAAGCAGCCCTTACCCACTGGATTCCCAGAGGACCAGAGGTAACAGACCTTTCTATGGAATTGCTGCTTCAGGAAGACCACCTCATCTGGACTGCTTCCATCACTCTGCTCAGGTTGTATTCTGACTCTGTCAGTGGTCTTTTATATTACTGCATTTATTTTATTTTACTTTTTTTTCCTTTCTTCCTATTAAATTGCATTTCTGACTTGGAGCCTCTCACTTGTTTAGGTTTCAAACCACTACACTTAAGTACTGGAAAGTTGTAGCGAGTTAACACCAATAGACAGCTAATGCTGCTTACCCACTGCCTCACAGTGGGATTGGGTGAGAACTGGAAGGGTTAAAATGATAGTTAGGATGATGTAACATGGACTATTTTTTGTTGGTATTTGGCAGTAGGGACAGATCTTGAAGTGCAGAGTGTGAACAAAGTTCCTTCACTGTTGATGTCTTTGACATGGAGAACAAAGTAGTTAACAATGTAATGAGTTTTAAATAATGATAATAATAGCAAGAAGAACAAAATAATAGTGAGAAGAACAACAACAACAACTATGGGTGGTAACATGTATTATGTAGTATAAGTGAAATCTATCTGATTTTTGAAAACAAACAAATAAGCAAAGAAAAAAAAAAAAAAACCTTGACACCAAAACCAAGCCAAACAAAACAGAAAAGTTGATACAGCAATTATGATCCAAAAGCAAATATCTCCATTTAGAAAAATAATTTTTGTGATAGTATTATGTAATAAAAAAGAATAAATCAATAAATTTGTGATTTTTCTAGTCATCACTAGACAACAATGACATCTTTTCATATAATCTTTCTTTGAAGAATAACATCAAACATGTAAGAACAGTGCACATAAGAATACTATTAAAAAGATGGCTGTTGTAAATAGAGAAAATTCTGAGAATAAAGAAAATTGAATACCCGAAACAGAAATTTAAATATTTTCAAATTCTAAATGATCTTTTATATCCGTAGAATAAAAATTCTTGACTAATGGCAAACTGCAAAAAATTCAGGATTGTAGAAAACAATATTCTTTGCTAAGTAAGATAACAGTCCTTCTTTGTTGCCATGGCAAGCACTGGCACTCACCATTGTACACTTCTGTATTATCACCAGCTAGCTAGAGTGCTCCTTTCAGGACCTGCATGTGAGACTATTTTTGATGGAGCCTGCTGCCTTGTACATTGGATAGTACCATTGCAAGGGATACAGCTGATAAAGGCTGAAACCAGGATGGAATGATTTCCTTTCCCTAGCCGTCAAGCTGAAGAACTGTTTAGCTAGGAATTGGTTTAGCTGAGAATAACCAAGTCAGATTTATCTGTAGTTTAGTGCTGTATTAGGATAAGAGAGTCTCAGATTCTTGTCTTTGAAAATGTTTTTTGGTCTTTCATTTAAGTCACAGGGAAACTGCATGAATAACATTTTATGAAGTGACCAGAAATCTGTGGCTTTTACAGGGCCAAGACAAAATGTTAACTAGTGTGATTTTAACCTGAATGTTCAAAGAATCTTTTTTATCATGTATGAAAAACAATTTAAATAGACATGTATACCCATATAAAAAATAAACCAGCACAGTCTAGAAATAATTCTGCTAACATTGTTCAGTTCGTACATAAAGGACTCTAAAATATGCTATTGGAAATACACTTTTTTTTTTTCTGATCCTACTGTGTCAACAGTGCTGCTTGGTAAACAGAAGTTTTAATTAAAAATTAAAGGTAGGTTGAGCCTGAGGAAAAATGTAATTAAAAATGATTATTATTTTCTAGATTAGTTAAAGAATAATTGGGAGATTCCTTTATGATTCTGTACTTTAGGTAATTATTTATATCACAGAAAATCGGTGCCAACTGCTCCAGTACATATGCTTTATATTATTTGGCAACCATGCATCCTGCTTTTATGGTAATAGAGTTCTGAAATTTTGATCCAGTGTCACCACTGCTTCTTGTAGATTGAAGTATACCCTAGTAAATTGAAATCTCACAGATGTGAGACTATTTTTGAGCCACTGAAAGCTATGTTTTAATCTATCTAACCTCTATACCCACTATACTTTTTATGTGTTCAGAAATGCCTATTACATTCTTTATAAATTAAAGATTTTCCAGGTATGTATTAACCAGTGATTCTTATCTCCATCTGTGCTTTCTGAAGAAATTTAATTTTCCCTGAATTAAGCTCAGGAACTTCACAGCAATATCTAGTTACTCTGCATTTGTTTCTTTCTGTTGTGGGTTTTTTTTTTTTTTTTTTTCCCTGAATTATAAGACTAAAATGATGCATACAGTACCTTAAAACAATTTATATTTAAATTCAATAGTTTAAATGTAAAGTACATAAGACAAAGGCTATACATAATTGCATCTTTTTTCTTCACAATTATCTTATTTAGAAATTGTATTTGAAAAATAATTCAATATGAAACTTATGATCATGATTGATCATGAGTAAGATCCAAACTGGAAAAAAAAATTAAGACAATGTAGGCAGCTTTTCTTAATACCAACAATAATTTTGTAATCTATGCCTCAGTGAAATAGCAAAGGTTTATGTGTTTAGGAGTTTGCATGATTCACACTGATTTTATTGATGTGGGACTCTGATGGGAAGATGTTAGCTGATTTATGTTATATAAGTTTGCAGGAGGGATCAGCAAAAACAACAGGTGAAGAATTGACTGCAGCCCCCACTCCCTGTTTCCCTGTGCCATGGGGGGAAAAGGTAGGCAATCGGTAATAAAATTAAGCTTAAGAACAGGGAGGAGGGTGTTTGCATATTTGAGTTTACTTCTCATTAGCCTACTCTGATTTTGTTGGCAATAAATTTTCCCAAGCTGAGTCTGTTTTTCCGATTACAGTAATAGATGAGTTATCTTTCCCTGCTCTTGTCTTGACCCACAAATGTTTCACTATCTTCTCTCTTCCCTGTCCAGCTCAGGAGTGAAGTGATAGGACAGCTTTGGTGGGGACCTAGCATCAAGCCAAGGTCAAACCACCAGACTCCCAATTTGTCTTCTTGGATAGTCCATCCTGTAGTGAAATTATCAAGATGTAGGCTAAAATAAATTATTATTGTTATGAAAAGAACTTGCAGGGTTTTCCCCCTCTTCTTTTTCCTATTTTAGGAAAGTAACCCACAGGATTTATAGGTCCTATTGAAATAAATGAATAAAATGATTCAGTAAAAGACTAAAACATCTTCTAGATGTGGCACTCCTTGACCACCCATATATCCTCTTAATTTTCAATGTGATTTAAAGTACGCAAAGAATTCAAGAGGGAGTTAAAAGGCAGTTGATCAATACCATCAATAGTTATATGACCTAATTAAAGTACATCACAGGACACAGAAATCTGAACTGGGAGAAAAATTCCTAGTACTTTGTTAATCAAGTCTTTCACAAAAGTTAAAGAATTTACCACGTAGACATTTTAATCTGAAGAAACTGATCAAATTCATGGGATAGCCTGAAATTACTTCTGAACAACTAATTTATTTTTAAAATTTACAATCTGCCAAATATACTAGGTAGTGCAGACTTTGTTCCTTGATTTTTTCCACTCAGCTAACAAGTTGGAAACAGCTGTATTGTGATCTCAAAATCCTATTCACTGGGCTTGTATGTGGTTCTACAAACTCTTCCTATCAATCTTTATTTACCCAGCACCAACATTTGCAATCCGTTTTTGAGCTCTGTATTGCTAGTGAAGTTCCTTTGTCAAAATATTCAAAGCAAGTGAAACAAAAACATTGCAAACATGGTTAGAATTAATTAATTACCTTTTGCATTCACAGTTTCACTCTTTCTCATTGTACTTCTTTATACTGGATGTATTTTATTTCATATGGTCACGTATAATAAATATGAAGACATTCAGCTGTCTTCAGGCCACATAATAGACCTTCTCTGAAATAAAATCTCCATCTAATTATAAATAAGTATTCTCAAAAATCTTTTTTTTTAATAGAGCCTATCGGAGATTTTCACATACCAGATAGGATGCCAGATAATTTGTCTATTTTTTAAATACATCCTTCATTTTGGCCTAGTGCCTAATCTGAGCTCTTTATGCTCTCTTTTCAGAATTAGCACATGCCAAACACTGATTGCTTCATAGTCACTTGTGTCTGTCTTTCATTTCCTTTCAGATTTTAGAAAAGGATCCACATTTCAATGTCATTTGTGAAACCAAGACATATACATATCATTCAGCTTACTGGGTTCATAGTATTTTATAGTATTTTAACATGTTTAGCATTAAAATTAAATATATATGTTCTTAGCATTGTGTATAATGTAGAAATAGTAGAATGAAGAGCTATGTGTGATATTGATGGAGGAAATTTTAGCCTCAACATTATCCCTCACATCTAGCTTTCCTGCTGCAGCATTGATGCTACTCACGCTCTCTGAGCAGCAACTCAGCTGCTGACTCATGCCTTGATTTTGTGAGTGCAGTTCAATTAATTAAATGTTTGAAAGGCTCTAAGTTATCTGAGACAAATACATGGCACTTGCATGTATGGAATCTGATTTGTATGAGACCCTTGCCTTTCTGGCCAGGAAGAACTATTCCTCAAGTGCAGATGCCTGTGTAAGGCAAACAAAATAATAGTTCGTGTAAAAGATGCTTCATGTGTCCAAAAGCCAGGGACAAGAAAGAAATAGAGAGGAAATTTGTCTGCCTAGTAAAAAAGTAAAAAACCCCACCAACTAACCAACCAACCATCCAAAATCCTGGCTTGTTGTCTTCCTGTTTTTTTTAGTTTTCACAGAAAAGAGGAGGCAGACTGATGGGTGAAGTGTTATGAAGTAAAGGAGTTTCAGTTGTCCTGCCACTCTCTATTCGCATCACAGACATCTTGTCCTTGACGTGTAAGCTGAAATATAAACAGCCTTGTTTTAGTAATGAAATAGAGAATTAAATATATGGCTCCAAAGAAATTACTTTGTTTGGTTCAGTTGAGTTGTACCAGCTACTGAAAGTGCATGAGCATTTTGGGTTTGTTTTTTCTTTTCCATAATGCCATTTTGCAGTTTTGGTGGAAGTAGTCACACAAAATTACATTTGCAAGAGTGAGAGTATCTACCAGAGTTATGAGACATTGCTCATTGATCTATAAATCATACGTCTGTTTTCCACTGAAGAATGCTGTAGTCATGGTTGAGGAGAGAAAATTTCCATGTAAGAATGTAAGATCCCTTTACAAATCCCTCATTTTCAGACTATTGGCTGCTCTCATGGAAGAACTCAGAGGTCCTCTGCTTCTATTATGCAAATCTCAGAGGAGTTTTACAGAAACTGGTCTGCATGAAGACTTAGTTTCCAAGTTGGCTTTTCAACCATTTTTTTTCTCAGTCTCTTGGCTACTTTAAAGCTGTATTATTAGCAGCTGCCTAACCAGAACTTATCAGAAAGTTTTAGATTATATCTTCTGTAGAATTCCAATAGTGCAACTCTATTAAAAACCCATAAATAAACTTTTTATCACCACAGTGCCTATAGAGATTAAAGGTAAGCACAAAGACTTGGAGCCCAAGAAAGAGAAGAACAGATTGTGGCTTAGGGAGCAAATCAATACATATTTTATAAGGCATACATTTTAAAATATTGTAACTTGTTACATAATCTAAAACTGACAATATAAAACTTCTGCCTCATACAATTCCTAGAAGCGAAGACTAAAAAAAGGAGAATAAGAAAACTTTAGTTCAATTCATGGAATAATATTATATATTACAAATCAGGCTATGGATATTAATTTTGATACATACTGTTATTATAATTTAGTGATGTGGTGCATTTGAAAACAATTTCATCATTGTAAATATAATTTCATTATGTGATTTAGTATATTGTAAGTATAATTTAGTAATTTAGATATGTACCATAATTTATCCATCATAAAATGTGCAATGATATTGGATTATAATGACAGAAATTAAAAGAAACAAGGAAAAAAGAAACTCCTATTGATTAATGAATCCCAGATATTCAGCTGTGAAGAAGCAGAGACTGGAAAAACAGCACACCTGTTTGACCTCTTGGATCTTCAGAAGTTGATACAAAATAATCATAAAATAAGACAGTGAAAAGGTATTTGAACATGGCTATTTATGAATTTTATTAATTTACTGTTGTATTTAAAATGCTTTTTTCATGGTGTTCTTGTTCCTTTGTTATGATGCAATCTAGATCCACAGAGTATCCAGCCATATTAAAATTTAGCAAAGTTATAAGAAAACAGTAGATTTTAAATTAATTGATGTTCTGAGCAATAAAATCAAGCAAACAAACAAGGAATAACAGTGATTTTAGGAAGAGCAAAGATCTAAAGTTTGGAAGGGACTCATGTTTCCTAAAAGGGACATATATAATGTCCTATCAGGCTTTTCTTAAGAAAGATTAATTCAATTATATTACTCTGTGCAAGGAACAGGGTAAGTACAATTTAATAAAAATATTATTGTTCTTCCTTCCCTTCACCTACTGAACTTAAAAAAGGCAATAATATCTAATTTACAAAGTTCAGTCAAACTCACCTTTGCTATTAGGTGGTATTTACGGTTTCCCTCCATGACTCCTGTGCCTGTACAAATGTCACTGATTCCCTAGGGTTGTGGAGCGGTTCAGATCACGTATCACATTTTATTGAAATCCTTGCTGGGTAGGAAACAACTGCTTGAATTCACAATTTAACTTTAATAGCAGCTAAACATTCAGTAATGTTAGTTTATGGTGGGGTTGCCTTGAAAGAGTAGTTGCTCAAGAATTGTCTGACACACCATATAGCTCTGTTGGTAAAAAAAAACCAACAAGGGCCCATTGTGCTTTTTTCAAGCAAGAGAGTCATGGAAATATCATGAGCCTAAGCTGACATAGCTCAGCTTTGCACCTGCACTACTCACTGTAAACACTGTCAATCCCCTGATGATTTTCAACAGAGATTTATTAATATCTAAAGGTACATTCACTAGTTAGCCAGCTATACTTTTCTAACTTAGAGTCATCATAAACTGAAATTTCTAATGTTGATTAGTTTAGAAAAATTGGACACATATCTTTTAACATAATTTGTTTGCAAAAAGTCAATCTGAATGTACAGAACAGTGAACCAGCTTTTTAGATGTAACTATCTGACCTATTCTCTGTTAGTGTCACTGAGAGATTGGATCTGCCTATTTTTATATATCCTCTCTCTTCTGTGCATTTATACATAAAAGAGTGAAGAAAATACAGATATATTGGAATGTTATCTCTGAAAATGAGGGTAGGCATGAACTCCAATAAAGTATTTAATTCTTAGAACTATTTGGCTCTGTCTTATCAAACTAACTTTCCCCTTCTTTCCATACATCTTAAACCCCACTCTCCCCGCCAAAAAAATAAAGTCCAGATATCATAATAAATATTTGATGCAAAATAGCTGTATTTTGCAGTAATTTCATCACAGAATTGTTAAGATTTTTTTAAATATAACATCTAATTCAGATGTTTAAGTGCTAAAGCTGTGCAAGATATGACAAAGATGACATGTTGTTTCAAGTACACTAGACAACAATATAAGCAATTGCTATAATACAATTCTGTAGCCAAAGATAGCCTCTCTGTGTATCTAATGAGATTTTAATTAGCTTCATAATCAAGCCTTGTTTTTGATGAAGCTTGCAATATGAATTGAACAGCATGATATTTTTGAAAGAATATGCATAATTTAATTTAATAATTTTCTTTAATACGGGAATAGTAGTCAAAAGTGCATTAGCAACTGGAAACTTCTCTTCTATGATATCTGAATTTCTTTAATTCAGTTGGCATTAATTAATATGTGCCATGTTAGTAGAAGCTTTAAATAAAGGATCTGGCTGTTACAGCTGTCACCTAACTGCACAGACTACCTTATGAGAGGGAAGGCAGTCATGCCTTTACTACTTTACAGGTACTAAGCTATTCTACATTTTTGGTCAGTCCTACTACCTGTTTAGGATGAGGTTGCTTCTATCTTACCCTGGCTTTTAGAAGGAACTCAGAAGTCCATGCTGCATTTTCACTCTGTTGGAAAAAGGCTTTTCCCCTGAGAGCTTTCTAAGATTGCTCAGGAAGTGAAGTGACAGGAATTTTTCTTTCCATTGATTATAAAGGATAGACATATGTGTTGTTGCTGTATTTTCAGAAGGTAGAAGAATTAAAGTAATACACCATCTCTGGTTAATTCTATTTGGAATAATGTTTTAGTTTCAAAGGAAAATAATCACAGCTTCTAATTAAAAACGTTATAAACATCCTGGGTAACCCAAAGTGTTACTGTATTGTACATCTATCTGTGCCCCAAATTATTATTATTTGTGCCCTATCTGTTAGTGTCTTGTTAAGATGAAGCAGTGTACCCATGAATGGAACTGTGGGGCTGAGTTGTACAAATGTTTTTAAGGCTGGGGCACTCAAGGCAGAGTCTGTTTTCTCTTGGATCTTACCGTTTCCCTTTCATTCTGCAGGGAGAGGAAGCTGAGGCAGTGTGGGTAGAGGCTTTCCTGTGTTGTTTTGGGTTTTGTTTTTCTTTTTTGGTAATGTTTTGTTTGTTTGTTTGTTTGTGGGGGGGCGGTGGGTGGTGTTAGGGGGTTGCTTCAGGCAGGTTTTTCCAAGAGGTTGCATTTTGCAGTCCTGAACTGCTACATGGCAAATTTCGTGAGTACCAGTCTGCAGAGGTTCCATACGGTCACCCCATCCCGCCAGCAGCAGCCAGTGGAACTGGAAAAGCACAGAGTCCGATGGCTGCCTGCTGCTTCTGCTAGGGAAGAGATGAAGTCCCTCCATGTGTTTCAGCTGTTGACTGAATTTCAGCTGCTGGAATGTGCTTGCTGCCCTCGCCATTCGAGCTGCCACTGCTGGAGGGGTGAGAGGGAAGAGAGCTTCCACCATCTTTGTCTTTGTCTTCCCACACACGGCTGTCTCAGCGGGCGCCATCTTGGGTGAGGAGTTTCCCTGTCGTTTTGAGTTTCTCTTTGATCTTTGCAACTTGTAATTTTTTTTTTCTGTTGCTATTTCAGGGCTTTTTTAGTAAACTGATACTTTTTTCACTTATATCTACTCATATTTATTTCTCATTACTGGTGGAAAGGGATTGATTAAAATAAAAGATTTTGTGAAACATTTACGCTACTATCTTTTAGATAATCAATGAAACCTTTAATTCTATGCTCTTACTCATCTGTAATGGTTCTTTTTTCTGTCCTTGCCTCTATTTTGGACTTAGAAAGCCCAAGTTTATTTTAATATGGTTACAAGAATAGCTTGGTTCAAATATTCTTTGCTGCAGCAGAAGGGTAGTTATTAATGTGATTACACCAACTTTAGTTTCCTCTACCCTCTGCAGTTCCCTCTGTAACAGATAAGAATTGTTATGGAGTTATAAGTTGTTGGTTATAGAGTTGTAATGTTTTGTTAAATTTAGTTCAAGAGTTATAATGCTGTTTGGCAGTTTTGTCCACTCTGTATCCCTTACCCCAAAATCCCACTTACCTGATTCTGTCGCCTTTCCGTCGAGTCAAGCCGTTGCTGCTCCCTGGCATTACTGCTCTCCATTTCTGCTGCTGCTTTACCTGCCTGCACCCAGCCTGTCTCATTGGCTTGTTCCCTGCTTGCTCCACTTCCTGTCAGATCCTCTTCCTACTTCCTGTTGACAACCGGCCTGTCAGTCAGGCTGCTGCTGCCCCCCTTATGGAGATTGAAAGAGCCCAGCTGCATGAAGGGACCATATCAACACCATGAGCCCCTGGCCAAAACAAGCCGACTCAAACTTTCAATCTGCCAAGGACAGCACTGGACTGACCATACACAAGGGTATTTATGCCGAGGGTATTCATAGACAAGCTCTTGTATCTCACCATAACTTACAAAGTACTTAATGAGCAAGACACCCCTGGACTCTATGAGCCAAGAGGAGTTCTTTGGAACCCCCGCGAGGTGAGAACTCCCACTCTGCAGCGCGGGCAGCAAAGTGGATTGCACCTCCTCCTCAGCGGTGTGGACAAAAGGGAGCAGCAGTGGCGTAGCCCACCCCTCGAGACCCCTGCTTATTAATAAAGGCATTTAAAGGAGGAAACTGTCTCCTGCCATTTTTAACACCTCCACTCCTCTGGCAGGCTTTGCACCCTTAAACATTCCTACACACTTTTATGCTATGTTCGAGGGTATACAACGTGGATACTCCTTGTCCTCTAAGAATCATTCTGCTGAGCTATTATACCACTGCATGTTATTCCAGGCACAGAACTACAGAAAAAGATAAAGAAAGGAAGGAAGAAAGGAAGAGTATTAACATTGAGATCTCAGAGTCACCAGAAGGTCCCCAGAGGAGATAAGGAAATTTGCTTGGCTACAATTCAAAAGAAAATGAAAACAATTGTTTTCAAATATTTATACTCTCTCTCAAATGATGGAAATTGTAAACAGCTGACTATTTTCTTTGGCATCTCAGAAAAAATCAAGAAAGGGGATCAGAATACATAGTTTTAAACTCTTCAAGCAGATACTGAAATAATAAAAGTAAAATTAAAGTAGAACTCACTGGATTCCAAAATATTAGTGATAGAGGGACCTTCCCCTTTAAACCTGCAGACCAATTAAACATATTTTATTCTTAAACAAAGCCTACAAGACATAGCTTAAAGGTTTTTTCTCCTGTGTTTATAATAGACAAAAATATGTTAAATATTTATATATTATTGTGTGTTTGTGAACACTGTACAACTCTCTCTAGATAGAGTATAACTGGTGATAGTATCATAGAAACCTTAACATATTTGACAACACTTCCTATATATTCACATTCACGCTTGAAAACAGTGCTGGGAATAACTCTGACAGCACATTGAAAATACCTTACCCTGCAATTTTAACACAGTGCTGGCTGCTAATAGCTACAATTCTCTCTCCATTCGTGTTCTTCTTGACCTCTTTCTGTGAAGCGGGAAATGAGAAAAAAAAAAAGGGTATGCAGTCTGGTTTCAAAGTCTATGGCAATACAGGACAGCTGTTACTGTGCAGAAGACTTGTTAGAAACTTTTTTAAACAGGGTGTGTACAAATGGCTGCCTTGGAGGGAATTTATGAGACAGTCATGTGTCAATTTCTGTAGAATCCTCCTGAGTACCTGATCATCTATGGAAAGGAAGAAGGTTATTAAGGTAATAGATACACAAGGACCTTATTGATTTTTTTTCTCTGTGGCCAGACTTCCTGTATAAAGTTTTATGATCAAGCTGTCACACAAAAGTGCCTATCTAGATCATTATTCCAAATACAATTCATCCTACATAACTGTTTCTGTGAAAACTTCCACTTACAGTACAGGCCTGCCTGCTCAGTGGAATCTTGACTTCTGTTGAGAAGTCTTGTTGCACATGTGACATGAGGTCTGCATGGGGATGATTCCTGAGGACAACCAGCCTTTAGGAGAATTCAAGAACCAGTTTTGAGAAAGATGACACTGCTCCTTTTCCTTGTTAAAAGAGAAGGGAATGAAAGTGCAGAAGCAGTACTGCCCTCAAAATGGATTGAATAAAGAACTGGGCATAATCAAAAGGCAAAATTTGTGCTCCAAAAATTTGAGGACACCTATAGCTTTGGCAAATTATAAGTGTGTTGGAAGTCTGAGTTTCTACCAGGTCTGAAAATAAAAGAGTTTTTGAAAGGACCAAAGGCCAGTAGGGATGTTACACATGATCATCAGCAATTAATAGCATTTCAGAGGGAAGAATGGACTATCATAAGTTCCACAATCACAGAGTGTTTGATGTTGGAAAGGACCTCTGGGGATAATGATTTCTAACCCCTGAAGCAGAGCCACTTACAGGTAGTTGCCCAGGACCATGTCTATACAGCTTTTGGATATCTCCAAGAATGGTGGCTCCACAATCTCTCTGGGCAATTTGCACTAGTGTTCAGTCACCCTCAAAGTGAAAAAGTGTTTCCTGATGTTCAGAGGGAACCCCTTGTTTCAGTTTCTTCCCATTACCAGTGGTCCTGTCATTAACCATTAGAGACTGTCTCTATCTTTGGGATCAGTACGGTTTAACACCTTCGTCAACAGCATAGACACTGGGATGGATCTATGCATCCTCAGCAAGTTTGCAGATGACATCAAGCTGATTTATGTCATTCGGGGAAAGAATGCCATCCAGGGGGGCTCTGGATAAGCTTGAGAACTTGGCCTATGTGAACCTCATGAGGATCAACTACACCAAGTGCAAGGTCCTGCACCTGGGTTTGGGCAACCCCTTGTATCAACAGAGTCCAGAGGATGAAGGCATTCAGAGCAGTCCGGTGGAGAAAGACTTGAGGCTACTTGTTGATGAATAGCTGGACATGTGCCAGCAATGTGTTTTTTCATCTCAAAAAGCCAACTGAATTGTGGACTGCAGTCAAAGAAACCTGACTAAGATGTCAGGGGAAGTGATTCTCCTGCTCTATGCCTCTCTCATGAGACCCACCTGGAGAACTGCATCCAGCTCTGGAGCCCTCAGTACAAGCAAGATGTGGACCTATTGGAGCATGTCCAGAGGAGAGGAACAAAAATAATCAGAGAGATGGAAAATGTCTCCTATGAAGAAAGACTGAGTTGGGGTTGCTCTTAACTGGATCCAGGAGAAGAGAAGGCTCTGGGAAGAACTTGATGTGGCCTTTCAGTACTTGAAAGGGGCTTATAAGAAAGAGTGGCACAGATTTTTAATGGGACCTATAGTGATAAGACAAAGGATAATGGTTTTAAACTAAAAGGGAGTAGACATGGGGATGAGTGTCTTAATGATGGTGGTGAGTCACCAAAACAGGCTGACAAGAGAGGCAGTAGATGTCCCATCCCTGGAAACATTAAAGAACAGGTTGGACGGGGCTCTGAGCAACCTGGCCTAGTTGAAGATGTCCCTGCTCGTTGCAGGGGAGTTGGACTAAGTAACCTTTAAAATCCCTTCCAACCAAAACTGTTGTGTGATTCCATGATCTTCTTTGTAACTTCCATTTAGGTATTTATATACATTCATTGATGTGATCTCCCTGAGCCTTTCCTTTTCTAGGCTGAAGACTCTCAGCTCTTTCGGCCTTTCCTCACTTTCTCCATAATCTTCGTGACCGTTTGTTAAATTCTCTCTGGTGTGTCTATGTCTGCCTTGTACTGAGGAGCTCAGATCTGGATACAGTACTCCAGGCATGGTCTCAGCTATCTGCTTCATAAAGTCAAGGTAACTCAGCATAAAGTTTTGTTTATAACAGAGTTTTAGGTCTAGATAAGCATATATATATGTATTTTTATTTATAAAAGGTAAAGTGAAAAGAAGACTTGGGTTGTCGCAACTCTCTTAGTGATATATAAGATCTCTGGAAAAATCGTTTGCAGTTCATGCAGTACCTCTGGTGTTAAACTTCAGAAAGAGTAGTATCTGCTGAGAAAAATATTACTAATTAATGTTTGAAGAAGAAGCAACAAAAAAAGAAAAGGGAATTAATTTGGCATAGGAATTTAAAAGTGTGAAAGAAATCACTGAGAAACCTTCCTAACCAGCTGCATGCTTCTCAGCTGTTAAAAGTTGAGTACCACTTCCCTAAATGAAGCTCAAGAATTATCTCTTTTGAATGGCCTCACTTATCATCAATTTCAGTTGGTACAAAAAGTCTGTAACCTCATCAAAATGTGATACTCTTATTAATGGACAAATACAGTACTCCAGATGATTGATTTTTCAAATATCCTTCACTCTTCTCAAAGGCAAACCAGTAATATGATATCCACAGATGCAGACCAGCTGATTAGTTTATGGGCCTATTAGTTAGAAGTGAGATTAAATTATTATTTTCAAAGAATTGCACTTGCTGCTAAGTGGTATGTCTGGTAAAATACCTTAAGTTATTGAATACTGCACTGATTTGTGGTTCCTACTGGAAAAGCCAAGAGAAATGCTCTGCATTTAAGTCATTTTACAAAGCACTTTTATTGAGAAAAAAGTAAATTATTAATGCTAAATTCAGAGTTTCTCACGTAGGCAAACTTGCATTACAACAGTCAGGAGTTTTGTCTACCCCCACCCCCAACTGGTGAGGAATGTGACCTTATTTCTCTTTTTTTTCCCACACAGTACGTCTGTAACAATATTCCAAATGAATTGAGAAAACATTTCATTTCTACTTAGGAAAAAAAATAAATCTGAACAAAAAAATCAGACAGGATGTGCTCAAAGTCTGAAGCAGCTGAGCTACATGATCCAAAGCTGTCATTTCCTACACTTCTATCATTCACATTTCAAGTGATCTGTATGCTGAGGCAACTGTTCTAAGCAAATGATATTGATTCAGCTTCAAGGATGACATGAAAACATCCAGATGGCATGCATGCTTTACATTATAAACTTTGGATAAATTATAACTTAAATATTCAGAAAGGTGGTCACAGTATCTACTATGTCAGTAAATAGGAAAAAAATAGATTGGCAATGGGTTTTCAAAACAGTCATATTACTTCCTTGTTTGAGAGACAGGGGTGTGCACCATAGTCTATAATTAAGACTTGAAATCTGTTCGGGTTCAGCTGAAATAATTATTGCCCCTTTCTGAATCTAATGTTATTGAAATTAAATAAGAAGGAATCGGGAGGGGATTTTTTAATCAGCTGTCATAGACATCTTCTGAACAAAGATCCTATGTAATGAATGAACTGAAAGTAATTTAGAAAGAAATTCTCCGAGGAGGAATTCTTTTGTCATCTACAATTCATGTTAGTAAAAGGGATATATTATCTTATGCTACCTACCCATCCAGTAATTACATTCAAAGGACACTGAAGACTTGTCGTTCTGTGCAAAAGTCAAAACTTTTAAGCTAATTCAGTTGCAAAACCTGACATTTTGGAGAAGGTGGGGGAAACAGCCTGAAAATAAGTAGTTCATAAAGAAACTGATGCTTAAGAATAATCTCCTGTAGTAGGAAAACAACACTGGATGGTAGCAAGTAAGGAAAAATAAGTCATCAACCACATATCTTGAGATGTGAGAACTGCAAAGAAATTTAAAAAAAAAAGCTAAATGTGTCTCAATGTATATTTAATGTATATTAAATAACTATAGTGATATTTTAATGCCAAAATTTGGTTATTGTATACTGCAGTTAGTGACAGTATTACCCATGCCTTTTTTTAAGCTGAATATCTTCTTAAGGCAAAATTATTTAGACTTAAATGGAACACTTACAAATATTCTTCTGCAAATTCTATTTTATGTAATTGTCAATAAAATGATTAAGAGTTTTTTGTTTCCAGAGATTACTTAGTAATTAAAGATTAGTTTCAATGCAAAAATAATGATATATTGCAGTGGACAGACTTTTATAGCTCAATTTTCCACCAATCTTGTAAAATGGAACAATTTCCTTTTTTTGACAAACATTTGACTAAGGAGATTACTGCAACTACTTTTCAGTGCAAAGCTGATGTTCAAATAAATTATTTCCTCAAACAGTCAATGTATTTTAAGCAATATTTATTATGCACATCTTTAGGAAGACAGTTTAAGAAATTTTACTCATTTTGGATAAGCAGATTAATGGAATAAAATTTGATGGGATCTTTTGTGTCTATATGGAGCATAATCCTAAAGAATGTTGTGTCCTAAGAGTTCCTACCCTTCCTGGTTCAATGTTCAAAAAATATTATGATGACAATTGCTTGAGAGCAGAAAGATAAAATCACAGAACTGTTGAAGTTGGAAAAACCTTACTAATACACTAAGGTCATTGAGTCCAGCCATTAGCCACCCACTGCCACGTTTAACACTAAACCATGTCCCCAGGTGACAACAGAATTAACAGTAGCTCTCACAACTTGAAACCCTCCCTCCTCTCTTCCCAACCCCCCAAAATATACTCATATGCTAAATCTGGGTCACTAACTTTGGAGCTACTTGATCATTGATGACTGAGTTTGGAGAGTCACTTAAAGTTGAAAAAACCTGAGCGTTCAAACAAGACACAGGAACATGTTGCAGTGATGATCTTGTTTCCCTCTTCAACATGGGGAGAGAATCCTTCATTGATAGTGTGGGTAGCATTACAAATCTACCTTCTCCTTGGCTGCAGTCTAATTTTATGCAACTAAACCAGATATTGAATAACTGTTCTTTGAATTTTATCCTCTTCTTCTCGATGTCCGTCACAATAATTTGTTAAATTTGGCCGAAGAATGTAGATTACAAGAGTGTTTATAGAATCAAGGACAAATAGGGCATTTCTTGCCTTTTCCTTGAAGTAACATTAGCTGATAAAAATGAGTTGTTTAAAGAAATTCATAATTTTTGCATTTTCTTATTAACACCACCAGAATTTTCCTGCTCTGGGGATTGAAAGCTGCATTACATTAAGTGTTCAGATCAAAGTGTTTTACCAGGAGAAACATATTTTCTTACCTGTGGCTATAATCCATGGATTTACCTTTTATAAAACTGTAATTAAGGATTATAAATGCATCAGCATTATTCAGCTGAAGAATGAAGGAATCTCATCGGTGGAAGCCAACTTTTTTTTAACTCAGGAGAAGTAAATCATGGTAGTATTCCATTAAAACAGTATCTTCTATTTAGAAGAATTAATGAATACTATTTTTTACTGTAGTAGAAAAAAAGGTATATTATAGTAAAAAATTAAGAAAATACATCAAAATTAAATATCTGGAAACATTGAGTAGTAATAATTTATTCATTGTAAAGATAACAATGAATTTTACTGGATACATTTGTATTGCAATATTACCATGTAAACTCTATAGTGGAATTATATAGTACATGCAATTACCATTTTAGATAAATCTTGATATGCTGACAGTAAAAATAAAAATAATGATGCTAGCTCCAGTATCTCATTTTCAGATTAATTATGCAGTAACTACTCTGAGTAGTAATCTGGAGTTCCCAGGTCTTTCAGTGTTTCAATATGTTGTCCTTTTTTGTGATTTAATACCTCAGCTATCCTGTGTGATAGGAAACTCTTCTTTTAAAAAAATGCACAAAAACAACTTTCTGGATCAAAGTGACAAAATAAATATTATTTCTAAGGAAGTGTTTTTTTGTTATTATGATGACTTACATAGATTCTTCCTGCCCTTTACTATCAAGACTGGGTTTTGATAGAAATCTTGCAACTGCCCGAGCTTTTGTCTTTTCCACTCAGCAATCCTCATTTCTTTACTCCTACAATGAGTAAGAATTTCTCATTAGATTGACCAGTCTCTCATCCTCATTATAAAATAGTTCAGCTGAAGCTCCTGAATCTGCTAATTTCAGATGGAATTGATTTTTATTATATTTTAAAATTATATTTTCCTAGTTCTTTTTGAAAGTCATAAATCAAGGTTATCTCAACAACTCATTTCATGGTATGAATCTAAGATTTATATTTAAAATTCAGTATTAGACTGCAGAGAATGTGCAATAGTTCTAATTGTGTTATAATTATATAACATATAAAATGTTAATATATGTATATATTAATATTTTCTAATTAGATTACACGATTTGAATTATTTATTGACCATACTAAGAGAGCCTATTAAAAAGTGCATTAGTACCAGACACAACCTCAGCATAACAGTCTCTACTAAAGTAAGGAAAAGGTGGGTAAAAGAAAAATTTTTTAAAAAAAGTTTAAAAAATAAATAGGGTGAGAATTCTGGAGCTTTTCCTTGATCTTTTCTTATACTTATTTTTGCAAAGAGGACCAAGTCTTTAATTTAGCTCAAAACCAAAAAAAAAAAAACAAAAAAAACCAAAAAAAAAAAACCAAAAAAAAAAAAACAAAAAAAAAAAAACCAAAAAAAAAACCAAAAAAAAAAAAAACCAAAAAAAAACAAAAAAAACCCACCACCAAACAGCAACAAAAAAAGCCAACCCTTTTATTGCCCTATTTGTGGTAATTATACAGATTTTATTTAGACCAATTTTAACTTGTATAACTCCGAATTAAGGAACACCTGTGAAGCTTGAACATCATTTGACCATGACAATAGCCATAGATTTAAATATTCATGTTTTCTTTATTTCTGTCAGAACCACAGAAGAAGAAAATTGATAACTTTCCTACTTGCATTACAGAAATGTTGACCATGTCCAGCAAGTGCTTTTTACAGCATCTTTAAATATAGGGCTTTGATACAAGGCAGGAAGAGACTCTGTGTAATTCAATCTGGTTATATGAAACACACAACATTTTACGCAAACAATTCCAGAACGTGTTAATTGCAGAACAGAGTAAATTCCTTCCAAAAGTATTATTTTTGTCTTGAGAGAAGGAGAAATTTGTTTATTGTTCTTACTGTTGAGACCTCAAAAATCTGACTTCAGATGACAGTAAGCTAAACTTAGTGGTTTTGATAATAACTTTGAGAACAAAATTTTTTGGGGTCAGATATACTCTGAGCATTTTAGTTTTCACCAACACAAAACTTGCATATAGATGAAAATAACAGTGCTGCATTCCACTTCAGTCAGCTATCTAAACAGCAGGATCTGCATTTTTATGCCAGCAGTAGATGTCTTTGAGTTTCATTAACTTTCCATGAGCTTCTGTGTAGAATTAATGGATTAGGAATTCCTCTTCAAAAGCCTGGACTGTTGGGTCAAGGCTGTTTCTTTCCTTGTACCATATTACCTGAGCTGTGATAACCAGAATTTCCTGACCCACAGCTTCCTCCATGTAATCAGCTGTCAGGCTACTTGATTTAGAAGTACTGGATTCAGGACTTTTTTGTTGTTGTTTTGCTGTCCAGGGTCTGCTGTAGCTCATATCTGTAAATCTCATGGTCTCATTATAAACCCCATCTTCTCCTGTGCAGCGTTAGAGAGGCTGCGTGAAATACTTAACATGACTGCTCTCTTCTGATGAGCATACATTTAGAGAGGCAGGTTAATCCAGTAGGTGGCAAATGTCTGGGTAATCTCATTTATGTCAGAGGTATAAGGGATTAGAATCTTTCTGGATTGTATTATTTTAATTAAAAAGAAATAAGCATCCATACGTCATGTTAGATGAAGCTTAATAATTCTGTTAGCAAGTGCCAACTAGCCAAGATATTGTTATGCAAGGATGAAATGTAGAGGCTTCAATGATGTTTTCTACATGCATAGTGGGATGATCTAAATATTGGTGATTTTTTTAAAGCATCTTTATCTCTCAAATAATGATAATAAAAATTTTAAAATTCAAACAAATAGCTTTTTTATGATGACTAGAGATGCAGTTCATAGTTTTCATTCTTCAAGAGTAATGTGTAATGAAGAAGCAAACAAATGCCTTTATATTATTTGATTATTGAAAGACAAATTATGAACTTCATTAAAATTAAAGTTCCCCATTGCAGCTCTAATGGACTGCTAACAGTTTTCATTGCATTTATTTCAATTAAAATAATTATAAACAATAATAAACTTTCTGGTGAATCTAATCTTTTATCAGAAATATGGAGTAGGTGATTGGACTCTTACCTGAAAAAATATTAAAATTGAATGGATTGCAATAGAATAGAATAGAATAGAATAGAATAGAATAGAATAGAATAGAATATAGAGTATTTCAGTTGAAAAGAACCTACAATGGTCGTCTGGTCCAACTACTGAACACTTCAGAGGTAACCAAAATTTAGATGATATTATTAAAGCCATTGTCCAAATGCCTCTTAAACAATGACAGGTTTGGGGCATCTACCACCACTTTAGGAAGCCTGTTGCAGAGTTTGACTACCCTCTTGATAAAGAAACGCTTTTAATATTCAATCTGAACTTCCCCTCGTGCAGCTTTGAGCCATTCCTACACTGGATTCCAGGGAGAAGAGAACAGCACTTGCAATTCCACTTGCACCACTCAGTGTCCTTTTCTCCAAAGTAGACTAAGCCAGAATTCGCAGATGCTCCTCGCTGGACGTGTCTTCTCGTCCTTTCACCAGCTTTCTTGACCTGCTCTGAACATATTCAGAGCATTAAATGGTACATTAAATGCAACCAGAGTTCTGTTTGTGTGGTTTACTGTTTAAGTATAGTTTAAGTGGTTTCATGGATATGTTTAAAATCATTGCTTAAATAATTTTCTTGCTAGTAGCACCTAAGCACATTTAGCAGATCAAATAAAGCAAAAAAAAAATGTATGTGCTGTGCTGCCTCATTTTTGGGCAAAAAACCTTGTTCCAAACTACATTCTTGTTGGTCCTTAGCTGAAAAAGGTTTATCAGAGCAGGAAATTATCTTCACCTAAAGCAGGACTTAGTGCAGCATTTTCTTCCTCATTTAGTAAAGAAGCTAAAACTTTCTTCCCCCCCTAAATTCAGTTCCAATGCAACGGGTTCATGTAAGCTTTTAACTTGTAAAATCCATGTTCATTGCTTTTCATGAAGCTTGCTTTCCCCTCTATAGGCAATATAATTTCAAAAAACTGAGACAACTATGGATTTCTCTAGCCCTTTCATTTCCTATTTGAATTTTCTATTATATGTTAGCTTTTTTAAAAAATTAACAAGATCTAGGCATTCTATTCTATTCTATACTTTTTTTTCCTCTTGAAAATAAGGCTATTCATTTATGTCCTTGAATTGGAGCAAAAAAATATTACCATTCTCCCTTTTTACTCAGACTTTATTGAGATAAGAATTGAAATATCTATAGAGCTTGTAAGAGAACCAGAGAGTTGTCATTCAATTCCTCTATCCTTGTGAAATTTTTTATTTAAAAGTCCAATTATTTGGGACCCATTTATTTAGAGCCTCATAGGAAGAACATTATATACTCCCTCAGCTAACTCAAATACTGCAATTAGCAAAACAAATGGTTTCCTAAAGTCTGTTGATATCACTGCTGTGCTTGTTCTCATTTATAATTGGTTTCATGGTTCAGATCGGAAAAACTTTTCTTTGATGTTTTCACAAGTGGGAAAAAATTACCCACCTTTTTATGCCTATCTCGACAGAAGGTAAACAATTTTAATAGCCTGTGGGATTGCTAATTAGAGCTAATTGTGCCTTGATTGACCTATCTTGACAGTAAGCACCTTACAATACTTGCTTTCTTCACAAAGTGAGGATTTGTTTGTATGAGAAACCTGTTCATGCTCAACCTTAGAGTTGTTTGGCTCTGCTGTGATCATCTGAATTTGTTAATTTATATTTCATGACTTCTTATCAACTTGTGGCAAAAACTCAAGCTTGTCAGCTTGTCATTTGTGCACTGCAACATGTGCTTTCTTATTCTGTTGCTGTCGACAAAAGCAGAAAGTAGAACAGACAAAATCTGTAGTGAATAAAGATCTGAATGCCACAGATAAACTGCTCCCTGTACAAATGCGCACACACACACACACACACAAAAAAAAAAAAAAAAAAGAGAGGGAGAGAGAGAAGGGAACTATGAAGTCCCAAAATCGTAATGGTAAAATAGATGTTCCAGAAAAATAACTAAGATGTAATGATGGACTTTGAATTACTGAAATTGCCTTTTTGAGAACAAATGTGGTGGGCTTGCCCACTGCATGCTAATATATGAAGAAATTGTATAGTTACAGAGCTTTTGATTCCTTTTGGTTGATAAAAGGTATTCAGAATTTAGAAAATTATGTGTCTCCTGCATGCAAGAAATAATCAGAGCTCACCTCTGTGTGAGGTCAGTTATATTCTGAGCCTCCCAGAAAATGCATACAGGCCTAGGGTGTGTTCATCTTTATGTAATCTAATGTAGAGGATAAATTGCAGAAACAAGAGGTTTGAAGTAATTTTGATGCAAATTATAAAAATATTACACTTTCTCAATATGGCCTCCTACAGAAATGTCTAAAACCAGAGTGAATTTTGTAAGAAACTTACAAATGAGTGTTTGAGATTGCTTGAAAAGCCTGTTACTAGTTCATAACAGGCTTCTGACTGTGAGCTGTGGTGTTCTTGTCTATTAGGTAGAATTTTACAAGAATTCATTCTTGTGTGATGAATGAGTCAAATGTAGAACATTGTTCCAGTTTTTAGGCAATTGTCAGTTTACCAAATAGCTAACAAAGTGCTTATTCACAGAGTTCATGGCTCACTGTGCTGCACAGTTCTGTTCTTTGGCCTGATGACTGGAAAAGAGAACTTGCATATGTCATTATTAATCAATTTTTAAGTTAGCCCTTTGGAAATTTCATGCACAAGAAACATTCTTTTCCTGTCCTATGAGAGAAAAACCTATGCAAATTTTTGCCATAGTGCTTCTGCTATAGCACTTTCACTAGAAAAAAATAGCTAAAATTATATGAGTCATTATCTGTTCTAGCAAATGACTACTCTGTAGCATAGAAGATACAAATAATGTTGTTTTGATGTTTTGAGGAGAGAGCAAAAATAAAAATACAGAGCACAGCTGGACTATCCCAAAGTCTTAAGAAATTTTAATAATTGCTGCATTATCCTAGTAGTCTTAGAGGCATCACTAGCTGTGCTATATCCCCATGCCAAAATTTAAGTGAGCTTGTATTTCCAAATTCTTTAAAAATGATCACAATATCAACGGTAGACTGAAAAAACTTCTTATCACTGCATTGACCTGAAATGAGTGACTAATTTAAAAGGCTGAATTGTCTTAAGAGTGACCACTCATGGACTGCTATTATGCAATATCATATTCTGAATCTTGAAAAATTATAATTTGGAAATCTATTCCATGTTCAATCTTTGTGCCAGCTGTTCTTGTGGCACTTCAACTGACACCAGGACTTCATGATTAAGAGAGAAGGAAATACATGGAAGCAAGTAAGAATTTTATATTCAAAGACAAAGCAGTAATAGAATATTCCCTCTTTTCTTGCATGTATTTCTAGATAGCATAGATAGATAGATAGATAGATAGATAGATAGATAGATAGATTCAGGTTCTATACACTTCAAAACATTTCAGAAATGTATTCAGAAAAGACCATTGTGAGAATAAAGCATGTAGTAAGTTGCTACTTTTTAACTGTTTACAGAATATAGAAAACAGTCACAATGAGAACATTTACATATTCACTGTTTATTTGCATGTCTGTATGTGTGAATAAAACATAGGTATACAAGAATTTGTATAGTGAAATCAAAGCATAGGGCAGATAATATAATGTAACTAATATAATACTTATTTTCCTGCCATAAAAGGTATAACATTAAAACTTTTATAGAAAGAATTGTTAGGGCTTTTTAAGTAGACATTAAAATTAACTTCACCAAGCTATTTTTAAAAAAATGTTCTGTTCTGTGGGGTTTTTGTGAAGATGCAGAAGAAATCTCAAATGATTTTTCTATTGCTTTTATTCCTGTTGCCTTGACATCCTTTAATAGCTGTTTGTGGTATTATACATGCCCCCATGTTAGATGAAGGGACATTCTGCCTTGATTATTTTCTCTAAGTATTAAAAAAAACCCAAACAAAAACCAAACCAAACCAAACCAAAACAAACCACTTGCTTTTTTTTCAAATAAAAAAGAAAATTGGCAAAGGAGTCACAGCTCTGTTCTTATGTTATGTCACTAGAACTTTTAAGGACAGCTCTTTGAAGAAGGGAGGGAAGAAAGAAGAGAAAGAGAAAAGGGGGAAGGAGGGAGGGAGGGAGAGAACATGAAGAGGATAATGAGAAATGCTATCACTAATTACAAAATAATTTTCAGTTACAAATTAATTAATAGGATTAAATCAAATTTTAAAATTAAAATAATTCTGGTTTATGTAAAAACCATAAAAGGTAATTACCAAGACTACCCATTGGATTTTGTACATAATTCCTTCCCACACTATGCTAGAAAAAAATAACTATTTTTAAAAAGAACAATAAACATTCCAAATGCATTTTGAAAATAAACAGTCAGAAACTGAAAGTTCAAAGATGATCAAATAGGCTCCAAGAGTATCAGTCAGAATAGTTATTTAAATGCTAAAGGAAAAATACTTCTGGTATAACATAACCTGAAACTTGTTAAAATAGGTCAGGACTCTATAGTTATATCTATGCCATATCCTTCTAGTTTTATGAGGACATCTGATTTTAAATGGACTGTAGGAAATCAGTTCAGATGCCTTAATATTGACATCTAATACAATTTAGGATAACCTGGGGTATCTTGATTACCATCTGCCAATTCAGAAATATTCAGGTTTACTGTAGGTCTTGTACAATGTCTATACTATGTCCTAGGACATGGCAAATGCAATTGGACCCTGTGTTTAGGCAATTAAACCCTAGATTTTGAAAAATCCACACTTCCTTATGCACTTGAAGTTGGATTCAATCTCTCAGCTCATTAATCTTATCTAGATTTCTTCTTCCACTTTCTAGTCAGTAGTCAGAAGCACTTCAAACAATCGCTGAAAGAGGTGCATCCCTAAGAGATGTGCAATGCAAGATGCCAGAATATCTCCACTGATTATACAGGTAATCCAAAGAGCTGGCTCAGAATAGAAGTATGACTCAACTTGCACCTAATTTTTAAATATCTACATGCACCTTCAGCATTTTGATTCTTATTTAGTCACTGGATTTCCAGTCTTTAGGGCTTCATTCAGTTGCTCAAGCTTATATATCTACTGTTTAGTTAGTAAATCTCAAGTATATGACCTACTGAAGAGGTCTTTTGGATGTGCTCTGGCATTTATTTCAGTCCTTTTTAAAAGCTTTGATTAGTTAGGACATTTCACATGGGGTAAGGCTCCTACCTGTGAAAAATGAATTGAGTCTTCCTGAGGCTTTGGATTCTACAAAGCTACTCAGTCACTGTAAGTCTGTAATTTACTTGCCTAACCTTACTCCCCCTTAAAAGTTCAGGAAACAGTAGTCTGTGATGAGGTCAGCCCTCAGCTTCCTCTTCCCAAAGGTGAACTGGCCAAGAGACGTTACTTGCTGCTCATAATTCTTTCCCTCAAGGCCATTCAACAACTTACACATTTTCCTCTGGGTGTGCTCTAATACTCTGATGTCCTTCTTGAATTGTGGTGTCCAAAACTGCACACTGGACCTGAGGTGAGGCCACACCAGTGCTGAGTAAATCAGCACAGTCACCTCCTTTGTCCAGCTCGCGATGCTGTGCCTGATGCACCCCAGGACATAGTTGGCCCTTGTCTTAGAAGACCAAGGTGACCCAAAAAATTTATGTATTCCATATTTTCTGTACATCATCTGCAACCTGTTGTACTGTCTCTCTAAGACTTGGCAACCCAGGAAATAGAACTGAAGTGTTTTACCCTGGCTCAAGGAAAAGAGGTGCCTGGCGTCCCCTTGGGGTCACCTCATGTGGTGATCATCTATGCAGTGCTCATCAGGACTGTTTCTTCCCCCAGGCAACACAGCAGTGACTCAGAACTGCAGCACCAGCATCAGCTGGGTTTATATAAATACTGTTGCTCACATCACACATTATCTAAATTTTTCATAGAATACTACCTTTTCAGACCATAAGATAAAACTGTGAATCATTTCAGTGCATGCATTATGAAAAACAGTATATTAAATAATGCCATTTACAGAGTTGTGGAAATACTGAGAAGTGTAATGTCTTCCAAATATTTTGCACATATATAAACTAGTTCAGATTGCTTAATGTTTAGAATTTGCCAGGATCTAAGTCACATAAAAAACAATTATATAGGACTTAGATAAATCAAACAAAATTGTAACAAGCCATAGGGAGGGAGGGGAGCACCTAGCACCTCAAAAATACCCACCAACAACTGTTCCTCCCAAATCCCAGCAACAAAAACGCCCAAGTATATTTTAGTACCTCCAAAAGCATTGTTTTTGAGACACTTCAGTGAATGGCATAGATAGAGGCTAAAACTTTCTCCAAATCAGAAGTATTATCCTGACCATGAAATGCGTGATGTTATGAAGTAGCATGGCATTTGCTACAGTTTGAGAGGATTAGTTAATAAAAATGCTTATACTAAATTAGTGGATTAAAGACATTTTCTTTCTTGACACTAAATGCAAACTTAATTCAGTCTAATGATTGTTGGAGTCCTGAGCATTCCTCTGGGTGCCCTGGAAAGTCACAGACCTTGGCAAGAGAAGTTTGGGACCCAAGAAAGAGAGTTTGAGATCTGTACAGGGGTGTCAGGAGTCTGTACAGGGGGCTTGGAGACCTGGCACAGAGTCCATAGAGAGACACAGCCTTTGACTTCAGTCCATGGAAAAAAGCTTCTAACGCTGAGAGAAGATTTACAAGTCACAAAGGTGTGACAGACAGTAGTGTAGTCTGTCACAGGGTGAAAAATTTTGTAGTTTTAGGATTTTTAGAATATAGGTACATGGGGGACAAGATGGAGGATTTAGGGTGGAGCCCTGAGTTCTTCCTTCTTCTCCCCTGGCCTCCATCTTCTGGTGATGTTGGCACAAAATTGTTAAAGAAGATTGGGTCAGAGTAGAGATGACCCCTTTGGTATAGGTAATAGGCACTGGCACATAATTGTAAATAAGATGTATGTAGTTATCTGTATAAAAGGTAGTGACCTCCCATCAAGGAGGGGAGTCGTCCTGCATCCAAGCAGCTGTGAACATCTCGGCCGGGCACAGAGAACATTGTAAGATAAGAAAAGAATAAACAACGCTAGAAACCAAGAAAAATAAGACCTTGAAGACTGCTTCTTTCTTGCATCTGGCTCAGGGCCTTCAGAGGGCAAATAAGACTCTCACCTGAAATCTCGGGAAAGAAAACCAAACCAGAGAAATGATGATCAGAAGCAACTTTCTGATAGTCTCCTTTCTTTCACTGAAAGGTCTTCATGATGTTCACTACTTAAATGTCCTCATATACAGCTACCTGTACTGCATTGCAATGAAAATCACTAGAAGCTACATTGGGTTAAATAAAAACCTATAGCAGGAAAAGCAATCCTGTGAGATTACTGCAAAAGAAATTTTACTTGTATGAATGACCAGCTCAGTGGAGAAGTATATTTGTAAGATGATTCATCACAGCAGCGTACCTGGCAAACTCACTACTTCATGAGAAATATACGAGAGAAAGGACTGTCAAAATTTAAATCTTAAAAATATATTACCAAAAGAGTAAATCAATAAGATCTCTGTTAGTAGAATATTACAGTATGCTTCTTGCACTGTTAGATTTTATGCAAATTTATTTCCTATATCCTCAAATTAGCCTTACTATTTTGGGCATGACTTTTGGGTAAATGTGCTAAAGTTTTAAGGGAAAGATTGATGGCTGTTGTCTTTTATATGGTGTATATGATAAATCTTAATACCAAAGCACACTGTAAAATTTATTGAAAAGAATGCATTCCAGATTTTAAATGCAACCTTGTTTTCTGAAATGTAACAAATGATTTGCATTTTAATTCTACTTCATGAAATGAACAACCATATTCATGCCTTAAATATCTAGAAATAAAACAACACACATTCAAGACAATATTAGTATAGGAGGCAATATAAAAGCTGGTCTTCAATTGGAAACTTCCAGGGGCAGGTATGGAAAAATTCCCACCCCACATATGGCCAATATAGTTTTATACGTTTAGCAAATTAGCATAACTGACAAGAATTTCCAGTTAGAAGCAGAAGTGAAAAGGTAATTAATCCCTTGCTTATTCCTCTTCTCAAACCCCCCTTTCTTTCTACTACCTATAATAGCAGTATTTTTTTTATTTCTTTATACTTTCTTTATAATACTAAATACTTGCTTGTATAAGAAAGTATCTTCAGAAGCTGTTTTAACCTTAGTTCCCAGAAGCAGCAAGATAGGATAGGAGCTGCTTTTGGTATGTGTTTTGTCTTTCTGTCTATCAGGGTAGAAAAAATACTGGAGTTATCTAGGAACTATATAACTGTACAACAGTAGTCTCCAGAACTACAGATATATGTAGCAAAAATCATTTTTGGCATCAATATTTGTAGTAGAGTATAGAACAGCAGCTAGTTTGTACATAGTATTTGATTCAATAAGAAGTAAATCAACTCCTGAAATAATTTTCTGGAAGATGGTTTGATAACTTTATATGTCAAACCATTTTGTTAATCTAACTAAAATTCCTGTTTAAGATAGGCCAAAAAGTTTTGATCATTGATTCTTTCAATAAGGAAATTGGTTTTCCTGTGTAGATTGACATTCTTTGTAATAATAACTAACTGGCCACACTACAAAAATGACAAGTGTCATTAGGGATTTCTGAGTAGTTTGATTTAATGCTCAACTGTGATGTTAGACAGCAATTCTGCCTATACTTCAGAAATGTTGGTTTTAAGGCATCCCAATTAAAATGATTCTGTCAAGTCTATTCCCAAATTCCTCAGTTTGCCTTTTCTCTTGGTTTTAAAATCTTCAGATTTTCACTAGATTTGAAGTAGGTGGCAGATCCATGATTGTGTTTATACTCCATATGCTAGTGTAATTTTTCTCACCTATGTTGTTAGAAGCAGGAGCAGATGAGAGGGGATGTGTCCCTTCCTAGTGCCTCATAGTGCCGATTGCACTATCTCTACCTGAGAGATATCTTGCACATCTAGACCTGGATACCCTTTTCTTGCTCTCGGTGGAAAATTCACATCTACAAAAGTTGTGTGAGAGATGGCAAACATGACTAAATCTGCATGCCTGGAAAATTAGGATACTGCAAAAGGTAACCAAGTTCTTAGTGTTTCTTTAGATAAGTTTTTGGAGGGTTTTTATCGGAGCATTTCCCGCAGTGCTATTGTCTTTAACTGCTAAGAAGTTTCTGTCTTTCAGATTCTTCAAGATATACACCCCAGGACACTCCCTCATTTAATTTCTTAATCACTAATTTATTTCTCAATCACTCAGCCCCTGTACTCTTGCAAATGTTCTTAATGAAGAAATTCTAAACTAATGGCCATTCATTTAAAGCAAATTGTCTTATCACTATTAAAATTAATAAAATAATAAAAGACAATGCATCTACAGTTACATATTTGAAAGAGTTCTTTCAGTTCCTCTAATATAATTTAACAAGACTGTATTTATTAAAATGGAAAAAAATTATGCATGCACTTTTTTCTGTCTTCCAGATTATTTTGCAGTGTTACAGGAAATATTCTTCATTCATTCAGCTGGTATCAGCAGGAAATCCAAGAACATTAATGAATAATTAATGACAATGAAGCAGTTGGAGGAAGTATACCATTAAAATCAATAATTGAAATTATTTATGGACCTCTATAGGAATGTACAGGTAATTTTAATAACACTGTCAGATTTGATACACTAAATATATAAAATGTGGCACTTCTTGTCTGACAAAGGTGTTAAAAGGTGGAAAGAGCAACAAGTATTGACTCTATGTCCCAGACACTTTCAGAGTTCTAGTCAAAGTGCAAAAACATGGACTTACATTGAGACTTATGGATACATCTACACAGTCAAAAAAATTTTGAGCATTCATCCCCCTATCATCAACATTGATTGAACATTAATTTTCTTCCTGATTTCTTAGCTAACCACCCCTTCCCAAAATAAGTCTTTTAAGAATAAAGCATGAATACATTAATGGAGAGTCCATGGTTGCCCTCAAAAGGGGAGGAAAACAGACCCCCTTCATTCTTTTCTGTTCTCCAATACTTAGGCTTTGCTCAAGTAGGTCTTCAAAGTGTTTGTCCTCAAGGTAAGGCCCCACCCCATGGCACAGAGTAATATGCATGCTGAATTTTGAACTAAAGAAGTGATATCTCTGTTGGACCTCCACACAACAGTCTCGCTTTTTTTGAATAGTTTGAGCTGAAAGTCACACTCAAACAACAATGGTGATGTGTTCTTCTAGTACATTACCACTAAGCACCAGGATTAGACTCAGAATCAAGTGTTATGTGCCTGGAACTAGCCAACAAGCTAGCCCCTGAGTAGAGAAGAAGTGAGCCAGATGGCATCACCTCACCCTGGAGCCTTTTAGCTACATAGATACAGCACTGCTATTACTAATTAAAAGCCAAAGGCTTTGCACCAGCTGGGCCAAGGTTTGTCAGGCTGCATCTGAGCTCCTCTTGGCCTGCCTGGAGCATTTTTTAGCTTTTTAAACTGCAATGACAATTTTCTAATGACCAGGTACCTATTACCTCATTCATTTCACTTTGTTCAGCTTTGTAAAGTTTTGTGGTATAACCCCTATGTTTATACAAATCGTAACAATAATAGTAATGTATTGGTGACTTAGGTGGATAGAAATATTCACTGCTGACTTAAAAATGTAGTTTAGATGCAAATAGGTCTTGTATGACAGAAGGGCCTTGAAAATGGAGCCCTGGGATGCAGGGTAAAAAGTAATGGTATGAGACAGTAACAAAAAGGGAACAGGATTATACTGGAGAGCCCAGGACCATAAACGAACAAAACAAACACACACCATATGAAGAACTACACAGCAAATTCAGGACGAGTAACAACAGTATAGCTGACCTTCCCATGTTGCATCAAATATCTTGACTATAGAGATACAGATATAATGTTCTTACACAGTGGGCACTTGCCAGCATAACCTTTCTCATTTACTGTGAGTCATCTTTATTTGCTTTATGCTCAGTAACTGATGTCTTAATGTGGATGTCTTATGTGGAGGGAGTAGTACCCTCCACAAATTTCCTGGCTGTAAAATCAAGCTGTAAGTGTCCAAGGCAACCATTGCCTTTTTTTGTAGCACACAAAATACATTTGTGTGAACTGTTTTCAAATACAAAAGTATTCACACCTATTTTATCCGTGTAATTCAAATATCTCAGCACAAGGGATGAAAAAGACATTTGTTATCTATGCTAGCCTCTTTTAAGGACATAGCCTGCTGAAATAAAAATCACAATCAGAAATAATTATAGCACAGAAGAACACTGGTTTCAGAAACACATTATGGCATCCTTCTTTGTAGGAATCGTGGAGAAGTGATGGATTTATATTTGACAGAACCAATCTAAGTCTTTATTTACAGATGAATATTTGGCAATAAACCATTAAAGAAACCTGGGATCAACAGGTGGATAACTATTGTGGAGTGACAAACCTTTTGGAAGCCGTTTATTATCCCCTATAAAAATGTGTAAACAGTATTTGTGGCAGATCATGAGCTGATGGTAGATATATTACTACAGAAAATGCTAGCAGCTTTTCTGGATAATAGAAAAGTCCATCATGAAAAAAAAAAAAATACTGTATACTTTTCAAATACCAGATCTGATGAAGGTTGTATAACTAGAGTGCTGGCAGCTGAGCTTTTCCTCTTCATCTGTAAAGTGCTTTCCAGGACCATTTCAAATCAGCAAAGGCTCCAGCGTGACCTGTTATGGCCAGATGTAACCTAGAAGGTTAGTGCTTTGCACAAAAAACCCCCATAATTATTTGTCAAATAATGATTAGGTGGCAGAAATATAATTGGGACTTACCAAGAAATGAAGAAATTAAAATATACACTAAATGAATCCCATAGGTTTAACTCCAAACCCGTATTGGACACAGCAAATTGTTAAGATGGGAGATGTGGCTTAGACTGTATGGTTTATGTTGTGTAATATTCTAAATGATGAGAAGTGCTGAGCTCTGAATCTAAATCAGACACACATTTTGTTATTGACTTGTAATCATTAAAAATATTTCTGGCTTTGTTTTTTTTTTTTTTTCTTTTTTCAGGACAGACCATACTTTGAAATAAAATAAAACAGACATTAAGATTACACCATTGTTCTAATGTGCTGAAATTTTCTGATTGTTTCTAAACTATTTCAGCTTTTTCCCTAGTCTTGGTTTAAAAAAATCCTATCTATTTCCTTTATTTACTTAGATTCATAGCACCATGAGAGAAAATATGCATATTTCCCTTTTCATTATCAAACTAATTTTAAGGTGGGACAATTTCCACAAATTTTTTCTGCCTCTGCTTGACCTCTGTTGTCAGAGAGAGAAAACACTGTAAAATTGTGACTTGTCATGCTTTTCATAGCTATCAAGAGCTAAATTTGACATTGCACTCTATTTCAGTTTCCCGATTGTGAAATATGAATAAGAACACTTATTATATTTAAAGAATATGTTAAATATAAATCAGTAGTTTCTTGCCTGATCAGATATTGTACCTGATAGCCCTGGGAACAGTCCTTGTGATTCCTTTCTTACTGATTAACCAGTGTAAAAATCTGTGGCAAGACTTAGCCTTTTGTCTTCCAGCTATTCCTTAATTGTAATGGGTTTTTATGTACCCTGTTGTCCGAAACAGACATAAATTACATCAATTAGGGTGATATAAATCTATTGTTTATTAATTTTTAGTAACCTCTTATGGGTTAAAATTTCCCATATATGAATTTGTACCTATGTAATAGTCGGTCAGACATTATGCCAACCTCACTTTAATTACACTCTAAATGAATTGAATTTTATACTAGCACTGAGATGAGATACCTGGGTCTGTAACTCTCCTGATGTTATTTTTTTAAGGAATTAAAGTAAAAAGCAGAATATAAGCCTAAGAACCTTTTTCTGTAACAATGGTAACAAGATGAACAAACAAACCAGCCCCAGACATGTTGTTTGTTTCAGTCATAAAATCATGGCATGCAGAGAATCATAGAATATTCTGCACTGGAAGGGACCTTTAAAGATAATTTTATTCCAACCCCTTCTCCCATGGGGAAGAATTCTTCCCATGTGACCAGATTGCTCAAAGTCCCCTCCAAACGGGCCTTAAATACTTCCAGGGACAGGGGACCTACTAGTTCTCTGGGCAACCCATTCTAGTATCCAATTACCCCCATGGTAAAGAATTTTTCCTAATATCTAATCTAAATTTACCCTCCTTTAGTCTAAAGCTGTTACATATTGTCTTGTCACTAGATGTCCTTTTAAAAAGTCTCTCCACAGCTTTCTCATAGGCCACCTCTAGGTACTGATTTGTACTTAGTAAAGCTATGTTAGCTGTCCCAAAGTACCTCCTCATTTTCCATGTGTCTCCAGGACAGTTTCCTGGAAAATTTGCTCCATTATCTTGCTGGTCACAGAATTGAGACTGACTGGACTGTTGTTCCTCAGGTCTTCCTTTTTCCTATTCTAAGAAAAAGGTCTATGTTCCCCCTTTTCTGCCACAACTTCTCACATATGATGTCTAATGGCTTAGCCGCTTTGCAAGTCCATGGTTTGTCTGCTCTTTCTTGATAGCCCATCATTTAGAATTGCTGACCAGGTTTGTCCCTCCCTGATTATTGTTTGTTAACACTAATTGGCCAGGGTTTATGTCTCTCTGTGTTTTCTCTCCCTTCTTTTCCTTATCCTCCCAACTGAAAAAAATAAACACCTTCACAACCTATGTATCCTTCCCAATCTGTGTGATTGATGAGTTTTGCAGTCTTCACTATTTACATTACTGTATGTTGGTCAGGTTTCTCTCTGTATGTTCTTGTTTAATGGTTCCTTTGACCAGGTACCATTAGAGGAGCAGGCATTCTCCTTATTCTTATGATAAGCACTTTCATTCAGGGTGCAGATACCTTCATGTTGACCTGGTATAATTGCTGAGTGCCCATAAAAAGTATGTGTCGCATTCTTCATTTCCCCCATCTCTAAGTTTTTGATTCTGTCATCTTCTGGCAACACTCTGCTCTTAGTTCAGGGGTGACATGCTGCAGCAGCACTCTTGTTAAAGGAAAGAAATGAGCCAAGACACAGACTGCTTATTTATCACAGCATGAAAAGGGTCCTGGTTTATTCCTCTTTACAGCTCGGCCATCCTGACTCCAGCTATTCACCAACTCTGGCTGCAGCAAGCTCCTACTGTAGGTTTCCCTTGCAGCCTCTGACTGCTGGTTATTTCCTGCTAAACAATGGCTGCAGGTATTAGTTTGCAGACTCTGACTGCAGGCTTTTACCGGGCTAGACTATGGCTGCAGGTTCCAACAACAGGCTCTAGCTGCAGACCCAGACTGACCTCACAGCAGCAATTCTCTCTCCCCATGATCCTTCTTCTTCTTCATGGCCCTCTCATTCCCACTTCCTCAAGGTTCCTCCTCTTCATGATTCCTCCTCACCAGCTAACCCCCTCCCTTTTATCACACTTATCTTTATTGGATATAGCTGTGACTCATCAGGCGAGGCTGTATTGGGTAATTAACACAGCTGTTACATTTTAGGGGCAAGGTCACCTGCATTCCTTTTCTCTGAAGTGAAGAACTACTTCATTGTTCAGCTACACTTCTATTCCACTAGAGCAGTAGGATAAGAAATAGATTTCTAATGATTTTCTTCTGATTTCCCAAACCTAACCAAAGCTGTCATCTGAGTTTTACGTGGCAGAAAAAACAAATCATCATCTTGCTTGTACATTTTGTGGAAGACTATACTATTTTAACAGGTAAGAGAAGTCTTTGCTTTCTCTGCTAAATCACATCTATAGGTAAAATATTTTGGAGGAAAAAAAGAGAGCAAAAAAATCCATTACTTCTTTCAAGGTGCTAGACTTAAAAACTTCAATATATATATTTTTTTTCCCATTTCTCTCTTTAAATCTTAGTCTTTTGGGCTCAGAAAAAAAAAGCTACATTTACAAATTAGTCAGTGATATTAGGAAATATTACTTGGCTTGTCTAAGAAATTATATGTTAATTTAACCTTTAGTCAATGGTTTTCAAATATACTGACTAAATGAAATTAGCTGTCAAATTATTTTCTGATATTTAATATGTCCTCAGTTATGATTTTTTTTTTCTGGTCCAGAGCTCCTGCCTATGAGTTATACCTATATAAACATTCAGAATTATTATAGAGTCAAAATATTACACAAGTTTCCTGAAAACAGCTCCAGCTAAGGTGTGGGCCAACCAACTCTGTCGTATTTAAAAGGTCACATATTCAGTAGAGAAAACTCAAATAATGACAGAGTTTGTTCACCACTCAAGTTCATAAAAGACTCAGAATATTTGAGCCCTTTAGCAAGTATTTCAACTCTAAGACAAAATGATCTTAGGGCAGGTCTCTTACAGTAGATCTCTTGCATAAAAGCTCTTGACTCTTGCTTCTCTAAAAAATTGTATAGAACGCTTAAACCCATATGTGTTGAGAAATCCCACAGTAAGTTTTAGGATGACTTTAAGGTATGAATGCAATTACAAAAACATATTTTGTTTCATATTTTCTGTCTATTCTGCTTGTTTGTGTTTCAACTACAGAAGCCTAATACTGTCACCAGCCAGTGGTGAATGAAATATCTAATTCCTTACAGTTCTGTATCATTAATTTTTAGTTTAGCTTCGGTTTGGCATTTTAGATTTCTGGGATAGGAGACCACTGCAACCTTAGTTGTCTATTAAAAAGAATGGATATACCTGCTAAAATTATTTATGAAGGAAAAAAAATACTTCAGAGATTCGGCCTATGTTTAATATTTGGGATTCGGATTCCATCAAGCATGTTTCTTGGAGAAATGCCATTCAGGATTTAATTTGCTTTAAAGACTAAAGGCGTAGGGCCAAACTATTTACTGAGGGCCAATTCATGCACATCCAGGCCTCCTAAATATCCATTCAATTGCATTACTCTCCCACTTCCTGGAATAGTTTAATCTTTTTTTTGTAAGAGAAATGATGAAAGAGGTGCTGTGGCACAAAGAAGCACAAATGAGGGCCAGGATGAACAAGGTTTTGATACAGGGATAGGAAGAAAACCACATTTAAACAACACAATCCAGGCAGTTGCCAAGAAGAACTGGAACAGATTCAGTCAATGTCAAGAAGAACAGAATTCAGAATGCACTTATAATTTAAATTTATGTACCTAACATTAAGCATGCAATTTAGAACTCTAGCGTGTCCTAAAGAGCACTATCTGGAGTGTCCCTTTAAGAATAAACAGAAGCATCCCAAATATATGAGTATTTCAGGACAGGAAACTGCCCTAATACAATATAAGTAAAACAAAAATGGAAGCACTCCAACTGATATTCCCTTCAGAATGTTACTTTCTCATATTTTTTCCTACTTATTTGCAGGCTAAGGAGGGAGTTCTAAATCTAGGCAAACAATGGCTATTGAGATGGATGGGTACCTAAGGGCAGGGAAGCAAACAATGTATATGTAAAGCATAAAGAAAAAAACCATCCTATCTCTCCATGGTTAGAAGTTCCTGCCCCAGAAATAGGACCTGCTGTTAAACAATGGGAATTTTTAACAACACAAGCTACAACAACTTTTTTTTTTCATAAGGCTCATCTTGTTTTCTTTATATCCTGTATTGCAGAGAAACAATAAATCTGGAATATTTTCCTAGCATCTCTTTACATGAGCCCTTAATTATACGTAAAATACATGGACACTCGTTGACTACAGCAGCCATATTCACAAATTTATGAATATTTAGTGCTCATTAGTATATCCTCCATCCCTCTGGAGATCGGTTCCAAATACTGCTTTCAAACTGTCCCTCCCAGATAAATTAATCCCATCCCAAGATGTTTTTAGCTTCCAGCTTTCTATGATTTTATTATGTCTCCTTTTGTTAGGAAAGGGGAATTAGTTAATTTTTCAAGCTTTCCTAATTAAGAACATAAAATCTGAAACATTATTTTATTATAAAATGGCCCTTGTGGCCATTTCCACAATGATTGGTGGCCATTTCCACAATGATTGTTGGGTGTCTAACTTCTGTTTCGGAGACTTAGCTCCTTCTAAAATCAGGAACTATTTAAGAGAAAGCTGTCATCCACATTTCAAACTAAAAGAATCAAGAAAACATTTAAGTACTCAACTCATAAACTGTAATTGACTTCTCAGGTTTTGGCTCAGGAAAGTTTTTTTTCTCCAGAAAAGGACATGGTTTCTTTGTGAACGACATCTGGAGAAACCAATTTCACTATGTAAGTTCAATTTCATAGGGTTTAGAGGGGAAAATACTATTTTTTTTAGGTAACCATTATGTGCCTGTAACAGATGAATAATGGAGGTAAAAACTTTTTATTATTTCCCTGTGGATGTGAATCTGTTCACTTAAGAATGACCTTCGTTTACTACTTTGGAAGAGAAAACAGATGGAATCAGTAGAGTAAGTCATATTCAGATATACATATAAGTGGATAGACAGAAAATTGAATGAAATATAAGATGGGAGAAAGTAAAATGATGGGTATAAATTGTTAGATATTACAAGGTTTGGAAGGCTAGGAATCAGGAAAAGCTGGGATTAAAAGAAATCAAAAGAAATTTTCTTACATATGTAAGAAGATAGGAAGGAGGAAAATATCAAAGCCTGGGTTCAAAGTTTTTATTCATACTAATTTTATAGGTTATGTGTCGTCAAATTTGGAGGTTTTCACCTCTTAAAAACCACAAAAGTATCATCTCAGATGACATTGCCCTTCTAAGTATCTGCATACTTTATTCTTGCTTACTGAAAATTTTAATAAATAATATTCTGTAACATCTGATTACTGACTGAACTTGTTAAAATATTCCTAAATGACATGTAAAGAGACTTATATTTTAATTCTTTCATCAGAGCAGGTTTTCGTCTTTGTGTTACTATCAAAATTCTTTCTTATTGAAACAAGTGTCCAAAGGTAATGTACTAAATCACAGACTTTTTTGCTTTGCTAGATTCGTAATTGTATTCACCCTTTAGAAAATTGAAAAGTTCTTGTCTGTGGTGTTCCACCACATATATTAACTTAATCAGTGATATGCTTCTATAATGCTGTGTTCATATTGAAAAAACATGAACCTTGTGCTAATTAGCTATATGAAAAATCCAGTGAGATGTGAGGCGTTAGACTTAATGGTACCTCAGATTACACATTTTAATCAAAACTGTGAAGTTAATACATAATGCTAATGATACCACAGAAATTAATTCAAACAGATATATTGTAACATACCACTAGGCTTAAATGCATTTCTCTTTAGAGGTTTCTAATCTACTGTCTAATTATCTAATTAGTAACAAGTATTTCTAATTTTTTGAACTTTTAATGAGAAATCTTGGCAGGCTGAATACTGTTTGCTTTTTTAGCAGGAAGTATATTAAACATAATTGCTACTTATGAACAGCAATGTATCTATATCAACTTATACCATGATATGTCAAGACAATATGTTAAAGCCTATACTTGGCAGTAAAAGGCAATGAATCCATAACTTTTCTGTGTGGTCTAAAATTTCACTTAGCAGAGTGTGCTAAGGAATAGGTGCAGGATCTTTCTGGGCATATTTTGGTGCCATGCCAGCATTGAATAAAAATGTTTATGCCTTGTCTATCCCTACTGATTATGAACATCAAGGTTTGAGAAGATAAAATAAAGCAACTTTGGCTTATGGATTTTGTGCTTCCTACTCCAGTGAATCATGGACTCTGAGTCATGTGTGGTAATGATAAGAGAATCATTACACATTAATCTGGACCCATTTTTAAAATCTTTATCCACATACATGGTGTCCCATCCTTTGAAATAAATGGAACTGTTAATGTTCTGTTCAGTAAGAAAAAGCCTTGTGACAGGGAAGAAAGTAGATAAGCAAGCTTTTGAAGAAAATAAATTACTGTTACATATGTGATTCTCTTGTATATCTTACTACTGTAGAAGTACAGTAGACAATTTGCATCAGGAAACAGAATCATTTTGGAAAAAAGGTCTCTCTTGGTTTCTTGGGAATTTCAGGATAAAATTCTGCTTCTCTAAGGAAGAGAGAATTCACAGCAAGACACACAAATTTATTAACACCACACACCTAGCCTAAGAATCGTTAACATTTTAGTACAGCTTTTTTGTTTACCAAACCTTGGCACAGACTACTTCTCTTTTAAGATTGGATTCTTGAAAAACAAAAAGGTCTGTCTTATCCTTTCTCCTAGACTGTTATTTCTGCCCTCTCTTTCAAACTTGATAACTCTACACTGTGTACACAGAGTTCACTGGTCTCCTCCCTGCACTAAGAGTGATTTCAGTGTGACTGCTCACGCATCTGAAGAATCAGACTTCTCTTCAGCAATGAAGTATGGATCTGTCTGTCAATGTCCAGCTCAAAATGAGCTTCTGAAGTTTCTTCTTTGAAGATTTTCCTCATCTTACTTACCCAGGAAAATGAATAGAATTCTCTATTTCCACAACTAAGCTGAATGAAACAGTGGGAAGAAGGCTTAGTTCATAAGGAAGGATAGTGAAAAAGTCTAATTTTTGTAAGGGATTTTTGCCAAAATAATTCTTACAAACTTTACACAGACTTTGTGCATACACTTTTTATGTTGCCATTCTTGCATCAAAATCTTCTTATAAACAAAAAGGAGCAAACCAGATAGACAAAGCAAATAATTCATTAGTAGTGGAATTCATATTTTTCATTCTTATGGTCCCAATAACCTAGTTAATACAGAAAAGTCTTAATAGGAATGCATTTGCAGCCATTATACAGTAAATACCTCCCCAGTAATTGACCCCTTTCTCTGGTAAAAAAATGCCAAATTTTTCTATTTTGGTAGACCAAAGCCTTTTAGAATATGTTCACATTGTCTGTCTGCAATTACAAAGGAAGGACTCAAAAAAGTTAAAAAGTCGATGTTTGGTTAAACTTCAGATATATTGTATATCTGGCAGCAAAATTCCCCCACTTACAACTGATATGCTAAGTATAAAACTACAGGTGGCCCTACTATGGAAACTAAAGGAAGTATTTATATTTTTACTGATATTATTTTGTCAAACTTGAATGATGTTTACATCATTAGTATACTGCAAACTCTTTGGCTTAGCTCCCTGTTTGATTGTGGAATTATTTTGCCTTTCATCCTAATTATTTTCTAAGAAAATCATGTTGTCATTTCTGGATGTGATGAAGAGGAAGAGCAAAAGTCCCTCACTGGGATCTCACTTCTCCCGGATTTCAGAGATTTTTATTGTGGTGTCTTGCACAAATAAATTTGGAAGAAAATCACAGAGGCAATAATCCTAATCAGACAGCACTGTTTCAGAACATGCATTGCCCTTGCTTGTTGATCAACACAGGGGTGCTGAACTCTGGTGTTTTGTTTTGGTTTTATGTAGATCCCTTTCTAATGAGTGAATTAGAGAGAACAGATAATGACATAAATAAGGTAGATTAGAAGGAAAGCATATTTTTAAATGCACTTAATAAATGACTCATAAAAATGCTAAAACACAGATGTCAAATTACTCTGACTGTACAATCTCAGATACTTTCTGGCAAAATTTTCCACCCAGTCAGTGCTCTATATTCCACAGTAATGTGAGTAGTGCTGCTGAAAGCAAATTAAATACACCCTAAGTTTCCTTCTTTTTTCCTTAGAAAAGACCATTAGATGATCTGAAGCCAGTTAAATCCAAACCAAATTCTTTTAAAACCAGGAAAATATAGCTCAGATGAGTTGCTTGTCAGACTCAGGATTTTCATTGCTTTAAATATTATTTGAAAAATTTTCCCATTTTGGGTTTAAAATGGGTGCCCTTGCCAGCACATTTAAAAATATGTATATTTTAATATAATATTTTAAATATATAAATTATATATTAAAATATTATAAATAAAATAATTTTTTTGAATATTTAGATTTTTTGCTGATGTAAGCCAAGTCAATGGGATTATGCGAGTTAAAAGCATGAGAGAAATTGGTCAGGAAGACTTCACTTATCTTTTGACCTTTGATTCGGGGCCTGTGACACTTTTAGTCACAGTGACACACAAGTAAAGGCAGTGAAAACAGTGCATATTATTCTTCATCGGGGCTGTGAAACTTCATTAATAATCCCAGCAACATTGTTTTCAGGGTCAAGTCATGTTTCAGTTTTCTAATCTCCAAGACCAAACTACTGTAAAAATATATGAAAACCCCATCTTGCTGGTTCATGAAAACTCAGAAGCTTCTAGTTTTTCAAAAAGTGATCTTTCTTGCTGAGGCTCTCTATTTCTCTCTTGTATTAAGTACAACTCTTCATCCTCATCCCCAAGTGCTGCAGATCTATCTGCCTTCATGACAGAACAGTCTTCTGAAACCAAGACATTATGAAATTTCGGAGTTTGGCTTCCCTGGGCATTTTCTTATGCTCCAGTTATCTGAGGCTTGGTGGTGTATTTTATAATGTAGATCCCAAACTCCAAGCTCCTTGTAATTTTCTTAGAAAGAAAAAGGAATGTAAAACACTAATTTATTTAAGTATACGCTTATTAAGAAAAAAAAAAAGATAATTCTTTAGTTCAAAAATAAATTTTAATTTATTTTTCTAAAGAATGTTGCCAATAAAACCAGTAAATTACGATTTCAGTCCTGTATAAAAAAATAAAATCATAGCATAATAGAATGATTAGGCCTGGAAAAGGCCTCTGAGATCATTGAGTTCAATCATTTACTCAGCATCACAATCTTCCCCATTAAACCGTGTATCCATGTGCTGCGTCCCCAAGCCTTTTGAACATTTCCAGGGATGGTGATTGTGGAACCATCAACAGTGGGCCTCAGCCATTAATCCAGCTTGTCCAGATCCCCCTGTAGAACCTTCCTACTCTCCAGAAGATCCTGTCAAACTTCATGTCACCTTTAAACTCTGAGTGTGCACTCAGTTCCTTCATCCAAATAACCAATGAAGATATTAAACAAAACAGACCCACAAACTGTGTCCTGCAAAACACCACATAACTCCATTCACAGAAACAGTAAATTAAATGATAAGATTTTTATAATTAAGGAAATTCTTAATGTTTTTGTAAAATACTTATTAAAAATCTAAAGGTCTTGAAACTAAAAATAATTAATCAAAATAATAATTTTAAAAAACCCCATTTTTTTCCCTTTTGGTTTGATGAAAGATTTGCATTTTCCAAAGGATATTACTAAAAAAAAAAAAAAGATACAGGACAGTAAATTTTTCTAGTTCAATAAGCAGTATTACACATTATTGAGTTCTCTGACGTAAGCCTACCTTTAATTTCCATGTATGTTTTTCGATAGTGAGAGTGACTTAGCATTCCTGGATTGGTTTAACAGCTTGCCACTCAATTATTTTCAATCTAATTTCATTTAATTTTGCTGACCTATACATTTGCTTTAAATACTTTATTTGGTGCATGAAGCTGAGAAATAAAACATCATAGTAAGCCTTAGACTTGGCAGACTTAACTTTGTGACCATCTAATGTCTCTTATTTACCATTTTGTTAAATGGAGATATAAAATCAAAGTTTATCTAATTAAGGATTGTATTGGGCTTGCATGGCCAAGTGTTGGTAGCGGTGGGGCTACAGTGGTGGCTTCTGTGAGAAGATGCCAGAAGTTTGCAGCAGTGTTCTGTATGCACTTTCAACCAAAAAATCAGAGTAAGAGATTTACAATAAGGTATTAATTCTAAAGCTGCTTTGGCTAATCTCACAGCTCCCTTTATTCTTCCTACTACAATCAGAAAGACTCTGAATGGCCGATTTTCCTTCCTAGTCATCAAAATCTCTAATTTCCCAAGTACTTTATTCATAACCTTTCAAGCATGTCCACTCTTTTCTGTTCCAAGTAGTGTCTTAGTTTTGCTACTACACTAAGCTGCCTTTCTACCCCCCAACCCTCTGAATGCCATCCTCAATTACATAGCACGAGTCTGCCACCCCATTTTCATACCCTGCCCTGAAGTTTCTCTGTTCATGAACCTCATCTTTCTTGCTCTCCTAATCCTGTAAATAACATAGTCCACTCCCCCACTTTCAACATAATTTAAAAATGTGTCATGGTTCTACAACTTCTGCTATGGCTCTCCCACTGATCATGGAAACTTGTTTTTCCTCCTCATCTTCCTTACTCCCTACTTGGCCAGGAACATAGATTTGGCTGCTGTGGGAGGGATTTACCCAAACAAGACACTTGCCAAAATGTACTTGGATTCAAGCAACAACACAGAAACTGAGATCCAGGAACAAAAAAGGGCAAAATATTTATATGATAGACTTGCCCAAGAAACTGTGTTAGTTGTTATTTTTTTTTTTTAACTTACATGACTTGGAGAAGGGAACAAACTTGTAATTTTTTCCAGTTGGACAAATCTGAAGCTGATGGTACAGACTTGGAGAAGGATTTGAAAATGTTATATGAGTAATGTCTGCTGATGGATCAGCAGATGAAATTCAGTGTTGGTAACTGTAAGGTAATATGCCTGAGGGAAAATATGACAGAAAGTTAGCTGCTACTTCTCGTGGAAGTGATCCTGAAGCTACTGTTGACAGCTCTCTGAAAATTTCAACTCAGTGTTCAGCATCAGAGATGAACAATACATTAAATAATTATATATACTATACATAAGTAAGAATTATAATTATATTATATATTTTATTACATATTAAATAATGTATGGTTTCCAAGCAGTTTAAATGCTATGTGCAGTTCTTTTGACCTGTATCTTCATAATTAAAAAAGACTTTAAAAGAAACAGAAGAGATTTTCTATCAAAACTATTTCCTACTTTGGGGCATGGGGAGGTTAACATTACAATTTATGAAATAAGCTAGATCCCGGGCACTTTAGTAGAGAGGGTTAAAATAATGAATTAATAGAGCAAGTGGATAGTGATCATTTCTTATTATCCAAAAATAAGTAATACCTAATGAAATTATCCAGTAACTGATAAACTGATTTAAGCACAAACATAGAAGTACTTTAATGTATGATAATTTATAATAGGAATTTAGCTTGGTTACACATTTAGCTTGGCAGTATTTAGTCATAAGATGACTTTGGAATGATAACCCATGGATGATTTATATATTATATGTCCTGTTTCCTGTATCATTAAACTAAACATCTGTCGCTGAGTAGTGTCAGAAGAATTTGAAGAATTTAAAAATGCTCCAGGGTCTTGCAAATACTGCTGCTGCTCTCCCACTGATCACGAAAAAGATACATTGGCTTAAAAAAGATCCCAAAACCCTCACAGCCTCCCCACTTCTCTCTCCTCCCTGCCTCAAGATTACTTTTTTATTTCTTCCTGTTAAGTGTTCATTGTTTGGCATAATCGCACTTGACAGATCCAATGTAAGAAATATCATAAAATAGACCTGTAGACCTAAGGAAATTAAGTTAATAACTTGATGTGTATTTTTACAGAGATTCACAGGTGTATAGATATTAAGCAGATCCTTTTTATCCTGAATTTTGTTGCTTACTACACACTTGGTTTTGCTACTAGCCCCTACTGGAGCCAGGTTCCTAGACCATTTGTATTTTCCAGGATCAGACTGTGAAATGAAATCTATTTCAAAGAAATAAGTATAATCATGCAAACCTTTGATACTTGCCACAGCTCCCCCTGCCAAAAGAAGAGAGAAATTCCATCAGCAAAGAGAAGTTCTATCAAAAAAAGGAAAAAAAAAATCTTTACTGGTCTGTAACTAGACCATTAACTGCAAATCTCCTGGAAAGTAACAAAATATTATCTTTTTTCAGTTTTATTTTTTTTAATTAAAGAAATAATAAGAAGGATTCCTGAAAAAAAAATACATTTTTAACATTACACACACCATTTTTCAAAATTACAATGTAGTTTACTTTTGAAACCATAAAATTATATTGTGAATGGTGAAGTTCATATGTAAGTAAGAAGCTGATACGAATCGTCAAAGAAATAACTCTGTGTTATGATGCACAAAATGGCCAGAACAAAGTAGTAAATGTCAATTGATAAATCAGAGACAGAGACCATGGTTTTGCATCAGGTTTTGAAAATGTTTGGTTTCATAAGCAAAGTCCTGTTTCTATTATAATGGGTGTCTTTCCAATTACATCAACTGACAGACCTGAATTAAGCCTCAGGTCTGAAGGTTTTAAGTATGTCATAAGTCAGAGGTGGAATGCATTCTGGTTTCTGTGACTTAGTTTCACATCTAACCTTTCAGTGTTTCTCTATAGGAGACTATGATGATATAAATAAAATTGAGCGGTCTAAACACATATAAATGTATTACAGATACAAATAAGTGTGAGGAATAAACCAGGTAGGAATCAATAAGAATGCTATATTATCATTATGTCAAATGAATGTATATTTTTCACAGCTATTTATCACAACTTTTTTTTTGTATAACTGCTAGAATTTCTGTATAAAGAAATTGGCATTCTATGAAGAAAAGATCACTGTAAACATAAGCATACCCTCTAACTTTATATGTTGAAATAAAAAGGGCTTCCTAGGCAACCTTTCTTTTGTTAGATGAAAATTAACTTTTTTAATGTATTTTCCCCCTCCTATATCTAAAGGGTCAAATTAAGATGAAACTTGCATTTTCCTAACTGATTTAAGAAATTTCTTCATTTAGGGAAAATTTGACTATTAAAAAAAAAAAAAAAAGAGAGAAGGGAGGAAGAAAAATAGGAGAGCATGTGAGAGAGAGAGAGAAAGCAGGTCTTTGAATGAAATAAAATTGGTAAGTTTCAGAGAGAACTAGTTTATGCCATGTGGCTGCTAAGAAAGCAGTGGGGATTTAGAGATTCAGAGGAAGAAGAGAAGGATGCTGTAGTGCAGTGAGGTTTTGTGAGCTATATAATCTACTTAAAAGTTTGATTAGATACTCTGTTGTATCTGGACAGTAGGCAGGCTGCCTCATAGACAAGAAGGAAAGCAATGTGTCCTTAAACTTTCATGTGACAGCACTCCCATTGTTGTCTCTTTTTATTAATGACATGGAGGCAACCACGATAAGCCTAAATGGGTAGAGCACTGATTGGTTTAAGTGAACTTCCTATCTATAAAGCCCTGATAGTCTCCCTGTCTGCTGGATTTCTATAGCAACTACTGAAGGGCAGCAGCACGTTGATGAAAAAGGTAGCAAAACCCTCTCCTGCAGGTATAATTTGTTCTTATCTTAACTCTAGTTCTCTTTCAAAGATCACTCTTTCTCTATTGGAGGATGTCAAACTGTGTTTGCTTCAGAGAGGTGAAAATATTTAAGAGTAAAGCAGTCATGCCTAGAGTCCTGACATAACACACTCCAGAACACATATACAGATAAATGAATATCTATATTCAATGCATGCATTCTGTAAATACGTCTTGTATCTTGTTACTTATTTATTGTAATGTCCTCAGATATTGGGCATTACCTATACCTAAAGTGTTAACTTATGACCTTTTACCTTACCTGTAACTGAGGTAAATTCAAAGGATGATATTAAATGATTTTTTCTCAAATTATTGTCTGGATTTTCTGTAAAAAGTACTTGAGATTATGTTATGAAAATATTTTAGAATAATGTGATTCTAATGTAACATCTGTAAGAAAGTTATGAAAGAGAGAAAATTATTTAAAAGAATATTTAAAATGTAAAACAATTTCAGTAATTCATATATTAATGACTTTCTCTGTATTAACATAGTAATCTCTACACAGTCTCAGATTGTTTTTTAATTATGCATACAACTACTAATTTTTTTTCCATTTCACGCTGTAGACACAATTGCATTCTGCAAGTTGCATTCAGAGCTTATTTGCCATTAACACTGAAGATTATAAGTATGCCATGCTTTATACTTACTTCACATTATTTCTCTGTGAACGATGTATTACAAAATATTTACAAATATTTGTTTATTTTATAACATAAAATAAATTTATATTATTTTCTCTGTAAATAACATACAGAGAAGTTCAAAGTCATAGGCTAAACATAATTTTATCCTAGCCTTGCGTGTGCAGTAACAATAGCTATATACCACGCATTCCTGACGTCAACATCATAACAACTGTTGCTGAAACATTTTGATACAAACAAGAAGGTGCTATAATTATTTGGCTTCTCAACAATTTCTATTTTTCCTTCCTGTCTTATTACAACACTTTCATTTCTTCCCTCTAAAGTATATTCTATTCCAAGAGCACACAAAGTGTCTGCATCATTTATACCATAATGTGTTCGCGTTATCATCTGATTCAAAGAGATTTTTACTTTCTGTATTCATGTCAGGCAGCAATTGTGAACTGACTGTGAAATCCTCAAAAAGATGACCTGAATCTGACATAACTTTAAGCGGTTCTTGTAGTTTTTAACATGAATTTTTATGAGTTTTCACTAAATTGCTAAAGAAACACAGGAATAGTAAAACATGCTTTACTCCTGCATAGAATCCTATATTCATCAAGCTTCTGTTAATCAGAAGTAAGTTTTCTTGATTACACTTAGGGACAGAACATCAAAAATCAAGAGAGATGCAGATGGAGAAGAGCTTTTAAGTTGTTTTATTACATTTTTTGGTAGATGGGTTTTATCCATTATATCCACTGCATATTTATTTCACTGCTGCGGACTTTTAATTTTCCCTTCTCTTCAAATACCTGAAAAAAATTCCTAGATAATTTATTGCTTACTGCTGGGCACCACAAATTTTAGACTTGTGATCCCAGTTAAATTAGGTAAACAGTACAATAATCCAAAAGTAAAATATATTTCAATGGAGAAAACTGAATTGCTTCTTTAATTAATTATCATTAGTTTTTATGAGGATAAGGTCTAATTACTTTGAACTCTGCTCTATATTTCAGAGATGGTAAAGAAGGCTCCTAATTACAGCACATTTTTACTTCTTCTGCATATCTATATTCTGCTGCATAAATTCATTGAAAGAAGATGCAATTGACTTCAGACAGTATAAAATATTTCCTTTCATTTCAGCAGACATTCATAGCTATGGAAATTACGGACCAGAGGAGACAGAAAAGGCATGATCAAAACATATACTAAGCCCTGAGGTCTTCAGTGCCTGGAAAGCAACATAAACTCCTGTCTAGTCATGCTAAAAAATATCAGCATAGAATTCCAGATCAGCTCTGTGCCTCAGAAAAGATATGATCCAATGACTTTTATGGAACGCTCTTCAATATTCATGTTAGGAGCAGCAAAGCTATTTGCAGCACCATGGACACTTAAACACATAAAGAAAAATGGCACAAGGAGATAAAACTGAAATAATACTGTTCAAAGTCATCAAAGAATCATTATAGGAAGAAAGGACAAATAGTTCAAATAGATAACTATGAGGCATAGCAATGCACTTTTCTGGCTGAATATTTGACCAGAGTGATTAGAAAAAGTGTGCCAGGGACAGGAGAGGTAATCTGGAGAAATCTCTGCAGTAGAAAACATTCCTGTTTGTGGTGAGTTAATGTTGGCTGGATACTGAGTGCCCACCAAGCCACTCTATCTCTTCTCCCCTCGACTGGAAAGGGGGGAGAAAATAGGATGAAAGGCTTGGGATGAAGACAGGGAGAGAGAACTCAGCAAGTACCACCACAGGCAAAATAGACTCCACTTGGAGAAATTATTCTAACTTATTGCCAATCAGAAGTCAAGTAGGATAATGAGAAATAAATCCAAGTCTTAATCCACCTTCTTTGCACCCATCCCTTATTCTTGCCCCTGTCTACCTTCCCATTTCCATCTCTCTAGGTCACATTTACTATTAAATAAAAGCCATACTATTGGCTTAGGCATATGGTCTCGTTTGCACCTTAATTGCAGCAGAGGCATCTCTTATAATTGAATCATAACAGTTTGTCATATCCACAAAGTCAGAGGACACAATCAAGTGGTGGTTTTGGGTCAGTACCTATTGAACCAGTATTGCTTGTGTGGAAAACATAATTAAAGTGTTAATTACAATTCTAAAGGAACAAAAATATATTAATCATGACACAGCAGAAATTGACATGCTGTAAGTCCCTAAATAGAAGCATCATTTTTACATCTTTCCTCAACAATGTGATACAGAGAGCAAAGATGAATTACATAAAATACAGAATTAACAATCCTTGTCTTGAAGAAAATAGGAGTCATAAAACATATTGAAAATGATGAAATACAGTAAACTGAAACAACATAAGATTGAAACAGAAAAAATTTCCTCTATTTTCTTTGTAGACAAGTAGAATTTGTGCAAATTAATTCCTTGTGTTTTCCTGGGTTTAGAAGGCTACATAGAACAAGATGAGGGTATGGTTAACTTATAGAAAAGCAGAGAAACTATAAGAAAAATGTCCAGCTGTGCATTGTGAGATCATCATAGCAACACAAATCCCCAAACCAGCATGTTGATATCTGATGACAGGTATCTGGTGTGTCCTTCCTCTTCAGGGTGAGAAATTGTGAAGGACAGCTGCAGTGAGGCTGAGCATTATCTTTAAATTGCAGCCATTTAAAGGAAAATCTTAAAGAGAATTCTCAAATTGTGAAGAAAATAGTTAATGATCATCATAGGATAAATGGCACACATAGGAAACTGGGAAGGCATGTATTTGGAGAAGTCAGAAAGGCAATGAGGAAGAAGCATCCATTAATTTCTGAAGTTATGGAATTTTTTATCCTATAGGGAGTTTAGATAATGTTGTTTAAAGGATCTAAACTGTTTTAGCATGGGACTGTTGCTGTGGAGTTTATTCCACATTATAAGTAACTTTGGAAGTCAACAAAACAATTCAAAGGATTATTTAAAAAGAAAGTTGATATTCTAGCTGCTCACATTTCAAGGGTAAAGCAAAGTTTTTCTGTGTTTGGCTATGACCAATGGCAACAGGATCATGGGAACTTCCATTGGGTCTCGAAGACATATTATAGCAGAGTTAGTTTCAATTTAGGGAGTTGTTGCAGTCTTTTCTGAGGGATTAATAAACTGGTTCACATCATTTTAGAGTCTGCATATAACAGGGTGGATGATAGTTCTTTCACATGATGAAACAAGTTGACCTGGAGTGTGCTCGAGGATGAAGAGAAGTGGAAGCAGGTACAATGGGAGGATAAAGGTGATGGACCCAAAGGAATTTCAAGCCTGTTGAAATATGGGGAAAAATGACAATCCTTTCATAATAATAAAAAAAAAAGAATTAAAGTGGATTTGTAACAGCAAGATACTTAGTGTACAGAGTATTTATTGTCATTCAAATTAATTCTTGCCTTGTGTTCTTTCAATTCACAAAAAAATGCAGATTAGGTTAGTGGTGAAATCTGAGTTCAGAGAAATCTTAGTCCCACTTTCTCAGGGGACATCAAACAAAGGTTTCTGTGTATATTTTGGAGAATAAGGAAAACTGAGCACTTTTTTGGCATCTAGCCAACCTCTGCTGGGTTGTTAAATGCATTACAGATGAGCTTGGAGGACAAGCAGCAAGACCCTGAGCATTCAGAGTAAAGCAAAACGAGAAAGGTTCAGCTGTGATCTCTTAAAGACCTTGGCCTGTGGTGCCCACATGATGGGTGGGAAGAGAAAAAAAGTCCTCTTATTCCTAACTTCTGCGTAGTGCCTTGAATTGAAGAGTGCAAAGAAGTGAGTGTAGAACATTTTACCTCTGAGAAAGAAATCAATGAGCAATTTCATAAATGTTTTTCATGTGATGTGTCTGCCTCCTGAGGTTGTCACAGAACACCTTGTTGAAAAAAAAAAATAGATCTCACTGAACTTGAAAATCATCCTGTAAATCTCCTATTTTTAAGTAATTCAGAAAAAAAAATGCCAAGGCACCATTGCTGTTACAATTTATCACTGATGAGTTTGTGTTTGGAATAGAAAAAAGTCCATGTAATATTGCTGAAATAAGTTAGTCCTTCAAAATCATAACACTGTTTTAAACATCAGAAAATGAATGTTGCTCTCCAGGTTTAGGTATAGCAGTTAATATATATCAACTGCTGTAATATATTAACTTGTTGATGAAGCATTGTTCTGCAACTGTTGGCCCATCCTGCCTTCTTCTTTCTCTTACATCATCTGTTCTCCAAATCACAGAAGTATATTTTCCCCTTGCTATGAAACAACTGAAAAGTAAGGATATAAGATAGAGCAGATTGCAGTCATCAGGCACAGGGCTCGCCCAGAAAAGTGTACTGACCAGCCACAATTTACAAACAGACAGTTTTATACCCCTTTCCGTTTGTTCCTCCTTTGCTTCCTTCTGTTCCCCCTTCCCATGCATAATGCCTCATTAGTTGAAACAGTCTAAACAACAACCTGAACCCTCTGGTTCTCATCCTTACCATTTTCAGAGTCATGGTTTTCTTGCAGTTTTGTGATCATGAGATCAATTCACACGCTTAAATTTCTGTGTCTGACAAATGTTTCCTGTCTGTCTCTATTATGTTTTTCTGTCAGATCTAAGCCTCCAAATTTTTTATTGTTTCTCCCTTTTCCTTGATGTCCTTTTTGAGAAGGTTGATCAGAAAATGTTTTCGAAATAAACATTTCCATATTGAACATACAATTATCAATTAGACTGGCTATGTCTGGTTGTCCCTCCCACATCATTTGCCAGTCAGGACTGTGTCTCTATGTTCTTGTGCATGGTTATCCTCCTTTCTCACTATCCATTTTAGCACTAAAAATATCCTTGACCAGACACTCTTATAAGAGCAGAGGCTTTCTCCTTCTTCTTACACATCCATAGTCACACATAATTTGTGGCCCTGCCTTTAGCCACATCTTTTAATTTCCCTCCTGGCAGTTCCCTTGTGATCCAAAGCTGGGTCTTCTAAATAATCCTTGGTATTCTGTATATTTGCTAGTCCTGGTCAGTAATTTCTATTATGACAAAACAGTCCGTTTTGGTTCAACCCCAGCTGGAAACCAAGCACCAAGCAACCACTTACTCATTACCCCCAAGCAGGATGGGGAGAGAATAAGAATATATGTGAGAAAACTCATGAGTTGAGACAGAGACCGTTTAATAGGTAAAGAAAAGAACTACACAGATTAGCAAACCAAAACAAGGAATTCATTTGCTCATTCTCATCATCAGACAGTTGTTCAGCCATCTCCAGGAAAGTGGGGCTCTGTCACACATAAAGGTTATTTGGGAAGATAAAAACCATAACTCCAAACATTCCTTCTTTTCTCCTTCTTTTCCCCAACTTCTATTCCTGAGTCTGACACCATGTTTGATTTTCATGATTGTGAAATATCATCACTCTTTTGACCTTTGAAATAGCTGGATTTTATAGTTTAAAGTATATTTTTATTTTTAATTTTTCTCATTAACAAAAGAATTAAAATAGGAAATAGTACAGTTTATATTATTTACATATTAATTCAAATATAGAAATGTACAATATATTGTGTCATATAATGATCACATGATCAATTTTTGCAACATTTCTCATTTTTTTCTTGTAACATATTGGAGGATAACAAATTATAAACCAAAAAAAATTAAGCAAATTTATATTAAGTTTTTTCAAAAAACATGCAAGTCTTACACTATAAGAGATGCATAACGATCACTGAGTCAAACTCTCTACTCCTTGCAGCAGTACCTAAAACTTAGCCGTATAACTTGGCCTTCTCCAGGTGCTCCTTGAACTCTGACCATCTTGATCAGAGATCAGGGGAAGCTGTTCTGGTGAATGACCACACTCTCAGTGGGGAAACTTTTCATAATGTCCAATCTGAACTTCCCCAGTGCAGCTTCCTTCCATTTTCTCCTGTGCTATCACTGGTCACCAGAGAGAGATCAGCACCTCCCTCTCCACTTTCCCCCTTGAGGAAGATGTAGACTGCTATGAGGTCACCCCCTGACTTCTCTTCTTCAGACTGAACCAAATTACCTCAGCCACTCTTCATAAATCTTGTTCTTGAGGCCTTTCACTATTTTGACTGCCTTCATCTGGACACAGTCCAAAAGATTTCTAGTCTTCCTAAACTGAGGTGCACAAAACTGCACACAGTACTTAACTACTCCAAAATTCAAGGACGGAAAATTCAGGGTCCTGCACTCAGGGAGGAATAAACCCATACAGCAGTACAGGCTGGGGAAAGCACCTGTCGAAAGTCTGCTGGAAAGGAACTCAGCAGAGAAGGACCTTGGAGTCCTGGGGGAAAACAAGATGCCCATGAGTCAGCAGTGTGTCCTTGTGGCCAAGAAGCCAAGAGAATCCTAGGGTGGATTAGGAAGAGCATTGCCAGCCATTCAAAAGAGGTGATCCTGCTCTTCTACTCAGCCCTAGTGAGGCCACATCTGGCGTACTGTGTCCAATTCTGGGATCCTCAGTACCAGAGAGAGATGGAGCTCCTAGAATAGGTCCAGTGAATGGCGACAAAGATGATCAACAGACTGAGTAACTCTCTTACAAGGAAAGGGTGAGGGAGCTGGGCCCATTCAGCCTCGAGAAAGAGGTCTGAGAGGGGACATCATCAATGTCTATCAGTGTCTGAAGGGAGGGTGCCAAGAAGATGGAGCCAGGCTGTTCTCAGTGGTGTCGAACAATAGGACAGGAGGCAAAGGGCAGACACTGACATATAGGAACTTTGATCTGAATATGATGAAGAACCTCATTACTGTGTAAGTGACCTTGCACTGGAACAGATTTCTCAGAGAGGCCATGGAGTCTCCCTCACTGGAGATATTCAAGACCTGTCTGAATACAATCTTGTGACGTGTGCTTCAGGATGACCCTGCCTGAGAAGGGAGGTTTGGCCAGGTGGACCACTGTGGTCTCCCCTCCAACATGAAATTTCTTCGATCAGTGCAAAACCAGCACACCCATTATGTGATTCTGTGAGGTGAGGCCACGCCAGCATAGTGTAGTGCAGGACAATCACCTTTGTTGACTGGCTGGAGCACAGCTCGGCTGCTGAGGAACACTATTGATACATCCTCATCAAAGGCTGCTCTCTGGATGCTTGTTCCACAATTTGTATATATTTGTATGTATATCCAGGGAATCAAGTATCTCTTGCAGCTATATGTAACTCACTTGTGAAACAGAATTCTGGGGGAACTCAGATGTTGAATCTTAAATCAAATGTACAATTAGAATATAATTGCTTCCAGTGCATTCAATCAGGGAGTTCAAATCTCTCATACAGATAATAAAGAAAGGATTTAATAAAATTCCTAATATCAAGTCTGAAAGATTAAAACCAAACAGATTTCTCTTCCATTTTTTCTCTCAAAGGTTTCATAAAATTTCAACTAGACAAATAAACTCTGGATGTATCAGTTCAATTATTATATTCATTATTCAGTGCAACTATATTATTCAATTAAATTGAAATTAAAACTAAATTGAAATTACAATCTGAATAAACTACTGTAGGAAGTTATAAGTAATATTGTATTTGCACTACACTGCTGCATTTCACTTAAAATTAACATGAAAATATAATTAAACTTACTTTATGTTAATCATATTTTAATGGAAACTCAAGAAGAAATAGAAAAAATCACAATTAAGTCAACATTTATTTGCAGGTCTAAAGGCAAGTCCTTAGAGTCAGGGTTTTTTCAAAGACAATGCTTTCCATGTGTCCTGCCTGTTATAAAGAAAATGAAGGTAAGTAATGTATACAAGGATGCGCTTTAGATGTTTGTAGATGGTTTGTAATACCCTCATGTCTCATTACCAGATGATTGCAAAGCAAACTGCTCCTCGGTGTAATATCAAAATATGATAAAAAAAGGTGTCCAAATGGTTGTTGGGATGTCTCTAGCTTTATGGAATACAACTTCTGTCATTATTTCCTGTTTGGAGGACTTATTGCTTGGTTGTTAGTGTTATCAAGAAAGTATTAATATACATATATATATCTCTAGTAACATATCAAATCTCCAGGCTTATATTTGACACAAGGCAGTGCGCATAAGGCCATGTTTTGACACTGTTTCTTATATATAATCAGCCTGACATGCAGCTATGAATCAGAATTTAAGCACATGCTTTGCTGGAAATTGTGTTGAAAGTGTTTATTTAAGCTAAATTAAAAAAAAAATAAGGTTATGTTTAAACCAATTTTATTAAGGAAAACTAACTTAAAATGTATAGGTAATGTTTGAGGGTGAAGATTATAGAGTTTTTACGGGGTTATAAGATATTCCTATTATGGCACAATCATCTCCAAAATGAATTTGTGTGGAACAGCACATGCAGTAATTGAAGTGGTACAGCTGTGAGGGAGAAACTTACTCATTCTATCTAATAGTCATTTAATATAATTAGAAATATTCTATAATTGCTCAAGAATACCTTCAGTGGTCTTCTTCATGTAGTGAGGTGATGAACAACCAATCTTCAAAAGTAGATTTGATATAACTTCTTTCAGTGAAAACTTCAAGTTTAACAAAATGCATCAATTTAAAATACTGTAGTTTTTGTTTACATTTCTGAAAAAAAAAAAGTTAGGTGTACTTTAAGTCGCCAAATTATTTCAGCAGTTAATGCAACAAGAGAAAGACTAATATACAACTTTTTTAAGCTAGCAGAAAAAACAAACTGCTGAAATGATGGACTTCTCTGAAGAATTGTTGTTTACCACATGCAGAAGTTCAATTTGCTTCTCCTTTTTGAGATTTTTTTTAACCTTCAGAGATTTAAGAAGAAGCAGACAGCTCTTCAGAAAGCTGGGAATATGGATTTATTTCCATGAACTCCAGAGTCTCTTTTAAGAAAACCCTGCTGTACCTTTTTTATCTGATCATTTAAGTGATCTTTGATGACAATACAAAGTATGTAAGAAAAAAAAATATAAAAGTAATGCAAACATAAAAACCCAGCAGAGTATGCAAGACAGTATTTAGAAAATATCACAGATATGCCACCACAGCATTTATTATCAAAGCAAAAGAAAACATGAATGCGAGAGAATAACTACTGAAAGTGCATGATCTATGTTTTTAAAAACACCTTGCAATACTAAATCAGAACAGCATCACTAACAACTTCCATTATTAATGAGCATGCAGCTCACAGAAATTTTCTATTGCTTTTAAATACAGATTTTATGATTTTAATGTCTAGCAGACGCCTTTGAATTTAGATATCTGAAGGAGAACGTTACTCTAGGGAGTTAAATGTGGGGTGGATGTACTTATCCACAAGGAAAGGATGATCCTCTTAGCTACAAACATAGCTTGAAGAAAGTTTTTTCTCTTACACAGCCAAATAATTTAATGACAAATACATCTGAAACCCTCTGTCTCAAACTTCAGTGCTTGATTTAATACTAAATCTATTCAGTCATAACTTCCCCTGTCCCTACTATTGGTAACACATCTTTTGTACTTGTATAGCAGCTTTTACTCTGAAGACTGAGAGGAAATAAGACCTTTCCTCTCAAAGCCATTGTCAATAACATTTCATTGAGTCACTGGCAACTTAATTCTTACAACTGTTTTTGTAATCATTGGCAATTCTTAATGAATGACAGAACAATCTTTAAAATAAAACTGCTGAGTACTTTAGTTGAGTGTCAGAAAAAACTCACAGTTACAGAAAACATTTGCTTGGAAAAAATGCCATCAGTTTACTCAAATCAATAGTTATAATTAAATTACCATAAAGTGACCCAGAGACAGTTTTTCTCTTCCATCAGTTAGCTTAGATTAATGGGGAAAAAGTTACTTCTAAATTGTAACAGATTAAGAAATAACCCTTATATTTAAAAGTATTTATATCTGTTCATATTCCAACAGTACAGTAAGTAATTTATACTGTACAGTAAGACAATTGATTACTTTTCCTGACATATACTAGAGTGCCCTTTAGTACAAATATCAGTTTCTATGAATTGTTAAGAATAAAATGAGAAAAAAATTGAGAAAGCAAGTAGGATAGAGGACCTATTATGGCAGCTCTGATTCCTTCAAATGTTAGGGTTTTGGTTTTTTTTTTTGTAATTGGCTCTGAATACCTTCTAGCAAAATGATTGCAGCAACCAGTCCTACTAGGCTTAATAAATTATAATTCTTTCTGGAATACTATCACAACAAACGACATCAGTGGGACAACTAACATTCTAGCATATCAGCCTGTGGAGGTCATGCAGAATCTATCCATGAGATTCTATTAATTTTTTCTTTTGAACATCTGATTGTTATTGGGTGTCATCACATTTATTCAAAGTGCGACTGCAGTGGCATGTTTTCTATTTCAAAAAAGTATGAGGTAAAAAGCAAGTGAAAACTAAAAGTCTACAGATTCTATTTATAGATATAGTAATTTCTGTGCTGTACTGGGTTTATCTTTTGACATCAGACTACTCTTGGTGAAGACACTAAGATGATGCTATAACACAAAATTATAAGTTTCCCTTATGTCTTTTGCAGGTTCTACAGGAGAGAAGTCTGCTGAGTTTATTCTTTCTGTTAAAAAAAGTAAAAGAAAATATAAAATACAAATAGGTGCATTTTAATTATTATAGTCTGAAACAGGATTTTTTAACTTTAAAATACTGATATGCTATAAGTCATTTTCAAATAGGCATGGAATAATGATCATACAGCCACTAGTATCTCTGTTTACATATTTACTCCATCTATACTATTCATAAATGTAAATTACTGTGATGATGTCAACACTTTAAAAATTTATTCTCCTGAAAATCCAGATTTTCTTTACTATGAGAGTGTGTCTGAATGTTGGTAATATATCTTGCAAAAGCAATTGCCTGAAGACAAGCTGAATGAACGCTATTCTAATGGACAACCCATATTCATAGTGCACTTGGAGAGTTAGGACAGGGAAAAACTGATAAACAACCTCAGATGTTCTTCTTAGTGGAATTCTACTCATAACTTTTTTTTTAAAGTATGAAAAATATTCTTTTAATCCCTAACTTGCAAAAATGTTATATTTTTTGTTATTTTAAGATAATAAAAATATTATTAGACTAGTGTGCAAAGGTGAACGTTATTTTAATTTTTTAAAATAAATTTATTTTATGTTAAGGATAAAAAACAATATTCCGGTGAGTATTGTTTAATGGAGTGATTGAATAAATGTTTCATGAAAGAAAGAAATAGTTGCAGTTTTTTTCTTAAAAATACTAAACCAATAGTAACAAACACAGAAACTCCTATAGGCACAGAATAAATGCTGTACCAATGCTTCACATTTCCTTCTCTTTTGTTCCCTTGCCCTAAGGGTAGTGTCCCAGGGGGACCACCTGACTAACTCCTGGGAAAGCTGGAATTTTGCATCCTATAATTCAGGCTCCTGACTTTACTGTTCACCTGAACCATATTTTTCATGATCACTACAACTCAGGCTGCCTCAAATGATCAATAACTTCAAATAGAGAGGATAGATTATATGTTCATAGTAGAAATCAGAACTATGGTTTGCACCCAAAAGAGGGTAATTACTGAGCTCCTGTTTCACAAGAAGTACCTGTGGTCTGCCTAAGATTGGGTTTTGAGCCTACACAACTGTGTCTGAGGTAGTTACAACTCTGTGTTTCTCAGAACCATTACTATTCATAATGAAATCTTCTTATAAACCTTCACAAGAAGATAATAAGAATATTCACTGGTTGTTATATTCTGGTTTTTGGGTTTATTTTCTTTCTGGGACTTTTCAGATTAATAAAATGGCAGTCTGCCTATCAACAGAGAGATATATTCAACTGAAATTTTTCTACTGTATCCTTTCCTATAGTTTGTCCTTGGATGACAGGTATTTTCTTCGATATGAAATATGGCTACCATAGAGAGATCTTCAATAATATATATGAAGGCATTTCTTTTTTTCTTATTGGTGAATATAAAAATTATTCAAACATCTCAGATATCTCTGAGTCCTGAAAAGTCATAAGTTTTACCTCAAAGTTTTTCAGAAGAAATCAGTCATGATGCAATGACTTTATTATTTCAGTATTTCCAAATATGAAGCTCTAATTTTTTATATATTTTAAAATTACAGCATTAACATTGATATAGAATTGCTTTTGCAAGGGAAGAACAGGGTGGCAGGAAGTGTTGTGTTATGTGGTAATTCGTGCAAGATACTTCCTTTGATGTACTTTCAAATGGCTAAGTTTAATATTGTAGAGATAAATAAACGGAAGATTAATATGGGTATGTGCGTATGTATCTGTGTTTACTTGCTGCATAATTTAAATAGGCTCACATATATGTGCCACATATGTGAAGACATACTAATACCAGTATACATCCCACCTTACCTTAAGGAAGTAAGGAAGCTACATATTGGAACTTCATGGAAAAGTGACTTTCTATATGGTCAGTGCAGAGAAAATCTCCACAAGTCAGATATTTAATGTATGTTTTCTCTAATAACTTTATAGGGAGCTTAGGGCAATCCTGCTGCTTGTTTTAAGTTTTATACTTAAATAGGTGGCATTGTACATATGGCAGATGGGTCAAAGCTATGAAAAAAAGTAAAAGAAATAGGTTTGGCTGCATCAGCTTTTTTTGTGACAGCTCATTTTTGTGTAGGAAAAAAAATTACTTCTCCATGCCTTTTTCTGGCCCTTTCCATTTCTATATCCTTTGATTAAAGCCTTAATCAGTGAAGGCTCAACAATTCGGGAATTTCAGTTTTATACTGCTGCAAAGTCCTGAGGATTTAGAAAAGGCTTTTGATGGGAATCATTCATGAATATTTGTGACATTCTACTGATTCCCAGACAAAGCTGTCAGCATTGCTGGATGTTTTTGAAAACATAGTGAACGTGGGATCATTAAGAATAGTAAACAGTAGAATGTGTGACAGGCATGGGAAATAGGTTATGGTTGTTATGATGATCATACTAACACAAAAATCTATTTAAAAAAAAATAAAAATGTATGACTAAGAACAAACACATGTGCTCCCTTATCTATATTAGCTCAGGATAAAGTAAATAAATATAAGTTACATTTTCCCTACTGTGGCCATCTGTGTTCAGGAAAGATTTACCCCAGGAAAAGGTGGTAGAAATTTCTCCAGGACCAAGTACCTTAGGGATGTTTCTTACTTATAACAGCATTTAACATTACACATTACTTCCCGAGAGTTCTGACATTAATAAGCTGCTTAGGGAGTGTGTTGAATCATGGACTCTTTGACAGTCTTAGTTACAATCACTTCCTCTTCACTTTTAAGTCTGTTTTGGCTTCTGGAAGTTTCCTTAATAAAAAGAAAAATTGAAAGTTGATCAAAGGTAAGCATTCAGGCAAAGCTTTTCAAAAGCAGATAGTCTGTGTGTGCTTGTTCCTGTGTAAGGAACATTAGGCTGAGCTTGAAAACGTTTGAAAATTTCTACCTCTCTCAGAAACTATGATGTCTTCTAAGTAGTCAGTATGATTATATGCCTAAAGGATAAAAAAGGCCACTGGCATGACATTATTAATATTCAAGCTTAGGTGTTGACATCTAGACGAAGCTATAATAAAAAAAGTAAATCATGCAGATGGGGACGTAACTACAGATAATGTGGTTATTCCTTTCTCCAACTTATCAATATATTCATCTTCCACATAAAAAGAAAGTAAAATGTTAATCCATTATTTAATTTAAATATCTGCTTTAAATGGTTGTCATTTCCAACCAAGGCAGCATCGCAGAAAAATTCTTGTTCTGAACAACATGAAAGCAGCAGGAAAATTAGGGAAATCAATGACAGAGAGCAAGTACATTCAAATTAATTGAGAGGGATAACTAAAAAAATATTTTGGAAATGTATATAAATAGAAAAATTACACTAGAAGAGCATTATCAAAATTATAGTCAAATAACAGAACATATTTGGGCTTTGGAAAGGTTGAGATGCATTCTGATATAATCACAATTCTGAGGAAGGCTTGTGGCCATTAGTGACCTTTGATGAGGAACAAGAAGAAACAAAATGGAGACCAAAAAAAGGTATTTAACTCAGGATCCTTAAAGTGATGTTAAATTAAAAATATCGTAAATATAATAAATATTTGATAAATATGATTATTAATAATATAAATATTAATGACTAAATGGGAGAAAGATTGCACTCCTGACCCTGTTCTTCAATGAAGGGAGGTTTTGTGTTGAGTTTTTTTTCCTGCAAGACTGCTGGGTAAGCAGGATTCTCTGAATTTATGCACAGTGACATCATTATTCTCAGGAGAAAAGGTTTGACCTAAGCAAAGTAATGGATGTTTCATGACCGCATGAACTTTAAGGTAATTAAACCCCATTAGGGATTCGGTAAATGTTAAACTTTTGAAATGCTTGGCTGTAACATTTCACTTACGAGAGACTGAAGATATAGATTCACTGGAAATTTTATGACATCATTATTCAATAGACTGCTAGAAGTACATTTCAGCAGTCTCAGTTTCTAGTGTAGTTTTTCCCATAGCTATCAAAAAGATGCCAGTGTGTCTACAGATCTAGCCTCTATGAACTTGTATTAAATAGGCATTGGATAAAACATAAAACCAGTACAGAAGCATAGATGAAATTGTCATCTCATTCTGTCCAAAAATTGTCCTAGCCAACAGATCAGAAAGGTCATAACTACTCTTCTTCTTTATTTTTTTCTAAAACAATAAATCCTTAGTCTGTTTTACAGTGAGAAAGAGATGCATAGGAATATGTCCATCAAAAAAGAATAACCTGCCAAAACCCTGAGAGAACACAGGCTTGACTTGTCTTATAGGAAAAAAGAGTATAAAATATCTTAACTACATATTAAGTAAAATAAATATTTATTTGGCTTTTGTTACAGGTTGATCCTCTGTGTTTGGGTTGATTTTTTTCTTTTTCTTTTTGAGGGGGTGGCGTGCTTTTTAACAGAAGGAGGTAAAATAGCAGAACAATTATGTGGTATTATTTCTGGCCAAAGCTATCTCTTAATTTTTTAAGATTAGGATTAAGATGCATAAATTCTGGATGATAGGTTTTTAGTATATGCATTTCTGGTTTTGGAGAGTCTTGATGATCAAATTAGAGGCATTTCTATTAATGGTACTGATAATTGAGAGTCTCTTTCCTGCATGTTTAACCATTTCATAGAACCATAGAATGCTTAGGATTGGAAGGGACCTTAAAAACCATCTAGTTCCAACCATCCCTGCCATGGGTAGGGAAACCTTCCACTAGACCAGGTTGCTCAAAACTCCATTTAACCTGGCCTTGAACATTTCCAGTGATGTGGGCATCCATAACTTCTCTGAGCAACCTGTTCCGGTGTCTCACCACCCTCACAGGAAATAATTTCTTGCTCAAGTCCAATTAATATCTACCTTTTTCAGTTAAAAGCCATTGCCCCTTGCCCTGTCACTATAAACCCTGGTAATTTTTTTTAATTTTTTACTCTTATAAACTGCCTTTAAAGTGTTGGAAGCCTTCATGAAAGTGTCCACAGAGCCTTCTCTAGGTTAAACAATCTCAACTGCCTGAATGTTTATTTATATAAGAGGTGCTACCATCACCTGACCATATTCATGTCTCTCTGGACCCACTAACAGGTCCACATCTTTCCTATAGGCCCCCAAAGCTGGATGCAGTACTCCAGATGGGGTCACACAAGAGTGAAACCTGCTGGCTGCACTTCTTTTTATGCAGAGCATGATACAGTTGTCCTCCTGGGCTGCAAGAGCATACTGTCACATAATACACACAGAATCGCTTTTGGATTCTGCAGTGGTAGTCAGGTACTTACAAATGGTTATGTAGGTGCTGAATGTGGAAATATTTAGAAGTATGTTCACACATCTAAGTTGTACTTCTGCCCAAATGATGCAGTGTTTGTAGTGGATATGCTCAAAAGTGGGTTGAATGAGGATGAGCATACTGAATTATTCATCTTAAGCAAACCAAAATACTGAGATTATGAACGTCCTGCAGATAATATTAATATTATATCTACAGTAGCAACACATTTTTCATAAAAATCCCTGTTCTTCTGCAGGAATTTATCAGTAAATCAAAACCAACTTTATGCGGCCTCTTTATCTACAATGTTAGTTGCTTGCTTTCTTTTCCTCTGGAATAGATTTTTTTGTTTGATGGCTTAGACGGACCATCAGGCATGCTGTTTGAAGAGATATGGTAAACTAAGCACTTTGCATTAGGTATTGGAAAGCATTTGTTGAGCACCTGGAGCAATTTCCAATTAAATTTTATCCGTAGAAAGGGTGGGGCTTTTTTGGGGGGGAAAACAAAAAGTAGAAAATAATAGTTCACCATCATCAATCCTCTTTAAAACTGTGTCCAAAATATCACAATGATTGGCATGGGATGATCAGGAAAATTTGTTCAAAAATATATTTATGTTCCAAACTACAGCTTAAAGTAGATGTGGCCTAAGGAAATGTATCTTTGACTAAAACTTTACGCAACAAAGACAAAGGTTTTGGAGATGTTATTTTCTGAAATTCAGTTCAAAACTGTGATGAACTAATGTTACTATGGGACTTGAATTCATGATTATTTTTAATTATGTCCCTAAGCACTGGCTTTTTTTCTTTCTTTTTTTTTTTTTTTTTTTTAATAATTTATTTTAATATTCTATTTAAGCAATTAAAACGTCAAGTAGTGAAGGTGCCAAATTCTAGGCATGATTTCTGTATCCACTGATAAACCTGTTCTTGCCTTTCATGTGACAAGATCAAGCTCAAAAATATGCTACATCTGATAATGAACAAAAGGTATGTGAACTAACCATAGCTATGTTAAGTTTTCCATGCCCAGAAATGATGAATTAAAGCAGTCAGTGTAAGAACTTTGTCTGCATTATAGTAATGTATGATTGCAAGAATACTTTTACTTGCAAACAAAATACTATGTTAATTGATAAAAAGAAGATATTGAATCAAAAGTTAGAGAAATTATGTTTATATTTTCAGTGATTTACAAGGGCATAGATCTTCATATATTGATGTAATTGTTGATACTTGTGTAATGGAAGATTTGAGGGTTTGTTTTATCAGTTTTCTTTTTTTCTAATCTTAATTAATACATTTAACAGTTTGAAAATCCTGGCAAAATAATTTTCCCTGCAAAAGAATTTTGTCAAGAATGCTATAGATTATTTATCTTATCTCTCTAAAATATTGCTTAGCAACTAAGGCTGTGTGAATGCAATATTTAAATGTTCTTTTTTTTTTTTTTTTTTCAAATGGAGAAAAGTGTGAATATTTTTTCTTACCCCGGAGGAAATTTTATCTCAATAAATAATGATTTGATGCCATACATATGCCAAGTACTGGTTAATCTGAATTCACTTTCAGTTTCTAATTAGACATCTGTTAAAATCTTTAACAGGAAATCTAATAGAGTTGTGTTGTAATTTGTCAAAGAGATTAATGATTCACAGTGTTAAAGTGTCTGTAAATGGAGTTCTTATGTGAGTCATTATATAAATTGAAATTAAACTCTTTTACTTTTATGGAAAATGTTTCCAACTTGTGTTATTACCAGCAATTATAACATCAAAACAGCCCAAAAAAGAAAAAAATAAAAAGATAAAGTTATTTTTTTGCCATCTTTCCTTAATTGGAATACTTATGCTTAAAGTAACTGCCAAAACTAATGAAAACCATATTTTTTCTCTTTTTCTCTTCAGCATTTTGACATTCCAAGATTTTAAAGAAAATTTGCATTGAACTCTTAGCTGTTCATTTTCCAAATTGATAGGAAAATTTATGAAATAACATTAATTATTTGAGTATTGCAGAATGAATTGTACAAAAATATCTCATATATTGAGTTTACTTACTCTCAGAATTGCAAGTGCAGGATGCATATTATGTCCCATAGTCATTTGCAGTCCTTCAGAAGTCAGCAGAAACTCAGTATGTCAGTTAAGTATCACAGCTGAGTTAAGCAAGTTTTTTCACTCCCTTCAAATTTAAAGTATTTTTCAGTGTTTGGTAAATTTGTGTCTTATTTTGCTTTGGGTTTTATATTTTAAGAAACATTCTGGCAGATAAGAACAGAAAATTTCCTTTGCCAAAATAAATAAGTAAATAAATAATTCTTATATGTCAGAGAAATTACCACTGGCTTTGAGAGCCTAGTGACTTAACAGTAAGTTATTAGGTGAAAAAAAAAATGTTGCCAGTCCCTTTCCTCACTTTGCAGAGGGAGTAATTCATGTTCTATCATGTGAAATTCCCTTCATGTGTCTTAGAAGGCAGATGGTATTCAGCATTTTCTCCTGCTGCCCTCGAAAGAAATGTCTTTTTCCTACACTATCTAGCTTGTATGTGGCAATACCTTATCCTACTTGCCACGTAGATGGATGGTGCAAAGTAGTACATCTCTGCCTATAGTCCTCGTGTACCTTTTTAAAATGTAGTGACCTTTAGAATTTGCAGAATTGTGTCTTTTTAAATTACAACAACAGTTCCTGATTAGCGCGAAAACAGAACAATTCACAATACTTTCCAATTGTGAAAGGACATGGTGAATCAGAGAGAACACAATGTACAAGGTCAAAATTCCATCTGTTTTTTTGGAACAAGCTTGGCGGTATTCAGTATGAGATCAACAAGATTGTTCTTCAGAAAGTATCATATTTAGAATAGTTTATTTAAAAAAAATGGCCTTGAAAAGGTTCAGATATGCTTTCAAACATACTTGACCTAAACTAGAAAACATGATATTTAGAGGCAATAGATAATCTTTTTAATGGAGACAAAAAGTTACCAATCCAATATTAAATTATAAAACCCCAGCAATTCATACTTTAATAATGCCAGGGAACAACTTAAATCCCATATCTGACTGCAAAATCAACAAGAAATCTGAAAGCAGAATATAAAAATTGCAATAATACCACAGATAAATAAAATTATGTGCTATATATAGAAAAAAATTGATATATAGTGTATTAAAAATTGATCCACAGAATAGTAATATATTTGAACACTTAAATACATGGAATTTTACTTTGGGGACCGAAAGTCGCAGGGGAAATGCCGATAAAGGTGGGAAGTTGGCAAGAGCAAACACAGATACGATCAATGTGATTAATGCTATGTTTCTCCATTTATTGTGTGAAAGATGGCAGGTTTTATACGCTCTACATAGTTTACAGTTACAGGTGTATTCTCATTGGCACACAGCGCAGGGAAGAATGCAAACACTTATTGTTTAATAAACTCTTAAGGCAGCTACTGTGTCCAGACTAATTACTATATTTGCTAACTACTAGCAAACCCTCTGCTCCTTGCCAACACCTTAAACTATAATTCTAACTGCACCACACTCTTGGCACTGATTTCCTATCTGCGCCACAAACTCGTACAGGCCTCAGTGCTGAGGCCCAAAGGCCTCACCAATGCGGCCCAGCCTGGGTGATTCAACTACAGCCTGTATCTCCTACAGGGAGCAAACACAGAAAAATATTCTCTTTGGTAAAATATGTCAAACGTTATTTTTTTGCCAGAAAAAGAGTCCCAAACAAAGATTTTATTTCTAAATCTTTAAACTCAGGATTCAAGTCTACTCTGAACACCTCTCATCTGTCACTAAGTTACATGATTAGTATGAAATGGATGTTGAGACATTTTCTATACCATTACAAATTACTGGAGCTGTAGGCACTGAGATGTGAATTCCTCTCTTCATGTCAAATGTCTGAGTTAAATCAGTTTGGTTTTTTCCTACTGATTCAACCAAATCACATAATTTAAAATATTTTTAGCATTTAAAAAAAAAAAACAAACCAACAAACAAACAAACAAAAAACCCCCATTGCTTACAAATCAAAGGTAAACTGGAGTGGATAGTTGAAATTGTTGTGAGGAAATGAATGATATTCCTTACTTTGGAACATCATGAATAGAGTTCTGGCATACTTGGTTATTCACAATTTTTTCTGATATGACTGGACTCTCATAAAAGTATTAATATACTGCTTTTTTATATATACAATATTTGCTTCTCACATACTGTTTTACAAGCAGTTAAGTACTCACAGACTTAAGCTATTGTAACAGTTCAGAAGTACTGAAGTCACACCAATCTTAAAATAAAAGATTTAACTGCATGGATGGATTTCATGTTTGCCATAGACAAGTCATCCAACTGAAGAGCTACACTTGAAAAGGGAATGTAAAACCTAATGGGATGTACTAGACTACCCGAAACTGCTACTCCCTGCACAAATTCAGAATGCATTGCCAAGAGTCTCTGAAATGCAACTGCACAAAGTAGAGGGTGAAGGGAAAAACTAGACTATCTGCCTGATGTGTGATATCAGTGGAAAGTAGTTCCCTTTGAAAACACTATCTGGAAAACTTTGACAGAACTACAGGAAAGTGAAAAATGCCTAAGACTTATCCATCATGTTCTCATGCCTAAGATTTATCTATCATGTTCTCACAGGCATATTCGCCATTTCTATTCAGAAACTGAACAAATCAGAGTTTGAGGTGCTACAGGTAGGCCATGGTGAGATACAAGTAATTTGCTATGTCTTGTTCTTTTACGAAGACCTGGTACACCTGTGTCTGCACTGTCAAATTTTAATCTGAGGGGCTGATAGTCACCAGATAGTGGTGTATTTTCTGATAAATTCCTTATTAGGTCAAGTACACTGAATTTCCATCAGAAATAGATTATGTCCAATTGTCTTCCTTCAGTACTATTAAAATTGTGTGGTTCTTTTTTTGAACAAATACACTTGCAGATCTGCATGTGGTTCCTGAATCTAATTTTAATTCTCTGTAGCCTTAATCAAATTATGTCTCGTTCCATCTGCAAATTAGGAAAAATTTTACATTCTTTTTTTCCATGTGAAGAATATAAAAAGTTTGAATGAGGAGTTGTCTTATGATAGAATATACTGAGATAAAAATTAATAACAACCACTTTCAAAGTTGTCAAAAAATTACTTTTCACATGTTAGATAGACCTGGAATTGATTATTAAAGGCTACAGCAAATTTTATTGCTAAAAGCAGTTATAATTCATACTGTAAACTACATCAAGACCAAGGGAACATAGATTCCTTGATCAGATGGAAGAATAGGCACTCCTTAGATCCAAGCCTTGTATCCTGTAAAGCAGTCTGGTAGTTTGTCATTTGGTATACTTCTGGTTCTCACAGGCCTCTTTATCTCCCAGTAGCCACTGTGCTAATAGTTTTTCATTTTGGAAAAGTAAATTTCAGAAAAACAATGATATCTCAGGCCTGTAGTCATGAAAAGGAATCCTGAGCGGAGATGCAAACCTTAGCACAATGTTATTAAATACCATGGTGGAGATAGAGCTCTTAAACAAAACTAGTCCTTGACAGAATTTTGTGTGTGCAAATATTATTTGGCATTATTTTCAGTATAACTGAGAGTAACCAAATCATAGATCTAACATAGATATGAGCCCTTAGAATACCTCTAAACCACAACCCACAACTGAATTGTTGAAGTAACAAACTTCTCTTTAAACACAATAAATATATAAGAAACAAAATAAAACATAGGAAATTAAATACAAGTTCCATTAAAACAGCTGCAGAGCAAACAGGAAAGACGTTGGTCACTGCAGCCCAGGCTTCCCCTGACCTTCACATTCCCCACCAGGCCCTTCTTGATGGTGAGAATAAGGCCCAGCATAGCATCTCTCCTCACTTGGCACCTGTGTCACTTGGAGTAGGAAGTTATCATGAATGTACTCCAGCATGGAGTACATCTGGATTCCGTATGACCCACTGTGTTGTCCCTCCAACAGATACCAGTGTGGTTGAATTACCTCACAAGCACCACGAGTTCATGAATGTGAGGCTGCATCTACCTGTCTATAGTGGGACTCTTAACATTCGATCTTCCTGGACAGGCCATCTGTAACAGATCCACACTACAATGTCACCTGTGCCTGCTCTCCCTTTATTTCTGACCCATAAACTCTCTGTCAGCTCCTCATTCACCCTTGGGTGAGGCTTCATATTCTTTACTGCTCACTGACATGGAGGGCAACACCACCTCCTCAACTCCCATGCCTTTCCTTCCCGAAGAACCTGTACCCTTCCATTCGAACATTTCAGTCATGGAAGACATCTCACTGCATCTCCATGATGACAGTAAGATTCTTGCCCCACAGGCACGTGCATGTCTACACTCTCTTTGTTTATTCCCCACACTCCTTTGATGAAGCTGACCTCCATGAGCCATCAGCAGAGCAAGTTTCTCAAAGCAAGTTTCTCAAAGCGAGTCTCATCATCTAAGTACCTGAACCTCTGACCGTGGCACCAATCTTGTAGCCATTTGTTGATTCTCCAAATTCAACTGGCTCTTTCAAACCACTTCTCTTTGGCTGGGAGGCTTGTTAAAAAAAAACAAACCCAGTGTGCGTTCTGGAGTCCTTTACCACTTCTCTCAGGGCTCTGTAATCCTTTTCTAATTTAATTTTTTGCTTCTTAGGCTTTTATACATTTAAAAGGCAGTGATTTTTATCTTGAATACTGGAGAAGCTATGACTATCAGAATAGTCATACTTCTGCCTTTGTTTTTAATTATCCTGAAAGGTTTTAGCTTGCTTTTGCTCCCACATATTAATAATTCATTTTCATATAAATATTAGCCATGGTCACACAATTGTGCAGCATAAGATGACTCCATGAATCGCAGGTGGAAAAAACTCCTTGGACATGAGTGAAATGATGGAGCTTAATGTAAGTGCAAAAATATAGGTCTTTAGTGTCATTTGAAGATGAGTAATTTTAAATGCATGCCTGACCTCTATCTACAATAGAGGGGTCTCATAAATCACGTGTCACATCTGACAGTGGCATGGGGACATCTAGGATGCCTTAGAGTTTTTTAGGTGGCCCTAGGCACATATGTTTAAGGAATTGATTTGTGCCTGTGGTATCAGATGCTTGCTGAAGTATTTGGCCAGTCCACAGTTAAAAGGTCATAATGAATCTATACTGGAAGATATTTGTGAAATGTAAATTTTGATTTATAGCTTTTTTTAAATATGTACTTTGTATTGCAGCCATTTACTTCATGACCCTGGATTGCATACCTCCCACAGAAAAGAGATCCAGGACAGGAATACATAAATCCTGAAACTTTTGTATTTCATGTGATCCTCCAGAAATTTTAGCATAGGATGGGCAATATCTGAAATTCTCTATTTTATTCTCAGTGAGTTTATCATGTGAGGGTATCTGTGGCAGTCCTGTGGCAATTTTGGACTCCTACTAGGCAGTAAGAAATTATTTGATGTTGGGAAGCCCCCTAGAGGTACAATGGATCTGGAAGATTTTATGCCTTCTCCCAAAGTAATTCCTGAGTTCTGGGAGGATTTTTTTTTTATTTGGTCTGAATGTAACATTTCCCACGGGTTTATAGTTTCATTCCTTGAAAGAGACAGCCATTTATACTGTAATATTTTGCAAAATTGTTGAGACAGAAGTAACTGTGAAGAGGCAACTAAGTTTATGACCATAAACTAAACCACAAGAAGTTCTACCTCAACATAAAGAACTTCTTTACATTGAGGGTGACAGAGCTGGAACAGGCTACCAAAGGGGGTCATGAGGTGTCCCTCTATGGAAATATTCAAAATCCACCTGGACACATTCTGGCATAACCTGCTCTAGGGTTGAACTAGATGGTCTCCAAAAGTGCCTTGCAACTATTCTATGGTTCTGTAAATGATGTATTATGAACAAATTTCAGTTTGATCTCTTCCATGGGAATAGGGTGGCACTGTGAGCAAGGTGAGAGACACTTCTTCTGTCAGAATCTTCAAGGCATCAGCATCTAGAACCTCCAGAGTAAGAATGTCTGTACGTACCCAGAACTATCCCGTGTCTTTTAACATATGTACTTAGGTGGGTATCACACTTTTTTTTTTTTTTTTTCCCAAATAGACCCTAATCTTTTTCAAGGTTAAAGTTGAATGTTTATTTCAGCCAGCTGGTTGAAAAAGCTAAACTCCAGATCTAGGTGGTGTCATCGGTTGACATGTTGTATCAGTTTTGCTGTTAACAGGAACAGTTTGTTTGATGAGGCTAACTTGTAATTCTAGCCAAATTTATTTCCAGCAGGCAGGATTATTCAGCTCCTACACATCAAGTCCTAGTCTGCCAGTATCATGATGTGCACTTCCAGAGAGGGAAATAAGTGAATAACACTGTTAGCAGTCATTTAGTTCAAGGCAAGCAACAATAGAGCATGACACAAAATATTGGAGTCCTCATGGTCAGGGAGTGACAGGAACCATATCTAGATATTCAGAAATCTCCTTTTTATATTTTTTCCTCAGATAATTGGAACAGAATAGCTAACTAAGCCCCTTCCAAATTCTGCTAACAGAAATCCCTTCCAGACACACACACAGAGTAAAACAAGTACACTCAATCACTTCTCATACATATAAATTAGATAGCTGGTTTAGTTTCTGTAGATCCATTAACCTTTGTGAGTGTATTTTCCTTCAACAGTAAATTCAAGAAAGTAGTGGTTTGGTCCCGACTGGCAGCTAAGCAGTACACCGCCATTTACTAACTTTCTTTGCTGTCAACATCATGGGGAGAAATAACAGTGCAAAAGACCCCAAAAGTTATGGACGAGATAAAAAAAGCTTATCAAATGAAGGAAAGAGGAAGAGGAAAGAAAGGAGAAATGCAAACAAAAGAAGTGGTGCAAACACAATTCTCTCTTCCCACAGTAAACCAATGCCCAGTCAGTCCCTATGCAACAGTTACCTATCCGAAACACTCCTCCCTCTGGATTTTAGTGGCTGAAGATGGCTCTATATGGAGTAGTCCTTCCGTCATTTGGGTTATGTCCTGGTTATGTCCCCTCACCTCTTCTTTTACACCCCATCTGTCTTGCTGGGAGAGTAGCATGGAAAGCAGAGGAGGGCCTGCTGCTGTGTTAATGCTGCTCAGCAACAGCTAAACCACAGTGTGTTACCAACATCACTCTGATCACACAGCCAGAGCATTGCACCTTAACAGGCCGCTATGAAAAAAATTAACTCCAACCCAGCCATACCCAGCACAAAGAAAAAAAGGTAGATATGCAACTATGTACAACTCACAGAAGCATCATGTTCCAAGGTTCTGGTTCTCATGGGTTACTTGGAGAAATACTGGAGGTGAGACTAAATGTGTATGAATGCCTGATGGATTGGAGTTAAGATGACAAATTCAAACTCTTCTCAGTTTCAGGACAATACACAATAGTAAGAAATTCATCTACATGACATTCAGATTAAATGTAAAAGAAAAGAAATCATAATGGGATTAGTCAAACCCAGAAATAGATTAGTAATAGACTGGGTGGAATGTCTATCGTCTTAGCCAGTCAAAACCTTCCTGCACTTGGTAGATGTCTAGCAACGTGAACAACCTGCCCTAGCAAAAACTTCTCTGACCAGAGTAGTTGTACTAAATAATCTCCAGAGGTCCCTTTCAACATCAAAACTTTTATGACTTTAATTAGTCAATGTGTACAGTGGGAGGTTGTTTTAACCCTAAGAACCAATATGCCTTGAAAAAAAATTACAATTTTCTTGTATCTGTTTTCTTCCTGCACCTTTTTGAGATTTCTGTTTCTTCAGAGAGGAGCCCTTCAGTCACCATACATCTATCCTTAGAAGACCCATACATGTCCCCAAGCAAAGGAAAAGTGTGCAAAGCTCCATAGATATCTATGGAGAAAAGGAACTATACTACTTAAGATATAACTATAAACATTTATTAATACAAAGCACAGAAAAAAATACAGGCCAGTACTTCTTTCCTCTCCAAAAGACTTTGTCTGAATGATAAAAACACTGAGATAATTGAGTGGGATTTATCCATAGATTCTTGAGGCTAAATTTAAAAAAGTTTAGGATATCTGCCAATGTAAGGGTCCACAGGTTGAGTCAGGTGCCCAAACTCCCAGAAGATAGCACATCTCAGATAAGTATGTGAATGTATCCTGATAAGGATCAGAAAACCACATTTAATTGCGAGCCTTCATATGTGCCTGTTAGGGATTTTTCAAAGTTAAATAAACATTTTTTTGCCACTAGGCTCTGACTGTGATCCAAGCATACTTCTTTTTTTAGAGTCCTAGTCATGTCTGTGGGCCTTTCAATCATTATCACATTTTTATAGATGTTAACAGCAGGTCAACAAACTAACCAGCTAGCTGAATAACAAGTAGGATTCTCTGCAGCCTGCAGGAATAACAATTTTACAGAATGCATATAGATATATTCACAGATACAATGTGTGAGGCGTGTTCATGGGGTGTTGTATGAAAGAAGGGAAGAGTCCTGTGATGCCTTATATGTTGGAATATGGCGAGGGTAGTTAAACCAGCTGTCCATTTGTTTGGAGGAAGCAAACTATTTTCATAACTGCTTTCTGATTTTCTCCTGAAGGAAGCTTTCTGATTTCCTAAAAATAAATGTATAGGAAGCAACTAGCATAAGCCTAGTGCAAAGGGGCTAGGGACCAGAGCTCTAGGGTGAAACACAGAGTCAACAACAGACCAGATCAACAATATAAACATGCCTAAAATCATGCATGGCACTTCAGCAGGGCATGTCGGGGGGCTGTGGCATGTCAGGGGTGGTATGGAACTGCAGAGTGGGCATAGCACAGCAATTTGCAGGGCAGTTTGCCCACGCAGGGTGAGCGGGAAGTGCTCATCTCCAAACATCCAAGAGGACCCAATAAAGGCAGATAAACAGACTCAGTATCTGATGCAGAAGAGCACAAAAAGATCTTTTTGGTCCCAGTTTCACTAGTGCACTAGTATAAACCTCCTTCCTCAGTCGTGGTGCAGACACGTACTGTGGAGGTCATTCCCCTGCAGCTGCTGCAGTCATTGCCCAGCCGTGTCAGAGGCCTCCAGCCACACTGATCTGCTGATGGCAGATAGAGCTCTCCAGGTCACAGGTTGCCAGAAGTGCCTGATGCCTGTCTGTGAGGCTGGGGGAGAAAAAGCAGTTCTTTTGCAGAAGCTGTGCTGTGCTTGAGGAGCTGTGTTGTCAGGCCAGGGAGCTCCTTTTCTGGTAAAGCTGTTTTACTTTTACATTGTTTGTAAGCATTTTCAAACTAAGTGTAACTGCTCCCATAATCCTGCTGGCCCCCATCAAACATCCTCTGACTGTGAGAGGAAATATTCATGTGAAAGAGAAGGAAAGTTATGGAGGTGCCCACAAGCCCCACCATTGTTGGATGGTCCACTCAGCAGCAGCAGCTAAGTGAGCGTAACAAATGGGTGCGCACAGGACACACAAAACTGTCTGAGGGGGGTTGAGAAGAATATGACCATCATCAGGATTAAACATCCACCAAAAAATTACAGACACTTCAGAAGACGTCAATCTTAAAAGAAGCATGTGGGAAGAGGAGCGTTTGTGTCATAGGGAGAGACAGTGAAGAGGAAGCAGCAGCTACCACAGGGAGTCTGTCCCTGCCAAAAGTGTCTCTGGGTCACCGTAACCCTTGTCCAGACCATGTAGGGCAGCTTTCCATGGGGCACTGGGAAAAGCCAGCATCCAGCAGTAGTCTGCAGAGTGGGGGCAGCAGATGGGACCCCATCTCAGGGTATGGGACATGCCTCAAGTCACCTCATCAGCATGTGCACAAAAAGCAGCAGTGATATGCAAAAATGGAGAAAGGGTGATGACAACTCCTGCATCCAGGGGATGTATGTGTCTATGTGCATGTGTAAATACTCGGATTAGCCCTATAAGACTTTATATTATTTGAGGGTGTTTATTAGCATTTTCTAGTTGAGCTATAACTGACGTTTTTGTTACATTAAGGATATTGATTCTGAATACATAGCTAAGGAATAGATAGTTACATGTCATTATTAAATCAATAAATCACTCAACTTCTCAGAATTCATCAAAACACCTAGATTCAAATGTTTTTTATCATGCATCCTTGTAGCTTTTGGAACCTGGTGTGGTTCTAGAAATTATGAATTCTCAGAAATAATCCTCACCCAGTTCAACACAGCTTTGAAAACATCTGCTTTTGTTTTAGGCTTTGTAGATTTCCACCTTTTGTGTCAGGATATGGAAACTGAGTAGAAGGTACACACCTGCTTTCTGCCTTGTTTTCCCTGACCTCTCCAGATCACTGTAGATGACTGTGATATGCTCCTCTTAGACATACTTTGTACAGAGCAGTAGCTGCATTAGCAAATTATATGCATCTCGAATACAGTTGCAGGCTCAAAGGAGGTTTTTGACCTTGAGCCTGTGACTTCTACAATACTTAGGAAAGCTTTAAAAAAAAAGCCAAATCTAAAAGATGATTTGCTTTAAAGGACTGGAATGTCTGGAGTGAAGGATGCAAGCTATCTGACTAATAACAGAAAAATCATTGTTTTCTGAGGAAGAAAATATTCAAAAAGACAATAAAGATGAAGATGGTTCAGACTAACAAGATTTGGGACAACAGTATGTGGGTCCTGAAATTCTGGGGCTGTCAAAAAATACATTTATCCCAGTATGCAACCTCTTTATTGTGGTTACTTATATTCTAGGACATGAAATTCTTTTTCAGTTGGTGATTGCATGAACAACAGTACAATATATGATTTACAGCATGATATGATCTTGGTGTAATGCAAGTTTGCACCTAAATTATGTTGGTATCCAATACAATGACTTTTAGGCATATCGCACGCAGTGTGCTTATGCAATTTTCCCTCTGTCTTCACCTGGCATGTAACACTTTCAGCTACAGGGACAAAAATAGTAAGGTCTCACTTCAAGAGACAAAAATATCCCTATATTAAGGCCTCAGATGTGTCTCAGAATTAATTATTTTTTTTTTCTCATACAGGAATGAACATACCATACCACCATTGATTTATAGATGGAATTAATATCAAATCTCTTTAAAAACAGGGGGAAAAATCCTCACATACTATCTCCCTAAGAGATGTTGGATGTTTGCCAAACTTTTTAACTTTAAGGAGTAGGTTTCCTTACTCATTTTTTTAATTGTCCTTTGGAAGGGGCAGTTACTTTATTTTGATTGAAACGGAACTTTGACTAATAAAGTGCTGCCACACTTGCCTCTTGTGCATGGCTAATGTGAGATGGAATGTAGGATAAGGATTTTAGTTATACAAATTTATCTATGGTAAAGTAGAAACTTGACAAATTGATAAACCAATTAATTTTTACTTTCATGCTTTAATTATTCCTTAAGTGTTTTTATTTAGCATTTTCATTAAAATATTTACATATTTAAATAATAGACCATTCAAACAATGTCACTGGGATTTGTTTTGAAATGCATATTGTGCCTCTTTCTAGCAGTTAAAATGCCCTAAATTCTTCTTAGGCACATAGCATGACTTTAAATCCTGAGACTTGGCAATTTGAAGCAGTAAGGTAATAATGAAATAAGTCACATTGTACTTTTATGTCATTGCCTTTGAAGGATGAAGTCAGACAATTAGGGGGAAGAAATCTAAGCCAACTGGACTCTTAGCTTCTTGCTACTTTTCTAAGAGTTCAATTCACTAACTAGCAATGAAAATGAAAAATATCTACTATTTTCCCTTATGGTGGCTATATGGAAAATGATCATCAGAGGATTAGGGATGACCTTTTATACCACTAAAAATGCATCACTTTTTTTTTATTTTCACCATAGTTAGTTTACACCATATGTAAATTGATAATGACTCTCATCAAACCCTTTGACCAATTTGACATCCTTGTCTGCTTCATATTTTCATATGATCCAGAATGGGAAGACATGTATCTAGTGCAGTGATTTAGTCACTCTGACTCAGTTTGGGGTTTCTTTTGTTTATTTGGTGGGTTTTTTTAACTCTTTTTTACTTCTGAAATCCATCTATTAAGTAGTTTCAAATGCTGAAGTCCAGAACAACCAAGCACATGCAGTACATAGAAAAATACAAATTAAGTCTATCTTAGTACTGAGTCAAATGTTCCACACATTTATGCTTCATTGTAAACAAAACTCTTCATTCAATTGGTAGGAATATATTTACAATCATTCATTTTCACATCTTTGCTTGAACTGCTGAACGATGGACTGTTTACTAGTAACATCCCTCATGGATCAATTCCAGTGCTGGTGGTGTTCAGTGGCTTTGTTAAAGACTGGGATGGTGGGACAGAATGGATCTTCAGCCAATTTTCAGTTATACTGAGCTGCAAAAAGCACACAATATACTGGAGGGATAGGACTGCTATTCAGAACCATCTGGCACAGGTTGTAGAAATGGTCTGAGGAGTGTTGTAACATTCTACAATGAAAAAAACAAATACCTAAACCAAGGTCAGAATAAGCTGCATAATAACCTCCAAGCAATAGAACTGTCTGGAACTAGAGTGGCTAGAAACGAGTTTTGCAGAAAAGCGCTCCGAGTCTGGGCTGACACAAAGTTGAACGTGAGCCAGCAATGTGCCCCTATAACAAAGAAGGCCAGCAACATTCCTGGTTATATGAGAAGAGGGCAGCAGGTCAAGGGAGATGATAATTCCCAGCATCTAGAGTGAATTCATCTAGAGTGCTGTGTCCAGTATTGGTCTTCTTAATTTGGGAAAACATGGGCATAGTAGAGTGAATCTAGGGAAGGACCATTGGTCTGAGGACTGAAGCACATAGAATATGAGGAGAGTACGAGAGAACTAAGTTTGTTCAGCCTACAGAAAACAAGACTGCAGGGATACCTTTCTTTTTGCTGTCTACAACTATTGAGTGTTTGAGAGAGGAATAGAGAAAAAACCAGCCAGACTCTTTCAGATAAGCACAGTTGAACCATAAGAGGCAAATGACTCAAGTTGGATGACAAGAGAATTTGACTGTATAAAGAAACAATTCTGGTAGGTAATCAAATGCTCCTGAGGGTTTCCTAGAGAGGCTGTGGAGAATCAATCCTTGTAGATATTCAAAACTCAAATGTTTAGGACCCTGAGCAATCTCAATGTCTGTGTTGCCTTAGAGCAGGAGATTGGCCTAGGGACCAAAAGATGCCCCTTCCAGCTGAGACTATCATATAATTTTGTGGTCAGCATACATTTTAGCTCCTCTTACCTAAAAGCACTACTCACATGCAGCTTCCACAATGCTTTTACAAAGTGATGTATGGCTTACCTATACATTATGTATTATGTATTACTTCATACCTATAAATAGAGATAGAGGTAGCAGAGCAGTCATAGTCTGGTTGCATATTCAGACTGAAATTTAAGATCTTCTTTTCACTCTCAAGTTCATGACCACACACTTGACTAATTAGTATCTTCTCCACACAGAGAAAATGTAGGCAAATTGGTTATTTCTTTCAGATATTCACAATATTTTTCATACAAAAGAAAGTTGTGGCTCTACTTTTTCTTCTTTAAAGATATTATTGCTGTTAGTTAAAATATTGCAGTACCAAGAGTGCTATAGATGCCTGAGGCCAAGCACCAAATAAAACATGACCAGACTACGAAAATATTCAGAAATGGAATAATTTGCTTAATATAACCACATTATCTTCCTGTTGTATTTTCTGCTATTATACAGCTTGTTTTCACAGAAAATGAAACAGGATATTATCACATGTTAAAAATCATAATTAGGAAGATAATTTGTCCAATGGCACTAACTAATTTTCTATTCGATAGGAATAAGTCAGGCATTGTTAAGTCAGGAATTGCTATATATATATTTTTTTTCCCCCAAATAAAAAGAACGCTGTCGAGTTTTGGTTTTAATGTTCTTAATTAGTTTAATTTTGTCTTGAAAATAATCAAATAAATTATCATAGCAAGTAAAGTACTTATTCTTTAATATGTAAAAGCAGCTGTCTTCATGTTTTCTGTAGTATGCTTCACTACTCAAAGGGAAAAGAATATTCTCTGCTTCCTCGCTGGTGAGAGTTTTTTTGCAAAGACAGTGAGAAAACATGATTTTTTTCACATCTCACATAAATTCAGCCAGCTTTCCTCCCCTCCTTTCCACATTTCCTCTTGGCTGTGGGTTTTCAGGATCAGTCTTGGTATTCTTCCATCTGGAAGCACAAAAATCACTAATTCATCATTCTTGCAACAGTGAAAATGTTGTATTCCAAAAAATATGAATGATATATTTCTGTGAAGCGTATTTTGTCCTTGGCTCTAGGAAGATAAGGAAGTTAGCTATTTTTCTTTATATTAGATATGCCATGCCCTAAGCCTGGTTGGTTTTTTCTGGGTGTCTCTTTTTTGGTGTCTGAGGGAAACCTTTCTCATCTTTGAGGCCATGACTGAAAAAGCTGAGAACAAAACTCATAGCTCAATCAAGATGTTAATCATAATCAAAAGAGATTTGTTGGTAAATAGCAGCAAAATATTTAACATAAAGGTAGAAAAGGAAAAGACAGAGAGGGTTATTTTTTTGATTTGGATTATTTTTAAATGTATATATATTTGGATATTATACAAATATAATGTATGTTTTTATATATGTTTATATGTAAAATATACTAGTATATTTTTTAAAAGTTGTTTAAACCCTAAAGCTAACTTAAACTTTTGCAAGTGTAAATAAATATCTGTGGACAGAACAGGACAGAATTAAACCACTCTCTCAAGTGGAATTCTAAGTGTAAACAGAATCCATTTACCCCTTTCTAAAAAAAAAAAAAAAAAAAAAAAAAAAGTGTTACATTCCCTATAGATTGACAGTTTCAAAATAAAATTTCTACTACTATTTCTCGTTTCAGTATGCAATACTAATCTCATAATGACACTAGGTCATTTACACTACTTAAGGTGATGTCTGCTTTCTTAACAGATAACATTTTGCAAAATGGAGAAGTCAAATTGTATTTTTTTTTAATGTTTTGGAGACATTTTTGAAAAACATGAAAAGAAATACTATCTCAGAGTTAAAGGGCAAAATGCTAGTGTTAGTAATGAGATGCTTCTTGGAGGTTATCAGTACCATTAATGGCTTTTAAGTCCATTAAAACAAATCTCTGGAGCTGCTTACCTCTTTGTCAAATTAATGATATGATAAAACCTATATCAACACTTCTTGTGAATTGAACATGCACATTATTACATGATTAATAAAATTTTGGAAGTCATATAGTAGGTTTACCTTTTTTTGGAAACCATTTAGGTTTATGTAGTAGTTGTAAGCATTTCTTATATATTGTTCCTTGGCATAAGAAAGAAGTAAAAGAGGAAAAACCCAAACAAACACGAAAAACAACACACGCACAAAAGACTGAATTGCTCCATATTTCTCTCTAAGAGATTAGTGGCAGAGGAGACAGCAGATTTTAATCCTCTGTTACAACAGTCAGCTTCCACAGCCTCAAGAACAAATAGTTCTGCTCCTGCTCCTTTTATTCATCTTCTGAGATTTACAACTATTCTGCTGACAATAAATGATTTAAAACAGTTGGTGTTTTCTAGAAATCTGATTACACACTTCTAACTTTTTGAGCAACTGCTATAGGATAGCAATGCTATAATAAAAATAATATGACTAAAGGCTGTATCCTAACAGCATTGGTACAAAGGAGCTGAAGTAATATTGACAAGATTGAATCTGGGCTCTTCTACATTTTGATTTTGTGACCATAACATTCTTTCAAGAAAAAATTACGCTGCAATTATTAAATACCTAATTTGAATTATGCAAGTATTTACTGATACAATAGAATATCTTGCTATTCTCTCTTGTACATTCTAACAATCTACTAAAGAGGAACATATCCATAAGTTTTCATTATTATTGTTAAAGCATTATTAATACAAAAACCCCCATGTTCTTCTTTAAGATACATTGCAAAGCCTGAAGTTTAATCTACACTTCAGTACTGTAAAAAGCTTCCAAAAAAACCTCATTTGAAATTGATCATTTGAAGTTCTGTTAACTTTGCCATCTTCAACTTTCTGAATCAAAATACTGCTGTTACTTCAGTGCAATATTATAGTGTTAGATATATGGGGAGGAAGAATGATGATGTAAATTATTTCTTATATTTTAATAATTTCTACGTCTTTTTTTTTTTTTTTTTTGCAGGGCACTTTTTTGTTTCTTGTGGTGTTTTTGTCTTGTTTTGTTGTCACTTTTTGTTTGTTTTTTTAGTTTCTAGTATCTACACTATGAGTAGAACATGAGTCTCATAATCTTTCTTGTGGTCCACTGAAGTGGGGATGTGGCCAAGACAAGGCTACTCCAGGATAGGGGCTCAGGTTCAGATTCAATGACTGAAAACAGGGCCAGACAGAACAGTGGGGCCTGGGGATGGGGATGGGGCCATGCTGGGATGTCAGCTAGTAGATGTGACCCCAATCCAGTCAGTTCCTTCTGTGGTTGGGCAAGGCAGAGCCTGGGGTGGGGCTGGACATCAGTGCTGCTACAGAACTGCTGGAATGGACAGCCCTAGATGGCCTGAAAATGGGTCCTGGGCCCATGGGCATTTTCAGTTGTAAAGAGACACTAAAAAGCAAGAAATTAAAATTCAGTTATTGATTTATATTTAACAGATCCTTTCGTTGCTTCTTTGGTGTCTTAGCATGAGATGTGAGACACCTAGCCAAGCCATCTCCTCTGTAATTGATATTGATCTCGCCACTGGGCTAGTCCCTGAACTTTTAACTCTCCTTTTTTATATTTTCTAACAGAAAAAAGGGTATATCCATGTCAGCTTCTCCTGGGTAAAGTTTTTCTGTCACTTTGTTTCTCCCTAGGCTTGCAATCAGTTTGTTTCTTAACTTGTTTGATTTGATCTATTTCTGTTTATTGATTCTTCACAAGTGCATGCTTTTATGTTCTTCAAGATTACTCCAGAAGGACATTCATGCTGAGGCAAAGAATGAGGTGCTTACTCTTTGTCCTTGTTACCAATTTTCTATTTATATTAACATTTTATTTCCATGACATTCCATGACAGGTTGTTACAGTTAATTGTTTTATTGTAACATTGATAAACTTCAGTAATTGTAAATCATGATTTGTACACAGAAATCACTAGATTAACAGCTTTCATTTCAGAGTGTACAGCATCCACAACTGTGAGTTAATAGCATAGATGATAGCTTCGAAATTTGCTTTCTAGTAATCTGTTCTAAGGATTATGTCAATGCTTTACTGTGGCAAAAGGCACTGAAAACATTTTTATAAATACATGAGCAACAAAAGGAGCACTAAAGAGAATTTCCATCCTTCATTGCATGTGGGATGAAACAGTGATAAGAAACAACAGATAAGGTAATAAATATCTTATTTGCCTCAGTTTTTAAAAATAAGACAAATTGTTCATGGGGTATCCAGCCCCCTGAGCTGAAGGACAGGGATGGAGAGCAGAATGAAAACCTCAAATAATCAAAAATTTCTGTGAGAGAATTACAGGAAATTAATCCTCTCAAAAATATCCCACTTCAACTGACATAAAGAGTAAAACATACATCACCTTCTGCATTAGAAAAATGAAAAAATTTAGGTTTTTATGAACATATGTAAGATGTCCTTAAATATAAATCTCAAAACATTTAAGCCATAAAACTATACTCATGAACGCTTAGTTCCAAGACCAAGCCTTTAACAGAATTTTAAAAAATATATGTCATAAATTACATGTTTTTAAGAAATTTGCCAAAATAAATCTTTAAAATATTGAGTAGAAGGTTTTCCACTAATTCAAAGCAAAATATATATTTATCCTCAGAGTTAAATATTTAACATATAGATAAGTATTTAGGGAGATGAAAAGGCAAGCTCTATTTATACTTGATTTCTTTTAAAGATATAATCTAACTCCAGAACCATGATACAATTTAAAGGAAAGCAGATGCTATAAATGGTAAAGTGGAGGTGGTTTTCACCTTAGCTTTCAAAATGTATAATACAATATCAAGAACTTAATAGGAAAGGATAAACCAGAACAGTATCCTTACACTCAAATACAAGTAATAATCTTTTATTACTGCAGATCTACGCATACTGAAATTAATATAAAGAACTTAAGGGTGAAAATTAAGTAATTTTACGTTAGGAGTAAGGCCTAAATATCTTTTATAAGAAAAAATGCTTAAGGGTCTTCGTGCAAAGGGAATATTAAAGTAAGATAGACAATGGCACTGAATAATTCTAATGTTTAAAGAACAGCCCTTGAAAAAATTGTATTTCTCTAAATAATACATTGGGTTTAATGAAATTAATGTCATATGAATTTCTCTTTTTCCAAAGGGAAGATGAATATGTTATCAGAGTCCAATATTATCTATGTTCTTTTAGATATTTCACACAGGGAATAACACCAAATTCACTTATTCGAAAATACTTGATACTTCATTTGGTTTAGAAGTGATACAGCAATGTAGTGAAACCACAAAATAAACATTTCATGGTGATTGCTCTATGTAGTTAGATCCCAACACAAACATGATTCCCATGCCCAGTGTCTACATGCTCTCCAGCACATCACTAGGCAGCCCCAGTCACTGGAAAGGAATACAGATATTCAAGACTGTTGCTCTTCTCAAAATATATTTTGTTGGTCACTAATTTTTGGGTTTTTTACTTAGGTTTGGCTGGGACATGTGTGCATCTCTCCCATATTGCTCTGTCTCAATCCAGAAGACATTCACAGCTTCTCTTGATTCACTTAGCAAAGGCTGTTTACACAAACTCCATCCAGCTGATAAACAGATAGCTGATGCATTTATTTAAATTTTCCTAGCCACCCTCTTTGTTCTTTCTTTACAACAGCTGAGTTTACTCCCCATATTCTACCCTGAACTTCATAAGTTCTTGTGCTCATTTCCTTCTTCCACGCTAGGGATTTTTTGATTTTGCACATGCTCACTCCCACACACATGTACGTACATATAAAGTAAATATAATTTTGACAGGATGTTGCTGGTATCAGATATTTATAGAATTAATTTGTGCTGTTCAAGAGTGTGAATCCTAAAAGTGTAGGTCCAATGCAATGAATTGGGTATTACAGTTACTGAGATGAGGAAAAATATTTCTTTTAACTGAGTATAGGCAGACTGATGAATCTAAAATAGGAACTCCATTATTTTAGTCATGTCAGATATTAAAGCTTATGAACTGGATAAATTAATATGGTTGGAAATTGTCATCTTTCCATCACCCTTTGCATGAGTTTTTTCCTTTCCCTTGTCTATATTATATAAAGTAGTTAAAAAAAATGCCTAAAATTAAATTAGGATAATTGCTGGTTTGAGTACCCCGTGTTATGCACCACGAATAGCTTACCAAGTTTTATGTCATTTGAAACATGCTGTCAGTAGCTTCCAACCAAACACTTCATTTTGTGATTTCTGTAGTCAAAAATTTCTGCAATTTTCTACATTTGCCTCCTTAAAAGCAAGGTTTTTGATTCTACTTCTGTTTAAAGGAAAATTAATACCCTATCATCATAGAAACAATAAAGTTAAACACTTTATTTTACTGTTGTAATTATCTCTGGGTTATCAATTCATTTAAATAAGATGTAAAGAGACTAGTCATCTGGACAGTGATGATAAGCCTTGCAGGATAGTAGCAGGCAAAGAAAATTAAATAGAAGGGTAAGATGGGTTGACTCTGACTGTATGCCATGTGCCCACCAAGGAACTCTATCACTTCCCTGTATCAATATGAGAGGAGGGGGAAACCAATTTAAAAAGCCCATGGGTCAAGGTAAGGGATCACTCGCTAATTGCCATCACAAGCAAAATAGATTCAACTTGAATAAATGAATATAATTTACTGCAATTAATCACAAAGAAAGTTATTGAGAAATCAAATCCAAGAAAGTACAAATTTAAAAACAAAACAAAACAAAACACAACAAAACAAAACCCTAACATATTAACATATTATAAGTAATTGTTACAGGTATATTTCTTAGTTAATAATTTTTTACTATAACTCTATTACCATAGAGTGCACAATCACACCAACCTGTGTGCCTTCCTGCATGCTTTCCTGCTGGCCTACTTCCCTCTCTTTCACTCAATCCATTCCTTTTTTCTTTCCTTCTCTCCTTCCTTCCTTCCTTCCTTCCATCTTTCCTTGATGAATCTATGTTATTTTATTCAGAATGCATACACAGTGCATAAAAGAGACAAAAGCAGTTTCTGTATCTTGAGTTAATTCAGTTAATTCTAACTGTAGGGAGAGGTAATTTATATTTCATGGTTTATTTTACATTATAATTTGGACCAGAATCAAACCGATAAATATTGCTAACTTGTGCAAAATGTAGTTTTCATTTACTGAACATTTTTTTAGTCAATCCCAGCTGGTGTTTACCTTGTCTACAGTCACTGAAATACTTTAGTCAGTAAGTTCCCTAAGTTGAGTTAGGGTAAGTTGTCTATGTAGTTATAGAGAGAGAGGGATCTAGAGGGTATATAGAGGATATATACAGGGAGAGAAAGAAAAAGGGTGAGAAGAAACCTTTATGATTCCCAAGGTAAATATCTTTCCATGTTGAAATGTAACCTAGATTAAGATTCTAAACACAACCAAATGAAACCACCTAATGACTGGTGAGAATACACTAAAAACAAGGTAATGTAATAGATTTTCTCTGATACCCCAGTTTATTCCAAATGTAAAATTCAGATCTTTTTAATATTACCCATACTCAAAAAAATATCAGGAGAAAAATCCTTCATACAATAATGTCCTGTCCATGATATAAATAAAGATTACAATCCATAATTATATCTTGATATTTATAAATATAATATTTAAGATGACTATAAAGAATATTTACCTGTCCAAGACAATTATTTGTTGAAGGAGCAACTGCCTAAGGGGAAAGTCTCAATACCTAGTTAAATTCAAACTATACTAAAAATGAAATATTAAATGAAAGAATTTCTACTAAATGGTTAGCAAAGCCATAAATACCTGAAACTGCTATCATTCACAATTTTTTGTCACATAATTCTGCTTCAGGGTTTGATAAATATCAATAAGTAGGAGAAAAACATGAATTTGTTTCCTGAAAAAAAGAAATTGTTTTTAACAATTCTTCTCAAGATTTTTATCAGTAATGTAACTGTCCTCAATGGAGATGCAGATTGAAATATTGAAATACTGAACTACTCTGTACAGTTATACCTTAAAATAATGTTACTGTGCCATTTAGCATATTAAGTATATCAGTAATTTGTATTTTAGTATAATTAAAATCAAATCTCTGTCATGGTAACTGCCCTTCAGGTAGTTATGGGGCATTATTATATCACATGTTAGGTTCCTCTACGCAAGACTGAAGAAAATCAGCTCTCTCAATCTCTGTTTTTATTTAAGTCCTCTAGGCTGCAGACCATTCTGGTAGCCTTCTCCAGTTTCTCCACATTCTTTTCGATCAGGGTGACCCCAAACTGGATACAGTGGTCCAGGTGCAGCCTCACCAACAATGAGTAAACAAGAATAACAATTTTCTTCATTCGCCTGATCATACTTCCTTTACTGTATCATAGAGAGGCAAGATTTGTTTTATTTAAGATACAAGAACACTTGTGTGTTCATATTCAACCTATTGTTCACTGAGCTTCCCTTTTTATTTCCATCAAAACTACTTTTCAGCCAGGTGCTTCCCAGATCCCCCTGGTGGTATGTGCCTTTGCATTTCTGATCCTTGAACTCGATGAAGTTTCTATTGGTCCCATGCTAAAATCTCTCTGTTCCAAACTCAAGGTCTTAATTTAAATTCCTAATGTTAGGGTGGTTTCAGGGACAAGTTCCTGTATAGAGAATTCACAGATTCCTGATCTGAAATAAATTTCTTGATGATTTTAGAAAAATAATGTTCCTGGCCTATAAACCAATATCTGCTCTTTGAACAGTCATGAGGAAGGGTATTTGTATAGAAATCAAAGCAGAATGAAGAAGACCTACAAGACAGACTGAGTAGAATAGAAAGGAAATGTGTACTACAAACTTATCTTAGTCTCTTGTATTTTGATTCCCGGGATGCCCCTAATTAGGGTTTTTTTTCCTTTCAAAGTCCTGTGCCAGGGTTAAAAGATGAGTGGAACTCACAGCTTTGGTCTTAAAATGTGTTTATTAAATTTCTTATCTCAAAACTCTGCGCACTGCCCTACACCAGGCTTAACGCGCTGAAAGGCACCGCTGCCAAGAACATGAGACCTGGTCTTCAAGGTCTTTTAAAGGTTTCTGGTCCAATTAACTTTTAAAACATACTATATTTACAGTTTTGTACCGATAATTACTTCCAATTCTAGACATGCAATTTTCTACATCACATACATTCTACCAATGTCTTCGTGCCACGGCCACAGCAGAAGATGGAGTCGATAAAGAAGAAGAACTTAAGAACTTAAGACACAGCCCAAAATTCTCCATCTTGCTCCTATCTACTTCCATTCTTAAAACCCAAAACTACAAATTTTCACCCTGTGACAAATGAAACTACTATCTAATTTAAATTTTTATTGTTTTCCTTTCATCCATAAGTGTTGGCAGTTTTTCTCATGGACTAAGGTCAAAGGCAATGATTTCCTGGGGTTTCAGCAAGGGTCTTGGAGCCCCCAGGGCAATTTGAGGGGTTTTCCTTGGGCCCTGGACTCCAACATTGGTCAGAAGTTTGTGAAGTAATTAGGATCTAAGGCTCTGAATCACTCATGTCTGCAGACAAGGCCACTGATTTTAACATTCAGTCTGCTTTTATGTTTGTTATTATCACTGTCTTTTGTCACTGTGTGTTTCATTGACCTTTTTGATATTTTTCTGGTAGCAAGTTATGGAAAGAATATTCACTGTTTCCTGTATCCATAACAATGAAAAAAAAAATGCAATAAATGATGTTTTTTTCCCCAGGCAGTACTGTAAAATGAGAATCCTCAGTTTGTAGTTCCCAGCTCATGTATCCCTTTAAAGCCATGAATCTACATGTTTTGAGAGCACTTGTATGGCAGATAAGTGTTAATATTTCTCAAATGGAATGAATGTACACACAGTAGTGTGTCTTTGTAATTATCTCCTCAAGCTCAAAGTATAGTTGTACTAGGTCAATCAACTGTCTTCATAGCACCAGTATGCTGCTGTTCTTTCCATTTGTCACAAAAATGAAGCTGAAGATACACCAGTGTTTCAGTTATTGCTGAAGAGTCCTTACACAGCATCAAGGGCCTTCTACTTCTCACTCTGCCCTGCAGTGAGTAAGCCAGGGTTGCAAGAGATGGTAGGAGGAAACAGACAGGACAGCTGACCCCTACTGACCAGAGAGATTTGCCACACCGTATGGCATCATGCTCAGCGCTAAAAGCTCAGGAGGCAGTGCTTGTGTTCTTGGTTATGCCATTTGTACCTGTTGAACAAGCTGAAGCTCTGTCTTCCAGGTGGTGGCTGGAAATCTGCTGGCTGATAAGAAGTAGTGAATTAATTCTTTCTTTGATTTGCTTTTGTGTGAAAATTTGCCTCACTTATTAAACTGTCTTTATCTCTTCTTGTGAGTTTTCAGCTCATGCTCCCCTAGGGGAGTCTTTACTCTAGGTAGGAAAGTAAGCGAGCAACTGGCTGGGGGCTTAGCCTCTGGTCAAGTATTTCAGGATAGCTTCTTTAATATGTGCTATTTTTAAATGCATTTAATTAGGCATATTATAATAATGCATACCCCCCCTCCAATACTATAGAATAGATGAAATACCTATTTCTATAAAATTTTGTTTGATGTAGAATTCAGTGGAAGCATTGCTGAAGAAGCTTTCTAATAATTCTTGAAAACTGAGTTTAGTATATCCAAAATAAAATGCAAGTGCTTTAGGGTATGTATTTTAGGGTTGAAATTAAGGAGTTTATGAAGTGATTTTACGTCCTTTTAAGAGGTATTTAGATTCAGTTTCTGACTTTTTTTTTTTTTTACTGAAAATTGGCTATTTTCATCCAATTTACCCATTACAGTCCCTTAATGGCTGTGCATGCTTTCTGTTTATAATTTCCTTTTCATATGATTTAGTATATTTTATTTTTATGTCTTTATTCTATCAATTCTATTTCCTACACATATTTTAAGCGTAAATATTTCCCACCATTAAACTTTCTCTATTTGTGTCATTACCTCTGTATTTAAATCCTAACTACTAGCTAAAAAATAATAGAGTCCAAAACAAACATTGAATCATCAGTGACGAGTAGGATCAAAAGTAAAAGATGGAACCACTTAAGGTAATGGGAAAAGAACAAATTAGTTGGAATGATGTTATTAAATTTTGTTTCCATATTAATGTGATACTAATAATAAGGAATTATATAATTTAGAGCAATTGTAGTGTCTACATATTGGATTATGGGATGCATTATGAGACATCATGGGGAGGGCCAAATGTCTTCTTTTTAAGCAGGACTCCTGATTTCTTGTAGAGGGCAATTATGTTCCTCAGATGCACAGTGTAGTCAGGGTTGAAAAGTTAACATCCTAATGTCCCTAGTGCTAAAACCAGAACTATTGTCTCAGACAAGCAATGAATATTTTGTCAAGTTTTTAAAAGGACATGACCAATATCCTCCTGTTGTTCCAACTGATAAGGTTTACCTATTTATTAGTTTCATTTGGAAATTACACATTTGAGTTTGTGTGGTTGGAATTATTTCTCTTTTGTTTAGCACAAACAGAGAGAAAAAAATGCCATTTTTTCCTCACTGAAATCCAGAGCTATTAGTTCCTAGTTCAGATAAAGCTGAAATTCACATAATTGGAGAGCATTATTTGGTCTTCCCACTGGTTTCACCCCCTGCTTGCCCAGAAGAAATTAAATCATAACGTAATGAGATTCATTAATACTGTACTCCTCCACTGTGCCCAAAAGTACTTCTAAATAACTGATTTTTTTCTGTCACCCCAGTTCTTCTACTCATCATCTCCCCTCATGCTGCCCTGATGATGCATTACCACACCATCGCAATTTGGAAGAAAGAGTGATACATAGATCTTAACTTCAGCTGATTGTGTTGATTTACAGGACCTGGGATGATTTGACAAGTCTATCCCTAATCCAAGTTTTTGTCTGGTTCTCATCTATGAGAAGTCAGCTTCTATACACTTGTGAATGTGAGTGTGCACGTGTGTGGGCATGCAGCAGCTTACACACATGCACACAAATCACAGAGTCACAGAATTGGGTCAGATTGGAAGGCACCACAGGGAATCATCTGGTCCAACCTCCCTGCTCCAGCAGGGTCATCCCAGACCACATTGCAAAGGATTGTGTCCAGATGGTTCATGAATTTCTCCAGTGAAGGGAGACTCTACATCTCTGGGCAAACTGTTCCAGTACTCAGTAATTTGGAAGTTATTGGTTTTATGTTGCTTAAAAGTAATGCAATAGCAAAACTCCCATACTCAATATTTTTATGTATTTTTTTGTTTATTCAAAGTTATAATGAGAAAAAATAATGAGTAAAAGGAACACAGCCACTCATGAGTAAAAAGAACACAACCATTCAGCTGTACAAAGAGAACTCCTGTAGACCTCATTACACTGCCTGCACTGAACAAATCAAATACACACATGAATGCTAGTTGCCTTTTATTATACTCGTAAAGCGGAGTTTGGGCTCATAAAAACTATAGCAGGCAACTTTATAAAAAACATAACAGCTTGATTTCAGTGGTTCCTTCATAGCTATCAAACAAAGCAGGTTTTTTCTCAAAAAAACCCCTGGCAGACACTTATGAAACAACTGCCTTATTTGGCATTGTGAAATGAGTATTTTCTCTGTATACTGGTTCATAAAAGAGAGGGATTGCCCTCTCCTATCTACTGTTCAAAATCAAATGCAAAAAAAAAAAAACCCTATTAACTTGTTGGATGTATTCTAAGCATTAAGGATTATAGCTATGTAAATAATAGAGAAGTCATTTTTAGATGAATTCATTCAATTTCTGCTCAGAGATTTTTGTACATTTTATTGTTCATTTTCAGGGTAGTCCTATCTAAATACCCTATTCTCACAAATATTTAAGGAATTAATATTTTCATTAAAAGTATTCATTTTTCATGTGGACAAGGATATTTTCTCATTTGATACTCATCATCCATCTGCTTATTTTCCCATTTAAGTACTTCAGTTAGGCAGTCACAAAAAAAGATTATGTTTCACCTAGATGAGCTCGCCTGCACCGAAGTGAAAAACAGCATTAAGGAATAAAAACAGAAGTTTAAGAAGTCTCACAGGCTGCATTTTGTTTAACTTTTTCATGGGAACAATTCACAACTAAATAATACATTTTTATAAATCTTTACTGGATCACAAATAATCTGTTATCATAAAAATAGCTTGTTTTTCAAATAGTTTATTGCAAAAATAGCTTGACAATTTCTTTCTTTATTGTGCCCTGAGTCATGAAAACTCCAAAGGCTGACTGTCAGAATTCACTCTACTTTTACCATATAAAATCTTATGTATTTCAGATGGATTACATTAAAAAGCAAAACAAAACCCCACAAAAATTCCTATGCAAACTCAAGTTTGTTTCAATTATGATCTGGTCTGTAATAAATTCTGAGAAATTTATTTACAATTAGATCTGCTAGAATTTAAGCTGGGTCTCTAGCTTCTCTAATCATATACAAAAGTATTCTTTCTCTAGAATAGAATTCTTCCCTATCACCTTTAGGAAGTGAAATAAGAAACTAGATTACACATTTCCCATCTAGATGTAATGACCTGATTTAGACATTAGTACAGCATGAACAAAAGAAACAAAAACAACAACAAAGCCCTTTTTTGAGGGTTTTCTGTACCTTACTGTACTGAGAAGTTTTAGAAAGAACCCTTGGTTATTTCAAAGAATTTGGATTTCCAAAGGAGTGAACTCAGTTAAAGGAATTCTAATGTCAGATGGTGGTATGTATTAGAAATGGCTGTTGAACAGATGAATCATTTTGCCCGATTGCCATTTTCCAGAGGTTGGAAAGGCCTGAGGAAGTTTTAGCACACACAGCCCAAACACACAAGGCCTTTGCAAGTGTTATCCTTCTTCCAAAATTTTCCATTCTAGGACTACCTTCAAAACCACCAACTGCCAAATTGTCATTGACTTTAGCACCCTAATGGATTTATGGAGTGGTTTTTGTAAAGCTAAACCAAAGTATTCAAAGCCTGCACCTGCTCAGGGAGTTTTTTCTGATTCTGAAATACAAGTATAACAGGACCAGTTGCTGATGTTATTTAGGTCTTAACCACCCCCCTAGAGAATCTCCTGCATTATAAATATGAGCCCCTCAGTACAGTCATATACAGTCATAATATCTGCTGTGGAAGGAGCTATCTGCTGTTTTAGTTGTATTACTTCAATAAAGCATGAAAAATGAATGAACATTTTTTTTTTTTCTACAGGATTTGCAAAGTTTAAAAGGAGAAATTTTGTTGGTGAAGAGATAAAAATAGGTATATGGGTTATGAGTTGGAACAAAAGAAGAATCCTAATTATGCAGAATCAAAGATGGAAAAGTGTGAACCAGAACCAAGCTTCCACTTTAAAATGCAGACACTCAGCAGAGCCTTTGGAAAATAGTAAGCTATTTAGGGCAGTAGGTCTCTATGTGATTTGCATTACTGATGCTGCTGTAACTGGGAAGTCTTTACATATTTATGGAAACTTTTGAACTTCTATTTCCAGAGACATATTTAAATAGGCCATTTGGTTCTGGACTGAGAAAACCACAAGGAAACTACTTGTCTTGTAATGCAGTTTATTTATGTTTTACGACAAAAAAGTGTCTCCAAAAGTGATTTAGAGAGATTGTAAAAAAATTTTGTCTATGGTAGGCTACAATAAAATAAAAATTATAATAGTTTAAAACTGATAACATATTAAAATTAATACAATAATGTGATGACATTGATTAAAATGATAAATAGATTTGTAAAAGACTTTACACATGGAATAAACCTTTTGAAAGAGTAAGCGTTAAAGTGAAAACAGAAAAAAGCACATTGTGGATAAAAGAAATCCTCACAGCAGTAATAATTTTAGTTTTCCAAGAGATTCAGCATGTAGTATAAAAAGGTAGGATAGTTTCCTTATGTTTATGTTAAAAAGTAAAACAAGTACAAAAACTACTCAAAAAGCGCATAGAATTATAATGAATAATTTTGCAGTTGTGCTTGGACAAACCTTGGGAATTTGGCAATAATTATGAAGATTCCCCCCCCCCCCCCGAAATAATTTCTTAGAGGCAAATTCCATTTTGCTTGGATTTTTAAAGCTTGTTTGACAGCCTAATTCACAAAAGTCAATGTGAACAGAGATAGGTTAAAACTGAGTGTTTTGAGAAGGTTAATTACTTAATGAGATTTTCAAAAGCACACAAGGAGACAGTGAAGAAAAACATCAATATGCTCATATTTTTCTAATATGATGAATGTAAAGCAAGACAACTGGGAGCAGCAATAGAATTTCTGTCAGAGCTGTATTAAAACTCAAATAGTATTTATGTTTGAGTTAATGTTATTAGACCTTACTGTTGATTTCAATATTCTGTTCATTTTCAGCTTGTGCAAGGCAGCTGTGAAAAACAGATCCAAAGGACTTCTGAAGCTACACACAATTTCTGCCACTATAGAAACTGGGCAAAGTTTTATCTATGATATTATTGAATTTCAGGAACAAAAAAGTCAGTTTTCTATTTTTATATAGAGGAGCAATTTCAGTGGTTTTCAATCACCTATTTAAAAAAATTATTCAAAAGCTTTACCCCAGCCAATTAATATCAGAAATACAATTGACTGATTTAGTTATTTAATTTTAGAAAATAAAATATTTCCTTCGAGCATACACTGTTTAATAGTAACATTGAAATAATGCCTGTATGTATCGGTGTAGGATTTGTCCAATATGCATGTGTGAAGGAAAGGTACAGATACCATCCTTATGATTTAAATAGTTGCGAAACTGAGAGGAAATACTCTAAGGAAAAAGGTTATATGGGACCTCAATATCCAAATGCAACCGATCACATACTTTGTAGAAGATATTGTTTAGTGCAGATTTTTAGTGTCAGCTCAAGTCTATTCAACACTGCAGAGAAATATGAAACTTTTCCTGTCAGTGGTTAGTGGGTTGTGGTTGAGCTGCTTTTTTTTTTTCTACAGAAAACCTGCTGGGAAATCTTGAAATGAATACCAACAGTCTTTAGAGTAAATAGAAATGAGAGAAGGAAGGCCAAGGTCTATCTGGAATTAAATCTGCCAAGTAGGTAAAGAACAAAAAGAAGAATTTCTATACTGTACAGGAAACCATGCACTGGAACAGATTGCCCAGAGAGGTTGTGGAGTGTCCCTCACTGGAGTCATTCAAGGATCGTCTGGACACCATCCTGTGCCATGTGCTCTAGGACGACCCTGCTTGAGCAGAGAGATTGGACCAGATGACTCACTGTTGTTCCTTCTAATCTTACCCATTCTGTGACTCTATGAAATGCATTGAAATTTTCATAATTTATTCAAGATTGTACCAGGAAAACCTCTTTCAAATAATTCCTCCAGAAGGTAAAGGTCCCTGCATAATACAGATATGTTTCAGTATTAAGTAAATCTGAACTGAGATTATTCAAGCTTATGGTCTTGAAATATATCCTCAGAGATCAATTGCAGCCTCTCAGGGCTGCAGCTGCCAACTTGGATGAAAATCTAGTTGTATCTAGAACCAAATATTAAGTAGTTCAAAAATATAAACCTGTGCTCAGATCCTTTGATATCAATTTTATGAAATTTCTTACGTTATGAGAAAGAGAAATGGGAGGAGAGCAAAGTTGTTTATTGGAAAGGTATTCTAAACAAACAAAACCAATACTATTTACTTGTCTAGTCTTTTCTTCCCACCAGAAAAGTTACTGTGTCAAACATAATGTAGTGATTAGATATAATAAAATGGAATAGATAGACCTAATAATTATTAGAACTTGCTATTATTGATAACTCTGTTAATTATGGAAAACTACTGAATTAATTATTTACTTGATTTGAAAATAACAGAGCCTAAAAATTGCCTGGAATTTCAAGAGCACAGTCTTTGTCTTAGAAAGGTTGGTGACATTAATACAGTTTGAGTGGTCTGGGTTTCAAGGCTCTCCAAAGATGAGGAATCAGACAGTTGTAAGAGCCTTTGCAGAGATCACTAGAAGTTGCCTCAGAGAATTACATTGGCTATCTGCTCCTTCTGTGTCATTTAAGATCCGGTGTACCTCAGTGAAAAGGCAGTAGAGGAGGTCACTAGAGCTCCTCCTGGAATGCTTGTAGCATTCCAGCAACAACTGCAGCAAGGGTTTTAGCCTGGAAGTCAGTCTCCAATCCACTGCATTCTGTGTAGATGCATTTGCAACTTGTAGTGATATACAGAAGATCCACAAAGTGGGAAATGTTCAAAACCCAATATCAGTGGTTTGTAAATCTTCTGTTTTATTTCTCCTCAGTTAGTTGTTTTTCGTTGCCCTTCTTTTAATTTGATTTATTTCTATCACCAATAGGTGACACTGATACAATATTGCTGAAACCGTTATTGACTCCTAATGAGTTATGAGAACAAAGAGCAATGAGAGTAAATAGTAATTCCCTTTCCTTCCCATCCATTTCCCCTTCCCCTTCCTTTTTCTTTTTCCTTTTCCTAAAACAAACAAAAGGGAAAGGAAAACAGAATTTATGATTCTATTATTCTTTCTCCTTTTCCTGTTCCTTGTCCTTTTCCTTTTATCTGTTTAAAGGATAGTTTGTCCTCCTTCTCTAGACAGATCTAGTCTCTTCGCTATTTTATAAGCTGTGGATGAATGAAATTTGCCATCCATTTATTTGGGACTAATAGAGTCTTGGTACAACATTGATGAAAAACATCCAGCCAAAAACAAAGGCAGAATTGACTGTAGTCTACATATGCCTCTTCCTTCTATGTACAATACTTAAATAATATGTAGACATACAAAGAGGTATATGGTATATATCATTTATCTACATATACACAGACTACATATGCATGCAGAATGCCCATATAGGTCATCTGGCACATAATGTCTACATGCAGTATGTATATATTTTATGTATATATATGTAAGATACACTATCTACATATACACTATAGTATAGGAATACTAAACATGTTTTTCTCCTTAATATGTTAAATTGGCTAACCTTTAAAAGCATTAAACTGATTTTGTATTACTTCAGTGAATTTTTTTCTAATTCACTGAGATTTAGTGAAGCTATGTGAATTTTAAATCATCATGAAAGTAGGGAGAACTTTTTATAAAGAAAAAATGTAATAAAGCAAGATCCTGTGCCAATTCATCTCCCATTTCTTTCTTTCAGCTCCACACCTGCTATTCCTCTTTCTGTGTTTTTTGCTTTATTGTTTTAATCACTCTTTATTACATGTAATTTATTTTTTATCATTTTACAGTTCTGTATGATCTATTTTTCATTTCACCAACAGCTTCCTTCAAATTAGTAATTTTATTCAAGTTCTTTCTCATCTCAGCTGAAGCACACAAGACTACCATTCTTTCTAACAGAATCTCTTTTGGATGTGAACTTTTTATCCCACGCTGTTTTCACTTTTGTGTTGAGTTGGGCTCAATTAACAATTAAGCACCCACTAGCTGCTGGCTCACTCATTGCCCCCAGAGGAAAGTAGAGGGAAACTGTAAGGGCAAAAGTAAGAAAAACCTTTGGGTTAGGATAAAGACAGTTTAAAAGAAAGAGGAAAGACAGAAAAAATCACCAAAAAACAACCAAGTAATGAAGAGTTGAACACTTACCACCTCCTACCAGCAGAAGAATGGCTAGTCCCATACAGACTCTCTGGGTACAAACTCTACGCCCCGTTTTTATTGACCATGATGAGTGTGGGATTGAGTGTGACATGCTATGGATATTCCTTTGGTAGCTGAGGTCAGTGTCTTGCTGTCTGTTCCCAAACTCTTGCCCACCTCTAGCTGCCTTGCTGGGGGGCAGCAGAGTGAGAAACAGATGTGGTCTTGATGTTGTGCAAGCACTGCTCAGCAGTCGATAAAATATTGTTGTGCTACAAAGGATGTTTTAGCCACAAGTGTAAAACACAGCACAAGGTGAACTGCTATGAAGAGAAGTAGTCCCATCCTAGCCTGACCCAGTAAAACTTTTACTGCTAAACTTGGGGAACGTATGGTGTCTTACACTTGCAATAAAATTTTTTGTGACGTCTTATGGGCATTTTTCAGTAAGAATTCTGATTTATGAGAATTCTGATTTACTCTATTTTGATTCTGCTAGAAGAAGGGTGTCTCCTGGTATATTTTTATCGATTTTGTTCCACTTCTTTTAATGGAACTGACCTGAATTTCACTTCCTGGTTGTATTTCACTATTGTACCCTCCCCTTCTTCTCCTTTGACTCTTGATTCCTCCTCCAGAGAAAGATGGGGCTGTTGACTACAGCAAGAGTTCTGCCTCTCACACAGAAGTTGTGTCTGTCTATACTATATATCCTACTTCTCATATGCTGGAACAGCGTTGTGTAGTTTGTACTAAACGTCAGAAAGTGAAACTGATTAGCATTGAGAAGTTTATATATTGTACAAAAATAATAGCTGGAAGACACCAAAACTCCTTATTCTCAGATGAGTTTCCCTATCCAATGTTACCTCATGTTACCTCATGCACCTATGTATCTTTCATCTCTTTCTGTGACTTCACACTTTTGAAGCTGTGTCACTGATGAAAAAAGAAAAAGTCTGGAAAAGATTCCCTGTCTTTTTTTTCTGGACAAACCTATAACCTGATGAATTAGGAAATTCTCAGGGAAATTTGGAGCTACTTTTTTTAACTTATGAAGGAAGAAACTGAAATTAACTTTGTTCCTCTTGAGTGAGCATTTCCTTTCTTAGAATTGTTGTTGTGTTACTAAAAATGTACAATGCAGAAATTTACAGAGTTCCTCCTCTCACATGAATAATAGCAACCTGTGAGAGGGCTGTAGGAGTTCTAGTCCTCTGTATAAAAGTGAATTTATTCTCAAGCCATCTGACTCAAACCTGTTCTTAGATTTAAAACAGATATTATAAGGTGTACTTACACTTCTTTCAAGACTCTTCTGTACTTAGCAGTAGAGCTGTGAGAAATGCACTATCTGTGCACCCTCATGCTCTAATCTTAAATGGAGACAGCTTCAACAAATTTATGCGTTATTCCATTGAACTGAAGAGAGGCACTGAAGTATGAAGGACTTTAAATTCCATAATGCAAATTAGACAAAGGCAAGCCAGTTTTAAACATGCCTCTGAAACAGACACCAAGCTAGTCTTTCCAGAATATGTAGTGTATTTCAGTGTATTCTTGTTGTTTTGATTATGAGAAACCAAAATACTACATAGCAATGGATGACAGCTTGCAGCATCTGTCCTCTTTTCAGACACTGAAAGCTTTAATTTTGTTTTATTTTGTTTTACTCTGTTTTGTTTAGCAGTCCTTACCACAAGAGCGACATCCCTGCTTTAAATAGCAAGAGTTCTTTCACCTTGTCCCCTCTAAAATCTTAATATAGTCCCTCTCTCAGCCTGGGTTCCACGCACTGATGATATCTTAGTCATTCTGCTTTTGTCAACCACATTTCTCAGTGGATATTATTTCCTTGGGTAATAAAAGGATAAGGCAAAGTTTTCTTATTATATTTTCATCTGAATACTACTATGATTGATTTAGAAACACACAGGCCTGTAATACAGTATTGGTGTTACTGAAAACAAGCCATAAGCTTTTCAGAGAATTTACAATGCCTCAGGATTAAGGCAATGAAAGGGTGATCCTAACATAAGGAAAAGTGGTGTGAATAAAACGTGTATAACAATTTTAACTGTGTTGTTATGCTTCTTTTCCGGTAAAGATGAGATCTAGATTTATAGTGATTCTTGAATTAGACTAGCATGAGGCAATAAAAACAGCGTTAGAATTGATGTATTCTGAAAGCACTGTGAATAATAAGAATAGAGAGGAAAACATTTCTCAAGCTAAAAATTTGGATAAGACAATTTTTTCAGTACTATAGATTAGACAATTAAAGATCTGTGAAAATCAGTGCACATGATTTTGAGTGTGACCCAACAAGGCGTAAATTATCTGTATTATATTTTCATGATTATGTAATTATGTTGAGTGAGATAATTGAACAGTTTTACCTCTTCCCCAAGTCATGACAAAAATAAGTACTGTTAAGATTAGTTATTTTATAATTTATGTGATTTCAAGATCAACCATGAAATTAGGAAGCTTGTTAATTTTTAGTGATTTTACTTTACTAGAAAGCGTATTTTAATACTCTCACTTTTCTATTAAAGATATTTATTAATCTTAAGAAGTCTCTTCTTTTTTGCTGTTTTACCCAGAACCCTGTACTTTTCCATAGAATTAAGAGCAGTTAATCAACAAAATTTGTGAAAAATTGATTGAGTTCTGAAAGATCAAGGTTAAATCAACTTCAAAGGAAGTAATTACTAAAATATTGAAATGAAAGCAAATTAAAAAAATTAAAATTCCTGCAAACCTTGACCTCAGGAATTAATCCAGAAAAAATAAAAAAATGTACTTCAGATTTCAGTGTTAAGGATATAAGTTATGAAACTTGATTAAAAACTGACACGGACTCTCTGGTTATAAAACAATATCCCATAAATAGAAAGTTTACAAGACCATGGAAGCAAATAATAATAAAAAAAATATTAAATGGCTGATGTATTTTGCTTTTCACTTTTTACTTGTTGTTCATTCCTTTGTACATTTCATTTATTTAGTATGAAACCTTGGGAGAAAAGGATAGAAGGAAAAGGAAACACAAAGTTCTTCTCTTTGGTGAACACTTCAACATAAAAACAATTTTACATATGAGACAACAATAATCAAAGTAATATGCTAAGTGGAAATAAAAAGCTAAAATCCTCTTTTCAAAAGAAAAGACAATTTGTGTGAAGAGTAACAGTTTCAAGTGACTCTCAGTCCTTGTACATTCACAGTTGAAATGCATAGATGTTCAGTTACTTCTTTAACCTTTATCATATATTTTTCCATGCATTTCACTGGAGCAAAGAGTGGAGTCTGTAGCAGAAATGTCTGTAAGCAGTTGTGGCCTGTGGGGAAAACACCATGAGCTGTAGTATGTCTGTTCAAACGGGGTCCAGGCTGCCTCAAGACAAGGGAAAAACATGGTGGAAAATATTAATTGTGCATCAAAATTTCACTATACTACACCGAACTTGATCCAATCAGAGAAGAAATAAGAGACCATAGCAAAGGCTACCTAACAAAGATGCTAGCAAAGATGCTATTAGAGGCTGAAGAGCCATGCTTTAGGAAGGCACTCCATGAAGTCCCTAAAGGTAATAGGGTCCCTCCTTGTGCCAATGCAGGGACACCCCTGAGGGACCACAGTCCATGGATGGCTTCCACTGGGTATGGAGAAACCATGAAGGACTGTGGCCCTGGGTTACCCGGGCCAGGGAAGAGCACAAAGGACTGAAGCAGCAGAAATCATTAAAGGCAGAGATACTACCTTACCCTCCTAAGCCACTTCACACCTGGCAGGATGAACTGGACAAACTGAGTATAAGATATGGTGAAAATATCTAAAATTGAAAAAGGAGAGGGAAGACAATATTTATGTAGATGCAGGGGTGTGTGTGTGCATGTATGTGTGAAAGTGTGTTGAAATGTGATCTTTTATTTTTTGTGTGTGTGTGTTCTTTTTTTTTTTCCCTTAATACCTTAAAAAAGTGTTCAGCCATTTGTGTTGTATGTCAACAAATCAAGGTGGGTAAAATTCACACTTCCAGAGGTTTTTACTTGCCTGTGACAGCAATATACAGGAAATATACCATAACATTTGTATGAAAATTGCATACTATTACACTAATGTACACTTCAATTTGCAAACTATCTATCTTAGCTTTCTCTTCGGCTTTCAGTAAATACAGAAATATCTTAAAACTGTATTTGGAGTTACAAGTACAGAAATATACAGAATAAATATGACCCTGTGTTTCCTTCTTCGAGGGAAATGTTTACATGCAAGAGTTCTAGTAAGCAAGAAGCCAACAAACATGCAAGAAAATTTCAATGTAGAACTTATGCTTACACACTCGATTCCTTAACTAATGGTCTTTGATAGGGAGCAGTGATTACTCTTTCTGTTTCAGGATAAGAACAATATTATTTTAATTTTGCTGTAATGTAAGTCACTAAAAACCTATTGAAATTTAGTGTGCAACTTTATAAGCAGAGTCACTCATTGTCAGTCCATTCATTAATCAAAATGAATGAATAGATCATTAACAAGACATTACAGGACTGAACTCTAATAATTTTTTTTATTTTTTAATCATATGCTTATTTATAGATCATGTAATTTTGCATATATTTTATAGAGTTGTTGCTGTATTTTAAGCCCACTGGTAAATGAACACCATGCATCTGCTTGCTCATTTTCCTCTGATGGGATGAGGGAGAGAACTAGAATAATAAAAGTAAGAAAACTCATGGCTTAAGGTAAAGGCAGTGTAATAGGTAAAGCAAAAGCTGCAGGTGCAAGTAAAGCAAAACAAGGAATTCATTCACCGCTTCCTGTAGTCAGGCAGATAAAGAAAAGCCAGACTCTATTCCATGCAGCGGTGACTAGGGAAGACAAAACACTATCACTCTGATTGTGCCCCTCTTCCTCCTTCTTCGGCTAGCTTTTATTACTGAACATGACTCTGTATGGTGCAGAATATCCCTTTAGTCAGCTGGGGTCACCAGTCCTGGCTGTGTCCCCTCCCAGCTTTTCATGCACCTCCACTCTACTCACTGGTAGTCTGATGTGAGAAGCAGAAAAGGCCTTGACTCTGTGTATTAAACCAATTTTATGACACAGTTTCTATAGTAAGTTTTACTTGGCATAAATAGAGCCTTCAGGGTGACTTCAGAATGAGGAATATTGGACATGTTTTAATTATATTAACATGGTGGATTTCTTGTGTTGTTCTATGTGTAAAGAACTGGGCCTTTTTTTTTTTTTTTTTTTTTTTTTTTTTAACTACACTCGTTATCATTTTGTTCTGCCTTAGTATGACAACAGCAAGGTAACCTCAAGTACAGGCACAGCAGGAACAAGCAGGCTGTCTTTACTGTTCTTCCTGCAGGGAAATATTCTTTTTGCTACTAGAACTTATTTTTAACTGATAGTAGAACATAGAGGAGGAATCCTTCAGAAGTGTACTGACCTCAAGAAAAAGTCCATTGCTATGTAACAGATTCTATGGGGGTTTTTTTTTTGCTGTTACTTTGTTAATGGAACTGCTAATAAGTTGATTAAGACAGGCAGTAGCCTCTTTCAGCTAAGATCCTTCCCACATGCTGCCAACAGTAGAATTTTATTAAAGAGACAAAATTGTTAAGTATATCCATGAATACCCAAAGCTGGTCTTAGTGAACTTTAAACAGCATTAGAAAGAATAGCTCTGACCATACATGGCTTTAGCTTTAACAGTACTCTCTTGATTTCTGTATTTATCCTGCTTCTGTTATGATTCAAGCTTGCAGCTGGCACTGAGGAGCAAAGAACAGAGTAATTTCATGCTTCCTAATATATACTTTTGATGATTAGATGATGTTTAAGCTGAAAGTACATTAAGAAATTTCAGCATGATCCAGGAGATGTAAAAATAAATGAATTGACAGATGAACCCAGAAATGAACTAAGGCTCATTTTCCTCCTTTCCAAATCCTCTCTCATTTTCAGGATTTATACCAGTTGCCATATTTCCTTGATTAGTAGAGCAAGCGTTATTTAGTGATTCTTAAAAAATCCTCTCCAAAAATATGTATTTTGTACTTTACAGGATTGTTAGTATAAAAGATTTTTAGTCATAGCATTCAGTGGAAGGTAGACAATAACCATGCAAATGCTTTAAAATCTGTCCCATTGTCTTTGTAAGATGTTGCTGTCATATGAGAAAAGAAAGGCATGTGTATAAATATGTATGTATAGCAAACTTCTCCTTGAAAGCAGTGATGACAGCTAGTTAGATTGTGCTTGGCAGTACCATATAGCCTAAAGTTAATTTAGCCACATTTCAGTCTGTCAGTAATATAATCATTCACTTGTACAAAACTACTTTCCTTTTATTTGGAAAGATCGACTATTGAAACTTCATATTCTGTCTGATACTAAGGACAGCTTTCCTCCATCTCAGAAAAGGACCTGTGCTTTTATTTAACTCACTTAGTACTTTGGATCTGCATCCTAACTTTTATCCTTCTAATATGAGGCTCTGTGTTTTGTCATGTCTGAACATGTAACTCTTAGGTGTATATAAATGTTCAGAAGCACATGTACATTATGGTAGAGAAATGTATTAATGATATTTCTGGATATCTTGAACAGCAAAGAGAAACAAATCTAAGTTGAAACTTTCCTGCTTCTCTTCTGAAAAAAAAAAAAACCCAAAACAAAACAAAACAAAAACCCCATAAATATAAAATTCAATATTTTCTTCCACCCATAGTAGATCACCAAAAATCAGATCACTGATACAGATAATTATTTTTAGATAGGAAAAATATAAATTTTTGTAGTAAGTATTGTGCATTCTACTTTCAAATATAAAAGGGTTTTTTTGTTTGTTTGTCTTACACTGAATATGATCCCCTGATATATTTCAGTATTTTACAGTCTATATAAAATTTAAGTAAAACAGGAAGTACTCAATTCTCTATTTTTTTACTTGATAGTTCTCTCTATATTTGAGATGCATTAGACCACAATTCTTTATGGATAGAAAATTAGGTCAGAAAAATCTTAACAGTGATTTTCTTTAGCCTCTTTTTCTACTCAGCCTCCCTACTGAGGAAGATACTTTCACAGAAAACACCTTACCTCTGTGCAATTATTTCAGGATGGCTCCGAATAATTATAGGCTGGCTCTGCAGAGAGATCTGGAACGGTTGGATGGATGGGCAGAGTCTAACATAATGAAGTTTAATAAGTCCAAGTGCTGAGTCCTGCATTTTGGCCACAATAACCCCCTGCAATGTTACAGGTTGAGGACGGTGTGGCTGGACAGTGCCCAGGCAGAGAGGGACCTGGGGGTTCTGGTGACAGCAGCTGAACATGAGCCAGCAGTGTGCCCAGGTGGCCTAGGCCAACGGCATCCTGGCCTGGAATAGTGTGGCCAGCAGGAGCAGGGAGTTCATTCTTCCCCTGTACTCAACACTGGTGAGGCCACACCTCGAGTGCTGTGTCCAGTTCTGTGCCCTTAGTTTAGGATGGACATTGAGATGCTTGAATGGGTCCAGAGGAGGCAACAAGGCTGGTGAGGGGCTTGGAACACAAACCCTGTGAGGAACAACTGAGGGAGCTGGGGTTGTTTAGCCTGGAGACAAGGAGACTCAGCGGTGACCTAATCACTCTCTACAACTTCCTGAAGGGTGGTTGTAGCCAGATGGGGGTTGGTCTCTTTCTCCAGGCAGCAACTGATGGAACAAGAGGACACAGTCTCAAGCTGTGCCAAGGGAAATATAGGTTGGATATTAGGAAAAAAAAATTTATGGAAAGAGTGATAAAGTACTGGAATAGTCTGCCCAGGGAGGTGATGGAGTCACCACCCCTGGATGTGTTTAAGAAAAGACTGGATGTGGCCCTTGATGCCATGATCTAGTTGAGGTGTTAGGGCTGGGTTGGACTCCATGATCTTGAAGGTCTCTTCCAACCTACACATTCTGTGATTATGTGATTCAGGAAAATATTACCAATGAAAGAGATTAAGTATGATTTACTATCTAATTGGTAATGCGTTTCATAGAAGTCCTGTAAATACTTATTATAAGATTAATACTATTCAAGTTTTTCATTTGCTTAGCTGACTGATAGAAACTGCACTTAGGAAAACAGGGTATGGTGCCCCAGACTGGTGAAGGTAAAATTATATCTTAAAATGATGATGTCGGAAGTTTATAGAAGTTTTGGACAATTACCCCCAGATCAATAGGATTACACTCAATAAAGTATTTGAAAGGGGAAATGAAATACATAGCTACAAAATGAGGAGCAAATGGCTGGGCCCAGTGTTGCAGAGAAGAATGTGGAGGTTATAATGGACTAAAAGGTATTTTTGAAAAGGTAAATCTAATTTTGACGCAGACTAACAAGACGGCTGTATGTCAGTCAAAAATAGTAATAGCAAATAGAAATAGTCACAGAAAAGTGGATTTCTAGTATCTGATGTTGGTGAGACTGCAAATGTAGTAAAGTGTGTTTTATAAGAATATAGAAAAAATCTTATATTTTTAAAGCAGTCTCTTCGTCTCCTTTCCTCCCCAATTTACCTAATCAAGAAAATGTTCAGGAAGGAAGATACCTTATTATGTTGACTTTCATACACTAACTGTTAAGGAAGACATTAAAGGTCTGGAGGAAAGGAAAAAGAAAAATAATTGAGTAGAAGTAGAATTTAGAATAAAACAGAAAACATGCCTTTTAAGAGGAGATCTAGGAAGACTCAAACAATTCATAAAATGTTCCAGCAAAACTGGTGAAGCAATTGCTTTCTTCAGCAATTTTGGTAATAGAAACATCATGGGGCAAGGGAAAAAAAGCAAGTATTTTCTAAATACAAATTTTTGAGGTCTCCCCTTCTAGAGGTTTTTAAGAGTGCATTAAACAAACAAAACGTAAGTGTTCTTATCCTTCCTCAACAAATGATGGACTATCCTCCCTCAACAAATTAACCTTCCTCAAAGTACCTTCAAGACCAATTATTCATGGCTAAATTATTATGATGGGTCATATGATATGTCAGTTTACCTGTGGTCTGTATATAAGATTATGAAAATACATCTTAATAGTAAACTGTTTTATGTGTAACTGTCCTGTTGTAATTTGCAAGGATTGAAAAGACACAGTGAAATTTCATCTGATTTTGAAAGGGCTTTGGCCCTTTAATTGCCATTTAGGTACCTTCTATTTATCTTTTTTTATACAGGTAAAGAACAAATAAATTCTTCTATGGATTCAAATTTTTTCTATAGATTGATATTGACCTAGGATACATTAGCTGTAGGACTGAATTTCTGAAACACACCTACATTTTTAGAATTGCAAGTTCCAATGAAAATTAATATCCACCTAAGTTATCCAAAAACTCGTTTCTTAGGGATAAATAGCCAGGACAGGTGGGGAGGAGGGGTAGTGCGTCATGTAGAGGTGGGATTACAGTGCACAGTGCTTGCAATTAGGTACAACATGGCTAAGAGCCTCCGGGTTTAGTTTAGGAGAAAAGCTTATAAAGTAGATGCTGTTGTGGGAATCTACTGTGGACAATCCATCAAGTATAATGACATCAATGTATTCCTATATAAGACATTAAGAAAAATCTCTAGATCAGTTGCTCTTGGCCTTTCAGATTACTTCAGCTTCCTAGACCTTAACTTGGGACTATCATACATCATTGTTGGGGGTTAAGTTTGTTCCTTCTTTCTCTAAAGAATTTTTTCCCCACAAGTTACCAAGGAGACCAAGTGTTAGATACTTGAGAGTACTTAACTGAAACAAAGAGGTGGACAAAAGGTGGAAGAGGGAGATAACGCAGGTAAAAGACAAAGCTTGAGGCAGCTGCGTGCTTTTTTGCTTCTGGCGTTCGGGGAGACGCGTGTCTGCCGCTCCTTGAGGAGCTCAGCTGCCGCAAGGCACGCCGAGCGGAGAACGGCTGTTGCTGGCCGGAGGAGTTTCACTGTGGCCAAAGGGATCCAGTCCTGGGAAATCTACTATCACCGGTTCGACCTGAATCCTGAGTTTTTTTCTCTGCCACTTGCGGAGGCTGGGCCGCTTTTCTGCCTCGCCTTCGAGCTTCTTCGGCGCTGCTCCTCTTGCTGCAGCGTGACCCTGCACCCCCTGCGCTGCCGGGACATCCTGCCCCTGCCTGCCGGGACACCCTGCCATCCCAGTGACCAGCCCGGGACTTTTCCACTGTTCCAGCTTGGTGCTCTGAGGATCCTGCAGGGACACCGAAACCAAACTGCCCTGGGTTTTATGAAACAAAGCCCTCAAGGTTCTTGGTACTGTTGTCGTTTGTCATTAATGCTGTAGTTGTTTGGTGAGGGGAAGAGTTTTTTTTGTGTTTGTTTGCTTTGTATTATATACTAGTAAAGAACTGCTATTCCTATTTCCCAAATCTTTGCCAAAGAGCCTCTGATTGTAATTTTACCTAGCAGATACCTGTCTTCCTAAACCAAGACAATCATACACAAACAGGTTGAGGAAATTACTGAAGCATGTTGAAGGCAATGTTTTGATAAAGATACTAAGCAAAACAGAAAAAAGGTAAAAACTTTTTGGCAGGCAGCCACTAGTGATGTTTCTTAGGGGTCAGTTTTAGGGCTCGTTCTCTTCAATGTTTTTTATCAATAACCTGGACAGAGGAGTTGTATACACACAAAATAAGTTTGCTGACAATACTAAGATAGGAGGAGCTGTTGATTCAGTGGAGGATAGACACTTACAGAGAGATCATGACAGACCAGAGCACTGGAAAATTACCAATCATATGAAATTTACATTGCAAGTACTGCATTCTGCACCTGAGAGTGTAATCCTGGATGAATGTATAGACTGGGGGACAAGAGCCTAGAGTGCAGACCTGCAGAAAGGGATCTGGAGAGCTTGTTTGATGACCAGCTCAATATGAGCCAACAATATGCCCTCGAGGCCAAAAGAGCCAACAGTATTCTGGGGGTCATTAGGCACAGTGTAACGTACTGGTGGAAAGGATTGTCCAGCTGGTGCATCCTCACCTCAAGTGCTGTGTGTAATTTTGCATTTCTAAATGCAAGAAGGATGTAAAATTATTAGAATGTGTTCAGAGGATGATAGCAAAGATGGTGAAAGGTCTAGAGGGAATGACTTATGCAGAGTGGCTGGACATAGTAGGTTTGTTCAGCTTTGAGGAGGCTGAAAGGTGATCTCATTGCTGTCTACAACTTCCTTATGGGAGGAAGCAGAGAAGGAGGTGATGACCTTGTCTCTCTAGTGTCTGGTGATAGGACACAAGGGAATGCCTTACAGCTGCATCACTAACAGTTCAGATTAAATATTAGGGAAGAGTCCATTGATTAAGCCGTGGAACAATGTCCCCAGGAAAGCAGTCATATCTCCAAGCCTGTCACTGCTCAAGAAGCATCTGGGGAATGCTCTTAGCTATATGATTAACTTTTAGCTTGTCCTGTCTGGAGTCAGGAGTTGAACTCAGTGAACCTTGTGGGTGTCTTTCAACGCAGGATATTCTGTAACTCTAAATAAGGTATCTAGGAATACTTTTAAAGAAGAAAGAGATAAGATCTTCTAAGGCATGACTGATCTCATTCTAAATTCGATTTGTACATATGGCCATCCAAATTGTTTCTTAAAATGACATGCATCCCATTTACTATGATGGCATTTTAGATTTCCAGACAGCTCCTTTAGGCATGCCTGAAGTTATGCTGCTTGAACAGTATCCTTAGTCACCTTAGTACTTCAGCAGTGCTAAAAAAATCATTCATTGCTAAAAGAAACTTCCAAAAAGAAAACAAAATAAAGAAATGCAATACATTGAAACTTCTTATCTCCTTTATTAAATTCAAGGAGTTTGTACTTTTCCTTTGGGAATAGAATTTGAAAATAATCTTTGCTATGACAATATTTCTTCCTTAATCATCCATTAATTGCACTTAAAAGTTGTTGGAAGGTCTTTTCATAAACTATAAATGTTTACGTGGAAAAGCTCATTTAGTTAGTAGTTCACAATAAATGAGATAAAGGTAATGTTCTGAATTCAAGCTATAAGTAGTGCAATGAACTTCATAAACATTTTCAGGAAATTGTATTAGAAACAGATTAGGGTAGAAATAGGCTAAAACAAACACACACACCCCCCCCCTATTTTTTTAACAGTTTTTCTTTTCTTCTATTTATTATATTTCCTAATGGGAAGTGCATTACATTGTCACATTCCGCAACTGCCTGCAGGATGTTACAATCTTTCTTATTGATACAACTACAAATACATACACACAGATGCCTGGAGCATAACTTTTTGTTTTTTGGTGGTTTGTTGGGGTTTTTTTCCCCCATTTAAAGAAATGTCCCTAATTGTCTATCACCAGTCATGTATCATGTACGTTTTTTTCTCAATTTAAATGTACATTGTTATTGGTGAGAAAAATCACATTTCATAAAAACAAACAGATCTAATGTGATGTGAAGACTCTGAATGAAATCTAATGAAGCAGAAAAACTCTAATATTTCTTTCATCTCCCAGTACTTTGAAAGGGAAGTTTCCATCAATTGCACAAAAAAAATAAAAATCAGCACATTACTAATTATTAATATGAGCAAGATAAACCAAATAGAGCCCAGGAGCCCAGTGTGGGCCCTCTGCTGAATGGAACAGAGGATCCAGTGACAAAAACATACGGGAAAGACTAAAATATGGATTGCTTTTGTTACCTTGATCTTTATAGTAAGACAGGCCTTCAGGAGCCTCAGGCCCCTAAAACAGGAGGAAAATCTAAAGCAGATTTGCACTCAGTAGACGATAACCAAGCTGAGAAACATTTAAAAAAACTGGATACACACAAGTCCATGGGACTTGATGGGATATACCCACAAGTACTGAGTAAGTTCCTCAATTACGTTGTAAAACCAGTCTTGATTATCTTTGAAAGGTCACTGCAACTTTGAGAGGTGACTAAAGGACAGAAGAAAGCAAATTTCCCTCATTTTTTCAGAAACCTTCTACATAGAAAAGGTCTGTGTCTAGGTCAAGGGAACAGATGGTCTCTCCTTCCTTTATACCCTCCCAGTATTTTTTTCAGGTCCATTTAAGTACAAGACACATTATGAAAGCACTTTTTGCAAGTTTGCTCCTTGATTCCCACAGGAAAGATGATATGCACGTATTGAAAGGGATTGCAATGTCATGATCAGGGTCCCAACTCTTGGTGACTGAGTGATAAAGAATAAACACATCTCCCCATCTGTCTGCCTCTAGGATAGAGGGCCTTCATACTAATAATTTTTCTAGTAACCTTCACTGGACTGAGAGAATACCAGAAGGGATATTTAAAAAAAAAAATCTCTTCATATTTACTGCCTACAGAATCATTGATTTCTAGAACTGAGTGGAACCAGAAGCAGATCTTGAATGCACAGAACATGGTTAAAGATGGAAAAAATATCATGCCATTTTTTTACTCATTATCATTGTCCTATTAAACATATTTTTGAAAAATACAAATCTTATGAAAAGATAAACTAAAAGCATTTAAAGCTAAATTTTCTTTAAATTTAATTTTAAAGGAAAAAAATTAAGAAAATGTTGAAATAGAATCAGCTGAACAGACAAAAATAAATTCAAAAATATTTAGTGGGAGATGATTTTAGAATTACTATTGATGGAACAATGTGTTTATTAAAACAACTTCAGTATCAAAGAAAAAAGGGAAAGGGAAGGGGTTTATTTTTTTTAAAGTTTACAAAGGTAACATGAGCCGCTACAGACCAGTGAGTCTGAACTTTGAGTTGTGTGAATCTGTAGAAACTATAATACCTAATAAAGTAAGATGAGACAGACAAAGTTATTTTATTGGAGAAGATTGATAAACATTTTTAAGAAATAACTTCCTTCTACAAAGACTATTAAAGATTTTGAGAAAAGACAATGGGCAGATAGACCAGAATGAACTAATCTAATTAAAAAGTAGAAATTTCTTTTTTTGTGCCCAAAAATAAATCATTAGTCAAAAGTGTTTAAAGAATGTAATCACTGTCAGCTAATAGTAGTTTTCATAGAGTAGCATTATCTTAAAGTATCACAGAATAGAAATGACTGGTGAATTTTCCAAGCAAAAAAGATTAACATAAAATCTCCAAGACTGTCTGTCTTGGTAGTTGTACTTTTCACTGTGATGAAGTTTGGCCAGAGAGGCAAAATAGAAGAATCAAATCTGAGCTGACTGTGAAGTCTTATAGAGTATTCTTATTAAAATCTAAGTGGATTGGTCTCATCAGCACTGAAGAAGTTCTGAACTACAGTCAGCTCTGATCTAAGTTAGTTGTCAACACCCCTTTTGTACTTCCTGGAGAGAAAGTACATCTCTAGAACTGACTTGTTTCACCTTAATGCAGATACTTATAATAGGTTGGTGTTTATATACCTGATATTAATTTATCTCAACATAGAATTATACTTCCTGACTGGAAGACGTTTAGACGTATTTGTGTCTGGTTTCCAAGTACAGCAAATTGATCACAGATCCTTTGTCATATTTTTCAGCACAGTGTGGATGCTTCAGATAACCTGGGGTGTCTCAGATGCCACTAGATACTTAGGCTGAGGAAGCACAAACATTGTGGATCTCTCCATTAACTGGAAAGAAAAATACTAAGACCAGATATAGATGCTCATCTATGTTTGCAGCTAGATAAGCTGAATATACTTGAATATACATGATACACTGGGCAATAAAATCATAGACTCAGAACACCTGGGATTGGAGTGGACCTCTGGATGTCACCTTGTCTGCTCAAATTAGAGCCATATTTGAAGTCTGATTCAAATATATATATTTTCCTATTGAGAAATGTATAGATATGTGTGGAAAAACTGAACAGAAAATTTATCTAAGATTCTAATATATATTCATGATATAAGGCTTTTAATTCAACTTCAGGGGCTATTACACAAGACTGGAAAATCAATCATCTGGATCTGTAAGCATACTACTCTATTGTCACCAAAACAAACTCAGAATACAGAGAAATCTTAGAAAGAGAATGAAGAACAAAACACAAACACTGTAATGTCACTGAATAACTAAATTAGAAAGGCAGTAGAAATACTTCTTGCTTCAAGAGAAAAATAAGGCTATTATGTTTTCATTGTTGCAAAGAGATGTAATAAGCGATATGATAGAATATTTTTAAATCATTAAAATATAAATTATACTGACAGTACTTTAAGTCTTTTCCAGATTACACCTGATTGTTGAGTCTCACAATATGTATATTTATTAGTTTAGTATTAAAATACACTAATTGGTATAAAAACTGAGCAGAAGAAACTCCATTAAAAAGCAGTGTTTAGCTCTGCATATATTAGTCATAAGAAATTCCAAGAAATCTATATGTTGCTTATCACTGTGAGTGGTCCCAGTGTGATAATACAATAAATTTAACAAGTACCGATATTTGCTATTGGTTGTTATTGATATCCTTTATCCACAAGTTAAACTAAGGAAACAAAAACTCCCTACTTTTTTTTTTTTTTTTTTAAAGCTACATAATAATGGAAAAATAAATCTAGCAGCTGTTCTTCAAAATTAATCTGAATATTGTTAGAGGCAATAAAGAACTGGAGTACAAGATGGGATGCGATGATACTGTATGTTGTTGAAAGATACATCCAGTACACTTTCAAAACTCATCTATATCCACTACTCTGTTGTAGATCAGCTTTTCAGAATTAAAAAGGAACATAGCAATATTCATGTTTATTGATGTACTTGGCAGTATTTTAATCAATTTCCAGACTTTATTATTAGTGTTATTTAGTAAGATACACTTGTAAAACACAGCTATTAACTAACCAAATCTAAATCAACTTGTAGGTGGAGCAATATGAGGTCCTGAAAATATGTCATTAAATGGAGGGAAAAAAAGGCAGTTAACGCAGCTGCAGGCAGTTGCCATAGTGCAGCAATAGCACAAAGGGACCCTGAATCTTTACTCAAAACTGTGCTGTGACGGAGGTACTACCATCTCCAACACCAATTAGAGTAGATATTCCTACCAGAGCAGAGACCCTCACCTAGACACAACTACTTTGATATCATGCTGCCATCCTCATCTCTGGCAGTGCCTTCTGTTCTGGAATTGCCCTAGAAGTGTCTGATGCCTCCCTTCAGGACCTGACCTGTGCCTACTCCCTGTGTGAATCCTGCTCTGGTTGTGGTGCTAAGTCACTAGCTGAAAGGGCATCAGGAGGAGGTGAATGAGATGTGCATCATTAGGAAGGAAGAACAGGGTCTTCACAGATTCACAGGGTCTTCAAAGATCAGACAGAGACAACAGCCCCAGACCTTGCTCCAAATAAGGAGACAACTGGAGGCTACCTTATGAGGAAGCAGTGAACGAAGGCACCCAAAATGGAGGGGACTAGAAATTTGAGACTTCTGGCAAGAAGTAACTGCAGTGGGTTTAATGCTGGCCAAATGCCCATGCACCCACTAGAAATTATTTACTCATTTCCCTCTGTGAGATATGGACCAAGAAAAGGAAGGCAAAACAGGCTCAAAATTTTAAAGGGTATAAAGAAAACTTCATAAACAAAATTAAAAGAAAAATTATAAGGAAAAAAAAAATCAGAATAAACCTTCAGAACACTTTTCCTCTCCCCACACCCTCTTTTCTTTCCCACTGAAAATGTAAAGAGACAAAACGTGTAACTTTCAGTCAGTTTACCACCTCTAAAAAACTTTTTCCTCAGTCCACTATGGGAGAGGACTCTGTCTTGCTGTGCCATGGAGAAGGGAAATGGCCACCACTACAGCAGAGCCCAATGAGGCCTGGCGCAGCTGCAGGGGCCACACAGGGCCAACCCAGACAGGCCAGTTACCTGACCAAAAGCCAGAAGCCAATAGAGCTTTCCTGGGCTTTGTTCATTATCACATGTGTCTTCACAGCTGTGTTCAACTCTTTTAAGTGATTTAGCCAGGTGTCAGTCTTCAATCTAGGCAGCTGATTGGCTCTACCAGGTTCCCCCAGGGAACCACCCCTCAGCTAAAAACCAGTCTTCATTAACTGTGATAGTAACAAACACAAGTTGCTATGTCTCAATATAAGAAAAGTTTTCTCTTTATGAGGGAGAGGAAACACAAGGATGCTGAGGAGAGAGTCTGTAGAATCTCCACCATCTAAGGCATTTAAATCTTAACTGGACAAAATAACATAGTCAAACAGTATTTGCTTTGAACTGAAGGTTTTGCTAAGTGACCTCGAGAGTCCCTTTCCAACCTACAGGGTTCTGCAATTCTATGATTGCTTGGAGAAATTCTTGTTGCATAACCTCAGTATTAAATGTATTCATATTTTACTCTTCTATACATTTTTCTTTAGTTGTCTTGCCACTGTAGTGAACTGAAACTCATCTTTCTTTTGTCCTTTTCTTTCATCCTTTTTTTTTTTTTTTCCCCTTTGGAAATGGTAAGTATCTTTATACCACTTTCATTTACTTCTCAAGACTACCTTTAAAGTTCTTTCCAAGAAACTCTCTGGTAAAATTACAGGGCAGAAGCTTTCCCTCTTTAATATATCTTCTGTTATAATGAGGAGTAGAATCTGAATGTTTTGTTTATGTGAAACAGAATAAAAGACATGCTTATATAACAGGGAACAGTTAGAATTATTTCTTTCTAAATATTTTCTGAAAAAGGTTAAAGCCTTTAATCTCTGCCTTGTTGTCCAGTATTCCACTCTTTCTTAGGGAGTAGTACCTACATCTTTGCACAAGTTTTATTTGAAGTTGTGTTTCTTCTTTAAAAGTAGACATTAGAAAAGGAAATTGTTTTTTAACTCTTATGTATTTCTGAATTTTAACTGGCTATTTTCTTAAATTTTTCTCAATATAGCTGATACGTTCTATATCAAGAATTTTGCCCTTGGTATCTACCTAATGAAGTTTTGTAAAGTGTTAATTCAAATGCTTTGCTATTATATTCAAGAGATGTGACATGATCTGTTTTACACAGAATTATAAGTGGAGAGGACCCAGTATCACTATTATTTACTAATAAGTGGAAAGTTTTTTTCAGCTATTTTTTTTTACTTATCATTTGAAATAATCAGAGTTTAAAACTTCATTTCAATGTAGAGTTGGAATGTGTGGTCATTTATTCACAGCCATATTACACCAGGTATATTGATGCTCATCACTGCAAAGATTTTGATTTAGAGGTTTGAAGTTTTTTGATGATATTTCAGCTATTGCTGTTCTGCTAATGGCTAACTACAACTTAAAATTCTCTTGTGCATGAATAAAAGAGCTTTGAAGGCCACAGGCAATGTGAAGACAGCACTGTAACAACTGGAGAACTATACAACTGTATTTAAGGAAAAAAAAAGAAAAGACTTGCACAACACATTTAGAATTCTATTTGAAGTCACTCTTCAGACTCTCACAGAATGCTCATAAATATTAAATCAGTTGAAAGAAGGTGAGATCATTTTTGAAGACCCCATCCTGTTGACCTTCACTGAAGCCTTTCAGTTAAGTTTTAAGCTGTTAAACATTCAATGGAACAAGAAGTGGAAGATGGGTTTCTTTCTAAGTGGTACCAACACCACCCATAATTATTCTGTCTTTTCCTTGTGCTCAGTTAAGGTTTAATTAATGCAACGATGAAAACCTTTTCAAAAATTACAGAAAAAAAGGGAAAATACTTTCTCCAACATTTCATGTCAAAATAAGTATTAACATGACTAATGAAATATCTATGTAATTAAAATGCACATATTTCGCAATATTCATAGGATTGTAGAATGGTTTGCATTGGGAGGGTCCTTAATGATCCATCTAGACCCAATCTCTTGACATCAGCAGAGACAGCTTCCACTAGACCATGTTGATTAAAGCCTTAATTGACACTTCCAGGGGTGGTCATCGACAGCTTCTCTGGGCAACCTGTCCCAGTGCCTCACTGTTCCCACAGTAAAGAATTTCTTCCTCATACCTGATATTAACCCTCTTTCAGTTGAAAGCTATTACTCTTTGTTCTGCCACTTCAAGTCTTTGAAAGAAGTCCTTCTCCAACTTTCTTGCAGGCCCGCATTAGATACTGAAAGATGACAGTAAAGTCTTTCCGGAACCTTCTCCTCTTCTCCAGGCTGGAAACCCTTAACTTTCTCAGCCTTTTCTAATAGGGAAGCTTCTCCAGACCACTGACCATCTTGGTGGCCCTTCTCTGGGCTATCTCCAACCGTTCTATACCCTCCACATGTTGAGGGCCCCAGAGCTGGATGCAGTCCTGCAGGTGGGGTCTCACAAGAGCAGACCAGAGAGGAAGAATCCTCTCCCTCTACCTGGTGATCACACTGCTTTTGATGCAGTTTAAATCTGATTTAAATTGTTAAGATGTTAAATTGTTTAAGTCTATTCTGGCACCTGCTTGGAAAATCAAAACATGGGCATTTGTTCTTCTCTTAATGTACTGGTCAAAAGACAACACTAGCCTGTTATTTTCTTTTGCAACATTGAGTTAATTTATGCATGCAAACAGGAGGACAGAGCTCTTGTTTGGGAATTCAAATAAAATCCCAAACACACTAAAAACTGTAGCAATGTTTCCTCAGGCCACAACATTTACCAGGTATTTTTATGCAGTAGCTAAAGTTTCACCTCTCATTTAGTACATTGTGGGTTTGTTTTGTGAGTTGGGGTTTGGTTGTGTATTTTTTTTTGTCTATTGTTTGTTTGTGTATTTTGAAGAAACTATTCATATTTGTCAAATCTGCCTTTACTGCATAAATCTTCTGAATTCCTGACTTGAAATTCTTCAGTCCCTGAGTTTGCAAGGTGTCTATTACCCAAACATGAATAAGAGACATATGCTTACAGCAGTTAGAACAACAGTATCGATGAGTTACACACCCCACTTTATGAATATAGGTCACAGTGCACAATTGGTAAATAAATTGTCATTGATTGAAGAAGAAAAACACATGACATTTCTCAACATCTGATGTATATGGACACCTACACTGAGCAAAACAAAATAATGAAGGCATGGTTAAATGCAGAATTCTTCCTTTCGACGGTGTTTGATGCTTTATCTCAGGAGCAACATTTTTTATCTTTAAAGATAAAGGCATCTAGGCCAAAAGAAATTTACCATGACTCTATTAGAACTATCCTTAACTTGGCAGCTATAAACCTTATGTATTATGTAGTTCAGTCATCTTGGAATGATGTGAGACTAGATACCAATATACCATTATTCTATATTGTCATTTTAGACTAATACGTATAGTTGTAGGTAACACTTTTATACTGAACTGTCAATTGTATTGACACAGTGGCTATAGCTTTCCAAAATCTCATGTATCTTCTGTGTCTGAAAGGCTTTGTGGAACTTTTTTTTTTCTCACTCTTATCAACTGCAGCATCTTTGTTCTATGGTAGCAGTTTTTGGAAAGTTTTAGCCTTAGTCTTTCTCTCGGTAGTCCTCAAAGGCTTCTGAAGAGCTCACATGTCTTTTTGAAGCACATTTAATCTTTGAAATTCCATAATCATAGTTACATTAAAAGCTACTTTAGGATACAAAGGTAGATGGAATTAGAACACACCAAATTGTGTGTTCTAATTGTGTCCACTCAGAACACATATTCCTCTGTGAAACCCAGAGCTAACAATATTTTCACCTTAAGAGTTTGTCAGTCAAAGATTTATTTAGGTTCCTTCTAGAATTTAAGGAATAGTTTATTTGCATAAATTACTGATTGGAATCTTCAACTGCAAATTTCTTAAAAAGCCTTTCCAGGTATCTTCCAAGTATAGTTATTTTAAAAACAAACAAACAAACAAACAAACAAAAACAAACTAAAAACCACAAACACACACACAAAAAAAACCCAACCAAAAAACCCCCTAAAGATCGCCAAAACCCCATCCCACAGAGTTCAAGTCACTCTAGTTTGAAAATAGAACAGCAAAACTGATAAACTCTATCTGATATCACAGCACACTGTTTGAAAGACTTCCCTAGACATCAATATGCACAAATTTGAGCTTTTTAGTACCTTGAGAGGAATTCAATAATAAATTAATTTCTTTCAAAAAGGCCAAAATCTGTGAAGATGTACACTTCTGGTATCACCCCAGAAACATGTGTCTGAATGTCAGTGGTATGGAGCATTTTGCTCTCCTTTTTGTCACCAGTATTTCTGCAGCAGAAGCAGAAATTATTCCAAATCTGAAAAAAAATAATTTCAGCTTTCTTTATTTGAAGTGAAAACAGCACACCCTTGCTGAAAATATACATGAAGAGTAAGAAAGGTTAAAATCAAGTGTAGATGTATGCTTCTATTCCTGTTGGTGTTACTGTATTTCAACTTTTCATTCTTTGTCTCTCAGCTTTATCAGAGTTGAATTGTTAAGAAATAGGTACAAAATGTTCTTTGCTCTGTTCAAAAATATCAATAACTTTGCAAGTGACTTTTTAATGACCTCTGGCACATTCTCTTTAGTAGGGCTTGATCTACACGGTTTCTGAATATAGACATGTCAAGGTAATTTAAAGAGTACCATCGTTTATTTCCCACAGACAGGAAAAAGTTTGGACAGTCTTAACCAATGTAAATTTTCTTTTGCTGAAAGACTGGATGACTTCATACTTTGCAGGTTTTCCCAGTGTCTTTTGAGGCATTATTTTAAAACAAAGCAATTTTCCTCATATAATCTTGATTTTTCATTGAAGGCATTATTTCCTTCAAGATCATATTTGATTTGTTTACAAAAATTTCTGACCCTCTCTGCCCCAGTGAATAGGGCCCAGTTTCTAGACTCAGATGAAAAAAATTTCCAACCCATTGCCATTTTGACTGCAATTTAAAAACAAACAAAAAAACCAAACTTACCCACCCTTATGGTGCATTTCACCATCCCACAATTCTTATCTGTTGCTGCAGGTAAAAGGAATAACAAAGTCTTCAACTCCGGGTTTCAAAGACCTCCAGAGGCAACTGTATTAGGGAGACATTAGCTAGAACAGCTCCATGGGCTGCTTGAATTTATGCTGGAGGCCACATTAGATTGAAACAACTGCCAAAAAAAAAAAAAAAAAAAAAAAAAAAAAAAAAAAAAAAAAAGACATGTGTTTTAAAAGCATTTTGCAATCCCAAAGGGCAGGTTTTCTGTACTCTGGCTCCTGAGTCATATGCATCAGTCCTTCAGGGTAAACACATATGCCAAGGAATTTGTCTTGTGACAAGTCACACAACAAAGGTGAGCTAATGGTGAATGGCTTCAGTAATCAAGTTTATATCTCTGATTTTTTTTTGTCTCCTGCTTTCTTTGACAGAGCATTATCACAGCGTGATTATTATGACATGGTAATTTCTCTATGGTAATTAGAAAACTTTGGTTGAAAATGGGATGTATCTTTGTGACTGACCAATAAGCTTCTACAGTGGAAGAGGGCATGGAGGAGATGGTGATGTGCTCAAGGAGTTCAGGGTAAGATAGAAGGAATGAACACAGGTGTTGTAAAGAAAGCTTGACTTACCTGAATACCAAAGGACCAGCAGGTGGCCATTGTGTTACATGGCTGTATCAGTCAAGTGTATCAGCTGATCCTCTAATTGGCTTACCCTGTGTTAATCAAAAAAAGTGAATCTCTTCCTGATTTAGTCAGAACAGCCTAGGGGAAGTGGCTCCCCAAAAGTGAGGAACTGTCAAAATGAACCTTGGAGAGAGAAGTAGCCTTGAGCTGACTTCAACCTACGTGATGTCTCCCAGCAATTAGGAATGCTGCAGCATTGTGGCAGTGAACATATAAAGACAGTAATAGGAATTGTGTTTACATTGTGATCCAACTGCACACTGTAATTGCTGCATTGTACTTGTCTTGTGATATCAGTACATTGCATTATGTTAAATCAAATTATTTTGTATTGTCAATTATCTTTAAATAAGTCATTTTTGTATTGAAACATTAAACCTCCCCCTTGTGGAAAACCTAAATGAACCTGGTCAGAGAGTACTGGGCTGACAGGGTGATATCCCTACCACATGGACAGGGTCATCTTTAACTTTATTAGGTTTCTCTAAGACCCATCCCAACTTACTCTGAACACATCCAATGGTGAAGTATACACAATTTCTATGGGCAACCTGTTCCAGTGTCTTTAAAAAAAAAATTAAATTTTTCTTTCTGCTGCCCAATGTAAACTTACATGTTTTCTGTTTAAAACTGTTACCGCTTGTCTTGTCATTTCAGTCCTTAGCAAAAAGTTCTTTCCATCTTTCTTATAAGCCTCCTTTAACTATTGAAAGGTTCTGTCTGAACTCTTCTCTTCTCATAGAAGAGAACTCCCCACAGTTTTCTTAGCCTTTTCTCACAGAAGAAGTGTTCCAGTCCACTGATGATTTTTTTGACCATCCTCTGGACCTGCTCAAACAGGTCCAGGTCTTTCTTCTACTCAGAACACAGGACGTGGATGCTGTACTCCAGGTGGGGTCTCCATAGCAGGATGCTCTGCCTAAACAGGGATATAGTCTGCCCCACTGGCACTGCCATTCAGCGCCACCTCGATTCTGAGTTTTGATGCTTTTTTTCAGCACCCCACTTTGGAGCTGTGGCCTGAAAGGATGGGTGGGGGAAGGATGGCCTTAAAGGATGGATGCCCATAGCTGATTCCAACAGCTTTTCTATTGGAGAGAGTGAGGCAAAAAGGTCCTCTTCTCAAGGGTGTATCACATTCCTGAAATCACTCTCCCCAGGGATGAAGCCAGCAGTCATGATAACATCTTTGTCGTGCCCACACTGTGCTACATTACACCCTCTCACTGCAGCCAGGACAGAAGTGTCTGCTGTTTTTAGAGTTGAAGAATGCTGAGACCAGCTTGAATGACCTATCAGATTTACCATGAGAACATGCAAGAGAGATGTTCCCTGAATGAGGCTGGAAGCAGCAAGGGTATGCAGGCCTTGATACAGAAATGAGTCAAAACTGTTGAGCAGAAGAAACCAGAGTTGGTGACATTTTTCAGCACAAAGTCTATTTGGCTGAGGAAATCTGACAGCACACAATCTAAAAATATATATATCACTGGTAATCAATCACTTAATGGGTTAAAGGCCAGTCCCACTTTTGCACAGTGAGGACTATTAGCATATCTCCCTAAGATGTGTGAAGGTCCTTCCCCTGAATGGAAACACCCCTTAAGGTTACTTCATGAAGCTGAGCAACAGATTTGTCCACAGTCTTCAGTGTGGGTGAATGACACCAATCTCAATAATTGTTTTGCTAGCTTTAATACAATTGCCTCAATATAATTGCTTTGGTATAATTGCTTCAATATTACTTCATAAATAGTACACTACACTAGCAGCTGTAAGTATCCATGCTTTGTCACAAGTAATTCTGATTAAGCTATTTTTGTATAATTTTTATCATAATTATCATCATGAAATAATTTAAATAAATCCTTTTGTTTATTTATATAATTATATTTGCTTTGTCATCCTTAATCCTGTAGAAAACAACCCCTTTCTATAAAGTTTCAATTACAGCTGCATAATTCTTTAGACATAAGCCATTGACTAAATCTGGGGTTAGGATTGGATCCAGCCACACCTAGATTCCTCTCTGAGAAGGAGTTAAAAAGCAAGAGGGTCCTTTTTGTGCCTTGTGACTCAATGGGAGGGCTTCTTTAATAAACTTTGTCTGGAGGTCTCCTTCGACCTACAACAATCTCATAGGAGCAGAACAGATAGAGAATCACCTCCCTCGACCTGATGGCTACACTTCTTTTTTTGCAGCCCAAGATACAATTGAGTTTATGGCTCCAAGCAGACATTGCTGGCTCATGTCCAAAATGCCCACTGGAAATACAGATTTGTATTTTCCTTGGGCAGTAGAAAAAATGTATTACAGTTCTCAGTGTAATGGATTTTTCTTAAAAGAGTATTTTGGATGTGACAGGTTTCTGCTGGGTCATTTAGCCAATGCCTCTGCATCAGAGGAGGAAATATTTTATTATTTCTAAGCCAGGTCTCACACAGCGGTATAAATTGGCTTTGAATCTTTCACTGAGGCTGATTGTATACCTGCCCTTGGCAATCTTTTCCAAGATTCATCTGCTATAACTGAAGGATTTCCTTTCCCACCATACTATTCCATTGTCAATGTTGATTTTCCAGGCTGAAGTTTCAGACAAGTATTCTTTGTTTTCAGCTCACTTCTCATATTTTCATTCAAAATGAAAATATGACTTATCTATTATCTGAACGGCATTGATTAATTAAAAAAACCCCCGAACATTAGCTTACTTTTCTTTATAGTTGTAGTTTGGTTTTGTTTTTAGTTTTGGGCTGGGTTCTTTTGATGGCAAATTATTTATTTTCTTATTAAGAAAATACCAATTATAAAACTCCATCTTAGTGAGCACCTACTTCAAATTAATTCAGCTATTTCCAAATAGGTCACTCAGGGGCGAAATTCAGACAACCAATAACAGCTTTGAACTAAAGAACATTGTTCTTTACAAGAGCCAAAACTAAACTCAGCATTATAATGGTGCCTTATGAAAATTAAAAATGTTACATCAAAAATATTACCTAAAATAGATTTCTTCTCAAAACATTATTTTTAGCAGGAAAGTGATTCCCTTCTGATTCCTCTACCGTTACCCGTCAGTTCCCTTTAATAACAGCCTTATCCCTTTATTTTAAGAGAAGAAAACAAAAACAAAAACAAAAGCAAAAAGTTGCCTTAAAGTATTCTAGAATTGAATATCCTTTTTCTATATGAGATGTTATCATCTATAAAGCATATTTGTTTTTTGTGACTTCAAGTAAAGCTTTCTCCTTTGCTAGTACAAAGGCTGTCTTCTGAGTAATTGGCTTGAGACATACTATTTCATCACTGCCTAAATTTTTTACCTATGTTATTTTCTCGTCCATCAATCTCTAAATGTCAAAACTCAAATTGGTTACTGTCTCTACTGCTTTCAGACAAGATAGCTCAATTTAATCCTGTGTCCCTAGGAAGAGAGAGGCTTCTAGAAGAGAAAGACAAATAAACAGGAAAAAAAACCAACAAAAAAACCAAAAAACCAAAAAAAAAAAACAAAAAACCAAAAAAAAAAAAAAAAAAAAAAAAAAACAAAAACCCAAAACTATCAATCCTTCAAGACAGAAACCATAGGATCTTAATATTTAGGATGAAAAGTCAGCAAGATCCTACTTCTTCATCTCTTTCTACTGTACTTTATGATTTTATAATATACCAGCACATTAATGTAAGACAGCTGATGAGCAGACTTCCTTGCAGCAGGCACTCAGATTTTTCCAAATTTTTCTAAATTAAATTTGGGTGAAAGTAAAGGGGGCATTTGCTTAATGTCTCAAAAATAAAAAAAAGTTTTGTGAGAAAAAAAGTATTTGAAACGTGTCAGCTAACTATTATTTGCACCCCATGAATCTAGGCAGATTTTCTGTGATTTTCACTGTTAGCTAGAATAAGTAATTTTCTTACCTATTTTGATGACTCTTTTCATTATAAGGAAACAAGGAAACTGTCTTTCTTTATAGTTTTATCAATATTAACCATTGCAGATATCATCAGATTAGCAAATGTCTAACTTTAAAAATACTAGATTTTTTTTAGAAGTTGTGTGGTGATATATAGAGACTGTTTATTCAGCCTCGTGAAACAGTGAAGGTGTAGATGAAAACAATCTGAGAATAAGTCAGTGTTACAGAAGTTATATATGAATAGTGAATTCACTATCATGTGAAAAGGGAGGATTTTCTCAAACCCTTAGTGTCTTCATTTAAATTTGCAGGTATCTGCCAGGGAAGATTGGAGTCTCCCTTGGAATGTAAGCCCCTCCTCCCCTTTCTAAATTTTTATAAATTTGCAATTAGAAGGCTGTCAGGCAAAGATTTTGGGAATAACTATAGCAGTTCTTTACTAGGGATATAAAAAATACAAATGTTGTACAGAAGAATTAGCAAGCAAACAAAAAAAAACAAGAAGTCCTACAAAACCCTGATAGAGTCAGAAATGAAACCTGATGTGCTGTTGGTCAGGGTGCTGGAAGCTGTCCAGAGTAAGCCTTCCTGGAGTGGCAGATGTGGTTCTCTTGGAGTAGAGATGGTCCTGTAGAAAAAGGGTCCAGCAATGGTGAGATAGGTCTGGTCTTCCTCCAGGAATCCAGTGGGAAACTGGATAACTGATGACACTTGTGGCTCCTTTTATCTGGATGGAAATGGGTTTGGCTCCTCCTCCCTGGGTAGAGCATCTCACAATGTGATTATGTAATGTGTCATGTCATTGGTGAGCTTTAATGGTCCATTAACAAAAGATATCCCCACGGAGGGAATGGGAGGGTGAGCAGGGATAAGAAACAATGCCCCACTGAGCAGAGATAAGAAACAATGCTCCACCCGGTTTTAACAGCTGGCTTGTTATCAGAGAAGGCAGTTACCCCCTCCTTTCTGGAGTTACAACAAATAAAGAAAAAAATCTCCCCAACCGGGTTTCAGTAGATGGAATAGAATACACCTTTTTTTTCTTTTTTGGTTACAAAACCCACGACACTTAGTGTTTGATTAGTCTGTCAGCACTTGAGGACACCCAAGACTCTTGTGCCCAGACAGTCTACAGTGCCCTGTTATAGGGATGCTTAGTTGAGCATTTCACTGGGTTGGAGAGGGTTTAACTGCTTTGTTCAGGGTCATGTACTCAACAGAGAAATGCCTTCCTGAGTCTCTACACCTTTATCCACAGCCAGCAACTGCCAGTGACTGCAAAGGTCTCACATTAGCAGTTTCCAGAATAGTATTATTTATTAATCAAATTGTGACAGGTCAAGGTCAAGGTTTGAGAATTGCTAGTGATAGTATCTGACTGCAAAAATATATTCAAAGCAATCTACTAGCAAGCTCTAATCCCCAATAAAAGCTACCTTGAGATAATTAATTTAGTTCACAGAGTATGTTTTGTACATGATCGGCATTCCTACAAGGGGAGAAGACAGGTTCAGCCCATTGATAGATCCCAGCAGTAATGGTGCAGTCTTGCCCTCTCTTCTCCCCATTCTTAAATCACTTTTATACTATTTCTTTATGTTTAGGTGGAGCTTGTGTGACTTTAGTAATACATCTTCCTCAATGAGTGATGGTTGAAACTTGGGGGTGGGTATCTCAGGAGAGTATCTGAGATAACCTTGGGATGGGATGTACATCAGTCCAAGGAGAGAGATTTCACCAGGGCTGCTAATTCAAAGGCAGGACCTCTCCCTGTATCTCCCTTAGCTTTCAGATGCTGTGCAGCTGGTCCGCTAAAAAGCATCACTGAGTTTCCTTCACTGCAAGGATTTCAACACAGCCTGGCTGCTTCACACTCGTTTAGTCCATCTTAGAGTGTATTGTACTTGGGAGGTCAGGTATTCTGGCCATGGTTCACCCATGGAGTAGCAACCATATTTTTCCCTGACATCTGTATCATTATCCTTTCACCCTCAACCATCCCACAGTCACACAGATCAGGTGTCATATTTGAGATAGGAATCTCCTGTGCCTTCTAATTTCTCTAATGTTTCCTTCAGAAATCATAGAGACTTAGAATCAAAAAGTGACTTTGGTTGAAAGGGATCTTAAAAATCTTCTGTCTCCAATCCCCTGCTGTGGGCAAGGACACCTTTTACTAGTCCATGTTGTTTAAAGCCTCATCCATCCTGGCCTCAAAAACTTTTATGTTCACATGGAAGCAAAGAATTAATTTAGTAGTAAGGACTTCCTAACATGCAGTTTAGGCTTACCCTCTTTAAATTTAAAACCGTTTCCCCTTGTTTTATCATTATATGTCTTGCTAAATAGTCCCTCTCCAGCATTCCCTTCATGTACTGGAAGGCTGCTATAAGGTTTCTCTGAACCCTTATTTTATTCAGGCTGAACAGACCCAACTCTCTGAGTCTGTTTCCATAGCAGAGGTGATGCAGCCCCAGATGAAGCATCATATTTGTGTCTCTCCTATGGAATCACTACAAAAACTCCATATCCTCCTTTAGAGGTGCCAAAACTGAACACAGCCCTTCAGGTGCAGTCTCAAGACAGCAGAGGGGATGAATCAGCTCCCTTGACACGCTGGCCACTTTTCTTTTGATATAGCCCAGGATAGAGTCCACTTTCTGGGCTGCAAATGCACATTTCCAGGTCATGTTGAACTTTTTGCTAACTCCCAAGTCCTTCTTCTCAGTGCTACTTTCAATGCATATTTTCTCCAGCATCTGAAATCAGGTGAACTTGTATGAATCATGGTTCAAACTTTAACATGAAGATTGCTTGATGTTTTTCACAGCATAATACTGTTTTGGACTTCTACATTTTTTTAATGAATTAAATCAAGGTTTTCTTTTTCAGTGTTCAAAGTCCATTTTTTCAGTGATGACTCAATCAGTAAATATAATTATTCCTTATTTCATAAGTGAAATCATTATATATATTTTTTTCTGCTACATATGGAATTATAAGTTTAACCAATATTTGACAAAAAGTAGTGTAATAAGAAGTAAAAGTGCAAGAAAAGTTCTGCCTTCTCAGGGTTGACCATCTATGACTGAAGCATTATGCAAAGCATGTAACAGATGAAGAAATAAACAAGCAAACAAAATCCAAACAAGAAACCTATCAGAATTACTTCTTTTCCTGTGACTCTATGTAAAAAATGAGTCACAGCTTCCTAAATGAGTATTAAAATAAAATTCACAGTGTCCTGTGCAGAACAAATACTATTCAGAACATCTCCATTTGACATTAAAGAAAAAAAAAAAAAAAAAAAAAAACCAAAAAAACCCCAAAAAACAAAAAACATTGTCTACACAGATAATCTTTAATAGATTAAAGAAACCAGAGCAATAAATCTGGTCTCCATAGCTTTATCCAAATTTACTGAAAGACATATCCAAAATATATAATTTTAAATACATAAATTGACCTCCCTTTGAAGAACATTAGCAACATTTATGGTAAAGTTCTTGGAGAATGAAGGCATATATAGAATCTACTTCACATAGTTGCTATTCTATTAAATATTCAAATAGATGACCATTTGAAGGCTTCCTCACTGAAACAAAATTTTGGTTTTGAGTTAGAAAGAAAGGTAGGAGAACAGAAGAGGTTACATCAATTTTAAGTCCCTTTTTTTTCTCAGACTTTTGACTTCCTGAAGGATTTTAGATACCTGTATAAATCCACCCTGTGTACTTGATTTCTCACCTTCCATTAAAAATATAGGCAATACTAATGAACTGATAAACCAGTGAAGCAATACATGAAAGGTGGACACCATCACCTTGGGCTTGTAGATAAGCTCCAAGTGATAAATATCCATCCGCTAAAGGTTTATGGATATGTGTCTGTAAGTAAAGTTTGTCACTACAGAATACATCTGCTAAATACAGAAGTACATTTAGAAGTAGAGTTTCCAAAGGGTTAGACAGCACAGAAATTACTTGGAATTAGGAGGGGTCCGGGTGACAAAATTAAATGAGGAAGGACTGTGATGAATTTGGATTCCTTTAGTTATGTGCCCAAAGATTCTAATGTATATACATATATAGATAGATATATAGATATACATAAATTTGAGGTTATGGCACGTGAACACTAAGCTGTTTTTGGCTTTTGTTGAGGCGTAAGAGCAATGTGAGCATTTTCCTGCATCTTTCCTTTTAGAAAGCCTCTCTTTAGTACCCTCTTCTCTTTTTACTTCTGATAACATAACCTCTGAAGCTGTATCAGAACATACCAGCTTTCTGTTTGCAACAGAGTTAGCTTACTGAAGATGCAAAATATTTCAGCAAGAGGTACTTTATCTGGTATAAGGCTCTGATGGTTCAGGCTACTGACAATGAAGCATGACTATGCAGTATGAATAGCAACTCAAGGAGAAATTTTAATCGAGTAAAAATACTTTAAAAATGTCCTAAATATATTGTTGCCTAAAGAATCTGTACGTTATCTAATTTTCAGTATTACTTCTTTCACCCTAAAAGATTTCATGAACCACAGGTTCACATTATACTTAGAAGCAACTAAAAAAGAAGTAAATAATCTTCTTTTTCTTGGTGTTTTCACCATGATTTTTCTGATTCTTCAAGTTCTAACAAAACATTATTTACATTCAATGGAAATGTGTCTAGTTTTTTTTAATGGGTTTTGGTCACACTATTGTAGTCCTGTTGCCATGGTAGGTGAAAAACTATGAAAATCGCAGAATTAATGCCCAGAGGTGGAAGTGATTTGTTTCTTTTAGTATTTTTTTCCTATTATGTTGCCATAGTGCATATGTTAAGTACTTTTCTAAACCAATGTTATGCATTAAAAACTGAAAGGTTGGGGAAAAAAAGAATATAGGAATCTAAATGAAGAATTTGGTTTGAGGAAGGAAAGATGTTGTTTTAGGCTAACTTTAAGCCAAACACAACCTTGAAATGTGTTTACTAAACCATCAGATTTACACTGTGTGATGAATGAGATGAATGAATGAATTTGACCTTCAGCTTAGGCTTGTCAGGGAACATCAGGATATTGAAAGACTGGGAAGTTTAATGGAGTCTTCACTTCCCCATGGATAACTAACCCTCATCTTATTTCTGGGTGGTAGTAGTTGTTTCAGTATTTTGTGCAGTTGATTAATTGGTTTCAAATTTTTATCTCTACTGTTTCTCTCCAACTCTCCCCTGCTGGAGGCAGAAGACATGAGAAGAAAACTCTGTTGGGATGGGTGAATCACACAAAATATATTACAGAACTGACAGAATTCATATAAGGATCTGGAATCTATCTCCAGCTGGATTATTTTTTAAGGAATGGTAGTACATGGGAGTCAAATAATAGCAAGAAAACATTTCACTGTGCATACACTTTATATGAATACACACAGGAATTAAAGCTCAGGGCTAACAGTATCCTGAAATGAAAAGAATAACAGCCTGTATCTCATCAATATAGATTTCAGATGACTGTTGTGGTAGATACATTTAATTTTAAAATTAATTTTCATCTGAATAACTTATTAGGTTTTGGTTTGGTTTTTTTTATATAGTTCTTCACAATTAGTATCTATGGACATACCTATGAACTTACATAATATTTTTGAGTACTTTTTATTATTTTAGGCTCTGTGAACCTAATAAATATTAAAACAGTTGCCTTGCAGAGCATGAAAATGTTATAATCGCATATATGAAAAAATTCATTAACAGTTGCTATAGTAATTAAAGTCACTATCCAGGGAAAAAACCACACACATTGGATTGAGATGAAACCTTTCTTCCAAAAGTGATTTACATCACTCTGTTGTGTGTTGTGTATTTCTGCAGTTATAAAACAAATGGCAGCTTCACGCTACCATATCTTCCTGATGAAAAAGCGTTCTTTTGATAAATTCACTTTATGTGCAATAATTGACACACTTTAAAAACTAGCAAAAATGTTGCACTTAGTAAGGAAGAGCTTCATTTCACTGATCACTAGCTCATCTTGCAAAGATGCAGTTGTAAATTAAAATTTAAAGCTCGGTTGAACCCTGTATAGCAAAACTTCAAGACAAAAATCATTCCTTTTTTCTTAGGCTGCATAACTCTTTCTGTCTCTTTCCTCGCTGTGCCCAAGTTTCAGTCTTTCTTTCTCCTCACTTCCAGTGAAATACTTCCCTTCTCACAGATGCCAGATACCAGTGCTTTCAGAGAATTCCCAATTTATGCATATTAAACTACGGAGAATTTATTTTTTTTTGTTTGCATTTAGACCAAAGTAAAGATTTTTGTACCTAAATTTTGCCAAATTCTTCCCAGTTACAACTGTTGGTCCAGCAAAAGATACTTTCTTTGTCTAAAGACTTGAATGTCTTCTAATGTTAGAACTAAATGATTTGATGGAGTATCAGATAAATTTCCGTTAGGTCCAGTAGGGTTCTAAAGTGTAATTACTGGTAAGAAGGTATGTCTCCATATCCATATGTAAAAATATCTAAACAAGGCATTATCTAAAGAAATCTGAAAAGCATGCTCAAGTATGGCAATTACAGTGAACATTTATGGCAAATGTCTTATAGAGCTATTAAAAATAAACAAAGATTTTCTGATTCTTGTAATTTTCAAAGAAGTTAATTTTCTATCTGTAAAGATAAATTCTCCCTCTGAACATTCTGGATACTTTGATGAAAAGCACAATAGAAATTTTTCAATTACAAATTTTTGAATGGGTCAACATACATCCAACATTTAAAGATTAACTTGAAAATTAATTATTGCAAATAAACATTTGATTTAAGCTACTGATAGAATCTATTTATTATATCAGAAGGTTAAACACAGATTTCCACAGTACCAGTCAGCATTAACTATGAATTTTTCAAGCCTAATAAAACCTTCTTTTTTGATCAAGATGATAGATGAAAATTTACTAAATTTTCAATTTTATTAGTCATTAGTTAATATTTGCAAAGCACTTAGAAAAAGTCAAGGTTCAGACATGTACATATACAGTTAGGAACTTGAAATTTCACTTGTTCTCATCACTCGCGCTTCTCACCGAACAATTCAAAAATTCCTCACAAACCTTCCCCCTCATCTACTTTCTTACTTGTTCCTCAGTTACAAATCTGACATGCAATACTATACCTATCTTTCTGTATTGAAGGCAAGGATCATTTAAGAAAGAAAACTGTTGTTAAATAACATAGGATAGACACCTGTATGTGAACAAGTGCTCTGAAAGCTTTATAAGCAAGCTTATGGAAAACCAAAAGCTTTTTTTTTTTTTTTTTTTCCCTTTTTTATGGTTATTATTGCCAGTATTGTCAAGAATAATTGCTAGGTAGAAGCCTTTACTTATATGAAGAAGGGCAATTATTGGAGAATGGCAAGAAGTGTGCTTTTCTTCAGCAGAGGTTTGTGTACATACTCACCTGAAAAAAAAGACCAGAGCTGGCAAAAATTTCCAAACCCATACAGGAATCCCATATAATCTCCAAACATTTCCATCTACTTTTACACTGATTTCATTCACGTTGGAAATAATGTCCAGTACAGGGATCTTACTGAAAAGTCCTAAACTCTGTTTATTACAAAAGCTGACTACTAATTTCAGGCACAGATGTTATACAGCAGGATATCAGTATCCATCATCAAACCATATGCAGGTCAAACAGAAAATGTATGGTTTCAGCCACTGTTCTCCTGCTTTTTCGATCTGTTTATTAGTCTGTATACTGAATTTTTAAAAATTATTTCTGAAGTGCTTAAGGCTTCTTAAGCATTGAAAAATGAACCCATAAAGATGCTTCTGGATTCATTCAGTCCATTCAGAAACCAAGGCATTGGTAAATTAGGCAGTACTGAAAAAATGTATGAGCTGCTTAGTATTCTCTATCTAAGAATCTAAGCAATGGCATTTTACAAATTATAGAGAACCATTTATGAATTATAGGGGAAGAATTTCTGAGGGTTTAGGTTTTTTTTTTTTTTTTTTTTTTTTTTTTTTTTTTTTTTTTTTTTTTTTTAACAGGAAGACAAATTATCCAAGTCAAACTAAAATGTAAAATACACTTACTGAAATGGAAGAAGTAGAAGAACTTCTGAGGCTCCAGATGCTATTTGAATTTTAAAGTTTTTTTGGAAACTGAAAAGGTAGATCAACCCAAAACCTTAAACATGTATTCTATTAGTAATAATTGTCTACCCTTACTTTAAGTAAGTCAGTTAATAGGGTTTTTACTGATCAACCCCATGAACTCATTAATTTGCCTCAGTAATTAAAACGAACTATACCTTTTGTGTAGTTTTCTTAAAAGTTACGTCAAAGGAGTAGTTTAGATTGAAGTCTACACACCTCCTGCTGTTACATAAGATTATTCTGGAGCATTGAAGCTAAAAAAACTTCCAATCATTCAAGTACAATAAATGAAGAGACATTTTTGCATCACTTTATTTATTCTGGCTGCTGGCCAAATTAACTTGTAATTCTAAAAAACCCCACAGTTGCCAATGCAAAATAATTCGAAGTGGCAACATATCATTCTGAATTGCAATCACAGCACAAGGTGCTACAGTTTGTAAACTCAAGCTTATCTACCATTTGTTTTTACAAATGCAATTTTTTTAAAATGAAGAGAAATTTGATTGTAGAAAATCAAGCTACATTCCCAGCATTTAGTTTAGAAGAGATGAAATAAAAATTATTTCCAGTTTACATTTGTTTGCATATTTTCAAAACTCTTTTGGAATTTCTGCTTTATTCTGTAAGAGAAAGAGACACAAGGGAAAGGTTTGCAGCTACTCCTCGATTATGGTGGCTCTTAGAGACTGAATATCTGCATATTAATATAATACAAAAAAAACAGTAAAGACAGTAAAAAAAACCCTCTGTAAGTACAACTGGTATTTTTACTGAAACAATAACGTGCAAAGAGCATTAAATCATAGCACGGTGCATTCTTTTATTGCAACTGTGAGTTAATAGAACTGTAACTCTGTTTTTTATTTATTACTCATAAAGATATAATATGGTTTGCAATTTTTTAGCATCCTGATGACCAGGTAGGTAATATGTGTATATGTTGAATCTTATATTTTTGTCAATTATATTATCCCCATTGAATTATATATCAATCATGAAAAAGCTAGTGATGGTCAGGCAATGCAAATAGGCTGCCCAGGGAAATGGTTGAACCACCCTTCCTGGAAGTGCTCAGGAGGCACGAGGATGTGGCACTTGGGAATATAGTTTAGTGGTGATCATGGTAGTGCTGGGTTAATGGTTGGGCTCAATGATCTTAGAGGTCTTTTCCAGCCTTAATAATTCTAGGATTCTTTCGCATTAAAATAGGGGAACAGTCAAAACTGATGAAAAAAATATTTAGAAATACTCTTTACTGCAAACACAAACCCAGAACATTTTCTGTTTTGGGGAGAGAAAGGTGACCAGGTGCCTGGGCTTGCTGAGCTGTACTAGATGACCTTACTTCAGCTAGGACCTGAAGGAAGAGATTCCTAAAGTTGTTATCAGGCAGCTTTCTCCTCCCCTTGTGATAAAATCTTCTCTGTGGAGCAGAGAAGACCCCAAGGCTCACTTTTTTTTAGAGAAGTAAAAATGAAGAATGCTTCTTTAGTCCAGGAGGGTTCTCAAGAGTATATACTTAAGTTACTGATAAGTGGGCTTGCATGGGTTATGCTCCCTTCCCCCAGCAGCGATTTACGTCACTAACTAAACAAATTAAAGAAGCAACCCTAGCAACAACTATCAGAATCCTATTTCACCACTCTTTTGTAAGAATTTCACATAGTGAGCTACAGGCCCATGTTCCCATTGCCTCCCTGTAATTGCCACAAAATTCTTTTTTTGTAGAAGAATGGAATTCACTGGCAGTGGAGAATGGAGAGCGGCTGAAGACTGGAATAGCTGATGATTTTTTTTTAGCAAGTCAAGTGTTTGAGTGCCCTGAGCTGAAGAAGGCCAGTAGGTGGTAGAGAAGGTCATGTTTTGGACTGTTGTGTGTTTCCTGGACCTTCCCAAAAATGTGTAGCTCCCTTTACACCATCAGTAATGTCATAATCAGGCAATGAATTTTGAAGGCTCTCTGCAGCTTTTATGCTATGCATTCCTTGAAACTTTGCCCAGAAAGAGCCAGAATTGTTTAATGTAATTGTTCATTCTTAGTTACAGCAGCAAAAGTCCAGCATAAATTAAAAAAAAAAATCTCCAGATTATTCTACATATATCTTAATGTCAGATTTAATTGAAGCAAACAAATACATGCCAAAATGTATCTATGTGCTAATGCAGGGTAAGGAAGTGATAGATAGTCTTTCAAATGATCCGTAATTTTAAATATGCTTTTTATTTTTTCTCATTAACTATATAATCCACTAAACATAAATATTTTGAAAATGCATATAATTTATTTGATTGACAGTAATGGCTTCTTTGGAATCAACCTGTTCAAGTGAATCAATATATGCATAATTTGGAATTTATTTAAGTAACTGGTGAAATTAGATAGCTGCATAGCTGCGTATATATATACCAGTATGCGTGTATATATATATAGATAGATAGATACAGATATGCATACACAGAAAGGAGACTATTAAAACAGTAGCAATCATCCTACTAAGCATGTATGCTTATTTCTATATCATGTTTGTTATCATGTTTGTAAGGTTCTGTGCCCAAAACACTTCTGAAAACTTATTCTTTTTTTTTTTTCCTGTTTGCATTAGCAGTTCAGAGTTCAGCAATCAAAAACTAAGAGAACAAGAAAGCTGTAAGTCAAAAAACCCAAGAATCCAAATTTCCAGAAAAGTGCTTGGAACATATGTTAATTAATCTGTCTTTGATCGGTTCCCAGAACAGTCAGCATATGTAGAGTTTGATCCAGATTAAATAACAATCAAACAGTACACAGAAAATATACACATGCCATCTCACTCTAATCTCGTGTGTAATTTTATAGAAGGGCTGTGTCCTGACCGGATTTGGAAGAAGAGAAGGCCATATGGATCTGTTCAGTAAGAATATGTTGTGTTTGTAAATAATATGACAAAAAAGAAGGAATTGACAGTAATTCACCTTCATGTAAAAACTGATAAAATGCTGCTTATTTATTTGTCTGATATTTCACATGGTAAATTCTGTCTTACTTTATTTTTCTTATTAAAAACCCCCAACAACTGGATCTAGGAGAAAGATCATTCTGATATATTACATTTGAAATGACAAGTCACGCATTTTAAGCGCTTGTAACTGTTAATTGGAAAGAATACAAACACAAGTGCCATGAGATCAGTCTATCCATTTGTAAGTGATCAGCAAACCCCAGCAATTCAGGAAGACTCAGAGAAAATGGCAAGCATGATGTGCTCATGAAGCTCCATAAATAATGTAGGAATGGGATCACAGCTTTTGTAAAGGAAGCTGAATTTCTCTCAACAAGAGGACCAGAAGGTGGACTTAGTTATAAATATACATATGCATCAGTTAAAGGAGTTCAACCAATTTTGTAAACGATCTTCCAAAATTATTCAATTGAATGCATTATATTCCTAATCCAGACAGATCAAAATGGAGGAAGCTTGTAAGTGTCTCAGCCCAGCAGAGAGTACAAAAAAACAAGCCAACAACAGAGAGAACTTCGAAGAGAACAAAGAGCCTGAACTGGTTTTAACCCACCCAGTCTGTTACAACACCAGAGGATGCCCAGTTGAGACAGTGAACATGGCAACAGGAATCCTGTTTGTACTGTGATCCAAGTGTACACTGCAATTGCTGTAGTGTGCTTGTGTTTGCAATTCACTATATTGCTGTATCACTTTTATAAATCAAAATTCCATGTAATGTCAATTATCTTCATAGAAATAAATTTCGTGGTGAAACATTAAATTTTCCTCACATGAAAAAACTCAAAGAATCAGAGAGTATTGAGCTACGACACACAGAGGCTGTATTTGTGAAGTAAACTTAGTATTATGAAATTACTACATTTTAAAAGTTATCATTGTATTAAAGCCAGCATTGGTTATGTTGAAGGAAATGTGGCACATACAGCTAAAAGTATGATAATATGAAGTTCAGAAAAATAAGATATGATGAAAGGGTAATTTTTTTTTTCATTTCAATGATGGCAAGTTCTGATATCTGCATCACTTTTCCTTAAATTTCCTTTTAATTTGGAAATTTCCTATTTCTTAAAAGTTGAAAAGAATTTATGTGTTCAAAATAAATGAAACCCTTTTCTTCAGAATAATTCATTCTGCTCTTAAAGCATTTGTCTCTCTCTTCACTGAGAATGATGCTATTATTTTAGCTAGTACTTTGGTATTTGTTTTTGTAACCAAAAATTATTTTAAAAATCTGTTCTATCTTTATCTTTGGTTACTATATAATATATTTTTATTTGGCTTTATGTCTATTTAAATGGAACTTAGTGAAATCGTGGGGCTGCTTGATATCATCTGATGTAGCATAAGACATGATAATCCTTTACTTGTTTTGCAGACAGGAAAGATGGAAAGGAGAAGCTGTGGAGAGCTCCTTGAATCCTTCTTTACATTCCCATTTTTTGTGTAGTAAGCACAGCTGGCATAAAAATACTGAAAAAACATGTATTAAGTAAGGACTAATACTTGAAGAACTTTGGAATAGTTCTGTGATTTTCAAGTCAAAGCATGCACGTAATTCTGCAAATTAATATCTGTAGAATTAAAGTGCTGTATATATTAGAGTTTATATGAATAATTTGAAAACCATTTTTGTTTTGTATCTATCCATAATATGGGGGTTTTTTTGCACAAATATGACCATTTAGAAGGAAAAGAGATATGGAATTTTCCAAAGGTTGATTCATAGTAAAAGCATAGCCGAGGTACTCAGGTTGCACTGTCAAACTGGTCATAATTTCTGGTTATCCACACCCCATACCCAATAACAAACACATTTAGCACTGCATTTTTTTTTTTTTTTGTGTGTGGGTCTAGCAAATCATGATATGGTGTTCAGAGGATGCATGAACTTCTAATCCATATCTTTCAAGGAGTGCAAGTTCTAAGGCAGAAAGTGCTGCTTGTAGATGAAATATCATTTTCCAAAAATCCCTAAAGGGTGGTTGATGGTAGTCTCTTTTGTGAAGTCAAATTGTCTACAAAATCATTCCAAACATTTAATTCTCATACGTCCTCTTATTTGTGAGAGAAGGAGTATAATATGGTGTAGAATCTGGATATACTTTTCAAATCTCTTCTACTTCTTGTCCAGAAATTTTAGCAATTTAGTATGTGCACAAGCACACAGAGTAATTTTCTATTCACTTTGGTCCTGTTTAAGATCCCATTCATTTTAAAAATAGTGGTATTGCTAGTTTTTTATGCCTTTATTTTTTTGTGATAATTTTTCCTATTTAATTATATATTATTATCTTATTCCTCTTGGTGACATCTGTTAATTTCATTTGGTTGTGTAATGTGATTACCATTACCCAATTTCTTAATGATTACATTGTGAATAATTAATACTTTTTTATTCAGTTTCATTGCCAGGAAAACATTTATCTAAATTACACAGAAAACCTTTTCATGTAATCAGCCTAACTCATAACTATTTCCTCTTTTGAAATTAATCTTAACTTTTAATTATAAAAGTTACTTTTGCAAGATTCCATTGCTCCGGAAGTTCTTTTATTAAGTCCTGTTGTGCCCAGAACTGTCAAATAAGAACACACAGTCTCTGCTTTAAGTAGTTTTTATGCATGAGATAAAAAAAAAGTTACTCAAATGGCACAATTTGCAGGCTCAAGCCTTTTTTTTGTGGAACTGCATTTAAGAGTGACTGCCCTTCTCAGTCTATTTTTCACTTCATTATTTTTGCAACCTATTGAATAATCTTTTTAGCCATGAACATATTTATTCTACAGCTGCTGATCAAGTCGTGAAGAATTCCTTTCTTAAAACCAAGATTTTAAGTAGTTGTTAATGCTGTTATATCATTCCTTCACCTCTAGCATTTATAAGTTTACCTTTAGGTGAGAGGAACAGTGCTCAACAGTCACAGTCGTTTTCTGAGAAGCAAATCCATATAAAAGATTGAGGTTGATATCAAGAGGGCAGGCAGCAGTGATAAATCCATATTTCTGAGAATCATTAGTCTGATTCAACTGCTTGGAGAGCTTTGATAGGAGTGCCTCAGTGGTCAGAATGGTCGAAATACACATACTGCTTATATTCATTTGTTGGAATAGGGAGTACAGTTTAATCAGCTAAAATGCAAGATCTTATTTTGTTTCTGATCTGTGAAAGGCCTGGAAATTTACAAAATTGCAGTGGCAGTTTGGCATGTTACTACTGCAATGAGATAAATTGTCCATTAGGCAGACAGAAAAAAAATCACAGCCTGATGCATTTTATAATTAGAAAGTGGCACTGAAGAAACAATGCAAATTAGTAAACCTATAGTCACAGAATCTATTTCTAGAGCAGGTGTTTTATTTTCTATTTAGAATCTATCTCAGCATAACTGATACAGTATCTGAAATAAGTCAATCATTAATGGAGATTCTGTAAGTATGGTCTCTTCCTTTTTTCAGCAAATCTACCCCAAAAAATCCCCACATTCCTGTCCTGGAGCAGTCTTTACAATCAGTTGCATAATTTTTATTAATGTGATACCTGCACACTGTTTCCATTGTCCCAATTACAGCAAAAGTATTTTCTTCTACAGTTAATCCAGTTTCTGATTAAGGAAAGAAAAAAAAAATCCAAATTAAGATACATTATTATTTCAGGGAGCACTGTTAAAAGACTGAGAAAAATTAAACATAATGGAACAAACTAAGAAAAGAAAAAGTGCTTTTGAGGTCTGGGATTACAAATGTTATGTATTCAATGAGTGGCATTTTTCAGTAGCAGTGATGGTGGTGCAAGAAACCTAATTGGGATAAGGACGGGAATAAATGCATTGCCTGCAATTTTTCTAGTACTGAACTGTGACCATAGAACAATTGAACAAGGCTCTGCCCGTAGTTAACAGGGAAAGAGAATGACATAGAGTATAAGGAAGAAAAATAAAAGATGCAAGGATCCAGAACCATGGAGTGTTAGAGCTGTGATTATTCACCAACAGTCCAGATTATAACATCAGACAACTTCCCCTTTTCTAAAATTATTTAGTATAACAGATATGGAATAAAATTAGGATAGGAATGAGGTTTTTTTTCTTACACAGATACAAAAGGAAATAATTAGCAGACTAAAGCTTCGCTTTCAGAGTAACAGGGACTAGAATCTATTCCTGGAGTCTTTAAGTGCTTCACTAAAATATTTGAGTAGAGAACATTGAAGTAGAAACATACATGGGTTGATGCAAAATCCTTATTTGGTAAGTGATAAACCTAGATGATCCCCAACTGGAGAGCAAATTTATTTTGGAAAAAAAAAAAAAAAAAAAAAAGGCAACCAATTATTTTCTCAACTAACACAATATGACTTCTGGAATCAGCTTTCCTTTGATTCCTCCTGTGTGGCACAATAAAGTGTTAATTCTCCAAACATGTGGTAGAATGCTGAATGATAAACTCCCACAAAACGCCCTAGGCCACAAAGAAAAGTTGCAGATAAATTGTTTATCTCAGTTGTGTTTCCAAGCCTTTAAACGTTCGCCATTTCTAATTTACCATGAGAGTTGTGGGAAAATAATCCTTGCTGCTGGCAAAACTCATGAAAGTCATGTTTTGCTAGAGAAAATAAGGCCTTTTTGGGGAAGCAGACAGTGGGAGGGGGGCAACTGGAAAAAAATGAACACAAAGTGCCTAAAATTATCACTAACACAAAATGTCTAAAAGATATAAGGTTTTTGATGTGAAGGTACACATTTACTATTCTGCATGGAACACATGTGTTATATTTTGTTATTCTCTTAATATTTTTGAGTGTGTACATGATGCTGTGATACTTGGATTTGCATCTTTTCTTTAAATATAAAATTATAAAAATTGTAACTGCACATCACTAATAAGTGACAATTTTTTTTTTCTTTCTTCTCTGAAACAAGACTATGGTGTAATATATCTCATCCCAATTCAGTGCAGTTGACCATCATCTTTGAGTTTTGAGGTCAGCTTTCATGTTTTTCACATGCTGTTTAAAAAAAAAAAAAAAAAAAAAAAGATGCAGAAATGGTCACTTTGCTGACTTCTCATTTTCTTCTTTATAAATCCTAGTCACAGAGTGGTATTCTCCCTATATTTATAAAAGCTTGAGATGAAAAACTGAAATGTTCGTACTTGGAAACTCTAAATATAACATATTGTGTTCAAAACTCAACTCTGCCAGAACAGTATTCAGGCTTCAAAAGAGAAAACATTCATATCAGAGAATTTTGGTATCTGAGCTGTTAAGACACTTTAAGAGTGTCTGCCTCCTCTAGTAGCCTCAGCCCAAGACTCCCTTCTCGCTGGTTGCTGGAGCCAAACTTGCTGCCTGGAGTCCCTGTCCAGGCTGAGAGATGCAGTTGATTCCTTTCCTTTTGCAGGGAGACAGAAAGTGAAATTACGCAGGCAAAAATATTCAAGAAAAATGGATTTATATAATAAAAAGATGATATGTACTGGGATCTGTTCTCTGCCTTCCCACACTTGTTCCTCCTGATGTCACATGATGCTCCCTTTTGCCCATCTTTGACACCCTAAACATCCCATAGTAAGTTTTATATATTCCACAAACCCCACTCAAGTAACCTGTAATACTCTTGCTATTTTTTTCCCCCTGTGGCAGTTACAATGTTCAAGGTAAGCATCTTAAAGGCTGTAGCTGAGTAGTTGCTTTGTGTCCTACCCACCATCCGAACTCTGATCTTCATTATTGTCGTTGTTACTTTTAGGTTTGTGTGCACATATGTTTAATTATAAATTCCTTTCTTACTTGTTTCTCTTATACTGAATAGCCCTTAATCAAGTAGCTTAAACAAGAACACACCTTCACTTTCCACATTCTCTTACACAGAATTTAAGCTTTTTTGGGTTTCTAGGGCCAAAAATTAATGAAGGTCAAATTCTTGATGAAATATCTGTTCAAGTTTTCCATTTCAACAAGTATGCCACTCAGTTAACAATTTCTATAATTAAAGGAGTTTCCCTTTCTTTGCATATTTCTTTTGACTACTGAAAGACTTTTTCAATAAGGATTAAAAAAAATCAAAGCTTTTGATCCATGGGATTTTTTTTTTCTTTTACTTTCTAAATTCAAATACATCAGTGAATTAAAGTTAGTAGTTACAAAGCCCTTGATGATGTTAACATTTGTTCATATGCAACTTTCAATCTACTCCCAGGTAAAATTAGAATGATGTGAGCTCCAGGGACATTTTTAAACCCTGACAAGTTGAATACAGAACTTGGCTATGAAAAACCTGTATAGCATGTTTGATCAATTATTTGATCTTAATTTATTAATTTACAAAACAATGCTTACAGCTGCTCACATACTCAGACATGGCAAAATCTTCTTTCCTCTCTTTTTTTTTTTTTAATAAATTTACTTGAACGATTGACAACGCTATTTTGTTCCTTCCAAGATCACGCACTGCTTTGCTTGACTGCTACTCTATGTTCTTCCCTCTGATTACCTAATTTTAATGATACTCTTCTATGCTTTTGTTGGAATGTTTAATGGTCTAATGTTAGTCTATGGTTATGCTATTAAGACAGAGCAATCCTCGTTACCAGTTAGCTTGAGAAGCTGCTGAAGAATCTGTTATTAGTGCTGAGAAAGGCTGTGACACAATGTTTTCAAAAATGTTACAAATTCTAGTGTAATTCAAGATATTTACATTAGCCTCCTCTTTCTTGAATAAATATATTAAAAAAAAAAACCAACCTGTCAGGTTAGCTGAAGAATTTATGGAATTTTAATCCCTGGATCCTGTCTCATACATGTATCATAAATATCCTTTCTCATAATTTAAAATTAAATAATTTTGGAGGGCAAAATATAACACTCAAAGTGGTAAAATATTTTCAGTGGATATATGGAATGTATTAATGAACTGTGAATTTAGTTACTTAAAAAGCCAAAAATGCTCAAAGAAGTCAGCTGACTGATTCATTTTTTCAACCATTAGTTCTTGATGACACAAAAATAATTTCTATTTTAATTTTTTGAATAATTGAAATATTAACATTATGAGCCACTATTTTTTAATTTGTTATTTCAATCCTGTTTTGGATAGAAAGTTTTTAGAATATAAAAAACTGCCTTTAATGCACAAATTTTCTATTAATCTCTGTCAAGTGAGTGTGTAAACAACACCGTGGCAAAGTTAGGTGTTCGCTCTTCAGGCAGTTGAATAAGAGATAAGAATGATGGTCAGTGGGAATAGCATAAGCACGGAAAAGTGAGAGAAACAGTGAGACACATGGCAGCTGTTGGAGCAGCAGTATGTACGAGATGAGGTGTGGCTGTGGATTGCTCAACTGCCACAGGCATTTTGTTCAGGGTATCAATGTACTCTCTAACTCCAACAACAGGAGACTCCTTGTCTTGCTGTTTCCCCTACTCCTCTTGTTCTCTACTTGTCCCAGGAGACACTCTCCAGCATTCAGAGGACTATGAATTTGCCAGCAGCCAGAAGTGGACAGAAGACAGAGAAGAGGGATAGAGGCTAGAACGTGAGCATGACTTTCTTTCACATACCTCTCTTCCCACTATCAGTTTTTTATTATTTTGACAGTGCTGGGAGTATGTACTGGGCTCTAGTGGGAAGCTGAAGAAGGAGAAGCAGAGGGCAGACAGTCACACAGGCAGTATGATCATCAAGCAGCTGGGAGATTTGCTCAGTCCTTAAAGCCTTTGGATTTTTGGAAAAGATGGTGCTTGGGGGAACTACTGAATTGTATCATCCTAAGAATGAGGACAATAGTTTTGCAGAGAAACCTTCAGCCAACCTGCAGAACAGCATGTTTGCATAAATATTGCTTAAGTTTCATCTTTATGCCCAGCCAATCCTTACTGTGGGCAAGGCCTCTAGCAAGTTAAAATGGCAAAGTAAAACAGTGCAATGAACCAGCAGCAATCACAGCAAAATCGTGACAAAGACTTATCATGTTTGGATTCCAGTCTAATTAATCGCATAAAAGCTGTCCTCTTACCCCAGGCAAGAAAAAGCCTGTGCTCCTTATCTGCATATGCATTATGTAAATTAAAGTGGTATTTGTTACCTGTACTAAGCTTTGGATCTACTAAAACCTACCACATCTCTGCCAGTGTGGTAAGGATGGGATGCTTTGATGTGTGGCAAGTTAGAACTGATACAAATTTTATGGTAACCTTTGTTTCACAGGTATAAAAGATGTTGGAAGAAAGATCACCACCTCACACTCCACCAGCTTTTGTTAATGAAACAAAAGTATCTGATGTGATTTTGCTGTGGATAAGGGACCATTGTGGTTCCTTCTTGACTTCAGAGCCAAAAATACACTCATTATAACAAATCCCTCTCTTTCTCTCCACCATGACCATTTTTTGTTATTACACTTCTTGAGTCCAGTTCTGGGTTCTCCAGTACAAGGGAAACAATTACATACTACAGAGAATCCTGGAATGGACCACTAAGGTGACTAAGGGTCTGGAGCACAGCCATGAGGAAAGGCTCAGAAAGCTGGGACTGTTAAACCTAAAGAGGAGGCCCAGGAGGGAACTTATCAATCCATATAAATACCTAAATGGAGGGTGAAAAACCAGTAGAGTCAGACACTTTTCAAAGGTGCCCAGTGGGAGGACCAGAGGCAAAGGGCAGAAACTGGAACACAGGAAGTTCCCTCTGAATATCGGGAAAGAGATTTTTACTGAAAACTCTCCTGAAAAATCAGAGATCATCAGAACAATTTCTCACCTTTGTTGAAAACAGTGGAGAAACTCCAGCTGCCGTAATCAGGTTACAAGTTTCACTCTATCACGTTTAAAGGTATTTCAGTTTCAGTATTAGTAAAGAGGAACCTTTGAATCAAATAATAAAACTCTTCTCCCCTCCCTTTCTCTCCTCTCCCTTCCCCCTCCTCTCCTCCTCTCTCCTCTTCTCTCCTCCTCTCTTCTCCTCTTTCTCTCTCCTCCTCCTCCTCCTCCTCCTCCTCCCTCCTCCCTTCTCCCTTCTCCCTCCTCCTCTCTCCTCCTCTCTCCTCCTCCTCTTTACCTTGCCCCAAAACAAAGACAATATTGTGTATGTGTGAAAATATTTTTTTACTGGTAGGGTGACCAAGATATGAAATGGGCTGTCCAGAGAAGTTGTGGAGTCTCTTCCTTGAGGCATTCAAAAGGTGGTTGAACAGTGTCCTGAGCAACCAGGTGTAACTGGACTTGATTAATCAAATTAAGCAAATGAAAAATTTTGATCAGTAAAATAAATATAAATTTTCATTGAATATATTGAATATCTGAAAAAGCACAGTATAACCATATATAACATTTCCAAAGTGTTGTTTCTTTTTCAAATCAGTCTGATATATTTTCTTGTGTGAGACCTATGGGATGCATAACAACAATACAAGTTTATATTCTCTCCTATGCTTCTGTAGGCTGAAATTTTTTTGTTCTTTTTAAAATTATAAACATTAAAGATTTCTGGTTTTGTAGAAATTAAATAAGGGGGGGCTAGGTTATGAAAAATAAATTCAAAGTGTTCACCTATCTTTCATAGATGCTAAAAGTGAGACCTCCTTTTGAAAAGCCAATAAATTTTTTATAGTTTACTTCATATCCAGCTTCATTTCAATAATTGAGCTGTTTATTCTCTCTGGAGAGGCTGTAATAGACCATTAAAACATGTTTTTCTCTATTATCAAGTTTGTGCTTGTAATGAGAGGAAGTTTTGGTTGGTGTTAAAAAGTTTGCTTACTTAAAAGGCTATTCATAGAATATGCTCCTCATCCCTGGATGTGAAATACAGTTTCCAAGAATCCTGTTTGCAGTAGAATTTTTAAAAACTGATGCCTGATCTAGTTTGTGAAGCAGTAGAGTTGCATTTATTCAGGTGTTCCTTCCCCTTAGGACATGGCAATATAGAAACTCAGTTCCAGTACTTACCTCTATTAAAGAGTGAATCCATAATCTGGGGTTACTCCCAATGGAAGATTTAGTTGACTAATCCATTATGGTAAAAGCCAAAATCAGAAGAAAACAACAAAGAAAACATACATTCTTTTCTCCTTAACCTCCAGGTATTACTTGTTGTTTTCCTGTGGTCAGTTTTGGGCAGAGGCATGTAGCGGCAATTAAGAGTAATTTCAATTTCATTTAGAAGTGAGTTTTGGAGCAGATCTCTATGTTTTCCTCAGCACAGAGTTTGAAAGGAACTTATTGAGAAGATCAAGAACTTGTTGAGAAATCCAAGTATTTGCCTGGCACCCAGACAGCTGGTGGATGTACAGTTCAAAGTGAAGTTGTTTTGAAAGACTTAATGTGTATATAGCATCCTCAGTACCAGCCGTTTCACTCTGCAAGCCCAGTCCTATCTATTTGCATTACATGCTACTATGGACATATTCAGTGAATCCAGTTCAGTTTGGGCACACAGTAACTGTACATGTGCGACACAGATGGCTAATGAATATGAACAAATTACTCCACATTTTTAAACATGTCAGACTTATTATGGATACCTACAGCATGTTCAGTAAGGCTGATCTGTCCATGCCTAATGGGTATTTCTATGGGTATTGAACAACTGTCCAAACAGACACAGCCTTTACTTCAGCTGGGATGGGTGAACTTCTGGGTAAGTAGTCAAAGCTTTTAGCTTTTAGCAAGAGACTTTCTTATCAGAGAAATAGAAATGCATAAATAAAACTCTGTGAAACTGTTTTAGAGGCTTAGTCCCAGCTGGAAACTAAGCACCATGCAGTCGATTGCTGGCTTTCCCCCACAGTGGCATAGGGAAGAGAAACAGAAGAGCAAAAGAGAAAAACTCCTGGATTGAGATAAAGACAATGTAATAGGTAAATCAAGAGCAAAAGCTATGGAGACAGCCAAAAAAATCAAGGAATTAATTCACTACTTCCCACTGGCAGACAGGTGTTCAGCCATGTCCAGGAATCCAGGGCTCCATCACATTTAATAATGACTAGGGAAGAAAAATGCCATTGCTCTAAACACCCCCTCTTCCTTCTTCCCCCAGCTTTATATGCAGATGGTGATGTCATATGGTATGGGATATCCTTTTGGTCAGTTGAGTTCAGTTGTCCTGGCTATATCCCCTCTCAAATTCTATTGCACTCCCAGCCTCCTGGGGGGTGGGATGGTATGAGAGGCAGAAAAAGCTTTGATTCTGTAACCACTGCTCAGCACCAACCAGAACATCCTTATGCGATCAACACTGTTTTCAACACAAATCCAAACCACAGACCCAGAGCAGCTACTATGAAGAAAACTTACTCTATCCCAGGCCAAATCTAGCACAACCATTCCTGGAAATCTATGACTTAGTCTTGAGTAGAAGCCACAAAATAACATGTCTATTTCCTTCAGGTATTTAGTCTTTCCTACACATGAGAATGGAAAATAAATCTTGTAATAATGTTAATGGTATCACCTTCCTAGCAGCCTCTGCATACTCTAAATAATCATCATTAAATCTAACAGTAATGTAATATTTAACTGGGGCTCTTATCAGCAGTGATGTATCAATACACAAAAAACCCAAGTGTAGTCAGAAACAGTTTTTACACTGAGCCTTATTTCTGAAAACTTTCATGGGTAATTACACCAACTCATTCACTGCCCCTTGTCAACAAATTTTGGGCTTATGTCTACTGAATGTGAATTTTTACATAAAAAAAAAACACCATAATGGCACTTTCCAACCTTTTAGCTAATATATACTTTAATAGATTAAGCAGCTAAAACAAAAAAAATTTGGAAAAATGTAAAAAAAAAAATCTTTGCTTTCTTCTGTTACTGTAGTCAAAGTCAATAATTGATTCAGGTGAAAGTATAAAGCATTCCAATTATTCTGAAACTCATAGGCATAAGGAATCACATAAAAATAGTTCATTGAGATTAAAGAGAAGTTCTTAGCTCATTAAAGATGTAATTTAATTTTACTGAGACACATTTTCCTTATTTATCACAAAGATAGTTTTTCTTCCTCAGACTGTATTTTCTCTTTGTGGATTTTTAACTGCGACATGTCAGCTTTAACAGTCTAGGACTGAAAAGGCAGAAAATTTGTTAATATAAATTTGATCATTTATGTTAGTAGTTTCAACTGAACCAGTTTGGAGGTTCAGTTCATGGCATAATTACCTGACATTCTTATTCTCTAATTTGCTTTGACTTTCTAAGGCAAATTGTAAAATAAACTCATGAGTACGAAAGTTTGTCCTTAAATAAGAATATGATTTCCTACATGAAAGGAAAGCATGAGAGTTTCAGTTCTATAGACACGAAGTGTGGGTCTGAAGACCACCAAGTTATTGCTGATTTGCTTTTGTTTGTCTTTTTTTTTTTTTGGTTTGGTTTTCCCCACCCCGCCATAGTGCAGATATAGTAAAATAGCTCATGAAAGACACACAATGGAGATTTAAGTTTATTTCATGATGGTTTTACAGAGAGATCGTAAAAGGAAAATGGAATTCCTATAAAAGACAAAAGAAATTAAGATATTCTCAGTTAAGAGGGAGAGAGAGTAACAGAAAGGGAATGAGTCAGCATTATGAAGTCTATATATTACTAACAGGTTCTCTAATTCCTACTCAACTGGTGCCATTAGAGTAACAAACTTGCAAATACTTATGAAAGAGGACTTGTTGCAGCTGGGTTCTGAGAAGGCTTTTCAAGAAAAATCCTGTTGCAAACTATGGAAAACTGAATGTGTTTTTATTGAATCTTCCCCTATGAATTATTCACTCACATTTCCCTTGGGTTTTGGGGGATTCCACCAACCAAAGCAGTATAATTTGTGTGAAAAGGACAAATAATAGGTTTGCTAGGCTCACTTTTTCCTGTTCTTTCCATGGCCACTATGATGAAGTCACCATCACTCTGAATCCTGTGTAACACTTCATAGTTTAAAATAATTTTATAATAGGCTGTCTTTTTGTACATAGCCCTGTAAATTGATGGCCCATTTCATACAACTTTGTTTTCCTGTGAATAATGAAATACATTAAAAGTCATAGAACAGAAACATATAATCATTAATTTGGAAAACACCTCCAAGTTCACCAAATCCAGTCTTTGACCAAATGCCACCATATCCACTAAAACATAGCAAGGAATAACTAATATAAACTAGTAAAAATATAAATATAAGCAACAGAGATTTAAAAAAAAAATTAGTATTCTACTCTATAAATAAAACATCCAAGACTTTTTATGTAGAAATTACTTAGGCATTACTTAAATACTTCTAAAAGCATTTAATATTTGCTATGTGAAGTGGAAATGAATTTTAAAAGTTGTGTTCTTTTTTTTTATTTATCCTTTTATCTAGCTTGACAAAAGAGAAGTTAACTTTTAGTTTAAAGCCATTATAAAATAATGCTATAGGAATTATGTCTGATTTGCAGCTATCTGTTAATAGAATGAGGTTTCTCTGGCAATGGCCATAACGGCAAAACAGAACAGAAAAATTTGTACATTTTACCTGTTTATCACAGTGGCAACTTTCCATCCCAACAAAATCTAACTCATCAACTTTCTCTATTAACAGTTTCAAAAAAACCAAAACCAAACAAAAACCAAAGCAAAAACCAAACAGACAAAACAACAACAAAAAAAACCACAAACAAAAATCCCTGTTGTTCTTTGCAGCTGAAGGTGAGAACTCAGTTATTCTGTAAATGTTTGGCCCTGTATTTAGGCTTGAATTAAAAACGGTAGAGGCTGGAGAGTTAAATATGGATTACAGAGTGAATGCAGTGGAAAACCAACCTTACTTTGCATTAACAGTGCTTTTTCTACAATCCAGTCTGGTTTAGTACCTAACTAGGACTTGAAAGGAATCTGAGAGGTTAACAGCAGAGCCAGGGTCCCCCAAAAATTCTATGAGACTGAAAATGAATACAAAACAGGCAAAAACTGTAAACGCATTACAGCAAAACCTGCAAGAATCTGCAGCAAAACTGAGATCTTAAGAAATAATATATTATTTTTCTTGCACATCAGTGTAGTAGTTTGAAGGCAAAACAAATGAGAGGCTCCAAGTCAGAGATACAATTTAATAGGAAAAAAGGAAAGAAAGTAAAATAAAATAGATGCAATAATACAAAAGACCACTGACAGAGTCAGAATACAACCTGAGCGGAGTGATGGAAGCAGTCCAGATGAGGTGGTCTTCCTGAAGCAGTGATCCTGTAGAAAGGTCTGGTAGCTCGGGTCCTCTGGGAATCCAGTGGGTAAGCGCCCCTCTGGTGTTCAGAGTCTCAGCTTATATCCAGGCTGGAATGCTTGGTTTCTCCCTCTGGGCGGAGCATCTCACAATGGGATGGTGAGTCATGTGATAAGGCCTGATGGGCCCATTAACAGGAGGTAGTCCAGGAGGGGGTTATCTGTGAGCTGTGTAGCAAAAATGCTGATGGGCCCATTAACAGAAGATAAGCCAGAGTGGAGGAGGCAGGCAGCACTGCCTCACCTGGTTTCAACAGTTCTTGAAGATGGTGATAGAATATACTTCAACCCAGGACAATCAGTTATGCACATTCTTAGAAACTTCACTTATCAGTGTTCCATGTCTTTGACTCCAAGAATCAGACATGCAACAAGTAGACCTTTGTACTTTACAAAAAGTATAATGTACTATTTGGAATAAAATATCAATCCTATAAAGATGAAATCTTCATGTTAAGATGAGCTATTGCTTGTTATTGAAAGCAGCTGAAGATTAAAAACATTTTCCACTTGTTCATAATATCATGACCTTGTACTGTGAAGTACTTTCAGGATATAGAGAAAAGATACTCTGAAAGGTAAATATCCTGAGTCTTCCATTTTGTGTGAGGAGTGCAGTGATATCTGTTATTTTTAATAGCAACTGTTATTATCAATCTAAATGAGCAATCTAAAACTGCTAAATTAATTTGGTAGTAAATGGATTATTTAATAGCCATTTTCATAGCGTCAGAGCACTGTCATCAGTCAATAATGAATTTCTGCCTGAAAACTCTGGATAAAAGTAAAACCAGTATGTGTGAGTTGACATCTTAGGTACCTAATGTTAATTGCCATTTAAAAATAATACCGTTTATCAGCAGCTCACAAAAGCAAAGTAATAGTCGTCTTTAATAGCACATGGACATTTAGAAGAGTGGATGTTTTACTGCCTCTGTAGTCATATAACAAATGCCATTTGTAGTTCACTTTAAAATTAAGCAAGGTTTGTTCTGGTCTTCTTGGAGCTGGTGGATAGCATATTTGTATATATGTGCTGGGAAAGAAAGGTATTAAGCATACTATCTGTATTAAAGTATATTGGCAACACTGCAAGTTTAACTCATATCTTTTAGCCATCCAAATTTTTATTCACGGTCTAGTTACATATTGAATTATGAAGGGAAACAAAGACATATGTTTAATATTAAAAAAAAATCCTCAAATTATAGATAATGATCAACAAATGTCACATTCTGGGGAAACAGTATTCCTCTGGATACCTATAGTTTATAGATATATCTACTAGGTGAAAGTTCCTCTCTGCACTTAGTAAGTAGAGAAATAGAAAAAGTAAATACTTCTAATATGAAAATCTGTTGAACTTCCCGTTTGAAATAGATCATATTCATTGTTGCCTTGAAGGAACTATTTCTCATCATTATGCAAAATACAATCTACTCGTAATTGAAGCAATTTCTTCCCTAAAAATTATTTTAACTTGTAAAGTAAAGAAATTTGTGTTTTATATCCAGAGGCATTGTTTCTCATGTTGTTTATTATACTTTCAAGAAACTCCATGGTGGTATGCTGTTGCCTAATTTATCAGAACCTGACTAAAGTGAACTAAACAGAAGTAAGGCTAAGATTTGTTTCAATATAGTTTTGTGGGTTTGTTTCTTGGTTTTTTTTCTTTTCAATTAAGAGTAACACTTTCATATAAGCTCTTATATATATAAGCTCTTAACTTTCTGTAGAGAAGACAGCTAATTCCATTCTAAAGTAGATAAGATAAAAATTAAAAATAAGATAAGATAAAATAAATTAAATAATCTACATGAATGGCTTTTCTCCTCTAATAGAGGAAGACTAAGAAAGTAGCTGACACTAGATCCTTGCATTTTAAAGCAGCTAAAATCAGATAAGTTGAGTCTGCTCTGGTAAGGGCTAAATCCACAGAATGAAATCAGTGTCATTCCATGTATGAAGATAAAAGTTTTGAAAGTACTGGACTCATCCCTCAAATCTTTGTAATGTGGTACTTAAGCAAATTATTTTGTCATTAAAATTATATTAAATGTATATACGTGTATATTATACATACATATACATACATACGCATTTGTACAAGTAAGTGTATACGTTTATCTCTATATATTTGTATATACACATTTAATATATATGTGTAACTGTTATACACACACACACAGAGATATGTACATATTTACAATCTACAAAATTCTCAAGAATAGTAATAGTTTCTTAACCAATGCCTGGAATTTTATTGAAACCTTTTCTGATTTGGGTAGTTTTCTCTGAATTTATCAAGCAAGATAATTCATGAACAATGTTCTTCAAATAATTGATGCTACAGATGCTAGAGGAATATATATGATATGTTCTGCCTCAGCTCTATGGAAAACTAGGACTCGTTTTTTAAATTTCGCCAGAATATTTTCAACACGGGACCCCAGAGATCAGGAAATGTTCTTTTGTAGTGGAGGATAGGCTTCATTGAAGCACAAAGTAGCTTTTCTCCTTAAGATAGCTTTCCCTGGAGATATAGCCATAGTGTATCTAGAGTCTCCTTAAATCCTCCCCTTACATTTCTCTAACTCTCACAAAAGCAGAAGAAATACAATTTGTAAAATTCTAATATAGCACTGATATGTTTAATGAACTGGTTTGTTTAATGAGATGGGATAGTTCAAGGTAGTTAGTTTCAATTGTTATATGGAATAAAACTGACATAGACATATAATTTATGTAATTTGTTAGTTTCTACTTCTTTTTATTGTAAAAACTTAAATATTTCACTGGATAGGATTCTGCAAAACCTCAGAATTTTGGTAGCAGTAATGAAAGACTTTTATCTAATCTCTATTAGTAATGTATAGAATAATTCCTTATTCTTAAATATAGTTGCAAAAACAAAAGCTTGTAATTTTCATATGAAAAACAGGCATATATAAAATTAATCAGTTACATCAAGGAGATTTTCTTGTCATTCGGGTATTTTTTCAAGGCTTTGCTCCTGTACTGGAGCACACAAGAAGCAGGATATTGCCTAAATCAGCCAAAAGACTGTACTAGAGTCTGGATCATCTTCTGTGTAAATTGAGTCTCAAGACTGAATTAGTTCATGCAGAAAGAGGCCTTCAGTCAGTCCTTCAGCCTGAAGTGTGTATAGTACTGTGATACTGACATTTCAGACAAGCTCATTTAAACAGAGAAATGCAAAACTTTTGCCTTATTGTGCCTTCTAATTGTTCATTACTAGACAATTTCACATATAACTATCAAGCTGCAATCAGAAAAATAATTTTGTGTCATTAGAAAGTGCTCTTGACAGAATCAGAATCTTGATGTGGCTTGCAGAGATGGATAACTATGTTTTTGAAGGGAATTTTACTGTAAATTTTGGCCTTAAGCTATCCTGATGACAGTTTTATAGAACAAGACAATTCTTTCTCTGAGATATTTTTCCCTCAAATAAAGGATAAAAGTTATCCTCTATCCTGCAATAATCTTCTTCTCAAATTCCAGAAATGTTGCTCCTGGTTATACATAAGTTACAAAGACAGACTAACCCTATACTCAAATGCTTGGCAAACATCTGTATCAAAATTGCATGCAAAAAGTACTTGAAGGCTTTGATCTTCATTGAAGTGATAAAAATCAATGTAACCAACAGTTCCTAAAATGACAGAAAATTCAACATCCTAAATAACATAATAATTACAGCAACTGATATACCTAGAAGTGAACCAGTCATGGTCTAAGTAATGATCAATAGGATCTGTTAACTCTTTTAGCTCTTTCAGGTGTTGAGTGGGGAATTAAAGCTTCAGAATTGCTGTTTGCACAAAAAAAAAGTCAAGTGAAACAGCTCTTTTATACCTGCATAGCAAAGCATAGCACAGCATATTTTCTGTTCAGTGCAGCAACTTATTTATAGCCCTAAGCACCTTCTGAATTTCAAAACATTGCTTAAAATTTATAATTAACAAAATATTTCAGTGATCTCACTGAATCATGAAAGTGTTATGAATGTTTTACAAAAGGTAATACCCCACCCCTCCCACACCCCCCACACTCCTTCTCAGTCATTTCAAACCTTTTAATTTAAGGAGGTTAGACATGGAAGGTAATGGAAGGAAATGGTAATATTTCTGTCTTCTGTTTGTTAGGTGAAGATTCAAATCCCAGGCAGACTGATGTTTATTGGTGAGAGAATGGCTGAGAACTATGGAATGAACTTCCTTAGCAACTATGCACTTACTGTTCCACTCCAAGTGCTGTTGGGTTCATCTAATCTATTTGTGAAAATGCATAACAGTAAGCACAGCATAAACAGTTGCAACACACTCTTTATTCTTAGTAATGCAAAATAGAAGCCATGTAACTTGTATGAGACATCACTTAACCACATCTGGAAAGACATCTGGAAGCCCACATTCAGGAAACTTAAGAACTTTGATAACATGAAAAAAGTCTTGACACAATTCATTCTTTTCTTCCCCTGCTTGCTTCCAAGAAAAAGGCTGGTGTTGTGACACATACTGAAATTTGGCAAATCCAAGATCTGAATAAATAAAATCTGGGCAATAAAAGTCATATTTCTCTGAGTATACTGAAGAAAATATAGGATGATATTGTACTTTCTGATCTCACTATGAAATCTACAGAAAAGAGCAAAATAACCTCTACCCAGGATAGTACTCTACTCAAAATATGGCCAATTATATACTTAATACTCTCAAAGAGATAAAGTATGTGTATTTTTTGCTGATCATTTTTTGAACTGGAATTGCATTGGAATGATGAATTCTAATTTATATATTTTACATTTTATGTTTCCAGCAAGACACTATTGCATTGGAATGATGAATTCTAATTTATATATTTTACATTTTATGTTTCCAGCAAGACACTACATAAGACACATTCACCATTCACACATTTTAGGCACCATAAGGGTGTATGCCAGTTACCACCACCCCCAACTTGTACTATCCCTCCATTCCTCAGGGAATTTCCCCCCTGCCTTATTCATGTTAATACTTTTGATTTCTTTTTACTTCATCTAGTGAGTTGCCTACTTGATTATTTTTTAAATGTGTCTCCTTTGATGCCACATTACTCACCATCCTTTTTTATTTTACACTTTCTCCTTGTAAAAAAAATGGGAAAATGACACAAAAACTTAGCCATTTATCAGTCTTGGTAGTAGCTTTCACAACCATAGGACTATTGTATTTAGGCCTAGGGAATGATTGAATGACCTATCCTCCAGAGAACAAGATTAATCTCATCTTGACTTTTCATTATTTGAACTTTATCTATATTTTCACCTGGGTGTTGTGTGATATTCCTAGTCTGCATGGGCTTTTTAATCCTCCACAGCACTGCAGATACTATTCACTCTAAAAAGTAATTAATCTTGTTTATAGTCTGTGTCCTTCTTATCTTTCTCTTCTTTCTCATCTCCTATTTTTCATCGAGTAAGTTTTAAAGTATTCTCATGTTTCCACTGAAGGACTGTGCTGGTTTTTGTTGGGATAAAGTTAATTTTCTTCACAGCAGCTGGTATAGAGCTAAGTTTTGGACTTTTGCTGTATTGATGATATAGATACATTTTTGTTGTTGCTGAGCAGTGCTTACACAAGGTCTCTCCTGCTTCTTATCCAAATCCACTAGCAAGGAGGCTGAGAGAGCAAAAGAAGCTGAGAAGGGATACAGCTCAGACAGCTGATCCCAGCTGACTTAAGGGATATTCCATACCAGATAACATCATGCTCTACATAGAAAATTGGGTGATGAAGGAAGGGAAGGACATCGAGAGTGATGGTGTTTTTCTTCCCAAATAACCATTACATGTGATGGAGCCCTGCTTTCCTCTAGATGGCGGAACACCTGCCTGCCTGTGGGAAGCAGTGAGTGAATCCCATGTTTTGCTTTGCTTGAGTGCAACAGCTTTAGATTTACCTATTAATCTCAGCCATGAGTTTTCTCACTTTTACTCTTCCCATTCTCTACCCTGCTCTAGTGTGGGAGGAGTGAGTGATGGCGCTTTGTTCCCAGCAGACGTTAAACCATGACAAGGACTTAACATAATTGCAACGATGATAAAGTATTAAATAATAAAGTTTTTTTTTTCTTATACAACATTAAACTGTAAGAAATTCTTTATCTTCACAGGCAGAAGAGTTAAAACTGGAGTATATTACCACTCATGTCTGTGTCAGAGATATTGCTATAAAAACTCTCAGAAATTTTAATGCTTGTCTGAAGTCACAAAACCTTTCTCTAATTCCCAAATGAAGAAAGAAATAGTACATTCTCATAGTGCCTTGAAAATAGTAAAAGGAAGACATGCATAACTTAAAATGTAGCTTATACCTGGGAAATTAGAGTGATTTTGAGTTTTCAGTGATTCTTACACATTTTAAGAACTCAAAAAAAAAAAAATTACAGCCATTTCTTAGCGAGGAAATTCCATCCTGTTGAAAAAAAAAAAAACCAAAAAATATTTCTTCCTAATGAATGCATATTTATCAGTATAGTAAAGATGCATATATATCAGTAAAGACAGAATTAACATAATAATTTAAAAAGAAGGTTTGAGATACTAAGAACTATATGAGACTAAAGCATTGATTGTATTTTGTAGGGTTTTTTAATTGTAGGTTATTATTTTAAAAGCTGTAATTCTTTAAAGAAAAAAAAAAAAAGATAATTTAAGAAGTGAGAAGCACTATTTTAATCCTAAACCATATGTATACATTTCAGGAAGTCCCAAAAATAAAGTTATAGGAAATGAGAGTCTTTGAGTTTCTTTTCTAATATCAACCTTTCTCATCAGACAAAATTTTTGAACATTTCTCCTAATGGATATAATTCACAAACATATTGCTTCTGAATAATTTCATTTGTTGCCTGAAATATTAATCAGACACTGTTAGAGTTGCAGTTATGATTAATGCATAGATAACTCCAATACAAGGAAAGAATGAAAGATCTGAGACTTTTTAGCTCAGAAAAGAGAAGGACCGTGGGAAATCTCATCAATTTATCTAATTACTTGAAAGAAGGTGCAAAGGCAATAGAGCCAGTCTCTTTTCAAGGGTGTTTCCTCCTAACATCAAGGAAGGACCTTGAGGGAAGTATACGCTTTACTGTAAGGGTGACCAAGCACTGGGAAAGATTGTCCAGAGATGTTGTGGAGTGTCCCTCCTTGGAGATATTTAAAATCCATGTGAATATGGTCCAGGACACCCTAACATAGTCCAGGGCACCCAGCTGTAGGTGGTTCTGTTTGAGCAGGGGGAATTGGACTAGATATGCTCCAAAGGTCTCTTACAGCTTCAACCACTCTCTGAGTCTGTAATCCTGTGATTCCATTACTCTCTGATTCTGTGATGCTGGGAACTGAAGTGGGCTCTGTCTATAGATAGGAAGTACTCCTGGAGTCAGATGAGTTCTAAACTTAATATGGTCTAAAGTAAACATAATATATTAGTCTTTCTATTAGTTCCAGAAACTGAGTGAGCAGATGAGGCTATAGGATGGTTTCATACCAGAACAGAATATGTGTGCACACACTATTCCCCACAAGAGTCAACTAAGCCTTGAAAGAAACATTCAAGTATGGACAATGACACACTCAAATATGGATTAATATAATCCAGTAAGTTTCTTAGATGCCTACCTAACTGGAAGAATAGCACATAGACTTCCCTATGGAGCAAAAATGTCTCATGATTTAGGAAGAGTCTGAAGAATTAGAAGGAACTGCCTCTCATAACAGCAAAGGACACCAATAGCACTACCAGGTGCTATTGAGATCAGAATCAACACGCCATATTTCTTTTTCCTTTTTGTAAGATTAGGTTATTCATTGCATCAGCAGTAAAATTTGCCCATTTTAACTTTGAATACCTGATTAAAACTTTATTGAAACATTATTATCGTCTGCATAAATTTCACAGATATTGGTGATGTCATACAACGAAACACAGCCTCAACCTCATCCTCCCCTGCCCTCTCAGTCTTTTATGCAACAGCTTTTTCTATAAGAAAGTTAATTTTAATGCCATCTCTGCCGGAATCATCTCCCTGCTGCTATGCTATACCTTTAATTTAACATCCTCTTTAAATCAGTGAAGTGCTGGGATATATGAGGCAAATCTGGTAGCACAAATTGTGTTCTTCTTGTTCAAGAGTTCGGTTCTTTCATCTGAGTTAACCAGGCTTAATTCAACATCTCTCTGATACAGTCCCCTGCTGTCTGAGCATGTATAGTGTGCTGGGGGAAGCTTTTCAACTTTACATGGCTGGTATTTCAAAATAGACTTTTTCACCCTCTAGCATCAAAATGCATCAGCAGTGTCTGACCATTAAAATATAAATGATGAAAAGTGACAGTATTTAAAACATTTGTAGCTCAATCCTGATGTGACCCAAATGGTGCTAGTGACCTAGAGTAATCTCAGATGTGTGCTGCTTTTCAAGAGGTTCACAATATTTTTTCCAACATCACAGTAGGAAACCTTTCAAAGGCAGACATAAATCTATCCTTTATTCAAACCAGCAACTCAAAGGTGAAGAACAGTATTCTTGCTCTTTTTTTTTTTTGCCTGAAATATATTAAAGACAAAATAGACCTTTGGGAGAGCAAATTCCTATTTACAAACTTTAAAGAAGAAGCCAATACAACTAATTCTCCAGTAAATTTTTTGATATAATTTAATGGCTATTGAAACACTGGTCTCTGAATAGAATTTTTTGAACAGAGAGAAGAATGACTAAATATCTGTCTGGGGAAATATAGGGGAATATATTGATATGTACCTAGGCTGTAAAATAAGCACAATTCATTTATAGTACTTCAAGGGACTAGCTTGTTTTTTGAAATGCTAGATTTAGTTATTATCTGTCATATTAATTCAGGAAAAAAACCCCAACAAAACCATATTTGTAATACATGATATTGAGTTCCTAATGAAAAACAGGCAGTCAAGGGCAGAAAAGAGTCCAGCTGCACCATCTTTGACTCTTACTGTGCTAATTAAACAGGTGTGTCATACATGAAGGTCTGTAAGCAGACCTAAGAAAATACTTTTATTCTCAGCATTTGGTTTATGTCTAAGTTCAGACAATCTGTAACTCGACCAGTTTTCCTTTTATTTACTAATTTATTGATAACATTATTTTGCTATTCATGATAAAAAAATAAGAAATGCAAAAGAAAACCCTAGCTATATTTTAAGACTAGTGACATTATTTCCCCCACATTTTTGCAACTGTTACTTGAAATACACTACATTTAAAATAAAAAATCTTTTTATTATAATTTCAAATCTCACTGGCTTTTTAAAGTACTATCTTTAGAAGAGGCAGTACTTCAGAAAATTGGTAAAAAGTTCTTTTATTCTTGTAATTCAAAGGACTACATTGCTTCTGTTGTTGTAATAAATTTAACTGAGTTCTGAATAACTATTTGTTCAAAGGCAATCTGCTCATGTCATATTTGGACAGCCGATCTTGGCTGGGGGATGGATCCAAAAACCAGGCTAAGGTAACTTTTTGATGGCCGCAGATTTTGTGCTGGTGTAAGTATATAAAGAGATTCAGCTTATGGCATCTACATCTTTGTAGACTCCTTGAAGAACTTTTTACAGTGGTAGGACTGTTAAATGCATTGCTTCATAATAATTAAAAAAGAGAAAATTCAGCACAAATGTATTTAATTACCTTCAAGGATTACCATAAAAATTCCCAAACAATTCCCATTATATTCTCATTTTGATTAGATAAACTTTTGGGTTTTTAATGTTTGTCTAAGGTTTTCTGGCTTTGATGCATAAATATATGTCCAAAATTTTTTTATTACTTTTTTCTAAACTTCTTTCATAGGATGATAAAGAGATAGGCAGAATGCAACTCTTGCGTTACCTTAGCTGTTTGGCCACCCCCAAACACATGTTAGTTTTAATAACTTGCTTAACCTGAGAAATTAAAAATCCTAGGATTCTGTGCCTGTTTAGGACAGTTGGTACGGATCCACATTCCCTCATGTGAGAGGCTGGAGATATTGATGTCTCAAGACATTTTGGGGTGCATGTGTGTGGGGAAAGGGTCAGCTTGGGCCTTGCTCTGGTGAGGAAGTGCCCTGCTCCACACCCCCCATCCCTAGAGCCTGTATCCCAGCCTGGGAGTGGCTGCCAATTCCTGTTACACCAGAGGCAACACTCCACACCTGCAGGAGAGCCCCTAACCCAGCTTCTGTGTGGCTAAAGGTCCAAATATCCCACCTAGGGCAGAGCTCAGGAAGGCTAAAGGGTATTTAGAGCTGAGAATGAGGTGGGTATGTGTCTTGGCCCTACTTTCTCTTGTAATTCACTATCAACTGAACATTCCTGAAACCCGGGAGCTGGTAGCTATATGTGTCCTTTTCTGTATCTTTTGTGTCTTTTTCTAATTTCCTTTTCTCAGAATTTTTGAATGACTTGCAGTTGAATGTGCTTAGACTTTGCTAAATTGCTAAATAGGTCAAGGTAATGCTTTGAGAAATGTTCTGTGTTGATTGACTGTTGCAGTAACCCCTTTGCTACCATTCTCTGTTTTTCTAAAATTGTCAGTAAAGTTCTTCTTGTTTTTGACTCTTGAGACTATCTTGTTAGTATTTCTCTCATGTGTCTAACATGAACACACATAAGCCCTTTAAAAATTCTTGTTGAGTGAGCTTTTTGGAGCCTTACGTCTCACCTTGTTACAAGGATGAGTTTTTTAATTGGTTTTGAGGAGCAATATTGAAGACAGAGAACCTGCAGCCTATGAGGAGGGAGCTTATTTGTATGTCTTCATTGTATGGTCAATGGAATAGAATAATACATTTCTTATAGGGTGTTTCACTGGGCACAATACATTCTACTTTTTTATCTTCACTACACTCTCACTATAATCTGCAAGAAAATCTGACATGAATTATCAAGCCAATTTGTTGCAAAAATGAGCCAGCAAGAACAAACCACTGCCCCTGGCAGAATGAATTAGTGTCTCTTTGACAAGGCAGACAGTTCCTTTTGAATTCAGTCTACTATTAGCTGTGAAGACATTTTGCAATGTGCTTCAGTCTCCTTCCTGCCTCTTCTTCTCCCTGCCCTCTATTTCCTCTATCTTGCCTCTTTCCTAATTCCCTTATCCTTCTTTTTTCTTTCTCCTTAGCTTCAAATCTGTCTGAAATTAGGTTTCACTTAAAGAAACAAGGCACTTAAGAGGCCTAACCAACAGTCAATGAATCTTCTCACCCATTTCAATTTATTTCTTCTTCCTATGCCAGAAAAAATATATGCTTGTCATAGGACTCTGAAAATCACTGGTTCGGGTGAGTGAAAAAAAGCTCTTAAAAATGAATGTTCATCTTAGTTTTCAGAATACTTAACTTTTTTTGTTTGTAAGTATATATTTTAAATAATTTTGTCTTGGAATGATTGCCTTAAGAAAAAGCAAAACAACAACAAGAAGAACAACAATAGGGGGAGGAGACAAAGGTCAATCTTACTGGGTAATTTAATGAAACCAAAATTAAGAGTCCAGTACTGTGTCAAAAAAAATTCAAATAAATTATGTCCAACAGGTGACTTGTGTTTAAACATCTCCAATGAATATGTGTATGTTAAAAAAGCAATAATTTGTTAGAGAAACTGCACTCATTTAACTAAGTAGATTTTTCATATGTTCTAAAATATGTTTTTGCCTCTAAAAATAGAGTAGCTTCCAGAAAATGCAGATGTATAAATTTAGATTGTAACAATCAGATTTCCAAAAATCTGACTTCATACAACTGCACTTAAATTCACTTAAAAAAAAGAAAAAAAAAACAACCAAAACCCCCCCAAAAACAAACAAACAAACAAACAAACAAAACACAGAAAACCCCCCACAACAACAACAAAAAAACCACCCTACTCTCCACTGTGTGTTTATGGGACCTGACAAATTTACATGTTATCCTAAAAGTTGTGCTCATGTAAAGAAATTATAACTGGATGTGAAATATTCATATCTCCTTCACGTGTCCTGATTTAAGTTACTTTTTTTTTTTTTTTTTTTTTTTTTTTTTTTTTTTTTTTTTTTTTTTTTTGTTTCCTGGGCTTAGTCAGATGTTTTTGTTAGATGCTTAATTCTGTTCAGGCGTTATGTGGAGAACCTAGACAGGGTAGTAACTGAATGCTTATATAAATTCTAGAGTGATCAGACACCTACGACATGGTTTGCACTTCTTCCTTTTTAAACTGCATTTTTAATTCATTATTATATTTTTTTCCCCATTGCCAAGTACTTACAAATGGGAGGTTGTTTCTTGGGAAAGACCTCCAAATATGAAGGTTTTACAGGTCACTATTTAATTCTGTTTGATTCTAAAGGTGCATTCAAATGAAAAATTGTACATTAAAATTTACTCTGACATAAAAGGAGCAGTCAGGACTAGTTGTAAAATAATTATTATAAATCTGACAATAGCAAAAATAACTTAGGTAAGATGCATATGCAACCAGGTTCCCCAAATCATATATATAGGCTACACATTTCACATAGCTACCTAATTTGTGGTTATGCCATGCTTTCTGTTCTCAAGTATCTTGGCTGAATAAAAGCAAAAATCTGAACACAAAACTGGAGCAACCTTCCTTTGACTTTAAATCAAGCCCTGGGTTTCCAGGGAATTGTGTAGAAACTGTCCAACCTCTAATTCATGTTTCTTTCTTTGACTTCTCTTTTATAGACAGAAATCCATTAGGGACTTCACTACATTCAGAAGAAACTGTATTTTAAAAAGGCATAGCTCACCCATGATGCTGATACTTTGAATTTTAGTTCTGTAAGAACTCTCAGATGGCTACACTCTGGTCCCAGTGATTCGCATTACTTGAAGTTTTCATGCTATTCATCAGTTTTGTCTTACTGCACCTCAGCTTCCTTTGTTATGCTCTCATTTTATGCTATGAAAAGTATCTGCAAAAGGAACTTGGAACTAAACCGAACTGAAGGATGTAGCTAGGTGCCAAATGCCTGGGGACAGAGAACCATTAGTTGTCTGAAACTTCTACAGATTCTATAAATGTCTAGACTTCTTGTAAGAGGACTAATGGTAGACTGGCGAGGGAAATGTCTGGTACTTATTCACAGGGAGATGTTGACGACCAGTCTGTACACAGCTGGTTTATCTGAGCTGTGTGTAAAAGCTGGAACGCTGTGTCCATTGCTGTGGACAAAAGGTCCATATATGTGTATATCTATATACATATATACCCATTCATATACAGAGCCAACTACTGTCAGTGCTTTTGATGTTTTAAAGGTTAAAGAGTCAGAATGATCTGATTAAGAAAATCTTCCCTAAAAGTTAGGGAGTATTCTAGTAGTTAGAATCTAGTATTTATCTCTGCTTATTATGTTCACCTTTCAATATTCCTTTGTGTCCCAAGACTGACAGCACCATCTTCCTCAATATGTATCTGCAGCAATTACAGCAATCTTCTAGCACCCTTTGGCTCTCACTACCAGGCAGAAGATGACAGTGGTGGGAATTTCTTTTCCTCTCATCTGGGGCCCTACTCAAAATTCAGTGAGCGTGTTTGTCTGCTGCCTTGGAGGTTCCTTCTGTTGGTCCCCACTTGGATAGCAGCCCTTTCCAAATCAGCAGCAGATCCCACTGGGAAGTGACAGTCATGTGAGTGTGGAGAAGTTCTCCAGTTCATAGCACAAGATACAGTGAAAAGTAATTCTGGTTTTGTTCATTTTTACCTCATCCATCAATCTGGGTTAATAAATAACTAATTAAACTCAGGTTTGAAGTTGCAGTGCTCTTTGAAGTTCTTCTTTTATTCCCTGTACCTTGAATCTATAGGGCATAGATAGCTTCAACATCATGAATGTTTTACAACCTGTGTCAAAAGTATTCAAAACACGTACATGCCTAACATACAAAAGTTCCCAGAAGGTTTAGAAGGAACAGCTCCTAATTTCTGAATATATCTGGAATTTGTGTGCTTTGAGAGATGTACAGAATCTGCTCAAACTTTTTCCTTATCTAGATGAATGTTACAATCCAATGGGTTAGAAACAGGGAAAAATGGGGGGGGATCAAAAGTTATTCTGACACAGAGTGCTTTTTTTGCTGTTTTTTTGTTTTCTGAAACTGGGTATTTAGAGAAATATAGACAAAAGATAATAGATGAAGGTTTTTGATTTGAAGCTACAATTCAGAAATGCACATGAATATGGTTTTAGGTGAAAAAGTTTGTTTGTATGAGGTCTTAATCAAAATTAAGGTGTTACCTCCAACCAGTTTTTATTTTTTTAGCTAACATATATGTCTCTAGAACTCTACTTAAAGTTATCTGTATGTTGATAGCAATTATTTCAGAAACTTCTATAACACTAAATAAAGTATTTCCACTTAAATTTCCAGGGTGTTTTTATAGTTACATGGTTTGAGTACAATTTGACTTGCTTTCTCTTTTCAGATGTGAACTGAACATAGGTAGAAGCTTGATTTACTTACACTCCTCACTAAAAGTACTTCATTTGTCTTATTAAAAATATGTTTTTTAAAACCTAAAAAAAATCATTCATTCATATCTTAAGAAAAACCCCAAACAATCCTCAAAAAAACCCAGCCGTGAAACCCCCTAAAAGACTAAACAAAAAGGTTTTTGTTCATCAGCATCCATTGCTTTTTTCTTTCTCTTACTGGGGGACACACCTGAATGAGTTTTTGGATCTAGCTTTGAGTGCAATCCATTGTCTGTTTCTCAGACACAATTTTTTGTCATCTGGTGCAAGTTCATATACTGAGAAAGAAGAAAGTCATGAATGAAAACAAATGAACAAGCATGATACTAGGCACTTACTGCTCTCCATAAAGACATTATTTTCTGTGTTCCTTCTCTGACTAAATTTCTGTTCTTTCCCCAACTTTGAAAAATATATAGGTAACTAAGTGTCTCTGTGCTATAAGGCCTTTAATAGGTCGCCTCTGTTATGGATGGAGTGACACACTTCACGTGGAGCAGGGAAGTTACAATATATTTATTGATATAAACCAGCAATTTAACAAAGTTTAATAGTAAATATGACAGTTATTTAACAGGATTATATGGCCAGGTACACTTGATTATAATTACTGCATGGAGGGCAAGGTCAGACAAACCTCTCAGGGACACCTTGCCATTGAGCCGTGAGGTTAAGAAAAACATCCCTTACACCTTCTCGGAGGGAAGTTTACATAAGTCTGGATCCATACTTAGTCCTAGTGACTCTTTATGTCATAATCAATCCTTTTAGCAAAGATTTCAAGATTTGAGGATGTTCATTCCAATTCACTTACCTAGTATGTCAGCAAAAAGAAGTCTCTCATCCTCCAAAAGGAGCATTGAGATATGTCCTTTCTCAAGGGGACATCCTGATGTGCAGCCCATTACTGTGCCAGAAACTCAACAGGACCTGGGCTGTCTACTACTTATGGAGTAAGATAATTATTTTATGGTCATATTTGCATGTTGACTACAGATACTAGTTTATTCCATACTTTTCTTGGATCAGCCCTTGACCAGCATTCTGGTTAGGTGAATTGCCTAGAAGAGTCCTTGGCTATTGCATTATCTGTCTCACACAGATTTATTTGGAGTCCTATGAAACCATTATGACCATGTTCCCCCAATTACAGCTGCTACTGGTGGTTACTTGAGCAAGCATTATGGGAAATAAAGGTCAGTCTGGGGTGGAGGCACACCATCAAATTCATAAGAAAAGAAAATAAAAAAATACAGATATTTATATCTCACTCGATCACCTCTTCAAGAGAATGTTCAATAATTTGTGGCAAGCATGGTACTGAGTGTGCCTCAAAAGACTACCTCAGTGTTGCAGTACAATGAAGATAGGTCAAAATAGCACAGAGCACTTCAGTATGAATTTCTTAACTTGTCTAATTAATATCTGACCCACCAAAGATGTCTACCATAAAACAATACTTTTCCAAGCCTGTAACTACTCTAGTAAAAATTGAACAGGGCTGAAATTATAACCAACATATAATAACTTTGGATAATGAGGACTTATGTACAAAATGTGAGTGAATAAATTTGTCAAAGCCATAGATTACACAGCTTCTCTATTATATTGTTAGACTTTCACATATTGTTGATGGATAAGGTGCTCTTTCACACCTTTTTTTTTAAATGAATGGGTTACAAATATGAAGCAATAATTTGGAGTTACTTTGTTGGACAAGAATCCAGCAGGTCTCAAATATAATATAGTCAGAATAGATGTAGCTGTATAGTACTAGTTAAAGTAATTATATAGCCAGATAGTGAAATGAAATAATATTTTCTGAATTGCAAATAAGTTTGAAAAAGTGAATAAAGAAACCATTTAATCTTGTTCTTTAAAGTGTGTCCATTACATACAGTAAGCGTATCAAGTAAATCATAAGGCACATATAAAAAGTTGTACTAGAAATTATCAATATGGTGATCTTGAGACAGGTTCTTCCAGACCTGCATGATTTTTTTTTCCTTATAATGGGTTATTAACAGCATTAATGTTCTAAAACTTCAAATGTGTAAGATACCTTATCTCTCTCTCTCTTGCAATTTGACTCTAGAGAAAAATCACTGGCATTATTTACCTGAATCATTAATGTTAGCATATATTTTCAAATAAATACTTATTTTATTCGAGGAAAAATGACATTTCAATATTTTTTGGTGTAAAAGTCCATCAAAATTATGTATGTAGAAGACAGATGCTGTTGTATTACATTGAGTATCTGAGAAATACCTATATTGCTTAGTTCAAATAAAAGTCACCTCTGTGTATTAATGATACTTTCTTTGTTGGTCCAATGCTATAAGATTTTCTAGAAATCAGACTATCAGTAAAATTTTCACCCTTTTGAAATCCATGGAGAAACTCCAATTGACTTAATTAGATTAAAAATTTCACACTAGCTCTTGCTTTTTCTTGAGATACTTCAGTGTCAATGTTAGTAAAACATAGGTGAATCTCTGAACTGTGTGATGCAATTCAGGACTACAATTTTTTTTTTTTTTCTGGAAAAAAGATGATAATGTTGTATGAATTGGTAAAATATATTTTGCTGTGAGGTGGGTGAAGTTCTGGCACAGGACACCCATAGGTATAGTTGCATTTCTCTCCCTGGAGCTATTCAAATGCTGTCTATAAAGGGCAGTTTTTCATGTGTTATGGAACACATGTTGAGGCATAAATAAAAACCAAATTGGCCCTTCTCGAGGGGCTAAGGTACTATCTACAGTATTGGAAAGGTTGTGGCAGACTTGTAAAGTTCCTATGGACCAGAAAAGGGGAAACACAACTCCCAGTTTTTAAAAAGTTAAAAAGGAAGACCTGAGGAACTACAGGCTTTTCAGTCTGACCTCTGTATCTGGAAAGATCATAAAGCAGACCCTCTGTTTTATAGCATAGGTGAATAAGGGAAGAGTGATGGACATTGACTACAGGGACTTGTACAAAACACTTGACACCGCCCCATGTAATGTTATTGTCTGTGAAATGGAGAGCCATGAACTTAACGGATAAACCACTCAGCAGATAAGGAATTGGCTGGCTAGTTGCTCTCAGAGTTATGGTCAACTCTCTGTCCAAGTGGAGACCAGTGATGAGTGGTGTTTCTCAGGGATTGCTATTGACACTGTTGCTATTGACCATTTCTGTCAGTGACATGGGCAGTTGGATTGAGTGCCTCCTCATCACGTTTGCCAGTGACATCAGCCTGTGTGATGTGGTTGACATACTGAAGGGAAGGGATGCCGTCCGAAGGGACCTTGAGAGATGGGCCCATATAAACTTCACAAAGTCCAACAAGGCCAAGGGCATGGTCCAGCACCTGGTTCAGGGCAACGTCAAACACTGGTATAGGCTGGTAAAGAATAAATTGAAAGAAGCCCTGAGGAGAAGGACTTTGGGTGTTGTGGTGGATGAGAAGGTCAGTATGATACAGCAATAAAGTTTTGCAGATGACGAAACTAACTATATCACACACTTCATTGAAAGAAGCATGGCCAACAGGTCAAGTGAGCTGATCTCTACTCTGTCGTTGTGAGACCCCACAAAGTACAAAATCCATCCCCAAAATAAGAACTGTTGGACTGAGTTGAGAGGAGGGCCACTAAGTTGGTCACAGGGCTTGAACACGTGTCCTATGAAGATAGGCTAAGAGACATGGGGTTTTTCAACCTGAAGAAGGCTCTGGGGAGACCTTCTAGCAGCCTTCAAGTACCTAAAGGGTGCCGACAGGAAATCTGGAGATGGACTTTTGACAAGTGCATATAAGGACGAGAGGAGGGGCAATGACTTTAAATGAGAAGCTGTCAGGTTTAGATTAGGTATTGGGAAGAAATTCTTTCCTGTGAGAGTGGTGAGGCACTGGAACAGGTTGCCCAGAGAGGCTGTGGAACTTCAAGGCCAGTTTGAATGGGGCTTTGAGTTACATGGTCTCATTCATGTCATCCCTGCCCATGGCAGGAATGGGATTGGAATAGGATGATCTTTAAGATCCCTTCCAAACATAACCATTATATGATTCGATTAATATTAGGAAAGATGGAATTTTGAAGGTCTCTGGAATGACCTATTGTATTAATAGAAATAAACTGAATATAGAATAAATTATTTTGGGAAAAATATCTTCTTATAGTAACCAACTACCTAAAGGTAAAGCAACAATTTCTGAAAACCTAGTTTTATTTATTTTCATATTTTTCTGTCTGCAATGAAAGCAAAACAAGCAGATTAAAGATCTAAAATAACTGCTATTTTTTTCAAGACTATGCTGCAGTGAATTGAATATTGTGGCATTTGCCTTTTATTTTGATTCATTTGTCACTGTCTTTGCCGTTTTCTAATGCCTGCCTGTGTAAATGCATATGTAAATGCACGTTTATGCTATTTTGGAAGGACAATTAAGTGTTTCTCAGATCAGACACCTAATTTGTTTAATATGTATGAAAGTTTCACCTAAATTCTGGTCATGAAAATGTTTCATGTGGGGCTTTTTTTGTGATCATTTATCTAATCCATGACTATTTTTAATAAAAGTTAAGAAGATTTCTTTTTCCTTTTGTTAAAATGCATTAGCAGGCAAGATACAGCATAATATATGGCTGAGCGCTTTTTAATTTGTTTTAATCTGAGTACTAGTTAGTGAACATTTGAATGACTTTTGAGGCTGTCATCTTATTTTTTTTTAGTGGGTTTTTGGAACTGAATTCAAAATTCTCAGTATTGTATTTATGTTTCTTATTATTGAATCTGAAGAAAAAGATAAGAAAGATTAGAATTCAAAGTACTGATGGACATCATTAGTACTTTTATAGCAGAGTCCCTTGTTTTATTACATTAGTATTATGTAGTGTTAAAAGCATCTTCTTGAAACTCATTCAATTTGGCCAAAGGCTGAGTGATGTTTCACCATGGTACTCACCCTTTTAATTGTAATTGACAGAACAATTTCCTAGTTTCCATTATGTAAAAGAAGACTAGGTATGGGCTATTTGTTACTCAAGCATGATTGGGACACCTTTAATTGTAGTGGGCAGGACCACCTTACTAAAATTTATCCCACCAAAATGGTTTTGACAGATACATTTCTTATGATAGTGAGAAGCATTCAGTATTATGCCTAAGCACATGCAAATAAATTAAAAAAAAATGTTTCCTAGGATCCCACACATCATCAAATATCTGGATATTATTGTAGCCTCAGGTCAGAAACTTGGTGGATCAAGATTCATTCAATTAAGAGCATTTTGCACTAATTTATGGCAACACAGGGACATAGTCTTTCCTTTTTGGTTGGGAATTCCAATTATGTATTCTCATAAATACATAATAAATGTACAAAAATAAAAAATACAAAAAGAAAGAAGATAGTTTTTAATGCAATAAATTTAATATTTCATGTGTTTCTGAAGTAAACTTTGTATACTTTGTTCAAAACCATGGAAGGATTGTTAAGAATGTTGCTTTCAAAAAAAAAAAATAGTTTCTTTTGAAAACACAGTTCTCCCCTTCATTAAATTTTTTCAGAATATTTATCCCATGGCTGTGGTAAACGTGTAAGACCTAATTGTTAGTGGGGAGACTAAATATCTTCCAGAAGTCAGTCTGGGATTGGTCTTGTGGAGGAGCTTGTCTAGAGACTCTCTTGGCGTCAGGTATAGAACTGTACAGAGATAAGCTCATCAATATTCCCATAGTGCCAAACAACTGGCTGCCATTTGTTGAAGTGACTCACATCCTCCCCCTCTCCCAGGTTCTCTGGACAGTTCATTTACCCTTAAATTACTTTTCTGTTTTTGTCTATTCCTTTTCAATTAATGTTTAAGAAACTCCCAACTCATGTTAGGTGCTATAGTGGCTTAGCTTCTTTAAATAATAATGAAAAAATCCAACTAGTTTGGGTTTATAACTTTTTGGTGCATTTCCCCATAGGATACCAGTGTCATTAAATAATGCTAAAAGCAATTCTTTATCCTGGAATATTCTTACAAAAATAATGCAACTTGTGACTTTCGTGATTAAAGAAATAAATCTTATATCTTCATACCTAAGTTATGTCAGGTGGTTTTGTTTCTCTTCTGTTGACCTGCTGTCTCTGCTCCATATCTTGTAAAAAAAAAAATCATGTATTACCTGAATATCATTTCAAATTAAATAAAATATTTGCTCTTTGTGTGCTTACATTCATAGAACAAAAAAACAAAACAAACCGCAAATACACAAAAAATCAAATACACAAAAAATAGCTCCTTGATCCAGTGATCATTCCTTACCAAACAAATTCTCGTTGAAATTATCACAGTAAAGCACTCTCATCAGGGCATGGGAAGTGATTCTTACCCTGTCTTCAGCACTGGTGAGGGCATACTTGGAGGCCCATGCCCATGTCTGGGCTCCTCAGTACCAAAGGAAAATTACTATATAAAAGAGAGTCTGGAGGACAGTCAAAAATTATCAAGAGCAAGGAGTATGACTAAGCATGAGAGAGCTGAGACTCCAGCTTGGAGGAGGCTCATGGGTAATCCTATAAATACTTGTAATTAACTGAAGGGAAGGTGAAAAGAAGATGGAGCCATGCTTTCAGTGATGCTCAGTGGTAGGGCCAGAGGGAGTGGGCACAAACTGAAACACAGGAGGCTCCCTCTGAACACCAGGAAACACTTGACTGTGACTGTGACTCAGCGTGGGAGCAGGTTGCCCAGGGAGACTGTGAAGTTTTCTCCTTGGAGACATTCAAAAGCTCTCTGCATATGGTCTTGGGCAGCCTGCTCTAGGTGACCCTGCTTGAGCAGGAAGATTCTTCCAGCCTCAATTGTACTGTGATTCTGAAAACAATTTTGGAGGCATATAATGTTGGAGGCAGATAACATAAATTGTATTGGTGAAAATGATAACAAATTGACAGGAATAATACTTCTAGGTTCAACCGTGTCCTACTTAGGACTATAGGAATTCTGGGCTATAAAAGTTAATACATATTCTTAATCTCAGTTTTTAATGTTATGATCAAATGACAATATTTTCACATGATTCCCAAGTCATTAATGCACAGGATGAATAATGCTCCTGAAATGTGCCACTTTCATGCACTTAGTTACTCCCTTTTCTGTAATACTTTTATTTCTTCTCTCACAGATTTTTGTGGTAAAATCATGAAAAAAGTATTAGGGAAAGAAAGACTGTTCTTCTTTTTAAGGACGCTGATTCTGAAGAATGTAATATAAACATGTTTTGTTAAACAAAGTTCTTTTCTGAGGGTGATGAATCAACATCATCATTAATACTAATTTTATATTCTTTATGTTGAAAATATTCAACGGAAGACTCCAAGATGTAAATTTATAGATATGAAAATAGCTCACAATGGTTACCAAATTTAATTAGTGATCTATTTTGAACATGTGAATTTCTATGTGAAAATTCTACCAGGAAAAACATCAGTCTCTCTGCTTTGAATTTGGCACTGAGACAAGTGGGTATTTAATACCTTTTGATTCACAGTCTCTAGACCTCTTATCTGCACAGATGAGGACCGTAATATTACTTAGTTTCACAAATATATTGCCAAGATAAATTCAGCATTCATATTATGGTGGTCAGAAAACCTTAGTACATTCTTAAAGGGATATTAATTATTTGAAGATTAATAATTTTTACTTTTAGTTAATAATTTGGACCACATCTAAGGAATAAGCCTTGGAGACCTGAAAAGAACAAAAATGAAAATGCAAAGAAATTTTCATTCAATGCATGTAGCTTGGGTGCGCATAAAGATGAGAGTGGAGTCATGCAATTAAAAACCAAACAATAACATAAATGTCAGAGGGCACAAAACTAATTTACTTGTGTTAAATTTTGACATTTCATGGATACTAAGTACAGTTCCAGTGAAGAGTATCACAAAATTTTAGTAATTGTAATTGTTAAACATCTGTAAATGCAAAATTTCACAGTCCAAAAATTACTAAGATTTCAAATCCAAATTTTGAGGAAAAAATATGCCACATATTTCTTTAATTTTTTTTTCTTTTTTTTCCGAGTGTATTTGTCATTTCATTAAAAAAAAAAAAAAAAAAAAAAAAAAAAAAAAAAAAAAAAAAGGGACTTATTCTACTTTGATTTTACAGTTATTTTCTACAATTATTTTATTAAAATGGGAGGAGTGGATTATGTATTAACATCATTATAATTGTGCATACTCAAACTGTATGGGTTGCCAACTAGACACAAACACCTGTGGTGTTTCTTGAAGTTTTCAGTAAATTTTATTTTTGGTTTGGGGATTCTGTGCAACTGTGATCTGCTATTTGCAAGGTACAATGTAAAACTTTTATTTTGAAGATGTTATAAGGAAATCATAACTGGAAGTTTTAAAAATATCATATTTTTAATCATGCTTTGTGCAACACAAAGGCAGCAGCTTGGTGTTATGCCATCCTGCTTTTTTATCCTTAATGTTTTGCAGTCAAATCGTTAGAGCAAAGAAGTAAAGACCTTTATGAGAATTGTAATAGTCTGTTTCTCCCACAAGGAAGTACATACTTTTCTCTGAAGGCTACTTCTGAAGGCTTCTTCTTCCATTATCTCAGTAGCCTGTGAATATTAACTGCAAGACTGAGTTTAAACAAGGATTTTTCTAATTGATTCATAGAAGATACTGTTTTCTATATTAATGTCAAAGAATTTCAGTCATAAACAAAGTAAAAGACACTGCCATAATATTGATAGTATTGAGCATACTTGCTTTGACACATAAAACAAAAAGTAGAAGAATCAAACCAATAAAAAACTGAGTTGCAGTCCACATCTTTCCTTATTTTGGCGAGATATCTTCCAAGAAAAAGTTACTTCAAAAAACAGAAATAAAGACTCCTTTGAATGTTTTATATTACTGATGTTTCCTTAATGCTCCATGTCCTCATAGTGCCTCTAGGAAGTAAGAAAAAAAAAGTCAGGACTTGCAATTAAGTGAGTATTCTGACTCAGTCATGAGGAAATGGAATTGCACCAGCAAGCATGTCGCCAGCAGCTCTTAATTATAATGGTATTTCACAATTTAGATTCCCAACTTTTACAAGTGATTTGAGACTTTCTAATTTTGTTCTGCCTTGTAGCAGTTTCATTTTAGTCAATAAATTCCATGAGATTTCCTAATGTAGGGCTCAAATTGAATCTTAATTGCCAGGCCAATCTGATGACAAAATTTCAACTTTTCTGAAGTGTCATATAGCACTGTGAAACACAGCTTTGATTTCTACATGGTAAAAAGTCCCTTAAAACTCAATTGCAACTTGTCTTTTGAATCACTTATCCTTTTGCTCTGGCATTACATTCATAAGTTTAGTGGTATGTACTTAGTCACTGGGAAAGAACATTAAAATGAAGGTTTACTCAGTAATAATCTCTCTTTGTCTCTCGTCTGCTGTTCATTCTCTTTGTGCATATATATGTTAACATGAATATTAATCAACTATGCTGTTTTTCTCAAAAAAACCCTGAAATACTATATATGTTTTACAAAGAAGAATACACCAATTACTGAATTCCTTTACCAATAGAACAGCACAAGGCAAGTAACAGATTTCAAAGAGCATTACATTTAATACAAAGTAAAATGAATAAGCAGAATGAAGAGCATCTTATTTAGCTAATTTCTCTGTATATTAAGTTTAATCTATACAAGGCCCTGGTACTTTTACTTCAATAATTAAATTATAATCTTTTTTTTTTCTTTTTTTTTTATCTCATGCCATAGAAAATATTTTCTTGTTTCTTATCAAGAACTTCATCATATCTAGTAGACAGTCCACCTTTACTTTCTATTCCTCTACACTTGTTTCACTGGTCTTCAGATTTCTTTTTGCTTTCATTCTAATTTCTGTAACACTAAATTAGTTCAAGATTAATAGTGACGGTTTTGTTAAAATTTTGAGATAATTATTAGTTTTCTTCCCTTAAAATTTTACCTGACCTAAGTATCTTGGGGATATCATTAATGTCTAAGTAACTGTGCCTTCTTCTTGTTCTTTTAAATATTTCTTATTTCTGATATGCTGTTTAAGCTTTTAAGAATTGTCATCTGCAACTGTAGTTTTATTGGATAAAGAATTGTTGAAATACAAATAATTAATAAAATGTAATTGTTGATAGCAACAAAATAAACCAGTCAATTTAGTATAATAAAGAAAAGTTACTGTAGATCGAATTTAATGATCTTTTTTTTACAGAATTTTAAAAACGTGCTGGTGTTAACGACGATAAAAGTCATTTTGAGTTTATGTTTAATACTTGCTGCTGTCTTTAGCAATTTTCATAACCTTTAATTAAAAGAAAAAAAAAAAAAAAAAAAACAAAAAATCCAACCCAAACGAATACCCCGAAATTTTATTTACTATGCGACTTCACTATACTTATTGTCCTATATAATAAATATCTTTTTTTAAATCTGAATTAGCATTTTGTTCTTCCTAATGCCATCATCTTTTTGAAATTAAGAATATGATATGGTTTGTGTTAGCTAAATGTAGGCCTTAGCGTTACACCCTTGAATGTATCCCGGGGAACCACCATTTGTTCTGTAAACTGAGATGTTGCTATCCTATCTACAGACTTGTAGCTGTTTTCAGTACATGTGAGATAACCTGTATACATATGGCCTAAATTAATTTTGAGCATGCCACTTTGGAGAGAGGTGGCCTTTAAAATGAACTGCTTGGGCATTTGAAATAAGGCTTACAGATTCCAGAACTACCATTTTCAGTTTTCCCCTGCTGTGCTCCAGAGATCTAAAGTCGTCCTAGGCACACTAAAGCATTTAACTTCAACCTTCTTGGCCAATTAGAGAAATAATTAGTCTGCTTGCTCTTGTCTTGGCCGTGCATGTTGCTCTACAAAGTTTTTTCTCTGAACAACATGTATTTCATTTTCTCTGATTCATGGTTGATACACCTATGTTGTCAGTGCAGATCACACACATTGACTTCCTGAACCTAACTCTACTGGGCATTAATACCAAAGCCTGAGAATGTTTGTATTACTGCAGAGGCTGCCCAGGTATCCAGTATGCACAGAACCACGTGAATGAAATTATTTAGTTAATGAAAAAGTCCGGCTTTCAGATAAACACCATGAATAATTTTTGTAAGCCCTCTCTCTTACTTTAAAGTTTTCTAATATTAGATATATAGTTAATTTTGCTGTGTACTTTGACAAGCACCTTCTCTTTTAAAAGACAATGTATTTTCCTGATGCAGAATAGAGACTCCATGGCAACTAGACAATTTGAAGCAGAAAAGATATAGGCAGAAAACACAGATGGTCTGTTTTCAGAAATTCTCAAAATTAACAGGCAAAAGCGCAGCATGTGTAAAACAGGGTCTAAAGAATTTTACTTTGTTTAAAACAGCGTATAAACATGAAAGAAGTCCTTCAAATGTCAGTAGGTCAACTCACAATCGACAAAATACAAAGTCTCACAATTTGACTGTAAAGCTTTTATTACTGCTTTTATAAGAAAACAAAAAAAGTATCTCTACCTGAATAAAAAACACTGGCTGAATGATGAGACTGAAATCCCAATCTCACTGAGACCAGAGATGCCTTTATTCACTGCTGTTCTCTGAGTCTGAACATGACTTGTTGTTCTGTAAATAGACCTGAAGCCTCAGGTGTTCAGCCTTCTCCAGGAGAGCTGGGCCCCGTCACGTGTAGCAGTGCTTGGGAAAACAAACACCATCACTCCAAAGGTCCCAAACATTTTCTCCTCCTACTCCCACTCTTGATATGCTGAGCATGATGTCATATGGTCTGGAATATCCCTTTTGTTGGTTTGTGTTCCCTGTCCCGGCTGCCCCAACCTCCATGCAACCTCAACTTCATCACCAGTGTGACAGTGTGGAAAGCAGAAATGACCTTGTCTCTGTGCAAGCCCTGCTCAGCAATAACAAAAGCATCTCTAGACTGTTGATCTCATGCTCAACACAAATCAAAACCACAGTCCATTCTAGACATTGTGAAGAAAGTTTACTCTGCACCAGCCCAAACCAGCACAGCATGTCATTAACTCAGCTTCAACCAGCCGAGTTTGCCTCTTATTGTACAGGTTATCAGTGTCTCAAAAGTCAGATTTAGTGTTAAATTCAGTCAAAATTTTGTACCATGCTTCTTCAATTATGAAAGAGAAGATGTCCCAAAATTTGAAACAGAATTTTTATTTCTAAGCTTTATAGGAAATAATAAGAGAAAACAATTTTCAGGAAAAAGAAAGAGGAACAAATTTATATGTATATATACATACACACAGAGATAGATATCTCAACATATATGCATGTTGCTAATTTTTTCTTCAGAACAGAAAATAATTAGTAAAGCCTTTAATAATTCTTGATCACAAAATTAAATTTTATTCTCATTGTACTGGGTTGGCACAAGCCAATCACCAAACAGCCGCACAGCTCCTTGCTCACGGCATCCTGTGAGACAAATGAGAAAACTTTTGAGTTGATAAGTTGATGCAAAGACAGTTAATGAATGAAGTAAAAATAAATAAATAAAATAAAATAAAATAAAATAAAATAAAATAAAATTTTAAAAAAGGAAGGAAATGACAGGCAATTCCTCAGACTGGTGCCCAGCCAGTCTCTGAGCAATGGCCACCTAGGAAAACAACACCCTGCTCCTCACTTCCTCTTCCTCTTTCTCTGTTTTAGGTTTAATTGCTGATCATGACATCATATGCTGTGGCACACCCCTTCACACAATTCAGGTCACAGTCCCAGCTCTGTCCCCTCCTAACTTGCCCATCCCCAGCCTTCTCTCTGAGAAAAACATAAAACCTTGAGCAAGAATACTGCAACAATAGTCAAAACATTAGTGTGCTATCAACTTTCAATTTTATAGACACATGTCCAAAAACAGAGAAGTATATAGACTGCCATGAAGCTAGCTCCATCCCAGGCAGATGCAGTACACTTATAATTGCTTCTCTTTGAAAGCAAAAAGAAAATGGGCTAAAGAATGCTATTATAGTTAAAAGGTTAATTTAGTTTTTATATTTTCAGTGCTTGTGCTCTTATCTCCTCCATATCTTTGATAAGAAGGGTTCTTGGCAGTCTTTTAGTGATCTTTTGTTATAAAGAGCATGCAGCTCTTTAAATATATTTTTAATCCAAATTTCATTTCTTAGATAACTGTCTAAAGCATGGCCACACCTTCATTTGTTTATTCCTTTACATTAAACCTTGAGTATTGTGTCCAGTTCTGGTCCCCTCAGTTTAAGAAGGACGTTGAGATGCTTGAACATGTCCAGAGAAGGGCAACAAAGTTGGTGAAGGACTTAGAAAACAAGCTATATGAAGAATGATTGAGGGATCTGGGGTTGTTTAGCCTGGAGAAAAGGAGACTCAGAGGTGACCTTATCACTCTCTACAACTTCCTGAAGGGTAGTTGTAGACAGCTGGGAGTTGGTCTCTTTCTCCAGGCAGCATCTGACAGAACGAGAGGATACAATCTCAAGCTGCATCAAGGGAAATACAAGTTGGATATTAGGAAGAAGTTTTTCACAGAAAGAGTGGTTAAATACTGGAATAGTCTGCCTGGGGAGGTGGTGGAATCACCATCCCTGGATGTGTTTAAAAGGAAACTGGATGTGGCACTTGATACCATGACCTAGTTGAGGTGTTAGGGCTGGGTTGGACTCGATGATCTTGAAGGTCTCTTCCAACCTACACATTCTATGATTCTATGATTCTGTGATTATTTTCTCTACAACATATCCTTATAAATAAACTTGAGAGAATTCTTGTTGTGTTCTAGGAAGTAATAAGATAGTTCACAAATATACTTCAGCACCACAAAAAGGTATTTCAGCTTCTTTACTCTGCCTTAAAGATGTCACATAGTCCATATAACTCTCAAGGAACTTAATTGAATCCAACACTCTTTCATATTAAATGCTATTTCAAATGGTTTGTTTTTTTTTTTTTTTTTAATTTTTATACCTGAAAGAACTTTAAACTAAAGGTCATTACTCCGGAAAGCTTTTACCATTGCATATGTAATGTGAAAAACAAATGAAGTGCAGAGATGAATTGATAATTTCTAGGCTTTCTATAATACAAAAATCAAAACTAATAGAGGCTTAATATTGTTTTATATATATGAATGAAAGATAAAATACATTTAGAAAACATAAAACTTCTACAAATTAATATGGGCTGACTGCTATGACAATTTCATAAAAACAAATTAACAACAAAACAACAACAGCAAAAAAATCATGCCTGAAATGTTTTAAATTGGATAAGTATCAGATTTCCAGGAAAAACTTGAGTAGTCAGCTCTCAGATCAGAGCTCAGAGTTTTCTCAGAGTTTTGTGCATCTGGGTCTTGGTAACTTTCAAGAATGGAAGCTGCAAGGAATCTTCCAATGCTTGATTATACCCATAGAGAATAGATTTTGGTTGAACTTACTCTCATAAACTTTCCCCCCACCTGCTTTTCTCTTTCTTTTTGTTTCAGAAAAACACATAAAATAACCACTAAATCCCTAGAAAATGAATTTTTCAGTGACAAAATTAGTTTTTCATGGAGAATTACTACTTCTGTAACCTTCCATGATCTTGTTTCCTATAAGAGAAAATGAAGCACAACACAATTCATAAGAAAATGAGACCTTCAAAATGAAATAAGATTATAGGAACTATAAATGAATGTAACTGTTGTTGGTGAAGATTAGTAAGATTTTGGGGAGTGACTTTTGCTCCAAATTAGCATAAGTTTCAATTTAGATGTATGAAGTAATGGATGTCAATATGAGACTGACCTACCGTGTAATTGTACTGATGTTTATGTATTCAATTAACAAAGTAGTTGCCTAAGGGTATACATGTAGTGAAATTTTTGCTGAGTTGGGGTAGTCTGCCTGGTTTCCCTGCCTGGACAGAAGAGGAACTTCCACAGCTATTCAGTTGACAGATGGCACGGTGACTGTAATTACTAGGAAGTCACATAATATTACAAGGAAATGATAAAGTAGATTATGGGTCATTATTTCAAACTCTGAATATTGGAGTTGATTTTTCCAAAGACAGTACATAGTTAGTCTGATCAAGAAATTTAAATCTAAACATGTGAAAATATAATTTGTTCCACTTACAGCACTTTTTAAAATTCTCACCTTAAAAACTTTGAAATTTTTTTTTTATAAATTTTGTGTACTCTGGATAGAGTATATACAGCAATATTTATTCATTGTTGCTGTCAGGAACTTCTGATTCTTATGTCCACCTATATAGGCCTCAGTTCACCTATACAGGCCTTGCATGCCTTGACAAGTCTCACCTGAAAATACCTTTTCAGCCCTGTAATTTCTTTTAAGCTCAGGGACTATTCCTCTGGTGGCAAGATTGCTGTTCATGCCTGTGTTGTGAAAAGACTTGCCTCTGGCTCATTTCATGGAGCAATCCTGCTCTTGTTGTTCCCTTTCAGTTAAGCAGAACTTCCCAACAGACGACGATTAAGTGAAAGCATTTAAAAAGATTCAAAAAGGAAGAAAGAAAGGAGAGCTTATCAAATGAAAAGAAATGAACTTTTCATAAAAGATGATCTTGAGACTAAAAACATCAGACAGATGGCATGGGAATTAGCTTTCATGGGCTTAAAGAATTAGTTTCATTCATCCACACATAAGCATCTAATGACAGCTCAAATAACACAGACCCCTAGAACACCAGCAGAGGTATGGAAGATATGACATAGGATCTGTGATGGACACTTACCTTCCAGAAGCAACAGCTAAACATAAAAAGTGTATCCTAGGACACATCAAGAACCTATGTACAGATAACTGTAGAGACTCTTGCTGTAAGTGACTACAGGTGAGTTAGCTGTGTCAGCTCCCTCAGAGATGAGCTAATCAATACATTCAATTGACTCACCTCACCCTAAAATAAACAGCTATTTTAAAACAAATGTGTAGCTCTCCATTGACTCTACTGATTATGAGAACAGTTCATTTGTCAAAGGTCTGTAGTGTAATTTAAAACTATTGGTTGTCTGAAGAGTCTGTATGAGGCTTTCAGTACAGACAGTATTTACGGAGACCCGTGCCCTTCTGAACCAGCAGCTGAAGGAGACATAAGTAGGTACATGAAATTAAATGGAACTGTACTCCTATACTTAAAGAACTGAGTTGTCCTAGATCTTTACCAGTCATAATAGTAACTTGATGCCTTACAGTGAGATGCACTATAGACACCACCTTAATGACCAATCTGACACCCAATTTCCACTCTACAAAAGCATAGGCATCCCGCATATCTTATGGACTAGATGAGTGGACAGTGAGGTGAATTGAGAACTGGGTGAATGGAAGGTCTCAGGAGGTCGTAACCAGTGTCACAAGTTTTGGAGGCCTGTCACTAGTGACGTCCAGTATCATTTAACTTATCCATAAATTACTTGGATGAAAGGACAGATGCCGCCTGAGCAAGTTCTCTGATGACACAAAGCTGTGAGGAGCAGCCAATTCCCCAGAGGGCTGTGCAGCCCTTCAGAGGTACCTCAACATTTTTGAGAGATGGGCAGAAAAGGACTGAAATTCAACAAAGGCAAATGCAGAGTCCTGCATCTAGAGAAGTATAATCCCATGCACCAGCACAGGTTGGGGGCTGACCTGCTGGAAAACAGCTCTTCTGAAAATGATGTAGGGGTGCTGGTGGACAACAAGCTGTCCATGAGCCAGCAGTGTGACCTTGTGGTCAAGAAGACCAACGGTGTCCTAGAGTACTTTAAGAAGAACTTTGCCAGCAGGTCAAGAGAGGCATTCTGCCACTCTATTCAGCCCTAGTAAGGCCACATCTGGAGTACTATTCTGGCTTCCTCAGTATGAGAGACTCAATGGAGCTCCCAGAGTGGGTCCAGTGGAGGGCAGCAAAGGTGATTAAGGGACTGAAGCACCTCTCTTATGAGCATCTTTTATTTCAGATAGGCTGAGAGAGCTGGGCCTATTCATTCTCAAAACATGAGAATGCCAAGATTGTGAAGGGACCTCAGTAATGTCTGAGTAAGTATCTGAAGGAAGGGTGTCAAGGGGATGGTTGAGATCTTGGTGGTGGCAAGCAATAGGACAAGAGGCAATGGGCAGAAACCGGTGCAGAGAAACCTCCTTCTGAACATGAGGTAGAACTTACTGTGTGCGTGGCCACACACTGGAACAAATTGCCCAGAGAGACTGGGGAGTCTCCCTCACAGGAGATATTCAAGAACCGTCTGGACACAGTTTGGTGCCATGTGCTCCAGGATGATCAGGGAGGTTGACTTAGATGACCCACTGTGGTCCCTCACAACCTTACCATTCTGTGATTCTGTGATTTGCTCTGTTTTAATTAAAAACATGATTAAGTTGCTCACATTAAGTCCTCTCATAATACTTGAAATATCCTGGGGTATTTTACCTGGAATATAACCATCAGTCCAGAAGATTGACAATTTCTCTGATGTCCAGTGTAATGGTTTACAGCCTCATGCAGGTGATGTAAATTGTTATGGCAGGAGGCAGAAGGCTTTTGATCAGCTAAATCTGCTTCCCTTATCTTCATCTGCTGCAAGAGGAGTTTAGAGATAGCTCATTTGTATATACAAAGATTGTTGACACCTAAATTTATGTGTTTATCGTAGTTTTAATCCCACCCTTGAAGTGTTATATTATATAATTATATTATATTAATTATATTATATTTCTCCTTACTGTCTCGTAAGGAATTTATTTTCCCTTTTGGACCTACAAAGAGTAGGTATATTATGTATTATGAACCTGAACCTTTATAATGAACTGTCCCCGAACATCAAAATATTAGTAGTAGTGAGTAGCATTGTTATTATTATTAATATTGTTGTTGTTGTTATTTAGGATGTTTTAATTGTACTATATATAAATTAAAATTATGGATTGTATTAGCAGTGTAAACAAGCTCAGAGTCATCTCACAGTTGTTTCATTCTGTCACTAAGAGATGAAGAATGTTTAAGTGATTTTCTAATGAAAAAACATTTTCTGTTGATCTCTTTTAGCTTTCACTGACATTTCTTTGCCTTGGGTGCAACCTGTCAAGAGGAATTGCTTGACACGCTTATTAATAGCACTAACAGTATGCCTAATGTGATACAATTAGCAGAATGTAGTAGACTCATCCTGTGACTGCGTCAGGAAACTTGACATTAAATTGCAGCTCAGAACCTTAGAGGCTGTGTGAAACTTATTAAAAAAATGTAATGAGAGGTTTGGTTTTTTGGAGGGTGGGGGTGCAATCGGTTTTGTTTTATTTTTAGAACACTTAATTCTTTTCATTATTCATCTCTTTTTTCTCCTTATCTCAGAAATTTTGAAAACAGAAACCAAAACACAAAACAGAAGAAAGCAACTTATTTTCACAGAAATATAATAATAACTAAAAAAATCTCAGATTTAAACCTTGCTTGATAAAACTGACTTTTACACACACTCCTGAAAGCTATTTGCACTGGAAAGGACAAATAATTAATTGCAGTTACAGAAAAAAATAGAAATAATGACTCTTTTGGTGAAGAGCTTGACATTGTATTTCTTGCCTGTAACCATTTAGAGACAAATGCATGTCATCTCAGATAATATTTGAAAATGTTTTATGAAGTAGGAAACATAGTTTGTCTACAGGAATGATTAATAACAAAGTTTCCATAAAGCAGTAATGAAATCTGAAAAGTATGAGGCAGGGCATGAAAATGGGTAAGTGTATGGGTCAGAAATTAAGTAATTGGTGAAGTTTTGTAGCCTGTTTTCCATACAGGCAAAGTTCTTACTGAAATAAACTGAAAAATCTTTGCTTCAATAACAGGCACACAACTGGTTGACAGGTGAGTTGCTTGCACATGATGTGATAGCTTTTTACCAGACCAAACTAGAAAACATCACTATAAAAGAGTCTGAGGTCCAGGAGGAATCTTTGCTGTTTGTATCTGACATTTAAATGCCAGCTGCCCACAGCTCCCTATTTAATACAATCTGATGGAGAGTGAGACAGTGGAAAAAAGTAGTGAAAGAAGCAACTATACTGGAAATTGAATACAAGCTGTTCAGACATAATTTGCTCTGGAATTTGGCACTATCTTGGTTTTGTGAAGATTTATTTCTCCACTAAATTAAGCATAACCTGGAGAACTAGAATCATTTTATCTAAAGTTCAAATTCAAATTATTTTACTAGAGCAGAAAAATACTGGGATAGAAAGCATTCAATTTCTTAAATGCACAAAGCTGTCTGTCAATAGTCAGCTTTTTTTGCAGCTACTTATTTTTTTAACTTATTTTTCAGCTGAGTCTACTTTAGTATTTCATTCACCTGCTTCTCTTTCATTTATATAAGCACATCAGTTGTTATTGCTGAACATCTTCCCTAAGCGTTAGTAAATCTTTTCTCTATAAAATCTTATGGGTAAGAGTGATGAGATCTCAAAATTATGTCAGCAAAAGCAAGTGATAAAATAAAACTATTTTGAGATCTCACTTTTTAACAGCATACATGGATAGATGAAACAAAACACTATTGATGGTAGGGGAGAATAAAGAAAACCACACGAAAAATTAGTGTCATAGATGTCATTGCTCTAAGGAAAAACTCTCTAGAAGAGTGGGAAAATGAAAATATATTTAAATGTTTAACTTGTATCAGCAAAGAAGAAGATAAGTTTTTATTATCTTTATCCTGGGGATTTTGTTCAGAAACTCAAAGACCTACTTCAGAAGATGCCAGAATTCACTTAAAAATTAACAATAGCTTTAACAATATCAAAAGGAAAACATACACAGTGGTGTTATTTGTTCCACCGAGGTTCCCTTGTGCCAAGCTTTTGGTGCAAATATTTTATATTTCATCATTAGGAAAAAAACCACAACAAAAAACCCAAAAAACCCCACAACAACAACAACAACAAAACCGCAATGAAACAACAACAAAAAACAAAACAAAAGAAAACTAACAACAAAAACAACAAAAAAAAACCCACCAAAAAAAACCCAAACAAAAACCAAAACAAAACAGAAAAACCCAAAACTGCCCAGGCTTACAAAATAAATTCCAAGTTTGAAATTCAATTGATAATTTTAAGGAGAAAATACATTAGGTTCTGAAATATTTAAGTGTTATCTTTTTAATGAAAATCCTAACTTGATTATTCCTACATGTAAACATTTCCTCCATGTTTTGATATGTCTGTAATTTTTTTCAATAGTAGCAGAGCCTTCAATGTTTCAATTCAGCATTAAATAGCCATACATTTTGTATGTAGTTAATTTCTGCCATTAAATTACTATGTCTATTTCAGTGATTTCCTTTCTCTTTATGACTTGGGCCTGAAATAAATCCCTAAACCCCAAACCTTACTATATTCCACTTTCAAATAAATTTTAATTTTACTGATATAAATGACTTACCAAAGAGATTTATTCCATAGTAATGCACTAAATCATGATCCATGAAGTAATCAATCTCAGTTTTTAGTAACATGAACAAATTTGCTTTATACTTTTAACTTCTTTACAGCACTCATCAAAATATATGCATAATATTATACACTTTAGAAAATGTAGCATCAAGAAGTATCAATATTAATATGTTATCTCCAACAGAAGATGAAAGCTTCAAGAAAATATAAATAAAATCAAGATCATACTAGCAGTTTTAAAATCCCAAACTAGTTTTGTTTAAGTAATTTAAGCCAGGGCTTCTAAATATGAGGTATCTAATATTGTGAGAAAATGAAGCAATGGGATAGATGATACTAAAAGTAACCACAAGGTAAGTGGAAGAAGCAATAAAAATAAAAAAAAAAATCGACCAGTAATCTGAAGTCCCCTTCTATTATTTTCGTTCATGTCAGCTCCAACACAATTCAAAAGAGAGCACAGGAAGACGTGTTTTTTGTTTTTGTTTTTTTTTTTTTTTTTAATTCCTCCTCCTGGCTTCAGAGAATTTTGTAAACTGAGTGGAAGTTTCTCTCTTTTCTCTTTGTCTGTGCTGCAGAAACTCTCATCTCATATGCACAGTATCTGTCAGTGAAGGTTCTAGGTGACTTACACTGCATCCCGCTTCTTAACAATAGTATGTAATGAAAGGCACAGCAACACAGAGGCTGAAATACTGCATGGCTAACAAAACATTTAGAAGATAGAAAAAAAAAGAGGAAATAAATTAAGAAAAGAAGATGCAACCATTGTCAGAGAACTGCATTTATAGAAAACAGACAGGTACTAAATGACAGGGGACACAAATAGAAATATGAAAAGAAGGACAGCAGAAAAATCAGAAAAAGGAGCAACTGAGATCGCTTGGCTTGCTCACCTTAGAAAAAAGAAGGTTGGTAAAGTGTGACCTCATCACAGTCTTCAGCTTGGTGAAGGGGGGCATTGGATGGGAAGATGCTCATCTCCTCTCTCTGGTGACTAGCAACAGGACAGAAAGAATTTACATGAAGCTGTGCTAGGGGAAGTTCAGATTGCACATAAGGAGAAGTTCTTCACTAGAAGAGTGATTAGTCACTGGAAAAAGCTTCCCAGGGAAGTGGTCACAGCACCAAACCTGTCAGACTTCAAGGAGCATCTGGATGATGCTCTTAATCATTTGGTTTAGTTTTAGGTGTTCCTGGAAAAAGAAGGGAATTCGATTTGATGATCCTTGATCTATGGGAAGACAGAGATAGTGCTAAATGCAATCCTGCCTCCAATATATTTCAGCTGTGTTAATTACCAAAGAGTGGGAACAGCCTTGCCCTCACAGCTGGGTGTGATGAAAGAGTGAGTTAGTTGGTAGAGGAGCAGGTGGAGTCTGCTGGCCATGCTGTGAGGAGGAAGGGACAAGGGGTCGTGTGAGGGATAGAGAGGGTAACATGGCCCTGCCGGGGACAGGAAGCAGTGAGCTGGGACTGCAGAAGGAGGAGAGAAAGAGTCAGAGCTGTGTAGGGCTGCCTGTAGGAATACTGCATAGAAAAGGTATGAGGGACTTCTAGATAACAAGGTGCTGATACTTGAGGCCTTCTGAAGTTTTTATGGAAGCACTCTGAGTGCAGTGGCTGTCTTGACTATGACATTGACCCATATATAAAGCATCTTGAAAATTGTATGGTCTAAGCTCATTTGAAAATCTTTTCAAAGCATTACATTTTAAGACCAAGATTCTGCATGAAACTGAAAACTGGCATGGAGAAACAATCATTACTTTTCAGTAATACAGGCAGTATTTAGAAATGTACACTGCTCTGCTTCATTGCACAACTAGGTAAAAGGTACAGAGGGTCCTGTGCTAATATCCTTTGGCTGTTGTGAATGAATGATTTATTAGAGAATTATGCCTGTGAGAGTCAGAAAGATTACATGTGTCACATATCTCTTGTTATATTTGCACTTAATCTGCCTCATCCAACTGCATGATTTATAATTGAAAACTTATCCAGTGAATAATGGTGTAAAGGCTTGTAGTAAAATAAAATTCAAGCTGTCAAAATTTGTTATCAACTTTGTGTAGGAATAAGGAAATAAATCACATAGTATATAATTCATTAAGTCAATGACAATTCGAATGAGTGAAAATGTCCATTCAGTCATATCTATGGCATCACAGTAAAAATGAAACAAAAACCCCTCAAACCAAACCTAAAAAACATTTAAAATCTGAACAAAAAGTATGCAGTCATTGCTTTCTGATACTTAAATGAAATTAGAGCTTTTATTTTACAGAAAAAGGAAACTATGTAAGTAATTGTAAATCAAGTTAGTACTTAACACTGTTTTCAACTGTCTACCCAAAGATTAATATGCATTTTATTTGAGGCTCATGAACTCAAATTTATGCTTTTCAAATCTTTTAGTATAATAATTACAAGGGTAATTTATAATCAGCTATATAATTATTCCACGAAATGAGATATTGAAACTCAGCATCTTTATGAGAGTCTCATTCATCTAACTTCAGTTTTTTAATGTTTCAGAATACCAACAATAAGAGAATTTAAACATAGTGCATGAGCAGTTGTTTTTTACCAACTTTATCACAAGCAAGAACACACAATCACCTACCAAAATTCGCTAATGCAAATTTGAGAATAGTTATTGGGAAGTCTGAAAAAGCTAAATTTCAAGAAAGTTTAGAAAAAGCAAGTTTCCACTTCAGATTATAGAATAACATTCTGGTTTGTGTGATTACCCATTCTAGCTGCCTTTTTGTGAGTGTGGATTTAAAAAATGAGTGCTGTTCTAAAGAGTTTTCTAAAACAAGTTAACAAAATATGGAAATATTTGCTGGGAACAAGAAGCATTAAATTTTTCTTTATGAAAAAATCTCAAAGAACGAGCTATCTTTATAAATAATCTACAGTATAAATGGAAGCATATACTTTCAAGATCTTTATTTTAATTGGTGGAGAGAATTAGGATTTTCAGTAGCATGATTCTGTAACCTATGTAGAAATTTACCCTTATTTCTAAGGGTAAATTTCACTTTTGAATTGTAAACTTTTCTATATTGACTGTAAAAGTGAATTCAAAGAAATAGTTTAAATATAGGTTTTTATTTGATGAAATTTTGTTATATGTTGTCAATCTGCACTTCTATTGGTAATCGTAATTTCTCCCTGTTTTTCTTCACAAACTCAGTCAAATTTTCAAGATTATTTCAGCTTGGCCTTTATTTTTCCTCTGTGAATTTTACTGCCGTATCATTGCTGAAATAACGTAATACCATCTTCCATCTATTCTACTTCTTCCACTGGAGCAGACTTTTATTTTGTTGATTTGATACCTTAACTGTTCTTTATGCTTCTTCTTTCTCCTAGTCAAGTTTTAACTTAATTAACTGGTTAGAAACCAATCAGCCCTGCTAAAAAGCAACATATACGTATTTCAACTCAAAAGCACTACTCATTGACTATTATTGTAATTTAAAGTAGATGGCTTCTAAACATTTATTGTCAAATACAGACTTCACCTGTCACATCATACAAGAATTTGAACTGACTGCCTGATTCCTTATTTAACCTTTATTACAAAAAATATCACTAGCTGACAGTCTTTCCACCCTCACTTGCCAAGAAACAAAATTGAAATTTTTCCATCCAAAAGGAGCATTTTTTCTTTGCTTCATAAAAATTTTTCTATTTCTACTATATTTTTTTCTGATGAAAGTATGACAGTTAGGATCATATTGATTTTGTTCCTCAACGTCACGTAAATAAAGGGGAAACGACCAGCAAAAAGAAAGGAAAAAATTCTTTTCAACCCTTTTATTTTTGTTCTGTTTTGTGTGTCAAAAAATTTGGCCTGCATCCATCAGAATTCATTAATTCAGCTGTTTATTATTTATTTGGTTGTTCATTTATTTAAATCTGTTGTCTTCTCAGTAGATCTGCCTTATCTTTTGTTTTCTTTCAATGTCTAAACTGGTAACAAAAGAGGTCCAAAACACTGGTTGCCTAGGATCTATTCTGCTTATGGATAACACCCTATGTGTCAGACTGGAATTGTCTTAACTGTCAAAATTGGGAACAAAAATATTAAACAGTGTTCATGAGCAGTGGTCTAACCAACTGAGCTTGTGTTTTTTTACTTAGCAGTAAAAGTACAATATCTCCTTTCTTTTTCTTTTTCTTTTTTTTTTTTTTTTTTTTTTTTTTTTTTTTTTGTTTTTGTTTTGTTTTGTTTTTTTTTTTTTTTTTTAACTTCAAAATATGTAGTTTGTCGTATTCTGGCATAAGTATTTTTTTAGCAAGTATCTGCTATTTGTGTCTTCTTCATAGTTGCCTGTTGTAATTCAGCATTTAACAAGAATAATTTTCACATTTTTTCTTGGTTGCATTAAGGTTTATTTAAACTATTTTCAGCATCACTTGTCTCCTGCAACTCTCTGAAAAAAGAATAAAACAAGGTGTCTGTTTTATTATTCAATTTTTTTCCCCCATGTTCATATTCAATGTCTGCAGAAACTTGTACACATTGTTAGATAACTTCTACTGCGAGTATACTCACATGAAGCACATGACATAAGTGGAATTAGCTTTCAAATTAGTATCTGGATCCTCATATGTTACAGCTACAGAGAGACACTAAGTCATTATCTCAGTTCAATTGGGTTTTTTTCTGGGTATCACTAATTTATCTTCCCTTCTCCCTCACTATCAATATTTTGTTTTGTTTTTTCAATTAGAGACAGTATTTTTAAACCTTATAATACTGGCTTAAAAGTGACCTTAAATAACATTGTACTAGAGGAATATGTTTTGCAGAAGGCCATTTTTTCAGCTTGTCTTTCACCACCCAGCTATGATGTCAAATCAGCCTGAAGGTGTGTTACTTTGTCAGGTTTTCTAACTAAAAACTGTTCTGGATTTTGTTGACACAATGCAGTGTTGCCCAAGGGGCTTTCAACAAGCCCTTTATGTACACTGGCTATTTTTGAATGTGTCTGTCAGCTAATCCCTGATGCATGAAACCAAAAATTGCTAAAGTTAATAAGCTAATACACATTTTAGTTAGCATATTAGAAAAACTTAATATATTAAAAATGTAATTTATTCTTTAAACCTGACATTCAGATTTTAATATACATATTTCATTTGACAGATTCAATTCTGACATTAGTCAGTATTCCACCCCACACCCCATCTTTCTCTATGATCCTCAAGACATGGTTTGTATTTAAATATCCAACTTAAATTTGCAAATCAATTATTATAAGTTTATGTTCTATTTTTGCTGTTAAAATGAAAAAGAAGAAAGCCAATTAAACAAGAGTGATAATTCAAAGTCTGGGTTATCTATTAGATCTTAAATTTAGACAGAGACAAAGCACTTCTATATTGATAATTTTACTGATTTTAGTTCAGACTTCTGAGTTATCTTAGACAAAATTATATTAGTCTCAATTTGCAATGACAACTGTCAGTTTTTATTCTCTTGTATGATCACATACTGCAGAAACAAAGGTTTAATTTCTTTTTCTTCTTCTTAAAGTTAATATTAAACTTCAGCTACAGTTATATTTGAACTCCACTTTATTAAATTTCTTCAAATTTATGTAACTCAGCTATCCTTACAAAAACAACCCAGTAAACTTTGTTCAGATATATTTTTACCTTACAAGAATACAGAATAAAGTAATTTTTATTTATTTCATGGTTCACTTTCTTCAATTGAATTTCCTATTTTTATTTTAAATTTATTAAACTGGAAAAGAGATAGCTGAGTATAATTGAAAAGAAAGTCTGAAAGACAAGCCCAAACCAAATCAAACCAAAAAACTATTCAGAACAAGCTAACTTCATAAAATAGTAATGCAGGAACTTATACAGGATTAGATGTTCATCTCTGAAGACTTTAACTCATCTTCTCAAGGCAATTACAGTTGAAAATATTCCGAGATCCATGGGAAGTAATTTGGCTCCAAATAAAGCAGTTAAATTTTTCCTCTACAGAGTTGCTAAGAAAAATGGGACTTTCTCAGGGATGTGTGGGGTTCCTCCATTAGTCTTTTTCTGGGAAGTAAATTATTCCACTTTTAATCATTGATTGGAACATCAGAGCACATGGAAAACTAGAATTTATTCCACATCTCATTGTTATTAATTTTGTTAAATTGAATAATATTAATCCCCACCCACATTTAACTATGCATATTTTAGGTGTTGCTGCAAGTTCTAGATATTACTTTTGATCAATTTTTTTTTTCTATTTTCGTTTTTGGTCTCAACAAGCTTAAATCCTTTGTGGGGCTAAAAACAAACTTCAACAAGGTAAATACACATCCAACATCTAGGATTAATTAATTTTCACAAGATGAGTTTTGCCACGTGACAGCTCTTAGAGGAACCCCTGAAGCTGTGAAGTGCCTAGGGTTTAGACAGATAACATCAGTTCAGATGAATCCCAGCCTGACAGGTTTTTGTTAGGGACCAGTGAACACAAGTTAGAAGTTTAATTCCACGATATATAGCTCATTATAATTCATGTCTGTCTAAATAAAATCAGTTCAATATTTTATTATATCCAAATATGAAAAGATATTTTCACTTAGAGAAGTGTCAGAAAAAATCAATACTTTAAAAAGAGTAGAAATGTGCAATTTGCTCAAATTAAGAAAAATTTTGAGTGGTTTTTTTTGTCTTTAATATGTATTTTTTTTATACTTTCAAAGTTTTATAGTCCTCAAAATTACCAAGCAGTTATTTTTAAATATGACAAATATTCTAAATATCTTAGGACTATGTAGTTATATATGTTTTTAAATTGTATCAAGCAAATTTTTTAAAATCTCTTGTTAAATTATTATTCATATAGCAGCAGCTACAATTTTTAAACATATTTATATAAATAAGAATGAAAATCACTTTCACATTTACTCTCAAGGAATTTATTGGTTTAGAAATCAGATCTAAAGGGTTGTTGATGTAGTCAATTTTAAGAGATTTTGGATTTTTAGTTTTTCCCTTCTTTTTTTTTACAAATTTTGACTTTAAGAATTTGGAGATTTTCTTAAAAATGTATTTTTTAAAACTTAAGCAATACAACCAATAAAATTAGAAGAAGGCAACAAAAAAAAGTCATATCCATATTAAAACATAAATTAAGTAGTAATTTAGTTTATTTAAGGCCTGTCAGTGTTTTGGGCTTTTAATTATCATGTTTAGATGGGTGAAAAGAACAATTAGCCCTCATGATTATTTTATTAATTAAAAAACCCCATATTTTCATTTTCAGTGATTTCTTGTTATCCCTATACTACTATGGTGAATGATCATCTTCAGGTCACTTAAAGACTCACCAACAAAGGTATGAGGAATAACTGGTTTATTATAAAAGCTACGGCACAAAAAAATTCCTTGTCTAAGTTCATTCCACTACTTACCAGATGGTTAAAACACAATGAGGAAAAGCAAAGTCCAGAATCAATCAATCCAAATGAAAATAAACCAAAAACTATCTATGCATAGTCTGGGAGGGCAGGGAGACAAAAGCATAGTAAAGGATAAGGATAAAATAAGCATTGCTTAAAGGCCCAACAGCATTTAACTTATCTGAACTTAAACTCAACTGCATTTAACTTAATCGATAACATAAGTTAAAGAAACAATTAATATAGAATTTACCAGAAAAGTAACTTACTTAAAGGCCTAACTTTCAAATCCAGAGTAGTTAAGAATCTAGGAGAGCAGCATGCCTAGTGCATGTCATATAACATCTTCATGTCCATATGCACACAAAGAGTTTGTGCAAAGTACCTGGGAAAAATTCTCCTTGAATTTAGTTAAATACTTCAGACACCTCTGTCTCTTCTCAACAGGCAAAGGCGTGGGGGTATCAGCCTGGGATCCATTGTCATTCAGCATCCTCTGAGTAAGGCGGAACTTGAGAGTTCTTTGGCTCTGAGAGGTCTGACTCAGAAGAATTTTTCTGTTCTCAGCTGTTGTGTTCCAGAAGAGCTCAAAGAGATTCATTTTGGACCACTCTTTAATAGGGCTGCAAGGAAGAGTTATAGTCACAATATTTTTTTTTTTCCTGGCTGCAATACATGTGGGTAAGCTTCTTTGAAAGTCTGATAACAAAAATACTATTCCACATGATTGATAATCAGGCAAACAATAAGCCTCCAAGGCAGTTCCTAAAAAAAAAAAAAAAATCAGGAGCTCCTTAGTCAACACAAGTTCCTGGGAGCAGACAGTGCCTGTTAAGTTCAAGAGGAGCTCAGGTCAGGTGCTGTTTATCAAGGCTGAGGCCCAATGAGCATTCCTCAAATGACAGTGTTACCTGGGAGGGGAGGCATGCGCTGCCAAAACTGGTCAGACATTTGCCTGATGTCATGGTCTGGAATGTCACAGACACACTGCTGTACTAGAAGTTTCTAAGACAGTAAAGACAACTGTAGATTGAACAGGACTTAGGTGCCTAAGACACCTACCCTCTAGCTGGACTCAACATGAATCTCAGAATAAAATCTTGGCAGCTCGATAAACATAAGCATACACTTGAAATTCTGTAATTCTTTATTGTATTCTGCTGGGGAACCTGACCTCCTTAAGCTTCCAATGGTGGTCAGAAGTTTTTTTTGGGTCCTGTTCCTTATCTGCTGCACTATGTGACTAAAAAGTCCAAAAATTACTTAAAAAATAATATCAGACATATATATTTAACAGACCTGTGTTTTATATGAAAAACACAGAAAGCACAGGGATCCCACAGCATAAATCTGTTTTGGTCAGTTTGATATTGGGAGCAGTTCCAAACCTCTTGCCTAAAAGGACACATTAGAATAGGAAGAGTTTCAGAGAACAGCAAGAAGGATTGATGAAGCTAAGATTTACATGTGGAATGCTGAATAATCTAGGACTTCTCAGCCTGCAAAAAAAGAAATAACAGAAAAGTTATAGGTCTAAAAGCTTTTAAGCGGTAAAATTAAAGCATATCAAACATCTGTTCCCAGTCTCTTCCAATAAAAGATTTCCAGTCAGCAAATAAAAGTCTGGGATCTAAAGAAGAAGATGGTATCATTTCATAAGGAGAATAGCAGACCTCGTTCTGCTTTGCAAAGGACTTTGTTTATGTTGGGAATTTTAATAAGCTTGAAGAGAAGATATACTACTTGTCGGAAGACAGTTCCCACTCTAGATTTACCAGCTGAAAAAGCTAAATGTTAGAAAATAGAACAGAAAAAAGTCAGAGGCTGAAAGAAATTACAAGGAAAGTCTCACTACATTTCCAAGTCTTTAGATTTGCTTGAGCATCTATTAATGGACACAGTTTGAAACCATGGATGAACAATATATATGAATCACAGTTTAATGCCATTCTTCCTTTCAATTCTTTCTTTGAATTGCAGATGGAGTAATTCCTTATCTTTCTTCCCAGTGTCGTGGGCACAATCATCTTGAAGATGATAATTTTTGCTAAATTCTTGTCTCTTGGCAACACTACTAAGAATGAACCAGGCAATAAGGAGGGAATATTAACCTTGTAGGTTGATAAAGATTGATACATTTGACAATTAAGTATTCTGGACTTCCACTTATGTTACCCATATGTATTTAAATGTCATAGAACAATAGAAGTAATGACTTGCAAGAGAGCTGCCACAGGAACTTTCCCGTTTATTGAGCCCCAGAATGATGAGAAGCACCTGTCTTAATAGGTACTGTCTAGAATTCCTCAAAATCTGTCTGAGTTTCTAGAGTGAAAGTTTAAAGTACCATAGAGTGATAAGATTAAAATTAAAAACCAGAATCCATTCTTTCCACTTCCAGAAAAATACCAGTTAAGCTCCAGAGTTTGTTACTTTTTTTTTTTTTTTTTTTGGCATATGATTTTGAACTATTTTCTTTGTCTGCAGCTAATTTACCAGCTTATCTCTACCTCTTTTGTTCTTTTTCCTCTTTTTCCTGGGTAAAAATTATGTGTAGTTCCACAAAATTTACAGGATATTCAGCCTAGAAATGCCAAATTCTGAGTCAGTGCTCTAAATTTTAGTCGGTATATTCAGAATTTTTCACAATATTCATGGCATGTATAAAAAGAATTAAAATGTAAATGTATTTTGTAAAAAAACATGATGGGGCACAGGAGAAGGTTGCCCAGAGACTTTGTGAATGTCACATCCTTCAAAATGGTCAAAATCAGGCTGAGCAGGGTGTTGAGCAAGCTGATTTTGTAGCAGGGATTCCTGCCCACTGCAAGGGACACTGGTAATAAACTTTAAAGGTCACTTCAAACACAAGCCATTCTGTGGTGCCATGATTCTGTTGCCTGACTATGGATTTCCTAATTAGCTGACACAGGTGGACCATGATACCAGGAGATAGTGTTCATAGCTCTACTGAGGAATTTAATCTTAGAGAAAAACGGTGGAGATTTCTCAGGGTGCAAAAGCAAAAAGGTGGTATGAGGCAAGTTAGAAGACAGATGTTAGTATAGAAAATGAAACATCAAACAGCTGTAACAAGTAGAGGGAGGAAAAAATGAAGAAGAGAACATGAGGCCAGACAGGGAAGTAGTAAAAAAAATTCTCCACTGCTCATAAAATTAAGCAGCACTTTGGTCGACCAGATTTATAAATGAAAGTGCTACAAGTACCTAAGCTGGTCAATGAAGGCTAAATTGAATATTTATGCAATACCCTGTTACTTTAGGGTAGACATAGGGTAAACTTTATCAAGAAAAAGAAAATATTTTCAGCAAGAATTGTTTTGACATTAAGAAAATTATCAGTTCACAATACTTCTGTGAACGTTTCCCATTAATATAGGACTTGCTGAACAGAGTGTTTTAGCAAGTATTTCTTAGGCATCTATATGAAAATTGTTCATGATTTTTTTGAACAGTAAATTCTGACTACATATTCACCTGTAGTATTCAGAATGTGAAACCCAGATTCTATTGCATTTCACAATAAAACTCCAGAGGATAAAGAAAACAAATATCTGTCTAACAAAAGTCTGTTTCCCAGAAGTAAGTCTGTGTGGGCAAATTCTGCACAGAATTTTCATTAAAGTCAGTCAATAGTCCACCTCTGCAGAGAAGAAAAAAAAAAAATTCCAAAGAAAAGTGTAGTACAATTTGAGCCAGTATTTTAATCAGATTGTCTATGGACTTTAGTGGAACTTATGAAGAATTTTTAAATAATGTGTGTAATTTTGACTGTCGCAGTGTGCTTGTGAATATGTCAACATAATATAACAGTGTTGAAGTTTATCCTATTTAACTCTTCTTAAAAGAAATTTCCACATAACTTAGAACAAAAAAAAATCACAACTTATTTATGTTTTCATATATTGGTGTTTTGGTTTGACTCAGATAACCTAAGGTTGATAGAATTATTTTCCAATAATGTAATAGATGTACTGTACAAAATTCGTGTATTAAAATTATATGTGGAAAATTATACATTGGAATTAAAAAACCTGGATTCTTGGAGACAGTCCGAGGGTGTCTCCAAGAATTCCAAAGTCTTTTTTTAGCTTGGAGGTGCTACCATGACATTTGCAACATAACAGAAGAGATAACGTGAAAATGGCTCATTAATCACGGATGGGCCACATCTTCACAGCCGCTCAAGGATCTGATATCGATCTCGATGGAAAACTAGCAGATGATTTCATCAAGTGCCCCAACAGAAAATTCAGTGACTCTTTTTGGACTTCTTTACAATTCTTCAGGAAACCCTCTCAAAAACATTCCTCGAGGAATGAAAGGCATTTCAGCAGTCGTGCTTTTTGCACAAAGTCGAGCTTTTTGCATGAGGTCGTGCTTTGGGTGAAATCGCATTCTTTGCAGCAGTCGTACTTTTGCCTCAGGGCAGAAAAACCATATAAAGTTCCTACCCTGAGACTCTGAATTTGTGGACAGTACCCTGGAGAAGCACCCTTGCTGCTTCCGGATTGCTCCCCCAGCATTCGATCGATGTTGTCCTGATTCATCGTGGCATTTCGAAATTGATTTTTGAAATTGCTAAATAAATCTTTGGCTTTTGAATTGGCTCGTAATTATTTATAACAAATAACTTATCATTTTGTAATGCAGATTCAAGGTCAGCTTGCTTGTGCTTACTCAGCAGGACAATTACTGTTCAGTTCATAGAAGTAACATATTTAGACATTACTCTATAAACAGTGAGGAATTATTTCTCATTATAACATTTTTTTCCACAAATGTATGCCCAGTACTTTACGACTTCAAGAATAAAGGAGTCTTCAAAACATTAAAGAAAACCACACCACAACATAAATGATCAAACACAAATACCCCTTTACAGACTCTAGAAGATTCTGAGCATCCATTCCTTTTGGAAGGAGTGAACTTTTCGTGCCTGATGTGAGCAGCTCTGGTTACAGCATGATGTGCAGCACTCTTTTGTTGAACAGGAGGTTACTCTTGCCACAGTATCCTAAACCCTATCTTTGCTAACTCAGTCCACCACTTCCTTGGTTGATTTTTCATCCATCTCCTTCTCCCCTTGTTTTGTTCCTAGTTAAAAGTCCTCCTTATCTGCCTGCTGAAAATTCTTTTCCTATACTTTAACAGGTGAATCCTAGGTCTCTTCCTAGCAGTCTTCAGTCCTCAAAGGCAAGGTAGTTAAAACCCAAATCTCTTTTGTTGACACAAACTCATGTACTTTGAATTCAGATGTTGACACACAGGATAAGTCTACTCCTCCTCAAGCCTCAAGGTAAGGAACTGCAACGTTAGGCTCAAGTGGGAAGCCACCCTTGTTCCTTGTCCCTAGAGTCAATTATCCCAATATGCTCCAATGTTCCCTGCATTACTGTTGGTGCCCATATGGAAGAATATCTCAGGGCATTACAGTACAAAGGTCAGACAAATTTTAACAGCCTCCCTACTATGTCCTGGGTTCAAGCTTCTGGCAAGCAGCAAAATTTCTAGACAGCTGATCAAATCAGCAAATATCTACTGCATCTCCTTGAACAGAGACTCTCCCACTACTGTCACTCACCCCTTCCTTCTAGTGCTGCTGTGTGTCTGAAGATCAGCTGGTTCAAAAGCTCTGTTGGACATATCCTCCAGCCTCTCCTGTGAAATCAGGGCTGGAGCTCCTGTGTAGATGCAAATTTGCATCTGGTGCTTACTGTGTTTTACTGTGGGAATATTGATAGAGGTTTTGGTTGGGGTTTTTTTTTGTTGTGGGTTTTGTTTTGTTTTGTTTTGTTTTTTCATAAATAGTGATTGATCTTACTTAAAAAAAGTCTCACCTGCTCAGACTTAGGAAACAATGTGTCACATGTAGCTGCAGTTTATGTTTCACAGTTCTCGATTACCTAATTCATCTCTGGCTGCTTTTGACATTCCCCATTCTGCCCTTGAGCATCTAATAATAGAAGAACATTTTTTCTCAAAATATAGGTAAGTAATATAGAAAGAGAAACCTAACATCATGGTTAATAACCACTAAATAAATAGAATCATAGAATTATCTGAGCTGGAAGGGACCCATCAGGCTCATCAGTTCCTATTCCTGATCCTGAGAATTAAACCATGTGCCTGGGAGAATTGTCCAAACAATTCTTGAACTCTGTCAGGCTTGTTGCTGTGAGCACTTCCATGGGGATCGGGATCCTATTCCAGTGCCCAACAACCTTCTGTGTGAAGAACCTTTTCCCAATATCAAACATAAACAGGATATTAAGACTTTGTGATGTTTAACTTGAGAATTTGCTTCTTGGACTTTTGTGGCTTAATACATTAGGCGTTAATTAGGCATGTCATTCCATTAATTTTCAATCATCAGCAATATAATTTCTAATCAACTATATCTTTGTAGTTAGCATAAATTGCAGAGTTTAAGAAGCAGCAGACTACAGGGGTGACTTGTGCGGGAAGAGACAGTGAACTGTCAGGTGACAGTCACATCCCATTCTATATAGCTCAAACTGTTGTTAGTAGCCTGTCATGCACCAACATTTCAGAGCATCATACAAGCACACAGTATCCATACTCAGGTGTATTTCAGAAATAAATTTGAAATTTCTGGAGGCTGGAGACACACTACATATTTTCTGAGGTCCTGTTGGGGATACGCTCAGGGAGGAGAAATCTGAAGCCAAAAAGGTCAGGTCTTCTTCTTTTTCTTATTTTATTTCCTAATCAAAGATTCGAAATATATGATTCATTGGTCTACTCAAAAATAGATGTCATGGTACTTATTAGCATACACAAATTTCTGAATTCAGTCCCAAGTACCCTCTTAATCTACTTGTTTCTCAGATAATGCATTTTTCTCACAGGTCATGAAGTACAAAGGGTACTCAGAAAATTGTATCCTCCATGTGGTTTTCTAGTTCTTATTTGTTGCCTTAATTCCATTCATATTTCAAGCATTTACCGTGATATTAAAAATATTTGCAAAATCTACTCATATGTATCATTTACATAAGTTGTAGCAGCAAAAATTAAGACAAAGTTACCTTCTAAGTGTCTGAGAATACAAAATGTGGAAGGAATTTTATTCATTGATTAATGAACATCAGATTTAGTAGTTTAACTTTTTTTCTCCATTGTCAATTCTCAGCCTGTCTTTTAAAGAATAGTATTGCCAGACTGCAGAAGTTTTACTGTTAACAGGTACAACAGTTTAAAGAGTTTCTGACAGAGATTTATGAAAAAATAGTTCCTCCATATTTCTGTCCCTTTCATTTTTTTTTCCAAACACTTTATACACTTTAGTAATTTTTTCTTTCTTAGACCTTTATGCAAAGGCAGGTGAAAGCTTTCTCAGAAACATGTTTTCACAGGGAAAGGTAAAGTGATTTGGAATTAAACATATTTTCAAAAGAAATTGTTTCAAAGGTAAAAGTTATTCTATATTTGATTAAGCTACTTTAATCTATAAAGCAATACTGTTATCACAAACAGTCTGAGATTCTTTAGTGGGAGATTGAAAAAAGTTCCTTTCAAATTAGAATGGATAAACAATTTTCATGCTGAACATTTGATAAATTTGTGGATGTTAATTACATACTTGTTAGAGAATAAACTTGGAAAGTTTTCTACTTCTTGAATTTATCTGTCTATATTTGGCTTTCTGCTTCCAACTTTAAAAAATGTTAGATTTGTGCACAGCCACCAGTTTCTAAACTACTTTTAACCTCACACATACTCTATTTTATTTGTGGATTTTTCTTCTCTTTTGACAGGATTCTCTGATAAAAGTACACAAGACTGTCAAAAGAAACTATAGTATCCTAAATGTCCCATGTGAATATTTTGTTTATTCTGTAATAGTATTTTACATTTGGGAAAAATATTTTTTTGCCTCTCTATTAGTTTATCTTTTTCAGCTTCTCTATTTCCATGCTTTTGTAGTTCCTCAAAAAATTAGGACTAGATGAAGAGAAAAAAAATCATATATGAGTTTTTCATAACAAAGTGTTCTAGAAACTCAAGAACTGGACCTACTGCAGCAATTCAAATACCAAAGTTAAATGATTTCTAGATTGAATACAGTTCAAGAACATACAAATGCATTCATCCACCTACAGAATACAAGCACAAGATGTTATTGACAAAATTTTTCTAAGGGGAACTCTGAATGTCCTCAATTTGTAGGCTTTTCTTGAATTTTTACTCCAGAAAAACAAAAAAAACTGAAACAAACAAAGGAAACAAACAAAAAATAAACAATAACAAAACAAACAAACCTCCAAAAAAACCCCAAAAAACACAAGAGGACAAGGACCTGGCAACCCATCACACCTACTGTCCTCCTAATTGTGTTTTTCATAATTGCTTATTTATTGATGATTTCCTTCTGGTGCATTAGAACAGATACTGGACAGTATTTATGATTAAATTCTTCCATCTCTGCTCCTTTTTGGATGTCTCAAGTCTCGCTTTCATCAAACACTATCAAAGTGTCAGTGCTCCTCTATCTTTGGCAAACTGAATTTGTTGTTAGTTGTGGATATGTCTCCAGATAATTTGAAGTCTAAATTTTCATAAACCCACTTCTTGTCTTTGCCCTATAATAATAAATTATAACAGATCACATAGATAATCAAAGGCTTTGGAGAAAAAGTACTTTTTGGAGTTACAAATTCGGTGGCTTTGGATCTAGAGAGAGTTTTGAAATTCCAGCTTTGTGCTATAGCAAGTACTGAACATATATTCCTGTTCTATTATATTCCATAAGAGGTTGCTACTACTGCTGCTATCATGAGCAGATGAACTGAAGGATGAGAGGAAGAATGAAAACAGAAAGAATCAGAGTGGTGGCAGCAGGTGCTGCTTCCCATTTTTCCACCAGTTTTCATTGGCAGCAACAGCTTCCTTCCGGATGTTATAGGAACTCGCACTTGCTGCTTAGGCAGCTGCCCTTTATTTTTTAGAGAAGAAAGAAATTAAGCTGCATGGAAAGGTCTGCTGAAAAATGGAATAAGTCACTAATTCCATTTATATCTCTATTTGCCAGAATAGTATGCAATTCTAAGTCCAAAAAATAGCACGAGGAAGAAACATCTTGTGTCATCTAAAGTAATTCAGAAATAAAAATCTACTGTAGAAGTAAATCACTTTCAAATCAAATAAGTCTGTGATAGAAATGGTGACAGACTTCAATTCTCATGTGGTCTCATTCTTATTTTTTGACGACAGGCCTTTTTCATGGTTTGTGAAGTGTTTACTAGGACTCCATTATGAAGTTGAATATATAAACAAAAGACATAAAGTAGTGACAGAATATTTTCTGAGGGAAATTAAAAATAATTACTCACAAAGCTTGTTCTCTGTCTTTAGAATCATTCTCAGTATGATCCTATTTCTCAACTTTCTAAATAGTCAAAAAATATTTAGAGGCAATAAAAGTTTATATGAAAAAATGAATGAGAATGGGATGGCAACTATTACCTTTTCTAGTAAGAAATGACTAAGGATCATATGTCAGAAATATCTAGTAAATATGGTCTAGGGATCCAATAGAGTTTTCAAGGAAACACTATATTCTTACAACAAACTATGTTGCAGAGCACTGCAAGCTATACTGCCAAATGATATACAGCATGAAATCTCAGGCAATAGTCTAAAGTTCAACAAATGTAAAGACAGAAGTATTCAAAAATGTGAAAGTGTTCTAACATATATTTAAAATACTGACGCAATTTAGACTTTCTGTATTATAATGGTGTTAAATTGTATCAGTAACATAAAAAAGAGTTTTTCCTAAATTCTGTACTTTTTTTAAAACTATGTTCAGCTGCATAGAATTTAACACTTATAAATATAAGAAATATGCATTAGCAGAATTAAAAATAATTAATGTGTTAAATATTTACAAATATTTATTTGCATTTTGTTGATAAAACCTGAGAAAAATAGAGGTACAAGTTGAAAGATCACCAATAATTTTTCCAGTTGAAATATTTTAGTGTAAGTACAGTAATTGCTTGAAAACAACATTTGGAAACATTATGAACTGTCAAAATATTGTTTTGAAGCAGTAAAATTAACATATTACTGTTATATAGCAAGAAGTCTCTACCCTGAAAGAACCTTTGCATCCAGCACACAACATCAAATGCTGATATTGACAATAACAGCAGGAAAGGCAAACTGAAGTGTTTTTTGTTTTTTGTTTTTTTTTTTTTTTTTTTTTTTTTTTTTCTCAGACATGAACACCAGCTCCAAAATGCAGAAATAAAAGTGACTGCACAGTCTACAAGGGGATGTGTCATTTGGAAAGATCTGCAAACGCCAATTTGACTGGAAAGCCAAGTGTGGAAATTTTTTGCAATTTTCTGAGCCAATCAGACACTGGCTTTACTCCTACAAATGCATACTGTGGTACATATATATACAGTATAATTCAAAAATTCTCTTGAAATCTATTTTTATCAGAAGCAGACTAACATTTGTAATACTTTTGAACATCATCCCTGAAATTGCTTCCAATTTAAAGAGAAGTGTAAACAAAGAAAGATTCAGAATAATAAGAAAAATGTCTGGTACATGCCCTACTAAGTAAAAAAATTAAAAGTAAGAAAATCAAAAGAAAATTCCATTAGACACAGGGATTTTCTGAACTCTGTAAAACTTTACTGCCTTTGTTTCTTAGTAGCAATATTTTCCCAATGAGTCTGAGTAGTGTGGGTATGAGTGTGCCCAGCTGGATAAGCTTTTTTGAACAGGTTGGCATTTTGAATGAAGAGCTCACCAGTCATGTTCTATCTAGGGGTCTCAATAGGAGATGATGCATAACACTGAGTCAGAATTAATCACTGACACCAGCAGAGTGGCAGTCCTTGCAGTGCCCAAAGTCCTTGCAACCAGCAGATAACTTAGCTTCCAAAACTAGGTGACAGACTTGGCTGGTTCACATGACGAGAGACTGGACTCTCATCTCTGCTTAAAGCAGAAGGAAGAATCTCTTTCTTGTTGCGAATGTGCCCTTATGTAATAGATAGTGTTAGCATAGGAAAAACACATAATCACGGCAGATGACCATGTGGTGCTTTACTTGAGAGCTCTGGGAACTGGGGGTACACAGACAACGCAAATCCAGTCCCACCAGTTGCTCAAAGTGGACTAGGTTTTATACCTTGTTGTTATATAAGCATACATGTTGATTATTAAATCCCATTGTTCCATTGATTTTATCCAGGCATGAATTCGTAACAATCAATTCTTATGATTCTGGTATAAGATAATAATCATATTTGATTATCAAAAAAATGACAATCATGTCATCTATCATATCACAATTAAGTACAGTTTCACCTGACCTAAGTAGAGAACATCTAATCTTATTTCCAAGGCCTCTGTGTTCCACTAAGAATCATACTTATCCCCTGCCCCCCCTTGATTCGTTACCTAGGCAAAGTTATACTTGATTTGGTTAAAACAATAGCATGAGCATAACGTCCTAGCTGCAGTAACACAGGTGTTTGCCCCTCCTCCAGCCTCACTACCTTAGAAATCACTTTAACCCTGTACTATCAAGTAACCCTATCCTCCAGAACTAGGATGTTCTGGAGCTGGAAGGAGAAGATGCCACATTAGACAGTCAAGACCAAGAAAACAACAGCATTAGAAAGTTGGCACGATCAACCATCCGTGTTAGAATGAGTACCACCTAAAAAGGCACAAAGGGTGCTAGTAATTGGAGACTTCTCACTGAGAGGCCCTGAAGCACCCATTTGCTGTCTGGACAACCTCTCTAAATGAGTTTGCTGCCTGCTACAGCCTGCAATAGCAATGCCACAAAGCCTACCAAACCTAGTAAAGTCACAGGACTATCATCCACTCCTACTCTTTTGCATAGGATCAAATGAAGCTGCAATGAGAAGACTGCAAAATGTTGAAAGGGTTTTCATGACCCTCAGAGAGAATTGAAGGGATCAGGAGCACAGGCAGTTTTCTCTCTCCTCCCGTTTGAGACTGGGACCCAGGAGGAAGGAGATGCATGGATCAGATGAATTACTAGAGTGGCTGGTGCTATGGTCATGCTTTGGGGTAGTATGGCCCTGGATGAATCTTGGAGAGAGTGGAGATACTGACAGTGCAGGGGGCACACCTGACCAAGGGGTGTAAGAGTGTTCTGGGAAGGAAGCTGGCTGGACGTACACCAGAATTTTGAATTAGTTTTCACAGGGAAGGGGGTGTACTTCTGAGTGTCAGAGAGGAATCAGATAACACCAACAATTTGGGAGCAGGGACATACCTATAAATTGTCCCAAAGGAATTAAGGAAGGCTCCTCCCAAAAGGTGAAGAGGATGGCAGCCCAGCTGCAGTGCCTCTACACCAATGCACAAAACATGGAAAAAAAGCAAAAGGAATTGGATACCAAGATGAGTTACAAAACTATGACCCAGTTCTTATCGTGGAAATGTGATGGGATGAATCACACAACTGGAACTGAAATAAGAAGAGTACTACCAATAAAATTTTTTTAAAAAAGCATTGTTTGCTTATATAGCAATTTGAGGGAATAGCAATTAACTCATACTGATGATGAATTTTGACTTTTCATCTGAAATAAAAATCAGGTTTTCTTTATATTAAATCTTGCAGCTTAGTACATTTGCTATGTGTAGGATAAGTCAGAAGGGAATAAAAACAAAAGAAATAATGTTTCTATATATCTCTTTCATCTCATTACACAGGAATTACTCAATGCATGAGTCGTAATATCAGTCAGACTGTCACAAAGATTAAAGAATCAAACTGAAAACGAGTAGATGGTGTTGTCTTGACATAGACTTGCTTGAAATTCAAAACATTCAGTGATATCTCAGTGTGAACTATAGCTGACTTGACTGTTTCTTTCCTGAATATTGTTCACTAGCTCACGTTCAGCGTCTGAATTCTTAGCTGAAGTCAAATAAAAGAAATGTCACAGTGTTCTGCAATTTAAGAGAGATGCTTCAAGTTCTGCACATCTATATTTAAACAATAGGGGAGCTTCTTTAAAAGATTTGCTTGCAAGGAAGGATAAAAAATTACTAATAATTTTAGAAGTCAAGCAAAATACGGGAAAAGGTAAGATTCAATAAAAAATTTGTTAAGAGGATTGAGTTCTGAAGAGCTACCCCAAAGCTGAATTTAATGCAATGTTTTACCAAGGAAATATCAGGCTAAATTCCTTGAGAATGACTGAGTAATTTAGAACTATTGTTACAAAAGATTCTTGCCAGTATGTCTTACAGACCCAGGTAATAATGGTTGATTCTTAATGTAGAAATATTTTGAGAGAACTTAATTTAAAAATGAAAAAAGGGTTGTTCAATTCATAAAGAGAGAGAAAAGGTGATGCAGCAGGTAGATTGAGTGCAGGAACAGAAAGGCCAGAGAGTCAGAAGAGCAGAAAGTTCAAATATAAGTGTGTGTGATGGCTATAAATGTTGTACTATTATCTTGCTAGTATCCTAAGTGTCAGAAGTAGTAATGTGGCTGTGCATTCCTGTTGCTCTTGCTAATTGTGTTAACCATCTGTCAGCGCTTTGACATGAGAGTGACGCAGCAATGACCAGAGTTTGTTTTCTCATCAGTCTGAGTGGGTTTTGGTGTTTCCAGTTGCCTTTTGCAGTCCTTCACATGATGCAGAAAAGTTCTTTATTCTCCTTTTAATTTTTCACCTGAATTTTATGTTCTGGCTTTCAGCAAGGTTGGAGTTGATTTCTTCTCAGTAGCTCTTTCAGTGCTGTGTTTTGGATTCTTGATGAGAATAGCGTTGAAAACACACTGGTGTTTTGTTTCTTGATAAGTTTTGTTTAAGATTTTTTTTTTTTTTTGCCTTCTTGTCTCATGTTCTGCCAGTGAGCAGCTATGCGAAAGAAACTGGAGGGAGCATAACTGGGACAGGTGACCTGAAATAAGGATAGGGACATTCCATACCAGAGAATGTCATGCCCTGTATATAAACTGGGAGGAATTACCCAGGAAGGTAGTTGATCTGCTTTTGGGAAGAAGGGTCTGGCACTCGTCAGCAGGTGGTGAGCAATTGCATCCCTTGTTTCCTTCCATTTTATTCTCATTATAATTATCATTGACCATTATTACTCTACTTTATTTTAAGTTATAAGACTGTTCTTATTTCAACATAAAAGTTTTACTTTGATTCTCCTCCCCATTTCACTGGGGTGGGTTGGGGAAAATGAAGGTTGGGCAAGAAACCATGTGGCATTTCTTCTCCAGCTGAGCTTAAAACCACAAGATCTTATTACAAGGTTTCTCTTTAAAAATTATTTTTCCTTGACTATATGGCTCATACTTCAGAATTATTAAGTAAACCAGCAGTAAGTTATGGGTGCCACCTTATCTGTTTTATGATTTGGGTGAATTTCATCCTATTTAGATAAAAGGTATCACAGCAGATAAACAAGAAGATTAAATTAAATAAAATATACTGGGACATGATGAATAAAAAAGGTCAAGGTCTTGGAAGTTAACACTCCAGGAGTATGCTTATAACTCCTAGAGCAGTTACTTCCTTTATCTACTGTCTGGACATGAATTGTGTCACTGAATATGCAGTATAATTTGTGATGCACTAACACGTCTTTAAGAATGGTATTTCAAGCCAGGCTAACCCCTGCTACAAAAAAATTCCAATGTACTGCCCATGAATGTAGTACAAATTTCCCACATAGCTAAGAGGTTTTCACTGAAATATGTGATCTTTCTGTTTCTGGAAATCCAATTCAGCTGACCACATATAGGTATACACATGGAATTTTTTGAACTACTTTTCTAGACTTTTTTTTAAACCAGTGGAAAAAGTACAGTCATGTTTAGTGCACAAATTCTCTCATCTCAAGGCAAATTGAAAGCATAGGTCAAAAATGCCTGATTTAGCGGCTGACTATTGAAGATGACTAGTTCCATGTGCAAATGGCCAGAGTTAAGTAAGGTGAACCCTGTTTAGTTGCCTGCAGAGGACTGAGTCATGCTTCCATATTTTTACGATGCCCTTACAAAAGTCTGCCTGTTATTTCTTCTATCCAGTACTCACAGTAGCTGTATCACAGCTAACACCTAGAGGACTAGCTCTTGTATATTGGTTATGTGACTTGCACAGCGTTCCTTGATAAAGATCACTTCCTTGTAAAATCTAGGAATCAATTTGAACATGTCTCCTTTAAACCAGGGAAATGCTCAAAGCATTGGAATATGTCTCAGAGAATTTTGTTGGTGGTTGGATAAGCGATAATTTTTTCATTTAACTAACCTAATGGAAAACAATCTGTCAGGCAAAATAACATAAAACAAAACAAAGCAAAAGAGTGTTGTGGGTTATCCAGAGATAAGGAAATTCCTTTTAGGATTTTAAGAAGGTGTCTCAAATTGCATTTCAGCAATTTGTAGTTTATCACAGAGATATGTCACTGGGAACAGTTCCAAAAGGACAGAACTGTACTTCAAAATCCAACACTCAGCATGACACAAAAGGTGGAATATTTAATATGGTTAAATACTTTTTAAAAATCAAACAGAGAAAATCTGAGCAAAGACTTTCTACTTTAAAAAAAAAATTGAGTGTTCCATCTTCAGTGTAATTGGCTGTCCTGAGCATATGTTAAAATTTTTATTTTTACAAGAAATATCCACTTTAGAAGTTGATGTACAGTTTTTTGCAAGGCTAGGATTTCTAACAATACCTAATTTCCAAAATAAAATCTATTAACTGGAAAATTCACAGTTACTTCTAGTAATAGGAAAAATTTTCTTCAATGGGTAAAAATGACATAGTAATTATTTTCTATGTATAATGCATGGAACAAGGAATGTGAATACTTCTCATTTCATCCTTTGTGAGCTTCACCTTTCTCAATTATAAGTTTATTATCTTCAGTCATTAAAATGAGCCCTTTAAAACAGATTTTTTTAAAACATAAGTGGTTCACATGCAGACTAGACCTGGTCATCATATTTTCTAAGTTTTCATTTAATCCAGTGTTCCTATATTCATATATATCACCTAGCTATTGAAAAAACAAACAAACAAACAAACACAACCAAAATGAAACAAAGCTAACTGAAGAATTAGCACTATTTAAAATGCCTTATTGCATTCAGCACTGTTCTGAATACTAAATTACACCTAACTGTTCTATCACAGCCAGCTCAGACAAATGATCTGGCAGCACATGATGGTGTTAAGTGCAATCAGGCACTTAGCAACACTGACATCAGATGCTGGCATCTTTTGTTTTGAAACAGGATTTGATCCAGAGAGAACTAGCAGTACTTGCAAATTTAGTGCAGTAATGCAAAAAATTATGAGTCTTAGATTACACCTGGAAATTGGATGTCCTCCAAGAAAAACTCAAAACTGAACACCTCATACATTTTGCGGAAGGATTTTGAAGCCTTTTGAGAAAAGGGATTTCTCTTGCCTTTTTTGACTTCTAGTTAGTCGAAAACTGTTAATGGACTTTTCTTCCATTTGGTTGGTTGGCTGGTTGAGTTGCTGGGGTTTTTGTTTATTTTTTTCAACTGCTAACAATCCACAAGTAAGATATCCTCTTTGTCCACTAAGCCAGACATCAGGAGAATGGTAGAAATCAGTGCTATGTTCATAAAAATAATTTTCTGTGTAAAAGAATAAGGAAAAAGAGACAACATCCACTTGAAGAATACCAAACAAGAGCTGTAGTTAGGTCAAGAAAATATTAAAAATGTAGCCAAATTAACTTTGAAATTCTGACACCTTAGAAATCTGTCATATGCCTCTTGTCCTTGTTTACCTCCCACTCCCATTTTTATTTCTTCATGGCTGCATTTGACAATGCACTACGTGTTCACATTTCTCCTTATACAAGTCCTTCCTCTTCTTTGTGTGCTTGATTGAAAAAAACACTTCTGTGTGAATACAAAGTACAGTAATTAAATTTTTAAATGACAATTACATGGTATAATTAAAAACTTAGTTCACAGTATCAAAGAAATACAAGTATTGTTCAAACATTAAGAGCCTTCCTCTGCCATACCTAGGTAATCATCCCACAATAACTTATTAGTAAAAACCAGGTAGTAAACAAAAGTAATTTTCAATAGGTACTTCTTTTAAAAGATCTGTAGAAGCAGAACATGCCATGGCGTAAAGCTTCAGCCTCACAACTTCAGGGATACCAAGACTGTAAAATAAATATTGCACTAGCTCTGAAACCTCATCAAATTAACATGATAATAGAAACCTATATTAGACATCTTTTAACTCAGTGATGACTTATTTATGTTTTACTTTCTTAATTTTATTCTGCAACAATAGAGTAATACAGTGAATTTTCTAGGGTAAAATATTTTCTCTTTCCCTTTATTTTACACAAACATATTTTTTATATTTTTCTTTAGCATTATCAGCTGAAAAAGAGGGTAAACTGTCACCAGTTTGCCTCAATTAGTTTTCTGTACTTTTTTTTCTTGAAGCATTTCTTATGGACAGTACAATAGTATTTCATACATTTGTAGCTATCTATAGCTATCAGAGATACGTAGGTATATCCACAGCTTAAGACTTCAGTTACTATACTGGAAACATAGGCCACTTTCAGTCAAGTCATATCTGTTTCTCAAATGGAAGAGAACTGACACCCTGAAAACATTAGAAAATAGCAGCATCTAGTTTTGAGAGAACAGTCCTGGTACAGAACCTTTTCCTCCATGCAGGCTGTAAAACTAGGAAGGCCATTTTCATGACTGCTGCACTAAGATATATTGCCTCTTCACACAGACTTGCGAAGTAAGGAGAGAAGACAAAAAAGCCCTATTTAAAGCCATTTCAAGTTATCTTATGGCTTTTAACATGTGCTGGGGTTATTTTATGTCACAAATACTTTAGATCTGTAATATAACAATTATTTTAGCTTTACTATAATCAAATACATTAATACATCAAATAGCATTTGATGTATGTGCCACACATAACTAGCATTTGAAGTTAGTATCTTTTTCTTTATTGCTTTGGGATAGCACTTGATGAAGAAAAAAAAAAACAGCACTAGTAATCCAGTTATTATTGAAGGAATTTATATTGTTCTGTGACTAAGCTTCACTTAATTCACAGAGTGAGCTGAATTGTTCGCCGAATTCTGTTGGCAGATCAAGGCTGAATCTGTCCATTGCCCTTGACATCAAACAAATCATGGATCTTAGACTGTGCTTTATTTTGAAATACATTGCGTGACTTCTGTTCTTTGCTATGTGGTATTCCTTTAACTGCAAAGATTATAAATAGCTCAAAAATTATAAATCAGATATTAGCTACTGTAAAATTGCATAGCAGACTCAAGAAAAAAAGGATCTGCTTATTCGTCACCCAAGGCTATTTGTTTACTTAAACTGTTGTGAAGAGTGGATCTCTAAAGATTAGTTTATTTAAAGGGGTACTAATATTTTAATTTGGAAATATAGAGCTTAGAGTTTGATTACAAGTACATAATTACTTGGGGAGAATCCCTGAGTAATAATTAACACATACTATATAAGTATTTTAGTACATTTCCATGGCTATTTGATTCACTCTGCTTATCTTACAATGTGTGATGGATTTTTTATATCTTTTTCTTAGGTAATCAAAATGTTGTTGGTAACATCTGACATAGATACAGAGAATCATATAAATAGCTGAATTTTGTAGTGTACATAAGTGGTCAGGCGAAGTCTACCATTTTTCTCATAGTGTAAGCAAGGGGTCTGAAGAATTAAATCACATGATGCATTGTCATTTTATTTGTAGAATTAGGATGTTAACCTGACAGGTACTACAAATCTACAACCTGTATCTGAAAAAGATCCTGGGGTCAGCTCAACAGACTTCAGATACCAAGCCAAAGGACCTGAAATTGTCTTCCATGAGGGCAATCATGACCTAAAAAGGAGATCATGAAAGTGCATGCCAAGATTAACTTATGAGAATAATTAATAGAGAATTCACCTTAATTCACATAGTTAATGCAGAGAAATGCACTGCTTCAAACTAATACTCAGAAGATGTAAACTTAGATTCCTTCCATGAATCATCTTTGTGATAAACCTTTTTATTTACTAAAAGGATTATTTTGATTGATGCCTAAATTCTTAAAAACACAGTAGTAGGTTTTTTGTGAATATTCCAAAAGTTGCCTTACACTTCTGCTGAAATCAAGCAAAAACACTTCTAGGAATGGTGCATTCACAATCTCAGCTGTCCCAGTGCTTCACCACCCTCTGAGTAAAGAATTTCTTTCTAACATCTGATCTATACCTGCCTTCTTTCAGTTTACACCATTGTCCCTTGTCCTGTCACATCTGCACATACATAGAGTCCCTCTCCCTCCTTTTCTACAAGTTCCCTTCAGATCTTGGAAGGCTGCAGCTTCCAGGTCTCCCCGAGACCTTCTTTTCTCCATGTTGACCAACCCAAGCTCTCTCATCCTGTCAGCTTCTACAGTCAACCTGTGCAAGTGTTTGGCCATTCTCACTGTAACAAAAAAGAACTTTTCGTATACTGGAGTTGAATTTTCTATATTTAAGTATGTGGCCTTTGCCTGTTATCCTGTCACTAGGTACTGACCAGTGAGAAGAGTCTGTCTCCAACATCTTCATACCGTTCCATGCATTTTTTTATAAACAAGGGTGAGGTTTCCTGCTATTTACTTGAAGGGAGGTAACAAATGATGACTAATTAGCAGAAACATTTTACTCTTCAATCAGGGGACATGACTGTAGCAATGAGTGTGCAATTTCCTGTGTGAGAAAAGCATTAGCAAAAGCAGGTATGGATAGAAGTTCTTATAACACTTTGAAATTGTCTTATCACACCATTCTTTAAAGATATGCTTTGGAGTTTTCATGCTGAAAACTGTCTTTGTTCTTTTAGGACGGTAGTGGAGAATATGTTTCATCTTGCATTCAAACTAAGGTCTCAAATGTTTCAGGGAAAACAAAACCAAACCTAAAGCAAAACAACACAAAAAGAAAACCAAAAACCCACTACAGGTCAAAGATCAAAATCAATTATATATGGCACTAATTAAAAAGAAGTAAAAGTAAACATATGTATTGTGGACATCATGAACTCATATTTAGTCTTTTCCCTTCCTCCTTCTTATATGAATTGCACGCTTGCAAAGCCTAAGCTGGATCTTTCTATGAAAGTTTCATCAGAAAGCAAAGCCATATTTTGATTCTACACTTTCTTTTAATAAAAGAAGTATGAAATAAAACTTTAACATCACATAATTCCCCCCAAACCCCCAAACCCCTAAAACAAAGACAAAAACAACAACAACAACAACAGCAACAATGAAAACAATAAAAACAAAAAACCCCCCACAAAAACCCAGAAAAGAACCATAATTAAAAAGAAACTGCAAAAAGGTTCAATGTTCTGTAGTAAAATGGGATTCTTACAAGTGCAAGAATGAATTTTGTTATTCTCTCTTTATGGTGATTTTTCTACATTTCATCTTTGGTTGCTTTAATAACATTTGGAAAATAAATTTTTGAGCTTTTGGGGGTTTTTTCTACCTTTTTTAGGTGTCTTAATTAAGTTCTTAGTTGTTCTTTCTGGCATGGGTCACTCACTTAAAGATATTCAATGCATGATATATAGTCATAGACATAAATTTTTATCCCTGATTTAAACTGCTGAATTCCCTCACTGTTGCAGACTGTTACAGGTAAAATGTGTTTTGGCTTATTTTTTCCCGAGAAGTAATCAAATGCTTATTGTGAATGTTCTCAAGCTGAGGGCTTTTGATCTCCTGAAGGTCTTTGATGATTATGAAAGAACTTGTCACCATGGAGTTTGCGGTAACTCTCCAACCCTGTATCTGCAATTTCAGATAAAGTTATTAGACCACCTTTGTTACACTCCTGTTCTTATTCCATGCTGTTACGGTTTCAATTTTATTTAATTTGTTTTGGTCAATGTCCTAATAATAGCTGCCGGTAGTTTTAAATATCAAAAGCTGGGGTAACATGCAACTCAAATGACTAATTACAAAAGGACTTGCTTGTAACTGAAATAAATTCAGTTTAGAGAGAGTCCTATTCACAGGATAACTTTTGCTTGTGTTTGTAATGATGGTTATTCAAGAGGGCACTTCACTGCCAGCAGCACAAACTGCATGAACTGTCTGCTTGCACTGTGGCGCTGTTGGTTCCATTTTATAGCCATTGCAAGGTACCTTGATGAAGAAGTCATGCTGTCCTGGTTTTTCAAGTATAACATTTGAATTTCTAAGCTGACCACCAACAGCTGTACTTTCTGCATGGATGGTTAGCACAGGAGGCTATAAAACTGTTGGCAAATCCAATCCACTCTTGGAAAGCACAAGGCGTCATGGGGCATGTTTAATGTGAACCTTGTCACTTTTTCATCTATATCAACATAATCCAGCTAAACCCGTTGTTACTAAAGTTTAAATGACTAAAATTAATTATGCTGGCTCGAAGGGCTTCTGCTCCTACCACCTGAAACTTAATTGAGTGTGCTATTATTTAAACTTTAGTTAGTAAGCCAGTAGCTTAGATTTCTGTCACTAGCCAATAGCCATAAACTGGATCACCTACTGTGTCAATGTTGTATGGCATTCATTAATCACATGCTTATACAACACTCACAAAATTTCTGATATGCTCAAAACTTTAACGGGCTAACACTATGACAATGACATCCTAGACCTTTGCTTTGTGGATTGTTAATCTTGGTTTTGTTTTTTTTTGTTTGTGGGGGAGGGATTGGATGGGCTGCAGTTTGCTTTCAGTATTTTTTCCCTGTCTACCATTTACCTGCTTCTCATTACCTTTGGATAAATAGACATTAAAAAATCATATTTAGCATCTGGCATAAAGATTAAATTTAAGGAAAGCATGCATTCCCTAGATCAAAGGTTAAATTCTTGTGAGAGTCGTCCTGAGACACCAAGTCTTCCCCTGCAATTGCGCAATCATAACATAATATTTTTTCTCTAATTTCTGAGATTTAAAAGATGACTTAAAAGAAATTCTCACTTACCTGCAGCCACCTTTCTTCCTCAGAAGCCTGGTTAAGATTTTATTCTAACATCATTACAGTGAGAATTGCAACTAAAAATTAACTGGATTTATTCATTTATGCCACGTAAGTACCATCTATTTTACAAATAGATATAACCCTTACAAATATATATTTTTGTTGACTGTAAATAATCCTAGAATTTAACAGGGAAGACAAAGAATATCGTACTGCCCAATATTTTCTGGTTTTTTTTCTCCTCCTCTTTTTCATTTATTTTTGCCTTGGGACAGAAGAGCTTCATCTGTTCGTCAGTCTGAGGTTCTACTTATGTGCCTAAATAATAGTTTAAAAATTATATATATGCTTCATATCTTTTCTTTTTTCCCCAGTATTTCTAAACCTGAATACTACACTTTTGTAAAATCCTGTTTCAATAAATACTAAAACACGGTTAGTATTTACAAGATGAGAAAGGTTTTGCCAGGAGACACTGAGGAGGTAAAGGTCACAAAATTCCAACAGTTTTCAAGTATGAAGAGTCTTATAACAAGCAATAGCAAAATCAAAGCATTGTGTGGAATTCTAGAAGCTTGAAGAATCTAAATTTTCTCATTTCTTATTTCAATTATATCTGTGTATCTGAGTAAACTAATTAAAATAATAATAATAACAACTAATTTTAAACTCTGTTTGAATTCTTCCAATTCTTGATTTCAACTAGTGTATGCCAGATATAGACGTATGTAGCATCTATATAAATATCTCCTATCAACAAATTCTCATGAAAAAAGAAGGAGTTGCCCTTAATGAACATAGTTTTGTTAATAATTAGGGAATGATTCAACAAGCTTTGGATGAGCTTTTAAAAATGCAGGAGGGAATTCAACACATCTTGTTAATTTGAGGTATATTGTATGTACCATTGAGCCTACTATTCATCATCATCATACAGATGATATTCCCAGACATGAGTCATTGCAATTAAATACAGCAACAACAAAAATATGCACATTATATCTTATCTATATATTCACACTTGGCTTATTTGTACAGTTTGTCAAAGAATCATTTTGACTATTTTTTAATTCAAGCGGACATGTAGCTATGCAACATTTTTTATATGGCAATAGAATGTTGTTTTAAAGTCATGCTATTATCCCTATCTTTATTCTTCAGCAAAATAATCAGATATAAAAGAATAAAATAAAATAAAGTGTTTAATAACAGTGTAAAATTACATAGGAGGTGAAATAAAATGAAGGTAACAGTATACATCTACTAGGACTAGAGACTCTTTCTCTCTCCCTCTCACTCCTTCTCTGCTTATTCTGAGTGTAAGATTCTTGTCTTTAGGTCCCCACTGAATGTCTCTCCATCATCAGTGAGTGCTTTCAAATTCATGCTTAGAAGATGTGCACCATATTAATAACACATAATCTGGATAACCCACCATCTCTCATCAAGTTGCTTCAAAGGATCTTGTTCTATGAAGTTCCCTTCTGAAGCCTCTTAATGTAATCTAGACCATGTTCAAATACGTCTAATAGGGAATAAATGAAGTTTTGGGTCCCTGATTCTTCACAGTGAGGATGTAGAGTTTTGTTTTTGTTGGTTTTTTTTTTGTTTTTTTTTTTTTTTTCAAAGTCTCTGGGAAGGAAATAAATAACATTTCCATGTGCTTACTTTACATGAAGGCAATAAATTACTGTTGTGCACCTTTAGTAGTTCACAATACAGTACAGAAGTTGTCTCAAGAGACTCTCTTGATAGGGAGACTCATCTCAGAATTTAAATTTCTTAAGCAATGTAATTATCTGTTACATTTTGTTCAGGCTGTGTCTAGAAACTCCATTGAGGTCTAAAATACTGTTTCTACAATAGCAGAAACATGGCAATCATGTAAAAAGAAGTCTGACAGAATTTAGAAAACATTATTCAAGAGGAGATAGAGTTTTATTAGACAGCTATCTAAACATACATCTGTACTGAATGCACAATATAGTTTCTGTTTTATTTGATTTCTAAGTTTGTGATGGAAAGAAAGCTTATGTTTGAATGCCAGTTAAGTTCCTAATGTCAGTGTGAAGCAAAGATCCTCTTCAAGAATGTTTTAATAAGCTTATCATCCAAGCACGCCCTCCTGTTATATTTTGAAAATCCAGAACGATTAACACTTTTGTAAAAAAAAATTAAAAAATTTTAAAAAGTGAGAAAATTATTAAGTATGGACTAAGTTACCGTAAATAAATTTAACTAGCTGCCAGATTTAAGAGGGATATAAAAATGATATTCAGAGTTTGAGGGTGGCTGTTAAAATTATGTAATTATAAAATTACATATTTTTAACAAAGAGAATCCTTTGGTAATTTTTCTTCCTAATTATAAATTTCTAAATGTCCTTCTAACTAGCAGCTGTGGAAGAATGAGGGAGCTTAGGCCATATTGATCCACTTGTCACTGCTAATTATATTTAATTCAAAGGAAGATGGAAGGACAGATCATCTTTCTGAAGAGCATGCAGATAGACCACAGAAGATGTAACTTCTGAATTTTTCTTAAGGCATGAGAAAGCTTGGATTTGAGCCTTTTTTACTTCAGTACTTATCATATTCTTGTGATCAGAACATACCAGAAAAGGATGATGATAAAATCCTTAGTAATACATTCATTAATCCAGAGGTTATCCCTTCCTCTTACAATCCCCTCAAGCACTGCTTCTGTCTGAATTTTAAACATGATGATCTTGGAGCCTGACCTAAGTCACACATTAAAATTCAGTATATCCTGAATAATTCATAGTATTGATGTGCATTGGTGTTTAAAATAAAATAGATAATGCTTAGGATCATGAACCTCCTCTTCATAAATATTTTGGGATTGCATAAATGTTAGTTGAGGACTCTGATACCCAGACAGAAGAGCCGTCAATTCTAATTCTGGGATGCTCAGACTTTTAGCCCAAGTCAAACTCCAATGACACATTGCCTTGGGGTTTTGGATGTGCTTGATCATTTACCTTGTAAGCTTGCATGGTGGATTCAGTGGTGTTTATTAATTATTCTGATCACCTGAAATAACTGTAAGAAAAATAATGAGGAACCCTTTGAAGTATTAGGGAAAGTGCTCTTTCATCTGCACATGAAATATAATGGGAATAATAATATTAAAAAAAAAAAAAACAACCAAAAAACCCCAGAATTTTGCTAATTCATGAAATCCAGTGGAAGCTGCACCACTGACATCATGTAGATGTCTCCCAACTGGAGTTTTTCTTGTGGTTGTGTAGTACACATATCTTTTTGGCAGTTAGTGAAATGATGTCTTTACCAGACAAATCAATCACTCTCAGTAAAGCCATATTAAATAAAAAGTGAGACAGAGTAAAGTAATATTTTTTAAAGGTGGGGGTTTTTTTAGACCACATGTAATGATAGAGCATGTGTTCCTTTAAGCTTTTCTGATTAAAGACCTTGTCAAAATGGGATGCCTAAGACAAAGGGGGAAGCAAGAACCTGATAACAGAGACAATACCAAGAAATAAACCTCATCAGTTGGGTCAGTTTGTAAGCATATGTGGAGTTGGAGCACAATGTCCGTAAGATCGTCTGATTGAGGACCATGTGAAACTGGCATGACATGGAAAAGCAGAAGGCAATTATCAAAGCATATGGAGACACAGACCCGACAAACAACAATGGAACTAATGAAACCCTGTCAGATACACAAATAGATGGGTTATCAAGAAAATGCAGGAGTCATTTCTATTCATTAGGGTGTAGAAGAACAGATAGGAGATGAAGTGGGGGGCACTGTGGAGCTTGTGAATCAATATATCTTAGCCTTGGTTGCCTTGGATGGTGTAGAGAGACCACAGATATGAAAAAGAACTAGGAAGAGAGTTGCATATGCAAGTGTCAAGGTCTTTAAAACTATGTAATTTTGTAAAAACTGACAAATAATGCAAACAACGGGCTGTCTGTAGTTTGTTGGAAAAATCTTGTGAATGTTTAGGGCTGTGACCTATTTTGATCTGCAACAAGTATATACACTGTACTGTGAGAATATCTGACTTCAATGTCTTCAATAGCTTCAACTTAGACTTCAGCTCCTTTTACCCTGTCTTCAGCTTAGACTTCAATAAACTTTAATTTGAACCTATTTTTGCTCAAGCTTTGACTTAAGGTTCTGTGCTTGGATTACTTTTGCACCTCCTCTTTGAAGTCCCATCTCTCAGCCACGTGTCATTACGGTGCCAACCTGGGGTTACAAGATGTGGATTTGATCAGAGTGTGCAAAGTGATGAAGTTTTGTGCAACAGAAAGGAGAAGCTGGGGGGACCAAAGAGTGAGGATAGAGAGACTGTAGCATGAAAGGGGACATTGTGTGTTAAATAGGGTCAGTTAGTATGCTTCTCTGGTCACTGTGAGCCTGGCCTGGCCTTTTTGTATCTTTTTGTTAGTTTTTTAACTATCTTCCTGCATAATCACACTGTAGCCAGTGTGTGCCTGTGTGCATGTGTGTGTGCTGTGAGGACAGCGTCAGCTGCTGGTGAGATGTGAGTGTGGGAGTGAAACTTATTGCCAGCTGCTGGAGTCAGACTGGGGTTACAGCCTGTGAGTCTCAGAGTCAGCTCCTGGAGGTAATGGGGACCTTTAACTTACAGCCCCTGGGGCAGGAACAGAGAAAGAGACTGAGAGAGAGAGAGTCAAAATCAGCTACTGGGGGAATTGGGGTGAATGAGGCAGAATCTGGCAATCAGCACCAGAAGCTGGAGAAGGACTGTATGTTCCGTATACCTGGTTCCAGGTGAGGAGGGGGTGTGAGTGTCTGTATCTTCCCAAACCAGGCATGCATGCGGTTTGCCTCTGAATTCCCTGTCAAGTCTCAAACTGGAGTAGCCATCAAATTGAGAGAACATCAGGGTAGGTAAGACATGCTGTCATCCTGGAAAGGCTGCTGGGGCAGGTAGAAGACCTGTGTCAGTACTGCCAGTACTGAGAAAATTCATAAGTGAACATCTGATTGTAAACCTGGAGAGTGCTGTATGCGCTGCACTAGTGACCTCCTGCCTCTAACAACACTAGAGAAGAGAGGACAGGGCTGTCTGAGCTCGTGTTTGTGTGCTGCTGTTGTCGAAAGCAGTACCTTGTCTTTGTCTCTGTGACCAGCAATGTCAGTGTTGTCTGTGTATGTCTGCATGTTTTTTGTTGTTGTTGTTGTTTTGTTCTTTTTCTGGGAGGAGAAATTGTTTTGGTTTTTTTACAGTATGGCTTTATTTTGTGTATATATAAACTAAAACCTGAGATCAAATACTGTACTACAAATTATGTTCTAAGACAATTATTTTTGTTTACTTCTCATATGTACTATATATTGTCCAATGTCTGCTGAAGAAGTAAAACAATACTTATGTTGCAAATTTTATCACCTTCTCTTTTCTGAAATGAATTATGGAGTAGTAGGAAGAGAATTAATCCAAACTTGAACCTGCAACGTAGGTGACTAACATCAAAAAGTGGTCTGGATACACACACTAAGGTAGCTTATAGCTCTGGTCCACAAAGGATAGATCATGTTGCTTCCCTGCATAAGCCAATCTGCCTAGACTTAAAAATGCACAGGGCTACTAATGCAGCTGAATCTCAGCAGAAGCTGGAAATACATTTTCACTTTTTAATGTTTTGCTCTGACAAGTACTAGAAGGAAATACTGATGATGTAAAAGCCTCTTGCCTGTTTTTTCCTAGTTATTGGGTGATGGTGGTTTTTTTTTTTTTTTTTTTTTTTTTTTTTTTTTTTTTTTTTTAATGTAGGTTATCTTCACCACCTACTCCTTTAAACAAGACTGAGGACTGTAGAGCTGTCAAAACTTAATGCATACTGCCATAAGCATTTTGTACCAGCTTGTCATGATAGTGTACATTATTTAATGATTATTTAATGATTAACAGTTCTCACATGACAAAATACTTTCTAATTTCATCAGGAAATAAGGAACCATGTCTGTTTAGACTAATAACATGTCAACTCTGATATTTTTTCCTGACAGCTGTTGTGATGTAGAAGTACATGTGGATCATCTCTTCAAGTACAAGAAGTTATTGTTCTTTTGCCTTTCTTTACTTTTGTTTTTCATTGTTTGAGAAGGTGGGGAATTTTTTATGGATGAGTCTAAAGCAGTGTTGGGGAAGATAAAATTGAAGGGATGTTTGGTCATCCCTTTTAAATAATTTTTATAAGAAGACAAGATGGAAAATTTGCGCAAAGAGAAGAAATCAATGAAATTATTACATTGAATCAATCATGAACAAAGCATAAAACAACCTGAAATATAAAGGTAAGGGGAAAATGGCCTTTTGTGGCAACAAAATTGTTCCACAATTTGTAATGGAAGTTTTCTTTCTTTCTCCCACCTATAAATTCAGTAGTCTGCTCTCAGGAAAGAGTAAAAAAGCAAACAGGTTTTACTTTAATTTGATATGACTATTCCTCAATTTTCTAATGAAAGAATGATTGTTCAGTCAGCCTTCTTCATAGTTAAATATCTGTAAAACTAGAAGATAGAAAAGTAAAAAATCAGAAATTTTCGGATTTTATGATCTGTTTAAACAAAGAAACAGAACTCCTGATGTCTGAGCTACACACTAGAACTAAAATTATGCTATTCACTATTCAGTTAATATGAAATGGAGTATGATTTCTCGCACTTTTTATGCTACAATTTTTGCTGCAGAACAAAATATTTAAAGCACATTTCTTCCTTGATAATAATGTAGTCTAAAGGAAAAACCAACAAATAAACAAGCAAGCTCCCCTAACTGGAATTACCAAGTAAAGAAGAAAAAAAAAAAAAAAAAGTGACTCTCTGCATGGAGAACAAGTAATGAAATCATACTGGGAAGTTAGACATAGAAATATGAAAATGATCCAACATTCTCACAATTTTAATTTTCTTATTTTTTCAAAATACCACTATTTAAATATCAGGATGAATATATATATTTGTGTGTGTGTGTGTGTGTGTGTATGTGTGTGTGTGTATCCAGTCAGCTTTGTATGAGATAAAATTACCTAATTTAAATTTTTAATATCAATTATTTTTCATTAATACTGAACCTTACATTCAGTTCCCTGTTCTTTTTGGCCCATATTTTTCTTCTGCCCTCATATTTGTGCTTACTCCCTTTCTGTAGTGATGCTGATGTTCATCTTGTTCTCTGCATCATTCCAGAGGAAAACGTTTGCATTTTTGCTCCCTCAAAATTCATCAAATCTTACAAGGCTTGGGAGGTCCAAAAAAAACTTAGTAACTCGATTTTTTTCCATTAGACACCTAAAAGTAAGGACTGATATAAACAGCATGTTATGCTTATTTAATTAACTCAGGATATATAAGCTCTCTGTTACTTGTTCATGAAATCTTAAACATGATGGCAGATTTTCCTTGTATGTTTTACAGAATCTCCCAGATTGCTGCAATTGAAAGCTCAAAGATCAATGTAATTAATGTTTTAATTTTTGATATTTATAATTTCATTATTTTGTGATATTGACAGCTTTTAATTTGAATTAAACCTCTACTTGATTTTTTAAAACATGACAGAGGACAAACTCCCTCATCTTTTACTGCTTCCTCTCTTCTTCCCTTCCTCCAAGATTAATAATTAAAATTCCCTCCTATATTTTTATATAAGGGAAGAGAAATAATTTTGTTCTTAAGAATGCTTAATTATAAACTATTAGTACCTGAGAAACAACAGGAGTAATTAAAAATTTTAACCACCAAAACAGCAAACATCCAACCAAAAAAACCCCTAACCCCGCCCCAGGAGTGGACAGCTGTTAAAGAACAAATAATCTTAGGGAAAGTCAGGAGTGGACTAACATAGCTCTTTGTAACTGGATGTGCAGCCCATACAGATAGGATGTCGTGGGCTGCTGTGCAGTTAAGGCTACTCTTTGTACTAAAAACCTTCTCATAAAGCATTTGGGGAGTTTGTTCACTTGTGAAGACAAGTGATTAAAAAAAAAAAAAAAAAGTTTATCCTCCTGTCTGTGAGCATTTCAATCATGCAAGGTGAAGCCAACTGTTATTTTGTACCAGATCTGAATAAGAAATGCTAATATAGAATAATTTCATATTCCTTCAATAGCTCTCTACAACCTCAGTCAAAAAATTATATGGATTACTGACCTTCACTGTTAAAACTAACTGTAATTGCTTTCACTTTGCATTGATAAAAAGATTTTATATTTTAACCTGTTCTTTACCAGCAGGAACAGGAGATACAGGTTAAATGTAACAATTGTTAATGCTGTTTATATGTCATGCTTTATAATTTTTTAGATTTTTTTTAATTAATCCTCACATTTTAAGTAAATATCTTAGAGAAATGGAATTCCTACCAATCAATTTTGCATAATTTTGCAGGGAAGCAGAGAACTTAATATCAGTGATTTTCTTCTTTCATGGCCAACTAAAGACCACCCAGCTGAACAGAGAATACATAATGAACTCCACATATTTGACCCTGAAGTTCCCAAAAGGACACATGGTAGCTTTATAACTCAGAGGACATCAAGGGACCCAACTATCAAAGAAAATGCTCTTGGAGAGCAGACTTCAATTGTTTTACTGCTTGTGGAGTATAGTTGTTTAAAGTGAGTGTTAACTCATCCTTGGTCTTAAAAGTAATTTTTTGGATTCTGAAAAGGAGTAAGAAAATCCAGATACCGTTGTAGACAGATAAGAAACAGGTCCACACTCCAAAGGCAATGCATACAGACTTTTTTTTTTTTTTTTTTTCTAGCTAACTTTCAGATGCTCAGCAAGTCTCTTTGTAGAGTTGATGTAGGTAATTTGTTATGATCTTTGACATTATATTGGTAGTTATCAAGTAATATGTGGTGTCTTGGGGACTCTCCAGTGATCTTGGTAAAAAAAGAGAAAAGTCAGTAAACTTCAGATTAACATCTTAGAGAGAGGAGATAATTTTGTGTGCTTTGCTACAGTAGTCTACAATTAACCTAACAATTACAGGATGAAAATTCTTGTCTCTATTTAGGTCTGGTACTTATGTAAGCAGAAATCATTTAAATTCCTGAGAAGTTTAGATAATTAAGCGTGTCTTTATTTATAAAAGAGGAAAAAAAGAATGTAGGATAGCATACATGATGTTGTTTGTTTTTTGTTTGATTGGGTGGGAGTTTTGTGTGTGTGTGTGGTTGTTTTTTGTTCATTTGAGGTTTTTTTTTTGTTTTGTTGGGTTTTTTTGTTTGTTTGCTTGTTTTATTGTTTTTTTTTTTTTTATGCATTGCCCCATTTAATGAAGGAAGCCATGTACAAAGTGTTTTTTAGTCATGAAGCATTCTGTTGTAACATTTAGGTCAGGACTTTGTTAATTCCAGTCACTGTGATATACTTGCAAAGCTGGATTCTGGCAACGTTGTTGCCTTTCTGATGCTATTAGGGCAGAGGTGATGAAAGTGCAATGTCAAATCAATGAAAAGTTGTTGAGATGTCAGGATATGTCAGTCTGTTCACTAGAACAGAATACACAAACTAGACACAATGTGGCAATAAAATACCCTTTCTTAATTATTTTCTCAAAGGCTAGTTTTATGACATCTGCCCTTCATCTTGCTGTAGAAGAAAGCAAAAAAATAGTTATTAGAGATGATAGCTTTTTCATTAAACTTAGCCTGTTCCCACATGCACTTGAGGATCTTGGTTCATTTCTAAACTTCTAAGGAATGTGTTTACTTGGGAAGAAACACAGATTTTTCTCTGAGTTACTCTATTATGAGAGGAAGACAAAGAGAGAGAAACGGGAAGAAAAACTTACATTAGAAGTCTCCAAAGACATATGTAATAAAGGAATTTAATTCTACTCAGTGATAAAGCTATTTTCTATTAAGGTTGAGGATTTTGATAAGTTTCACATACCTACTTATGACTACTGATGAATCAGAGACCAGTGATAACAGCCATAAGCATGAAAATTGAAATAGTCAGGTAAATCAGCCTCAGCTCACCAGGAGCATGAGAAACATACGTCATACCTGTAGTGGAGATGGGGCTCAGGTGATTTGGCATTGTGAATTCAGAAAACATAGGAAATTTGTTACTGAGGTGAAGGTAACTCTGGAGATAGAGCTTAAAGACTGAAATGTGTTTGTCTGCTGATGATTGAAATCTGAGAAACCTGAAACATGGAATTGTTCTAATAGTGCACTCAGTCCCTTAGAAGCCTGCATGACACCCTTGTGCCTTTATGGTTTCACCTTGTTCTGCATAACATCACCAGGTGCAGTTATTCATACCTTGTTCAAAATTAACATTCAGAAAACAAATCTGAACATTTAAAAGCAGCAACCAGGTGGAAATTGTGAGAACAGTTATCTCCATCCTATTGTTTCTAATCCATACTCTCCAAATGGTGTTTGCCTGGAATTTATTTGAAGTGCTATGAGGGTATATAAGCAAAATAGGTCATGGCTGAAACCGAGAACTTTATGACACCCTGTAGAGCCTTTTCTTTTCTGAAAAGATTGAAAGACATGAATATGAACAGATGTTTGTGAAGAAAGCTAGACTGAGGCTAAGACATGATACAGGTAATAGGAATCGTTGTAATCTTTAGCAGCCTTCTAACTCCAGAAGAAAAAATTACTCAAGGACAGCAGAGAAAGGAGGAATTTATATGGATAAAAGAGTATTGCAAGGAGCAAACTTGTACATACATTAGAAAATTATCAATGAAAATTTCAAATTATTTTCTTTACTATAGACACTGGATTCCAAGGGTGGTTTATCACAAAATATCTAATCAAAATGATATTATTACTAATGCACAGGTCTGTATCTCATGGGCACACAAAATACATTTTTTAAAAAATGGATAAAGAACAAAAATAACACTGCAAATAGGCGGTATGTCATTCATGAAACATCGACTATATGCAGAAAAAAGCTCTAACGTTTTTATTTTCATTGGTATGGGGTTTGTTTTCCTTAAGGTTTTTATTTGGATATCTTTCCTTTTGCTTGCTTCTGAGAGAAAAATTGTCAAAGAACATTCTAGTATAAATGAAGATTCCTGTTCTTTCTGCTTAGTTACTCACAGGTACGAAATGACAGTTTGACCAATGAACCAGACTTGCAGAAATTAGCTTTGTGCAAACATATAAGTGCTTAGCCATTTATTATTTGGGATCAATAATTAGCAATATTGATGAGAATTTAGTTTTTCTGTGTTTGTTTTGTCATAATGCCTTTACAGAGTGAGTAAGCATCCTACCCAGTGAAATGACATATTTTCTCTGTCTTCAATAAGCTGACAGTTGAAAATACGGAGAAAAGATCTTGGGCTATCACGCCATTTTTACTAACATACACAAGATGCAACAGCTGTATCTGGCAGCAGTATTTGCAGTTTTTATTTTTAGTTTGTGGACTATTGGCAACAACAGCCCCAGAATCAGCCACCTATTTATGACAAATTCCATAATATTATTATTGTTGATGCAGAAAACAAAAATCCTTGACAACAACACCACAGATTTAATTAATTCAATTTAATTTCCTATATAAGATCATTTTAATATGTGTGGATTAACCACTTACAGCTTTCATATGACATTAAAATATTTTTTATATAACAAGAATAAATGAATAATCTGGGAACAGTTTAGAAAACTGTTAATGACAATGGTAAGGTTTGTCATGACTTCAAGAATACTGGAGGAAATTCTTTATGATGTCAATCATGAACATGGTAAATATGTTGCTTTAGGTTTTGATATAATATTTTTCATATCTCTTCTGGATATCAGATAAATGCATAAAAATAATGGTTTTTTTCTTTCACTCTGTCTATTTAATACTACATTAAGGGCCATGTGGAGATCTATTGAAGCTGTTGATGATGAAGTCAAGTACAGTAAAGTCTGAATTTCACTTTGAGTTTTTCCATAAAGAAACAAAGCCTATCCTTGAAAGATGCTTAGTGCCCTGGCTTGGGACAACATCAGCAGGAAGATCTGTTCAGCTTTCAGAGGGGCTTTAAGTTTGTCAAGGCTTTCCTTAATTTTGCAGTGCATGCTTTTCTCTAAACATTTTGGAGAGTTTTTGTTGTTGTTGTTGTTTATTTTTGGGGTTTTTTTTTGGTTGGTTTTTTTGTTTGTTTGTTTGTTTTTTGGTTTTTTGTTTTTTGGTTTTTTTCTGTGTGTGGTGTCATTACCAGAAGAGCAGTTAAATATGTGATTATAATTTTTATGATTTTCTTCACCTTTTTTTTTTCTTTAAATCTTAACCCTCAGTGCTGCTATTATGTTCACACAAATGAGTAAATTATCGCATGAGTAATTTTTTTTTTTTAATTATGGAGGGTTTTTTATTGTCTTCTTCTCCCTTATCTCAATTGGCAGTCGCTGCTAATCAAATTCTTCGTACTTTCCCAAAATTTCAGTAAAACTACTGCAATGCATTCCTCTATCATTTATATGCCATGTGTCCATGATGGTCTTCTACTGCAAGCTGGACTACATCTAGGAGAATTACAAATGTCCACCTCTCATCTGAAAATTCATCCGGAAGAGAAACATGAACATATTAACACTTAGAGAGAGGTAATAAATGTTCTTTATTACAATCTTAAATAGGAATACAATCTTACTCCTTATTTAGTTGTAGGGTTAAAGAGAAACAAAGAGAGATTGCAATTCATTCAGGTGTTTTTCACAGGCAATGATTATAACGTAGGACATAGTCAAGATAAAGCTGCGAATGTAATAGCCTTGCAACCAATTTTCTACTGTTTTCTGAAAAGGTCAGGGGCACACGTGCTGTGCCATGAAGGATAAATCAGATGGGAAAGAGGTGGAGCTGTGCAATAAAAGCACAACAGCAATAATCATTATTTTGTATAACCACTCAAATAAATACACTTGACAAATCTGTGGCAACACGTGACTCTGAACAAACCAGGCTTCACATGTGAAAGCTGTGCACTGTGTGAGCAAGGTAATCTTTCAGTGAATCAGAAGAGTGATTCTATAGATTCAGGTACGCAACACATGCATTGAGGCGCATTCACGATTACCAGTTTTATTATGCTTAAAGAAAATTTCAAAACAAATTCTAGTCTTTAAGAAATGAAGCATTATCTAGAAAATAGTTTTTCAAAGCTTTGTAGATGGTGCATTAATGTGTATTTTTTTCCTGCATGCAATATATTTAAATGCATAATTTTGTAAGAAGTTTTGGGTGTGGTTTTTTTTTTTTTTTTTTTTTTTTTTTTTTTTTTTTTAGTAGAAATAAACATTCTGATCTGCCTAGCTTGTGTCTAAATTTTGTCTGCCTACTGTACCCGAAATCCTTAGCACCACTTAATGTAAATTGGTCCATTGCTTCCCCCAGTACACAGAAAAATGACATGAATTCTAAAGTTAGTCGATTAGTTGAGACTTGAAATCTTCAAGAAGTGAAGCTTTGGCAAGAGGTACACATTCTCACATATGCTTAGCAAAAGGATCTCTTTCCTCACATAGTAAGTTCCTAAGAACTAAACTGTAATTTTTGTTTATCTGGATCTCTGATAATTTGACTTAGGGAAAAAAAAAATCGCCTATTTTTGTCTTTCAAAGAAAATAATAATAACTGTATATAAGATAATTATGATGAAATATAAACATCCTAACATGGATGTTCCAGTTAAGTAGGATAAAGTCCATTCTCATACTAAGCTTTTTTTCTGGGCTGCCATATCTATTTCCACTCTGTTAAAGGGGCATGAAAGAATAATCACTGTTCCATGACATACAGTGTTAACTAACACATAAAACTAAGTCCTGTTCTAAATTACCTTTATTTTCAGGAGAGTGGGGTAGATACATTTTTAAGCCTCCAAAATGAAAAAGGCTCTGATAAATTTTGATAGGACAGTCAGGTGAATATTATCCTCCCCACGATATCTTCTTAAATGTGCCCATTGATTAGAATGTGAAGTTCAAAAAAACTTTTAAAACAAATTTAATTTCAAAAGACAGCTGCAGTTTTCATTCATGATAGATGTTTAAATTAGATTGGATCTCACTTCCGCTTTCTATTTTATAAACTTTTTATTCTTTTTACCTTACATTGTACATGGCAAGATATTTTAATATTTTCCCCACTATCTAACCTGTTCCTGGGGAATCTTATGTTATCATAGCTGTGGACCACAGGTATAACTTTTTGTTGATAAGATATTTTCCTCATTATCCAGTTGAAAGATAAAATTCAGTTATACTGCAAATTAAAATTTGAATCCTAAATTTATATTTTTCAGTTTTGGAGTTAATTGGGGAAAAAAAAGCCACCAAAGAAACAACCTGGTAAAAAACTTGTATGTTTCTGCTGTCTTTGAGCTCTGCAACATGCTAAAATAAAAAAAAAAAAATACTATGAAAGTTAACAATAAATTCTCAGAAAAAAAAATATATCTCTTTTAAGCCCATTTTTTCTGATGTATATTTCACAGAATCATAGAATATTGAGTTGGAAAGGACCCACAGGAGTAATTGGGTTGAGCATTTAAGTGAATGTCCTCCTTATGCAGGGGCAGGGATTGAGCCCACAACCTCAGCATGCTCTAACCAAGCTAATCAGCTGGGATACATTTAAATGTACTGCCTAATGTACTAAATTTTAAATTAAAAATCTTGGCAGCTTAGAAAAGGTGTTGACTACATAGTTCGTTTACAATATCAGTTACCTATGGCATGCTAGTCAATGAAATGAATAGAATACCATAAAATATTATGGAATGAAAAGTGAGCAAAATAAAGAGCATTATTATTCAAATAAATAAATGCATCACCTCTGCCTTGGTTACATATGATTTCTGCGACTTCAGCTATAAAGCAGAAAATTCTAATAGAAAAACCAAACAAAACCAAAAAACAAAGCCCTCACAACAAATTAAAAACAGACAAAAAATTGAAGGAACTACAAAAATTTGACTGAGTACTCTTGAAATGAAAGGGATTCTTCAGTTTAAATAAAAGATGTCTTTGGCATACAGGATCCACACCTACAAAATCAGGAATTTGACAGACAGTGAACCTCAAATCACTGTATATTATGTCATATGGTGCAAGAACTTGAGAGTATCTTATGATAGGAGCTTAAAATATGTAAATCACTTTTCTTGCATGTTTTGCCTCTGGTACATTTTGCCAGAGATATTGCAGATAATAACAGTGTGAATCTCTGGGGAAAAAAAAAGTAAGAAAAAGCCATGAAAGTTAGGACAGCCAGGAGTTTTGTATCATCATACAGCTGATAAAAGCAGTTGTTAAAAATCATGTGATTTAGAATGTCTCTGAACTATTTACATGGGGTGAAAGAAGCCCTGAACAACCAAAATTATTTTTCTTGGTTTACTCCTCCCTAAAGATACTATATGACCTCTATCAAGATTTGCTCTGAGCTGATTCTTAAACTAAGACCATATATAAGTACTGCTGAATACTTTCTTACAGGCAATGGTGACCACTGTTCCTGAACTAGTATTTAAAAGCTACTAGGTACAGAAAAGCATTAAAAGTGACCCCTACTCCTACTTGTCTGAAGAGAAAGCTACACATCATCCTTTCCTTTAAAAAGTACAGCAACCCCTATTATAGGAGTTTTCCTGGTCTTGCTGTCTTTATTACCTAGCTGTAAATTATGAATGTCCCCTCTCTCCTCCACCATGTAGTATTGCAAGATTGCACCTGCCCTTCTGGAGCACTAGAAAGAAGTTTCTTTCATATTTTGCATAAGCATTTTTCATTGATCTCTCTTTATGCCAGACAACAATTCTTATGCATAATGATTCTGAGGAGCAACACATAAACAAGCAATCACTCCTGTTGTTAAGTTTCTAATGGTACTGTATTTTGTCCACTGAACATTTTTTTAATATATTTATGGTAACTATTGCTATTATTTTTCTTTTTCTGCTTATTTTTAGTGGCTCCCAAACTCCTAAAAATATTACTTATACAGAACTGTAGATTACAATTTCTCTCACTTATATCCTTCTCTTACACAATAAAAGAATGTACAAAAGACTGCTCTCACTTTGATTCTGTAAATGTGTAGCATCCTCACAGTGTGAACTGTCATGTTTTCAGCTCTCAGTAGTTTCAAGGAACAATATATATTTTTGCCCAGCTCCATGACACCTTATTTTACTTTGTTCTCTGGAGTTTTTTTCTGCTTCTTTACTTGCATTTTTTTCTTCATTGAAAAAGAAATGCTAGTTTTGAATACACAGTGATTTGACTGAAGAGACATTTCAGCAGAATGTTTCAGTCTTTATTCTGTCTCATTGAACAGAAATATGTACATTTCACAGTTTTCCCACAGTGTTATAGGATTATGTCTTCTCAGATAAGATTCTGAAAATTATAGCCAATATGTAAAGTATAAACATTGTCACATTTATTTTATTGTTATATATCTGGTTATTTTAGTGGAAAATTATGTTTGCTGGAAACCATTTGACCTGTTGTAAGGGAGACATTCCTCACTATCACTTAGCTAGGAATTGTGACAGATGATGAAAAATCTAAGAGAAACTAAGTGCACACAAATGTTACTCATTATTACTGGGATTTTTTGGTGTTTTTCTTATATCTATTCTTTCTTCTCATTAATTTCCTTTTTTTTTTTTTTTCTCTGTTAATTCTCTCAAATAGAACTATAAAGGTTCCCTTTTCACAGTTATTCTTGAAATTTGTAGAATCAGAATATCCTGATTTGGAAGAGTTCCAACAGTATCATTCAGTCCAACTCCTAGCTTTGCACAGGACACCCCAAGAATCACACCACATGCCTGAAAGCATTGTCCAAATGCTTCTAGAACTCTGTCAGGCCAGTGCTGGGACCACTCTGTCACTGAGAGCCTATTCCAGTGCCCAGCCACCCTCAGAGAGACGAACCTTTTCCAAGGTACCAAAGACACTGTGGTTTGGTTTGACCTTACTCCAGCTTTGATCAATTTAATGTGAATCATCTAGTTTAAATTGTTTCTAAAGATTCCCTCCAAAATCAGTGAAGTTGAATATTAGATTCATATTATTTTATGAGGACTTAGAATATTTTCAATTTCCCTCAGGCTGAGTCATCATCTCTCTCTCCAATAGGGCTTTTATTTCTTTTTCTTTTTCCTCAGCTGATTGTAAGAAAATACTGTCAGAAGTATCACATGCTTAGGTCAAACAGCCCAGCAGTGAAAAGGTCCAGGTAGTATAGCTCTAGCATAATTGTGGTACTCAATCAGGATAGCTGTTTTACAGCCTCAGTCAGAGCTGAATGATTTAAAATGGTTCCTTTAATTCCTGGCTAATCTATGGTTATGCAACTGCAGGTGGTTTTTTTTTTTTTTTTTTTTTTTTTTTTTTTTTTTTTTTTTTTTTTTAAGTTCAGAATAATAACTCTGGTTTTGCATTGTCAGGGCTTATAATAAAACCATAAAGTAACCATAAGCATTGTGAGTTTTCTCAAAGAAAGATTTTCTTTCTTATTTGTCATTGTCTTTCTAGGAATAAGGTAAGACTCCACTACACAGTGTTTGTAGCAGCCATAGATTATTTCTGGCTTCCCATATACTGGCAAATTTTCATACATCACAAGCCATGTTGAAGGGCTAAGGCCAGAACAGAACAGGAAGATGAAGCAGAGAAGTTATTAGTTCATGACCTGAACACAGTGATCTGGGTCAAAATAATACAGAGATTATAGGTGGTTACAAAAATAAAGAATCTCAAATAAAGAATGAACACTTAAAAAAAAAAAAAGCTGCACAGAAAGACTAAACTTCTACTCAACACCTCCATGATTCCACTTTGAGGAAACAATTTCATTGTTTGTCACATCCTGCTGGACTGAGAAGCACCACAGCAGGATAGCCAAGGGAAGGCTCTAAGTGATGGGAACAATTCGAACAACACCAGGTAACTCCCCTAAGCTTTGATGAGGAGCCAAAAATTTGTCTCTTTTCTTTCACCCTTGATCCTTTACAAGCATTTGTACCTGGTTCTCATTGATTATGCCTTCTCCACTATCTTGTCTTAATTTCTCTTTTCATTGTGCTAATATTGCAGATAACTGAAGTCTTAATTACCCACAGAATTGATATCTTCTGCTATATTTCCTTTGCTGCACATTTTAGTGTCAAGCAAGTTGCACAGCGTTATATGAAAAGGAGAAACCTCAGAATCTATGAAATGGGATTGAAAGGGTCTCACCTCAAGTGTATGCACACAAATTAGGAAAGATCTATAGGACAGCATTACAGGGGAAACTTCTCATATCTTCTCTGGGAAATGAGCACAATTTGAACGCCTATATTTTAATGTGTGCAGACAGAGAACAAAGAGGAAGAACAAGATGTCTGCCATCAATTGAAGGTCTATGATCTCACCTGGTTGACAGAAAGTCAAATAGCTCACACAACTGAAGGGCTGCAGTGGGCAGGACAGTCTGGGATGGTTAACTGGGGGAGCTACCATTTATGTGAGAGAGCAGCAGGAGTACATGAAGCTCTGTCTCAGGTCACATGAGGAGCCAGCTGAGAGCTTATGGTTGAGGATTACTGGAAGGAGCAGCACAGGTGATAGTGTACTGAGTGTCTGCGGCAGGTCACATAAGGAAGAAGTAGCAGAAACCTTATTCAGACACTGTAAGAAGCCTCATGCTCACAGACACTGGTGCTCACAAGTGACTTCAGCACAATCATGTCTGCTAGAAGAGCAGCACACTAGGACATGAGCAACCCAGAAGATTTATGGAATGCATTGATGACAACTTCCTGCCACAGACAATTGAGAAGACAACAATGAGTGATGCTCTTGTTAAAGTGACAAATAAACAAGGAAGAACCAGTTGGGGTTAGCCTTGGCTGCTTTAACTGTGAGATGGAGTTCAGGTTCCTGAGAGGAGAAAGCAAGCCAACTAGTAGACTCCCAGCCCTGCCTTTTTGGAGAGTATACTTTGGCTGCCTGGAAGAATCCCAGGTAAGGGGGCTCTGGAGAGAAGAGTGTTCTATAAGAGCTGATTAATTTTCAAAGACTGACCTCTCCAAGTTCAGCCCAATGATGTCATGCACACATGGGAGGAAACTTGCATGAATGAACAAGCATCTTCTGACACAATTCAGCCATTGAAGGTATACAATGAGTGCCTTCTAGGTGTTCCTCAGAAATGATTTTTGATTTCTTCAGTTTTAATAAAAATGGTGGTACGACTGAAGAAAATTCCATAAATCGTTGATGAGTGGGTGAGTGGGCGAGTGGGTGAGTGAGTGAGTGAAATAATGGCCCATTTATGGTCCATTGTTTTTATGGTAGCCAGAGAGTGAAGGACAATATTTGACAATACAGTGAAACCACATCTTCTGAAGCAGTCTAGAACCCTCTATAGGTCAGCATCAACTATATGAAGCTCTCAGTATAAATACTTTTAAAATAAACACTTTTATAGCTTCAGTGCTCTAGAAATGACTGTAATGGGTGTAACTGGGGATCTTCACACAAGTCTCCATTAGAAGCAAAGTGGTTTCAAGCAAGTTCATAGGTTACAGAATAGACTTGCTTGAAGAAAAGAGGACTCCGTCTCAGTCTTGGATCACAGACCCATTCTCAGCTATGTTGAATAAATGGCACAATCACATGCTTTGAAAGACTAACATTCAGCATTTCAACAAAGTGAAATCAAATGGACTTCCATGCTGCATTTAATAAAGTCTTTGGAATACATAGTTGTGCTAAAACGGGATTTTTAGGATATCTGCACAAAGCTTAGGAAGCAATCTGCTTAGCATGTCAGCATGATTTGTCACGATTTAAGAATGGCAGTCTAATAAGCATATATATACACACATGAAATTGTTATTTAAATGAGTGATGAACAATATAGAAATCACTTGTTTGTCATCGATTATTTAATTCAGTAATGAAATATTACTCCAACACTCATAAGCCAGTCAGGAGTTACCAGAAAAATCGATGTCTGTCAAAACTTTAATTTTCTAGTCAGGAAATTAACTTCAATACTTCTACTTGCTTCTCTGCTTGTCTTCTACTGTCTGAAAGGTCTGTTTCAGTACAAATCACTGTTAATTTTTATTTTGCCCAATGTGTTATGAATACCAATGAGCTCTTGAGATCTGAAGTGTTTGTTTACAGTTTCCTCCAAGGGCAGATATTCTTTTCAGGGACTTTGCCTAATCAGTTATTTTTTATTCAACTCTTTAGCTTAACCAACAACATAACCCTACTCTTCTGGATATAGAACTACATATACTTTTTACTCATATAATAATAGAACTTCTCTAGCAAAATAGCCCCAAGAAACAGATCCCATCCACTTCTTTTGGTTTGGTTTGATCTGCTTTGTTTTGGGATTGGAATGGAAAATGTATTTATCTTGTACTCAATATGTATAATTAGCCCTCTAGTGTCCTTTGCCTCTTTCCTCTTCAGACCTTCTGTATCTTTTGAGACTCAATTATTTCTTAAGATGCATTTATATGATATGATGCTGATTCTTAAGCTTCCAAATAGATAAAAAGGAAAAAAAAAAACACTTCAAAAGTGGAACTCATCTGTCTTCTATTTGCTGTATTCTTTTACAAATGGGACATAAACATCGATGCATGTTAACAGAAATTCCAGTGTAGACAAGCTGAGGCTTAAAGCAGTGACATCCAAAAGTTCCCAAGGGTTAGGGATATTTTGTCAAGCATACCCTTGTGCTCCCAAAGTTATTTTCTTGCTGCTTTTGACAGCTTTCTTCTGTCTTCAACAAAATATTCTGCGTAATTTTATTCTCTTGTACTTACCTTACTTTTTTTCTCTTAGTCTTGCAAATTCTGTTACTTGGGTCACTATTGTCATGTTTTCCTTTTTATTCTAAATGCAGCTACACAAATCTTGGCACTTTTGGTGTTCACATGGCTCACATGCATATAAATATTATACATGGTTCTACCATAATATTATAAGATGTTAATATACTAATTTTGATCACACTATCAGTAGAATATATTGTGTTTCATGTAAATTCATTCTATCCTGGTTATTGTAATTATAATAGGCCTTTGTTTTTGCTGCATACTATTTGTTTTCCTTCATTCTCTCAGGATCTGAAACTCTGCATTCTCATGGTCTCACTGCAGTTAAAACTGCTCTTGACCTTTAGACCTTCATCAGTATTTCATGATTTGTGATTAAAAGCTGAAACAACTGTTCAATATCACTCATCAATCATGTGCATCAAGAAGTTGCCTGCAAAACATTCCAGAAATCTCTTCTGTTGTTTGTCCACAACCCTTTGCACAGGTAGAGAACTGCAACTGTGAGGATTTTTTCCAGATATTTAAAGAAGATTCCATCTAACTTCCTGTTCCTTATCAGGCTGTTTTGAAACAAATTTCTCAACTCATTAGCACTCATTCTGGTCTGTCCTCTTGTCCTTAAGCACCTCATTCCCATTTCCAGTTTTTCTCCACTGCAAACAATGAAGATGCATTGAGTGTAAACTCTCCTCCTTAAATTTTTCACCTGTCTTCCTCAAAACTTTGCACTCAGACACTAAACCTTCACCCACGCAATTTGCTCCACCTCTTCTCTGTAATCCCAATGAGGTCAAAGCTCTGTAGCTGTAGACAGGATTTTTAGATTCTTCTATTTGTTTTCTGTGCTGCATGGACTTGGGTGAAGGTATTTGAGATGGACCTAGACATGCTACTTTCACAGGAAAAGTGAAGGAACCTTCACCACCATGCAGGGCTCCAGACAGTTCTTTACTGTTCCCCTATATCTTAGCTTTTTTTCAGATGATGACAACCCTTTCCTGTCATACCTACTTCAGCCTTTTGTCCCATTTGTCAGATGGATCCTATCCCTTGTAGTCAGTCCTCTTTTCTCAAGGAAATACACAAAACTCTGCCTGGGACACAAGTGCTGATATGCTGGTGCATCTACTTCTGCCTAAGCTTTTTCTCCTTACTTTAGGGACTGAGACCACCACCTGGGTGTCCAGATGGAGTACCCTTCCTACTGCTCTTTTGCTTCTCTCCTGTTGCCAGAAGTCTGCACTGGTACTTGTTATGTCAGGGTTGCCCTGTCAGTAGCATTGATGCCTACATGGATGAGCAGCAATAGGAACTGTTGCAGGACTGCACAAACCTTGTCAGTCCCTCTTTGAGATCTAGGAGGCAATCAAGTGTCAGGCAAAAAATCTGAAACATCAGTTTAGATCAACAGGTGGGTGCATCCATCTACCATCAGAGGACATCCCCTGTGACTGTCATCTTCTTTGTCTTTGTTGGTCCAGGCTGAGATGTCTCTGATGCCTGCTGTCCTGGGTTGTAGTATAGGATGTCCACAAAGTATTCTATCACCATCTTCATGAACTGTTGAATCCAGGTGGGGCAGTGTTTTCCCAGACCCCCTCTCTCTGGGCCATTATCTTCTGTTAATGGCCCATCAGATGCCTTGCCCATGACTCATAGGTAACTCCCTCCGGGAGTTGTCTCTGCTTAATGGGCCATCAACGACCCCCTGCACGACTCATCATCCCACTGTGAGATGCTCAGCCCAGGGGGAGGAACCAAGCATTCTCACCTGGATGCAATCTGGGGTTTGGGACAGTACAGGGGGCCCTTACCCACTGGATTCCCAGAGGACAGAGCTAACAGACCTTGCTATGGGATCACTGCTTCAGGAAGACTGCCTTATCTGGACTGCTTCCATCACTCTGCTCAGGTTGTATTCTGACTCTGTCAGTGGTCTTTTGTATTTATTGCATCTATTTTATTTTACTTTCTTTCCTTTCTTCCTATTAAATTGTATCTCTGACTTGGAGCCTCTCATTTGTTTTGCTTTCAAACCACTACACCTGTCTGACTGGAGGTCATCTCACCCATTCCAAGGGAATTACACCTGTACAGTAACTGCAGAACAAGAAGGAGTTTTTATTTGTTGCCAGAAATCAAAAGTTCCTAGTCTTCTCCACTATGGGCTTCTACTTATTCTTATCCCACAATGAGTTCTATAAGTCCATAGGAAATAACCCCTTTGATCTGTAAAGTGTTTTGGGGAAAACTTGTTTAGTTGACCACTCCCAGGATTTCTCACTCTGGTAATAACCTCTATGAGACCTCTGGTCTCACCATTTTCCTCAATTGCTCTGGGAGCAGCTGGCTTCCTTTCCACTGATGAAGTGTCTCACATTCCCCTGTTCACTCTGTGCTATGTGTTTTGGGTGCTTATCCTTCATCCACACAGCCCAGCTGTCACCCCTGTCCTTGCAGAGTCTTGAAGAGGGATTCTGGTCCCCTGTGCATCCTGGCTGCACTGTCTGCTGAGAAAAGTGCTGCACTTAGGTTAAGAGCCTAAGCTTGCCATTGAGATGCATGGTCCAGCATGGATATATAGGGTAGTATATTTCATACAATACTGCCGAAGTGTTCCTGAAAGGGAAGAACATCCCAGGGAAAATGTTCTTGATACATAGATACCCTGGTGGAAAAAGGGACAGTTTTCTTTAACATACACACTTTTTCTGAAGGACTTGCTTAAATTCATGTTTCTCAGACTATTTATTAAGCAGATTGTTGCAGTTTATATAAAAAAAAATCATTTAAAAGTTGTTTAATGCATATAGATCTTTCTATCTCTCATTCATCTTTCTGAGTGAAAATTAGCATAATTCTAATACAAACCAAACAAAAAATATTTTACTGAAACTAATGTGATGTGTGGTGCATACATAATTATGATTTTCAGCTTTAGAAAACAGTTTAATATACAGTGCAAATCAGTTTTCTTTCACAGACGTGAAAACTTTTTGCAGTAAATGAAAAGACAGATTTTCTTGCTCCATCAATAAACTTAATAAAGCAGACATTCAGACATTGCAAATACTGTAGAGTATTTTTTCTTTGGAAATATTGGTGAGAATCTGTTGATTGAACAGCAAAAACTATACGTAGAAATAGACATATTGGTCTGGTTTTTTTTTGAAGGATTTGAACATTTGTTAGTTGTAAATCCAGATAGATCAGAAAGCCAAGAAAAATATGATCAGATACAGTAAGATAGTCCCTCAGTTTGTCCCAGAAAACACAGTCACAATTTGCTTTCAGCTTTTGATAACAATCATTCTGAAGATTTGATTGTCTACCTGCAGTATCTACAATAGTCTTGAGTATATTATTCACTTGATTTAAATTAAAGACCATTGATAACAGTCATTTTCCTGAAAGATGTAAAGACATTAAATTTACCTTTCACAATATAAATCAGAAACTGTCAGATGAAATTAAGATCCTAAGTCTACTCCTCCCTGCCACTCACCTTGATAAGAATGGTTTAATCATGGCTGAAGCCACAATCCTATGTGCATGCTCATTGTCATTCTTACGTACCTAGCAGTGTCATGAGGGATGGGGGACAAGATGTTGTAAAATAACTCAGAAACACCCTGAAAACTGAAGAAATCCTATGCTATCCCTCAAACCAAATAGGGTTTATATTTTGTGTGGAGTAATCATTCACATCAGTTATGTGAATTATGAAAAATAATGACAGCAAACCTATGCCTTCTGCCTTTTTTATACATTGAGCACTTTTTTCACTGCAGCCTACACTACAGAAAAGCAAAGTGATAGGCTCTTCTGTAGTCAAAACAGATACCTCAGAGCATAAGGTATATAGATACCTTAGGCATGAGCCTATTGTTATGTTCCTAGGAGATGTTCATGCTAAATGGAGAGGAACTTAAATGGTATAGCCCCCTACAGGTTACTCAGCTTTAGAAATTAAGTAGATTGAAATACTTGTAGGTAATCAGGACAGTTTGGCACCTGAGTCCTTTCACTGGCAGGATATTAAGGGATTAGATTATTTTCCCTTTTCATGTCAAAGTCTTTTTACCTAGCACACTTATTTCTATATTACCTGTGTTTCCAGACAAAATCTCTAAAATCTTGTGATGACTAATAACCTATTGTTTTCTTGTCTATGGAATTAGCAAATTGATATAAATAATCTTTTTATAAAGCTGCTTTATAAAGATTAGTTTGACATAAAAGAAAATATAAGAAGATTAAAATTGCAAGAAACTTTCATTGTTTTGACTTCTGAATTTTAAAAATACAGATGATTAAAAAAAGGTTAAAAAGAGGTGAATTATCATGTAAAGCACATATATATTTAATTTCACAGAAGTGTTAGCATCTATTTGATAAAGAGAAAATAATCTGTGTGTTGAATATTTTGTAGTAGGTATTATTTTCAGTTTCAGTGAATTGAAACAAAATCAATGAAAAGATATTAATACTGTCAGTTTTTGATTTTCAAGGAAGGTAGAAGTGGAACACTAAAACAAATGAGAAAAATCCCATATTTTGGCAACAGTGATTCAGTCTTATGGATTTTCTCCTTTATGCAATCATAGGTGGTGTTACCAAAAGAAACAGTATATACGGCTTGATGATTTGATGGTATGAGAGTAGTCATATTGAACAGAAGCTATCTCACAGGACAGCCAAGGGATCAGACCTAGACTGCATGGGTTTAGGAAAGGCAGATCCTGCCTGGCCAACCTGATCTCCTTTTGTGGCCAGGTGGTCTGCCTGATGGATGAGGGAAAAACAGTTGATGTTGTCTATATGGAACTTCAGCAGTGTCAAAAGCCTTTGACACTGTCTCCCGTAGCATTCTCCTGGAAAAGCTGTCTGCCCATGGCTTGGACAGGTTTTTTCTTAGCTGGATGGCTGTGCCCAGAGAGTGCTGGTGAATGGTGATGCATCCAGGTGGAGACCAGTCACTAACAGGGTTCCCCAGGCCTCAGTGTTGAGCACAGTCCTATTTAATATCTATATCTGGTGATCTGTGTAAGGGGATTGTGTCAGCCCTCAATAATTTGACAGACAACAGCAAGTTGGGTGGCCAAATTGATCTGCTGAAAGGTAGGAAGGCTCTGGAAAGGGATCTGGACAGGCTGGCTAGGTGGTTTAAGTCCATCAGTATGAGGTTCAACAAGGCCAAGTGCCAGGTCCTCCTCTTTGGTCACAACAATCCCATGCAGCACGACAGGCTGGAGGAAGCGTGTCTGGAAGACTTCCCAGGGGAAAAGGGCCTGGGAGTCCTGGCTGACAAGCAGGTAAACATGAGCCAGCAGTGTGCCCAGGTGGCCAAGAAGGCCAATGGCATCCTGGCCTATATCAGCAATCGTGGCCAGCAGGAGCAGGGCAGTGATTGTCACCCTGTACCCAGCACTGGTGAGGCCACACTTTTGAATTCTGTTTCCAGGTCTGGGTGCCTCACTACAACAAAGACACAGAGGGGCTGGTATGCATCCAGAGAAAGGCATCAGAGCTGATGAATGGTCTTGAAGGAAAGTCCTATGAAAAGCAGCTGAAGGAATTGGGATTGTTTAGCCTGAAGGAAAGGAAGCTTGGGAGGACCTTATTGCTGTCTTCAATTACCTGTAAAGAGGGTGCAGTAAGGTGGGGGTTGGCCTTTTCCCCCAGACAGTTAAGTGTCATGATGAGAGGACATAGCCTCAAGCTGCACCAGATGAGATTCAGATGGACATCAGGAGAAATTTCTTCATGAAAAGAGGGCATTGGAAGCACTTAAACACTGGAATGGGCTACCCAGGAAGGAGGATGAGTCACCAGCCCTGGAGTCAGTGCAGAAATGACTGGACACAGCACTTAATGCCATGGTCTAATTGACAAGATAATGTTCTGTCAAAGGTTGATCTCAATGACCTCAGAGGTCTTTTCCAACATAAACGATTCTGCGATTTTGTAACAAAATACACCAGGAAATCTAATTAATAAAATTTTGCATTTCTGCATCTGAGTTAGTCATCTTAGATTATTTTTATAGAAAATGGAAACAAAGACAAACTTACAGGTTGCCAATCATCTCATCCTACTATAGATTATTTAAAGCAATAAGTTGTGACTCATTTCTCCTCATTAGCTACAAAGACAGCTTACAATGACTAGCTCAATTGTACACATCTCTACGTTGACACCTTGGGGTTGACTGAGTTGCTAAATATACATATCTAATGTCACTTAAGATGCTGCAGGATGTTGAAGACATCTGCACAAAGCTGGCAGATATGACAAAGGACTTATGAGAGACTTACGGTTCTCTAGTTTAGTTACTGGAGGTAAGGAGAGATAGATTAGCACATCTCAAATGGAAATAAATTCAGGTGTTTAAGTAATTAAATCAAGTTTGTAAAATTAGGTAAGCTGAATTGCCAGCCCTTCTGTCATGGAAAGGAGAGCCAAGACTATACGTGGCTTTATAAATCAAATATTCTGATAAAATTAATTTGATTGCAATTTTTTTTTTCATGTGTTGTTGACGACTGAGTCATCTAAAATGGCCTCGAGGTGTGCTAACATTCAGCTACGGTCTAAACATATACTGTAGTCAATGGAAATGTACTTTAACAGAGTCTAGTGACTTGTCTCATCCTGAATTAAGCCATAAGGGTTCTATTTGGTTGCTCTGCACCAGTAACTTCTACCTTCCAAGGTTTGCTCAAAATAATTCTAACACAGCCAGCAGCTCTAAAACCAGGCATCAAGGCAATGTGTGTGCCATTGAAAGCCTGGGAAAATGCCCTGGAACAGGCCAGATAATGATATATGTATGTGTGTGGGGACATAGAGCCCTCAATGTCAAGTTAGGGGGCTCTATTTATGGGGAAGAAGGAAGTGAAAAGAAGGAAAAAAAGGAGAGGAGAATAGAGCAAAAGGAGTGAAAAGGTGGTAAAGTACAAAACAGTTAATGATTTAAAGGACTACATGTTTCAAGATCTAATTTGTTAGATTTCTTTATATTTTCCACTTTCCAGTTTATTACTCTCCTCCTGAAATGAGAAAAAACAAACAAACAAAACAACAAAAACCCAAACCAAAACAAACAAACAAACCGGGGAGGAAAAAACCCACCCACCAAAACCTCCTAACACAAACAACCAAGCACACATTTATTACAAAAATCCATCCAGAAGCCCCACAAACGAACTCCTTTTTTCCTATTTAGTTTTCTGAGAAGGATTTGTTCCCCAAGACAGTTGTAATTTCCTGTATGCTTGGTTTGGGTTATTTAATAACCTTTGTTCTAAAAATGTTTTCATGCTTTCTAGAATGATGTATTTCTTCTGTTAACTTGGGTGTTTAATTATTTTATGAGGAGGGGCTTTGTGTGTTTCATATTTATTATACTAGAAAGCTGAATCCTCGTCACACTCCATAGGATATATTCACAGTCACCAAAGCTTCTTCATTCTTTCATGGAAGAATTTGTGATTCAAAACTCTTTCAAAATTCACAAAGTTGAAAAAAAGTTTAGAGAGGAACTGATTAACTGAGAAAGAACAGGTAAGAAATAGAAGTATGAAAGGTGCATGTCTATTTTTCCAACTGCTTTCTGGTACACCCATAGATCCAAAATCCAACAGATGGATTTTCATATTGTATCTGCTCCACAGAATTTGTTCTATCCAGATGAAAGTAATGGAACAACACCTGCCCCAACTTGGCCTTCCATTTTAGTATAAATAGGTGATTCATGACCACAATTTGGAGTTAATATCAACTTTTTCCTTATATATTAATAACTCTGAAAACTGAATAGCAGGGCAATGTGCAGATTTATGCCTTTTCAAAATAGTAGAGAACAGTTTTTGTTATTACTAGTCTTTGTAAATGTGGCAAAGATAGTGCACCAAATAAAAAAAAAACTAATTTATTTTACCTTTTAATCACAAAGTAGAAAAGAGATATAGTAAGGCCAGAGCATCCAACGTAAGTTTCTAAATTCATTGAACACTCTAAAATTCAAAATATTTAAATAATCATCCATGACTGAGGAATAATTATACATTCTTCTCTTTTTAGCCCTTTCTGACTTTCACTATTTATTAAAAAATTAATGGTTCATTATTATTTATGCATATAAGTCCAAATATTAAACATATTTATTTTCAGAATGTTCTGGAACAAGAAAAGATGAGGTAAAATTCCTACTTAAATTGCTACCAACAATTTCTTGCCAATTTCCTTTATCTGAGATCCTGGTGACAATGAATAATCCCCACAATATGACTCCCCTCATCTAACATTTGCTCAGTTTCAGGTGTACAGACTGTCCTATATTTCTAAGAGGACATCACCCACAGAGAGAAGGATTAATGTAAGCCAATGAAAAGAAACTCACTGAGATAAAGAATAAAAAAAAAAATCAGCAAATAATATATATCCTGTATTCCATAGAATAAGTTATTTATTTTGATTTAGAGAATTTCCCAACATAGCTGAAAATTTGAAAGAATTCTTAATTATTTTTTTTTTCCTAGCAGTTTAAATCCAGGATAGATTTACTCAAGGAGCTAAAATTACTTTCCTTTAAGTGTTAAGTTTTATACTTAATAATACCCTTAACACTCAAAATTTTACTAATCCTCTTTGTTTAGGATTTCAGTTTCAAATGTGTACGTGCTGTAACAATAGGTTCACAGGAAAAACAAAATTCTCACTGAGCTGACTTGATTTTGTCATTTTTGGACAAGTTTCAGATTACTGAACTACAGTTCTCTGTTTTTATAGATAATGCAAATTTTGGCTGTAATAAAAATGTCAGTGGAAATCAATGAGAGCATCAATGTTCTGCTAGGTTTGAAATTACTTTTTTTTGTGTAAATTACTATATTACCATAAAAAGCATGATGTTAAAAAAAATTACAAGGGTTTTATACGTCGAATATATCAATTAGTTGTCCTTTTTAATTTCTTTTTGATGTTCCTGTTACTGTAATTTCAGAAAGCTCTTTTGTCACATTCTTTAGAATTTTCCACATTTTATTTCCTTGACTGTCTAACCTGTTTCTTCTCTCAGAGGACCAGCTAAACATTTTAGGATTAAATGAGGTGACGTGATCTGAACAAGAAAGATTGTGTGCCAAGGTGATAATTACCTAGCAGGTGAATAGAGAGAGTAGCAGATTTTTTGGACTACACTAGCTGTTAGCAGTTATACTGAAGTTAATTTTGGGAATCGCAACATATTGCCCTTAAAAAGCAATTTTTTTTTTTTTTCTAAGACTTCATACCAAGGTTTCAGCGACTTTTTTTTTTATGCTTACCCAAATAGATATCTACAAACATTCTGGCTTCAGTGCATGGAATACTGTCAACATCCAAGGCAAAAGAGTTTGGTTTTGCAACTCATTTTAAAAAATTGTAAAGATTTATGTTTTAACTACACAGTTATTTCATAGTAAACAGAAAATATTTGCTTATTTACAGTTCTTTTTTTCAGCTAAGAAAATGATCTATCTAGGAATTTATTGTCTTAATGGAGTTTATGGTAATTCAGGTTCCTACAGTATTTCTCAAAACTGAGTTTATTATTTTTTTTAGAGTATCATACATCCTACCTCTGAGAGCTACTGATTTGTTGCTTCTGATTTAACTTATACTCTGGTCAGGAAGTAATACATAGAAGAGTGATGCCTTTAGTGCTTTCTCTACATTAAAAATATTTTTATAAACAATCATAACTGAAACAAATGTAAATGTTCTACTCTCTGGCATAGATTCAATAGGTTTGCCTTAATTTGAAATGTTAGGTGTATATGTCTTCTTTGTAAAATTTTTAAAGTAAAGTGATATAGTCAGATATTCTTTGGGGGTAGAGGTCTGACGGGACAAGAGCAAGAAAGGAAAGAGAGCTTTGGGGGTGTTGTGGAGAAATTCCTCCTTTTCCACCAGCTCAAGAAAGCTTAGCAAAAAGGTGGTTAATTAACAAAAACAGAAAGAATGTTTAGTGCAGTTTTTTCTAGTGCTATTTTAAAAGTGAATACATCAACAAGATTTAATTTAAAAGCTTTCTACAGATGGATATAACAGGAATATATTAGCATTACTGACTGCTTCTGATGGCTCTGAACTTTTAGAAACACATCACTTTATAATGTGCTTAAAACAAGATTTTATTTCAAATACTAGGGAAAAAAAATACAATGTCTTCTGAAAAGGCAACCTAGAGGATTTATAAGGGACTTCTTTTATAAAAAGTATGCAATTTGGCAGGCAAGTTTGGTTTTGTTTTTAATTCTTAAATATCAAGTTAAATACCTAAATGACTAAGGAAGAACTAAATTATTGAACACTCTATTAAACGTGGTAAACTCTGTCTTATTTCCCAAATGAAATGTATACAGCCATGCAAGCTTAATGTATCAAAATCATGAGCAAAACTTGGAAAAAAAACCCCTTCACAAGTTGTGATTAAATACTTCAAGGTTCTTTAGTTTCAGTTCCTGTGACAGAACAGTTCAGTGAAAATCCACACTTGAAATGCGAACTATAACGTTTGTAAAACCTCCGGTTCCCACAGATTTTTCTAATTAACTCTTTTGAGGTAAAACACTGAAATCTCACGGACTAATGCAGGGTAAAAACAAAACAAAAATGTTTCTGAGATAATCAGTTCTCATTTTTCCTCCAGACAAAATGATGTTCCAAATCAAAGTACAGCAATAAATTAGTGAATATAACACTTAGAAACCACTGGAAGAAAAGAAACTTTAGGCTTATGTCACAGTACAAGATGAATGAGGAAATGTCCTCAGACAAAAGTTAAGCACTTTTGATGTCTATGGCAGGAGGAGGGCTTGTGCTGGGACAAAGGTAAATTTTTCAAATATCATCCATAGAATTTGTTGCTAATGAGAGTCATTTCTAGAGACACATTAATTTTAGTGTATGCATTATCGGCAAAACGAAGGCATTTTTTGTAAAAAAATGCAGATCTGACTTGTTTGTGATGAGAAAAAAGATAGGAGAAATGAGAACAGATGAAATCAAAAACAAAATTGAGAACCCTGTAATGTCACTCAGGCAAAGCCCTAAATATCAGCACTGATATTTAGGTAAGTAAATTGGGTAACACAATGTCAAACCTTAACCTTCTTAGTAGCATAAGGTATCAATTATGCTGATATTTTCTGCTGAAAACTTCCTCACAGGCTTATTCTTAGAGTGTTGTGGATGAAATGATCATCTATGTGTTCAAACTTGTCCTCAGAGGACATACCTTAACCAGATCTCATGGAAGTCTTGGCTCACTCAGGATGAGTGTAGCAGAATGCACTTCAGTGGTTAAATGCCTACCAGTTCCCTAATGATTTTGTCTGGATAGCTCATTAGAAAGTGAAGGTGGAGTTGGATGGGTTGGATACACTGCGCAGCAGCAGCTGTTGTGGGTCAGGATTACTGCTGCCTTCTGGTTGTAGCTGAGGCAAATTCCAGATTCCTGAATCAGCTATTGAGGGTATTAAGAAAACTGAAGTAAAAAAAACCCAAAAAAACCAAAAACAAAACAAACAAACAAACAAAAAAAACCCAAACCCAAACTAACCCAAAGTCCCTCAGAATGATCTACATGATTGTTCACATAGGTTTCAGCTCTGAGAGCTAGCCACAATGCTGCAATATGTTGTTCAGCAAATTTCCAAATGGAAAAGAAATATATCCCCTCCTTTCATTTTTTGTCTTTTTTTTTGTAAAAACTGGAATTTCACAAAAAAATTTCAAAAGAAAACTGATTTTATTTCATGTACGTTTCAGTCTTCACTGAAATGAATTTAGTTATTCTTGAGGACTAATGCTCTGTGATAAACATATCTCCTTTAATTTTGCATAATGCCTTTATCTACATCAGATGTGATGGAAGATGGTTTCCTTAGTGTGCATTGTTCTGAAACCAACAGATGGAAGACATTATATTTTAGTTAACATTTAAGCTTTAAAAATATACCTTCATTTCTACAGTAATTTTATCACCCCTTCCAGTACTGTCTTTCAGGCAGCTTGACTGCAGGAGAAAATATTATCTTGTCATCTATCAGAAAATTAAACAAAGACATGAAAAGCCTAACAGTTATATTTTTAAGGCATAACTTCACATTGTCTACCTATACATCATTTCATTAAACTAATGATCAAAAACATAAGTGCTTTCTTAAATAGGAAAATTCTCCATTTCAATTATGTTCCTTTCTATAGTTGTGTATATCTGGATAACTTCTGGTAATATACTTACATATCTCTATAAAAACCCAACATAAAATACCACCTGTTCTTTTAGATAAACCTTCTGTTTTCATCTTTGAATGGAGCCACATATGGTAAATTAGATTAGCATGAAAACCAACAAACTCTGTGATAAAAATAAGATCAAAACGGGGTAGTTCACAAAGGATTACTAATGTATCTTTTTTATTTATTCATGTGAGGATGAATAACTGGACATTAAAATTCTTTTTTCTTAGCAAATGTCCTGTTTGGGACATATTTACTTAAACACTAAGACTGATTTGTCTTTTCATATCAACAGCTATATTATTAGACAATTTTAAAAAATAAAAAATAACAAAAAACCAAAACCCTTCTTCACCTCTCTGGAAATTGATTATGTCTAAGAGGGATGAAATAGAAAAAAAATTGGAAACCCAGCAACGACAACAAACAAAGCAAATGCCCAAAACGTGCTGACCAACCAGCCAACCCCAACTCAAGATTATATTAAAGGAAGAGAAATGATGGTTGTTTTGATGTCAGGGGCTAGTTTGTGGTCTACAAAACCTTTCCCTCTACAAAACTTTCAGGCCAATTCTGTCTGTGCAGGATTAGTTTTTCCTTTTTTTTTTTTTTTTTTTTTTTTTTCTCTCCAGCTGGGGTTCTTTGTGTATAAGCACTTGTGAAGGACCACTCAATCTCTTGAAGAAAGATCTGCTTCTTCCTTAACTGTTGCCTGGAAACCAGGATCTAAGTCCAACTTCTTCATCCCCTTCAAACTCCTGTGATTGCCCTGCTGGGAAATGGGTTTTTATGAGGGCAACTTTACCATTTCTCATCCTCAGTTTCAAGAGCTGTCAAGTGTACAGGATTTGACTAAGATCTTCTTCCAGGAAACTAACAAGCTACAGGTCTTCTAACTAAAATTGCTATTTCCCCACTGTGAAACAAAATAACTGGATAGGAAAGTGAAATAATCCAATTTTATTGCTTTGATTTTTAATCTTGCCTGTTTACACAGACATAGTCTTCAAGTTAGTTGTTTCAGGTTCTCTCATAGCAATACCAGAACTGAGAGTAATGTTAGCAATTTATAAACTTAAAAAGAAAATTCCATGAGATTAATAGTTGTTCTTAGCTCCTTTGAGCAGAGGTGAATGATCTACACCATCAAAATGGGAGGGGGGTTGTTGTAGATTTATGAAGATCTTTAGCATAAGTTAAAAGAGCAACAGGTGACTCCTGCACACTGCATTTCTGTCTGAAACGTGTAGGCCTATATCTAAAGCTGAGATACTTCTTAATAATAATCATATCAAGGAGAGGAGGACGTGACAGGGAGGGGAGGGAAGGAGAGAGGGGGAAAGGATGGGAGGGAAAAGGAAAGAGAAGGGGAAAGGAAAGAGAAAGATCAAGCATGGCAAGGCCACAAATGTCTGTTTGATCCTCTACCCATGAAATTTAGAACTTTATATCATTGTGTTTCTTCCTTCTTGCACTGGGGTATTTCTTGATTAAATATTTCCCTTCCTTTAGAATAGCATTGGAGCCCCTTACTATTTCTATGTACTGTACATCTAGAGATCCAAACAGCGATGAAGGTAAAGCACAAGCTGATACTGGATTTTCTAATATTAATTTTAAGATTTATGGATTTACTAAAACAATTTATTCAAACACACTCTCAGTGGGGAGCTAGTGGCAATTTTTTATTTTTTTTTTAAACAGTGGATTTTTTCACATGAATATGGTTTGTCATGTGAATTTCGTAGGTAGTATGGACCAAATAATCAGTGTCTCTTTTTCAATTTTTTTTTTCTTCTGTTTCTGGTCCCATCAAATAAATATTTTGTAGAAAATCACATTATTCATGCATATTGTATGGGATACTAAACTATCTATTTAGTCATTCTGGATCTGACTATGACAAGTATGAGTTTATAGACATGGTGAGTACAATTGAATGTTATGGTTTTAAGAGAATTGTAAAGGCTTTAATTATTTCTAATGACATTAATACTTGTTTAGTCTACTTCCTGGTTTAGTACTCAATGAAAAAATGCTGCATAAAAGATACATATTTAAAGTTACTTAGAACAACTAAAATGTTCTTGAAGAAAAAAAACACACAAAAAACTTAATATTAGTTCTAGCATGAGTATAATCCTGAGTAATAATTACATATACTTCACAATACTTGAAAGTTTCAGCCTTATTCTCCTCATTATTTCTTATAAAATATTATGAGGATTCAATATGTTATTCAATATGTCAATATATATATGGTAGGTACCTCCAATTCAATATACCTCCAATAAAATATAGCCTCCTCACTGATCAAACTAGAAACATCTGTTTTCAGTAGGGACACAACTAATAGCTAAATCAGCAAGCCTAAAGGCTCTTACCTACCTGCCCTAGTAGTCTGGTTCTGCATTCCAAGCAGTTTTCTTACATTGAAAATCATATTTCATGCTACACTTCAGACCAAGCAAGCTTGTAGAACAGTTGCTGAAACCCTTTTGCTTTAATATAAGCATAACTGTTTTGTTCCCATTATGGCTATATAAATCTACCTTCTGCTTAGCCACCTGTAGAAAATTGCACCTAAAATTATGCAGAAAATTTGCACTGAACCTTGAAGACATGTACTCTGACATCCAGCTGGAAATCCAAACTCTTATAAAGCTGAGAAAGTTTCTAAAGAGTAGTTGAAGCCATTAAAATGTTTAGTCCAGCAACTAGTGAAACAAAAATCAGGGGTAAAAAGTGAAGGTAAGAAACAGGGAGCATGTACTGTCTCTGTGACTTATAGAGGACATACAGTGGCAGACTTGCCTATTTTTTCATAACAGAGTAAGAAGACATCAAAGTTCACTGGTTTAAAAATTGTTAGTTCCGTGCCCAGTTATTACTCTGAGATGGGTATATTATACTTTTTTATTCTTACAAGATCATACAATGAGTTATAATGCTTACTTACTTGCAGAATATTACATATTTCATTCAGATATAGGCAAAGTTATTTCTGAAAAACTGCTAGGTTTTGACTTCTGGGCTCCTTTGTTTTGGCGTGTACTTCTATTCTCTTTAGACCTTCACGATTTAGAGTGTGAAAGGCTATGCCTGGGTGAAAAAAATTAGTGCTACTGGAAGACAGCCGTCTCATCTGGGTGTTTAAGGTTGGTTTGTAAGGCCAATTCAGACTGTCATGGCTAACAGGTGACATTTCACTTTCAGCTGTCATCCTGAGATCTACAAACTGAATTTACTATTGTGCCATTGTGATGCCTTCACAGAGAATCATTTCAGGCTTGTGAAGAAAACCTCACTGAATAAATATGGTGTGATAAAATTTAGGGCATTTGCTAAATCTTGCCTCAAGGTGATTACAGAATAACCTGAAGTGCTATAGCATCAGCTATGTTGGGGACTTCTGGAGGCTGCTTATCACATTTTGAAAAGTTAGGATGATGTGTGAATCAAGAGGAATCAACATCGGTGTTTTGGAACGTGGGTTGTTCATAACTACCAATAGAAACAACCCAAATTCAATTAAAATAGGGTGTACTGTTCTGTTCTTGACAGAAAAGCTATTTTTGGCCATACTAATTAGGAAACTACTGATCAGGGTGGTTTGGTTCTCTCTCTAACTGAACTTTCTTGATATTTTTTCACCAATTATATATTTTCTCTCAAGTATTTTGTTAGTAAATGACATGCAATTTTGGCAGAATTAGACTTTTTTCCTGCCTCTCTTAGTTCTAAATAAGAAACCTTTTGTTCCTTCCATGCTACAGCATCTTTTTTTACATTTTATTTCCTTCCATGATAATGAACATGATATCTGGGACAACTCTTTCATTAGTGTTGGCTATTTACATAGTTCAGACAGAAAGGTTGCAAGGTACCCTCTTTAGGTAAGGATAAGATAGCAAAATTAGCAGAATAAAAAATACCTCTAAAGAGCTAAAACCGCTAACAAGTAGATAAATGTCACATAATAACTATTGGTTAAACTGGATCAAGAGCACTGTGGTCTGCACTAGGCTATTTCCAGTAGGCAGTCAAGGGAAGTAAACCTCTCCTGCTCAGCACAGGACGCCACAGCTGGAGTTCTGAGTTCAGATCTGGGTCTACAGTACAACCAAGCAGGTGAACAAGCAAATAAAAGAAATGAGCAAACAAAAAACCTCAAAATTGAGAGATCAAAAATTGCAGGCAATAAACAACTGTGACTATGGTACAAGCTTTCTAATAGCAGATGCATTGATAAGTGTTATTCAAAATATTTTCCAAAAACAGCCATTTTATAGAAAAGCCATCCCGTAGAGTTTAATTTACTCATTCATCAAAAAAAGAAACCAAAACAGAAAAAAAACCCTAAGTTGCTTCACTGCCCAGAGTCAAAACAGTGACAAATCCCAAACTGCTCCACTACCCAAAAAGATGTGATTATTTCTCTTAAAGCTAACATAATTTTGACTAACAATTCAAAATAATTAAACTCTAAGTAATAAATATGAAATCACAAAATAGTGTAATAAAAGTGGAATATATAAGTTATTCAAATACCTTAGCTGTTAAAATTTGAACCGTTTTATTTTGACTGAAACCGTTGTCTTGCAACACTTTCTTTCAAATAGCTCCATTCAGTTTTGCAGGGGAATAATATCTCCACTCCAACAAAAAAAACCACCCAAATTCATAACCATTCTTAATTCTAAGGTAGTTCAAATAAGTCTAAAAGTACATTTCAAGTGTTCTGTTATTTTTATACAGAACAATGGGATAGATTGAAAGATTGCAATCCAGCTATTTTTCATTGGCTAGAAAAGCATAGAAACAAAGCCCAGAAATAATTTTATTTGACATGACTCCATCAGAGCCCTTCCTGAATATTGTCACAGATGAATTTACACTGAGATAGATGCCGGAACAGAATTATACCACCCAGTGATGCATCATGTCCTTCTTTACTAACGAAGATAATTGTATTTTTCTGTCCTGACCTGTTTAAAACCCCACTGTAGAACAAGGCAAACAGGTCTAAGCTCTGTCCAAGATGTATTCAAGCCATATATATTTCCCATGTAATTCCATATTTTATTCCAATCAAAGTCAGGGATTTAATATTATTTCTAGAAAAGATAGAATTAGTCCAGAGAAAAACACTTTGAAAATTCTAACCTTAATAATAGAGTCATAGACTGTTGTAGCCTAGACAACCACTGCATTCAAAGTGTTTCAATAAAACTTCAGGTGCACTCAAGTATCATCATCCTGTTATCCAGAAGACTTTCATAACTTTTCTATGTAGAAATCCCATGGGCAGCTCCCCACAGCTCTCGCTCTTCCTCTCCTTCTTTTCTCTTCCTTCTGCAGCCCCAGGTCAATGCTTCCTGTCCCAGTCACACCCACCTAACCCTGTCTGACCCTTGTACAGTGTCTTACCTTCTCTGTCCCTCCCATGACCTCCTGCCCCTTCCTCCTCACAGCACAGCTGGCAGACTCTAACTGACTCTCTACTAACTAACTCACTCTTTTATCATACCCAGCTGTGAAGGCAAGGCTGCTCCCACTCTTTGGTAATTAGTACAGCTGCAATATATCAGAGGCAGTATTGCTTTTAGCACTATCTCTATCTGTCTAACCACACCACAATAAACATGTTTGGGTTGGAGGGGACCTTAAAGATCATCAAGGTCCAAACTCTTTCCAGGGACAAGGACAGCTTTCACTAGACTAGGTTGCTAAAAGCCCCTTCCAACCCAGCCTTGAATAATCTCAGGGATGGGGCATCCATAACTTCTCTGGGCAATCTGTTCCAGTGCCTCACCACCCTCTAACTGAAAGTCTCACATAAAAGTTTTGGGCTATATACATGCTATAAATTTTTAAAACTTTCATTATTATTAGTATCTAAAATCTGCACAACATAAATTACTTTTCACTCAGATCTCCATATTTCATAATTTTTTGAGTTCTTGTTCAACTAAAATTTATAATTTCATTTAATTTTTACTCATGCAATATTATTTTGAAAGAACATTAGCAAATGTTAAATATAAATGCTCTATTTTTTTAATGCGCTGTAATATTTTGAGTGAAAATATAACTTTCTATGTAGTATACTTAATTTAAGCTTACTAGCATTTACCTAATACTCCTTGTAGTTCTTTGGAAATATAAAATTGAATGTTGTAACTAGAAAGAGCGAGCACTGATCTTGGAAAATGGAAACCGTTTTTTTTGCATAAATACAATTACAAAGCATAAATTATATCCCAGAGGCAAGAATTGCTACAATACTTTCTAAGCCACATTAAAGGCCTTAGTGTTGACATTGAATTCAGACTTCATACCCAGACTTCATATTCTGTACTCATAATGATACAGCTCTCTCTTGGAAAATAAGGTAAAGAAACTTTTTCATATTCTCTATGTCAAAAGTAAAGAAACAATCTTTACTGCAATTTGAAGAGCAGCTAGTGATGAATGACACTGATTGGTAATAAAGCAGTGTAGGGTTTGAACTGTAATGTTTGAGAAACTTTCTTTTTTAACTTCTGCATAAGTGAAAAAAGAAAGGTGAAATAAAACTTCGACAATAAAATCCACTTAAATACTATTATTTTCCTCTGAAAAAAAATTCAGGACCAACTTACATACTTGTAGAGAATCAAAACAAAACAAAGAGGTCCCCTTTTGATTATATCTGGAGGTCATTTCAGCCTGCCACCCTCTCAAGCAAGGTAACTTGGAGCCAATTGCTCAAGACCATGTCTACTGCCTTTTGAATATCTCTGAGAAGGAAGATTTCACAGCCTCTCTGCAAAACCTGAGTCAGTATGCTTCATCACCCACAGTGAAAAAGTGTTTTCTGATGTTCAGAGGGGCCTCCTGTGTGTCAGTTTGTGCCTCTAGTTTTGTCACTGGACACCACTGAAAAGAGCCTGGCTCTGTACTTTTGTCTCACACTTATATCAAGCAATTGTGATAAATTTATGCTTGTAAGTATGCTTTTGATTTTAAGTTTTGTTTTCAAAAATAGAGAGAAGGAAAAAAAAAACCAAACCAAACAACAAGTACTCTTCTACTGAAGAAATCTGTGCATTCTGCTAGGCATATATGAAGACGTATAAAAAAACTGAGTAGTTTTGAATTATTGATTCCATATTATTGTTCATTTTAATTATTTTGAATTATTAGTTAAAACATTATTGTGTTTATACTAGACTTAGACACGTAAGTAATTCATTAATTTCTCTTCACTTATAGAAATGTTAGAAAATATGTTAAAATTGTCTGCATTTACAAGTAACATGAACATTTACATGAACAAACCATTTTGACAAATATTTTTAACATTAAGCGGCTCACTTACTAGATTTCTTCAATAAAGTTTCTTTTCCTAAAATTTTGTTCATGAAAATATTTTTTCTATATTAAAATTTTTCTTCAGCGTGGTTAGAATAAAACAGAACAGAATAAAACAAAACAATATAGTGTAATTTGGAAGGTATTTACAATTATATCCTTGTATAACTTCCTGAACACTTCAGGGATGAACAAAAGGTAAAGCTTGTTATTAGGAGCATTATCCAAATTCCTCTTAAACACTGACAAGTTTAGGGCATAGGAAGCCTGTTCCAGAATTTTACTACTCTGTCAGCACAGAAATTATTCCCCTTGTCTGGTCTGAACGTTCCCTGGTGCAGCTTTGAACCATTCTACGCATCTATCCTTTCCCTAGATCCCAGGGAAGGAGATTAGCACCTCCCTCTCCACTTCTCAGGAAGCTGTAGACAGTAATAAGGTCACCTCTTAGCCTCCTTCTGTCTAAATTAGACAAACAGGATTTTTAAGGCATTGCTGGGAAATGCAAACCCATAGTATCAAATTGTTACTAACTGCATTTGGTCTTTGCCATTTCAAGACAAGTAAGAACAGGGTATCAAGCATGACCATTGAAAAACCCACACTTGTATATCAAATGTGGTACTTATCTTGAAGCTTTTAATTGACTCTTGGGCTGCTAATAAACTGATAAACACAGGTCTTTATGACCTGTATAAGGGGCTCTTACATCTTCTCAGCCTGAACTGCAAATGAGATAGGGTTGTGTGGTAAAGGAGAATGTGTTTTGCATGCTGCTCTCTGCAAAAGTTAAAAAGAGTGAAGAGACATGGGGAGCAGTGTGATGGATGGCATGAAACAGGGATCCCCAGGCTCTTCTCTCTTCACCACCTGGTAGTTCACACACTACAGCCAAGCTATACTTGGCTTGGTAGGAAGCCAGGGGCTGTCACTGTCACACTGATTTGAAGCACTGCACCTAGACCTAGCACATTTGTCATCCTTCCTTAAGTGTAGAGAACACTTCTTGTGTTGGATACACTCACAGAACAGTTTCAGATATTTTTAAAAGTTTTAGTGCTTAATCTGGTGTGCACATTGGTCCTAAGCAGCTAGCATCCAAAATACTGAAACAAAGAATAAATAGGAAGTCATAGGAAGTAAAAACTGGATAACTAGTTGTATCTGATGAATGTGTGGACAACAAAATTATGGGAAAAAAAATATATGCAATAAGATGTTCCTGTTAGTGTTTGATTAAAGTCTTTTTAGTTAGTCCCTTTTATGGAAGAATATGTATTTTATATACGTTAGTTTGTCTTTGAAAAGAGTTCACTGGGGGAACTACAGTCACATTATGATATTCTCAAAATCAGCAAAGGCTCTTCCCTCTTACATCATATACATCTAAGTCAGGTGTTAGAAAAGGCAAAATACTATACCAATCTTTTAAAAGGGTGGAAAGGAGGACCCTGGGTATTACTGACCTCCCAGCTTCACCTCTGTGCCTGGGAAGATCATGGAACAGATCTTCCTAGAAGATGTGCATGCCTTCACCAGGGGCAAGTTCTGCCTGACCAAACCAATGGCCTTCTATGATGGAATGTAGACATGGGAAGGGATACCGATGTCATTTATCTAGACTTCTGTAAAACCTTTGACAGAATCCCTCACAACATCCTTCCCTAAACTGGAGAGAGAGATTTGGTGGTTAGGCTGGTGTGGAGAGAGAGAGAGAGAGAGAGAGAGAGAGAGAGAGAGAGAAAGAAAGAAAGAAAGAAAGAAAGAAAGAACGAAAGGCACATCATCAGATGGTTTATAAGCTTTGCTGTTAATAAGGCATTCAGAGACAAAAGGGGATACACCATAACCAATTAGTCTGTTCCTTGTCCTTCAGGACTTCTGCTCATCATGGAAGGATATTTGTTCACTCAGATGTATAAAACTCATTTTCCTTCAGTGTCTAAACGAAGCCTAGGTTTTACATGATCACTTACATGATCATAGTAATCTGGAGATGTAATACTGCATTTTAAATTCACAAATAGAATTCTAATACTTTTACATCAGTTTTATGTTTTCATAAAGCAAAAAATTTAAATGGATTTTATAGGTGGAAGTCTGCAATGCAAGATTGTGACAATCAAGTTCTTTCCTTCCAAATTCAGCTCAAATTATTTTTTATTTTGCTTATATCTGGATAATCAAACACAAAAAATCTGGGAGGATTAAAGATTAATGTCTCTCAAATAGTAGAAACACTAGGAAAAATTATTTTATAATTCTGCTTATGTAATAGTATGAAACATATAAAGCTACTAATACCTTGCTGAAGTCAAATGTGGAGCTTAAATGAGTTTTGTAATTGAATTTAATCAAAGGTGCAAATGCTATGTGTGGAATTGAAATTGCAAGCAAAAAGGGAGAACAATTCTGTAAAGAACTTCCCCTGACTTAAAAGAATAATTAATTATTTTATAATGATATTATGACTAAGCATGAATTTTACAACTTTTAGAGTGTTGCATAAAATGAAATTGGAGTCCACAGAGTATTGAAAGTTTAGGCAAAAAACTGAGAATGTACCAAATTATTAAGTCAAGCTGTACCTCACAAGACAAGTAAAATAAATGAAAATTTCTTTGCAGTTTTCAATATCTTTAAATATCTGTCATCTATAGGTAGATCTAAAAAGAGCCACAAGGGCACAGTGCGTGAGAGGACATTATGGATCCTAGACCTAAAAAGTACATGCATAAGGATATGAATAGATAAGACACCAAAGAAATTACTAAGAAATAAGTATATTATCTGATCCTCTTTCAGATGTGGGAATATTTCACAGTTTGTGAAACTTTCTGCTGGCTATAAAGGGTATAGAAATCACAAGTCAGGACATTGTTTATGCAATGAACCTAAGAAAGGCAGAAGTACAGGACTAGGTTTTAGCAAAGAAGTCTTTTTGCAGTAACACTAAATAACTAATAATGATACCGTGCAAGTTATAAATACATGCATATATTTATGTGTATATATATATACATAATTCTGATTATATTTGTATATTATATTTGCATGTTTTGATACAGGAATGGCTGGTTTGAGCAACTGCCAGAAACTTCCCCCAAATCTGATAAAACCAATTGCTGTTGGCTCCAAGGTGGACCCGCAGCTGGGAAATGCCAATCCCATCAGAAACAGTGGTAACATGTGGGATAACATATTTCAGAAAAGAAAAAGTTACAACACAAAAGCACATTCAGGGGAGTAGAAATCTGTGAGAGAAACAGCCCTGCAGACACCAAGGTCTGTGAAGGATGAGAAGCAGATGCTCCAGAGATCAGAGCAAAGATTTGCCTGCATCCTGTGGTGCAGACCATGGTGAGGGAGATGTGTCCCTGCAGCAGAGATCCACCTGCAGCCCATGGACAGCCCCACACCAGAGCAGGTGGATGCCTGAAGGAGGCTGTGACTCTGTGGAAATCCACTCCAGAGCAAGTTTCATGACAAGATTTGTGACCTCATGGGGGACCCACAGTGGATCAGTCTGTTCATGTAGGACTGCACTGTGTGGAAGGGACCCATGCTGGAGCAGTTCATGAGGAACTGCAGCCTATGGGAAAGACTGACAGCAGAGAGTTTGATGGTGGCCTGTCTCTCATGGCAGGGACCCCATCCTGTGTCTGCAGTCTCCTCTTACTACACATCTACACAACAAATAATCAAAGTTAGTAAGAGTCTGCAGTAGTCTCATGTACTCATTTCCAGGGCAGGATGGAAAAGCTCAGTTTATTTGATTATGTACTCAGAAATAATAAAGAAGGGGAAGTGAATTTAGCTTGCACTGAAAAGTTTATTTAAAAAAAAAATCCCAAGCTTGTAAGTCTTAAGTCTGCAATGCTAATGATGGTTTTGTTTTGGTTTATTTTGTTTTAAATCTTTTTGTGTGTATCTACTATCCATATACTCATATATTAAATTTGTGTGTTTGTACTTAAAGCATTTTTGACTGTTCAGTAGAATCTATTATTGAAAATATTGTATTAGTATCAGACAGATGCACATAGGAAGTAAGACAGCTGGGAAAGAGTAGCTGAAGTGTGTGAAAGGAAGGATAGATGCCACCCCCTCATTTTCTGTATCAATTATACCTTACTTGGAAGTAAGAACAAAACCAGAGATTAAAACCAGCGCAGCTTGTCATGGTTTTCTAATGTCATGGTTGTAAGTAAAACAAAGCTTGAAATTTCCTTCTAATCTTGCTAGTTTTATATAGTTTGTAAGCTGTGCTTTATCTAAAGGAACATGTTCTTCTGTGTAAACTGTGTTTTCTATAGTGTTTTATATAATGTTCTAGAGTGCTTTCTACGTAAAATGGTGCACTGTATCTACAGTTAGGATCTGCTTAGGGAAAATGAGCCTGTAATGCAGAACTAATAATGCAGAAAAATATTAAATTACTTAAAAAAACCCCAAAACCTCAAGCAAAGAGAGAAATTTGCAATACTCAGGCAACTAAAGCTCATAGTATTCAATACAGGATGAAATAGCTAGGGCTAAGAAACACTTGGTGAGTAATTATTCTCCTTTTTTTACACAGAGTAGAGCTGGGAATAAGCAGTCTAAAGAATATCTAGTAACACATTATTGTATGAAGTGTGGCACCCATATACTCTTTGCTGTATTCATAAAGTGCAGGTCTTAAAAACTGAGATCCTCAAGCCCACTTAAGGTCTTTTGGTGTACACTTGTACCATTTGAAATATTGTGTTTTAACAGAAAAGAGTGTTTTGATAACTGCAGTTATCCATTATATACTGGTATTATACATCAGTAACTGATATAAATAGTCAGAAGAATTATGTTTCAATGAGTTTTATGCCCTTAATTATAAAAATATTGAAAAATGAAGTTAAGGTGGAGTTGCTAGTTAAAGATTCCCTGCTAGACTGGAAGTGATTGGGAGAAAATGGGGAGTGGGGAAGTGAATAAGAGCAAAATTAGTAGTTGCTCGGGAACAGTCTCCTGTATGATATCATCTTACTAAGGAATTGTTAAATGCAGTAAATCATGAAGGAACCCGAGGATGAGTAAGGGTGTTGCAACTGAGATGGAATTCTTCCTAAACAACATGGGCGTGTTCAACAAAAAAATCATGCTACTAAACATGAAGAAGACTTGAGTTAGCAGAGTTTGATACTGACCTTTGATAAATCAGTTGATGTTTAGTACTTAAGAAATGTCTTCTCTCCTAAATTCAGTGGTCAATTTTTTTTCTTTACTTTTACCCTGGCTCAGAAACTGAAAATGGGAGAAAAGGAAGAACATTGTTCAGAATTAATGGAGTAATTTGAGCACACAATACTCTTTGTAAAGCTGTCAAACACAGTACTGAAACTACTGTAGTATTAAGTTGCAGAAATCAATACTCTATGGAGTTATGTGTTTGAATTCCTCACATTATAGGTTACAATTTATCAACAATTAACTATGGGGAACATAAATAAAACAGTTTTACTTTTCTTGAAAAAGGGAAGCACATGATTACGTTGTTGAAGACTATTTACAATGGGTTGCTTTCATGTGTCTTTTCCGTATTTTTTATTTGTTGAAATGTACAAATTAAAAGTTTTGTAATGTGTGCTGCTGCTGATGTTGATGTTTTGTAAGATTTATAATTCTGAAAGTAAATGAAGAATTTTTTAGTAAGGAAATTATAAGCTGATATTTTTTTCAAATGTGAAACCCAAATAAATAATTTCTAAATACAAGAGAAAATTTCATATCCTTTTGAGGTGAATGTCACAATTCTGACATCAACAAAGCAATCATTTCCTTTAAGGACCTACCATTCCTTGGTAGCTAAGTATGAACATATTTTTGTAAGCTTTTTATCTTTAAAATCTCATTGATTTTCACCACTTTTACAGATAAACTTGTCCACTTGTTTTACTTAAAAAGTAAAAATATCAAACCAACACCAACATGAAACAGCCAAAATTTAACTTTGAAAATAAGACTCTGTCTACACAGAAACTATGATAATCATATAGGGTAATTAAATTACATAAGATCTTTAGGTAGGCAGTCTCATTTAGTTTCAAAATAAACTTATTATGATTTAATTTCAACTATTTTGAAAATGCATTAAGCTAAATCACATTAAGGCCATAAAAATGTTTAAGTCAGTTGAATTAATTAATTTTCAAAGTTTGTTAGAATTAACATTATGATTTACTGGTATTAGGAAAGGAATGGCTGTCGCTGTACCTCTGAAAACTCATCACAGAGGCACCACTAATTCACATCCAATTTCTACCACTCATGATTCATAAGCCTTTAGTGTGGGACCAAAAACTTTTTTCTTTTCTACCAAGATTCATGTAAAATCCCTATTACACATGTATATGGCACTGTATGGAATATTCAATCAAAATTTTCTTACAAACCCTTATCAGATCTCTTATGAATAATCCACATACAGAAGCCCAAAAGCAAAGTGTAGTAGAAGAAAACAGCAGTGTATTTGCATTTGCAAGTTTTCATGGTAGGAAACAATAAATTGAATTATCTTGAGGAATAAACAGTTCTGCTCATCATAAATTGGATCATGGAACTTTAATAAAGAGATTTTTAATCATTATTATTTTTTAATAGTGGCTATAACTCAGTTTGGATCATTAGTCTGAACATTGTTCAAAGACATTGACTTTCCTTGTATCTATATTAGTCTGCTGGTCTGCTTGGTAGTGTTTAAAGGGATTTTTACATCCACTGTTGATGGGGAACTGGATGGGAACCCATGGGAACATCAGCTTTCCCATTACCTGCTACCAAGTGTTTTATTTTGTACCAGCTTGCTTCATGATGAATTTCACAGTAGTTTAAAGACAGTTGAATTGTCTGGCCATACCAGTTTAACAGAGTTTTATGTCTGTACTGATCATCTGCACTCTTTATTTTAAATAGTTATAACTTTTTCAAAGATTATACTTCATAGCTTCATCTAGTGTATGCTAATTCTTCCATTCTCTAAAATCTCTTTCTTAAACTTGAAATTTAATACTTGTCTTTATAAGACATCTACTTACAGAAATATTTCATTTTTCATAAAAAGTAGTGGTTTTTCTCCTTTGAACGCATCATCTGGAAGTAAATAACATTTTGTTTTATTGTCAATAATATATGAAACAAAGAACTGCAAACCTTCATCAGAGTCTGGAGAATTTTAAGCTGGGAATTGAAAACTGCCAAAAACTACAGCAAGACAATGAGAAAAAAAGTTACTTCTTTTTTTTTTATTATTATTTTTTAAATATGAAATAAGTGGGCTTTCTGACAAAAGAAAATGACACTACAAAGTAGGAGATTTTGTTTAATTTCTAAACTTATCGCAAACTGATGAGATTTGTTTTCTTCCTACAGATTGAAAACAAAATATAAAAGATTGTTTGTTTACCTAAAAATGTCACTAAACTGTGCTTTCAAATTTTGTCAGGTAGTGATCTTTGAAATTATGTTTTGTTAATTCTGTTAATCTTTTGTTTTTCCCCTACAGTCAGGTATACAAAATGATCTTTATGTCAGGGATGATTGGATAGGACATTGCATGCTTTTTAAATATTTCATAAATTAAAAAAAACCCATGTTCTGAAATTTGAATATATAAATTATAAACTGCAGTACTTTCTTAGCTTTCTGTTTTGATTATTTTTTGATGTCACAAGTTTTACATTTCTATTAAATATTTCACTCCTAAATAATCAAAATACTACAGAGAATTTAGTCAGTAATATTACAGATAGTCAGATGGATTTTTTTTTTTTTTAATTATGACTTTGCAGGTCTTCTTTCTCATCAGTATTATCTTGAATTCTTTTCAGTCATTGGTACTCAGGCACACAGTGCCCTTTAGTCAGCCTCTATGACTGGTCGTATCTACTAATACTGAAAGACCTATATTCTTCTCTTGGTAAATGGTTCTTGATACAAAGGTCCTAACCCTGTTGACACATCCCTGTGTCTTTTGATATGCTTTCTTACTGGAGTAAAACTGTCTGTCAAGTTTAGTAACGTTCCAAGTTTAATATATGTTTGCTTTGCTTTGTGTATATATATATACTCATATAGAGATACATAGATATATATGTATGTATAAATTTCAGAGGATTTTTCTCTTACACTTCTTTGCAAGTTTCTTACCATATTATCTTTTCAGCTTTATAAAAAAAAAAATCTACTTTCACATACAAGTGACATTAAACTACTAAACTTCATGAACAACTGTTTACTTCTGAGGAAAAAGCCACAAAGAAATAAAGAACTCCCAGTGACAGGTAGCAAAAGCTCTTAAGCAAATTCTTGGAGTTCTGATTTTTTCACAGATTTTGTAATCACTTCACTAAAAAAAATCCCCCAAATTATTCAATATACATAATTTCTAAATATATATATATATATATATATATATATATATATATATATATATAATATGTAATATGTCAATATAAATTAACATATAATCACAGAATCACACAATCACTAGATTGGAAGAGACCTTCAAGATCATTGAGTCCAACCGACGCCCTAACACCTTGACTGAACTGTGGCTATTATTTATTATATATAAATATTTTTTATTATTTTATATAAATTCTAAATAAACACATAAACATTGTTTGCTTATGCCAAGAATATGGTAGCACTGTAATCTTTGCTAACATTAACATGCACAAAAAATTATATAATGGAGGTACAGAGTAGGACATAAGTAATGGATCTTTAATTTCAATTAAAGTATAAGCTTTTGTGTAGTAAGTGATAGAATAAAATATATCCAGAGGTTTCTAAAGAATCATTTGTCTCCATTAAAGAAAAATCCAGAATGTTTTCACTTTGTGGAGCTGAACAATGAAGTGGTGATTAAGTTATATCTGATGATTTTCTTGGCAAGTCAGTAAAGTCATTATCCTCCCACCTGTGTCAGGATTAGCTATTTGTAAGGATCAATTAGTTGTGCAGACTGACTATTTGAATAATCATGATCTTAAGTGAAATTGCATCTCCCTTTACTTTTCACAAAGAAAGAAAGAAAACTGTTAAGAAAAATGAAGACCACAGATAATTTGCAAATGTCTGGTTACATAGAGATGATTCCATAGTTAAAAATATGTTAAACATTTAATTTTAGTACATTTTAAAGTGTTTAGGTTTGACTTTAATACTTAATTAACTTTTGAATTTGCAAACGTTACTAATTCTTGAAGGACTGAATTTTCATAGACTCTTTTGATGATTCTTTTAAGATTTCCTAACCTAGGAAGGGATTTATCCAAGAAAATTTGAATATCTACATATAAGTGTTAATATGCACTTACAGGTCTTAATTAATCTCATCCAGAAGCTGGCTTCTAAAATTCAGCAGATTAATCATTCTGTAGGAGTGTCTGGCTATGACTATGGTAACAATCTCAGATGTGCATATCTGAGGGCTGAATGTAATTGTTCATACAAAAGCACCTAATAACTTTGAGATTAATCAGCACATCCCTCCTGAGAGAACATTTTGGCAGAATCTATGCCAAATCTACCAGAACTATGTGACGGCCTCAGAGCATTAAAAAGCCACTGGCTCTGTGTAATGTGTATTTCATTGAAGTTCCATATTAAAATTCCTAATTTAGGTTTCTAATCATGAGCCAGGTCTCAGCGTCCTAGTTACAGATTTCATCAGTAGGAAAAAATGGATTTTGGAGAGAAAATCAAGTGAACAAATAGAAATGTCTACTTCTGCTTCTGGGTGAGCAGAAAAGTTAGCTAAACTTGCTCACAGAAAGGTACCTACACATGGAGACCATTTTTTAATAACTTCTAGGCTGAATTACATCCTCTGTACTGGATAAAACTCCTAAACATAAATATTTTGTCCCATTTTTCAAACTTTGCTTCCAACTGGTGTCTCAGAAGAATATAAGTCCAATGCAGGTCCTGCATCTTCTTTCTTGGACCTGTACTTATGTTCAGATACATATTGCATGTCAGATGAGACTGGATAGAGAAGCTTAAGCATCTGAATATGAATGACTAAGATATGATGTTCAGATACTAAACATCTGGGTTTACATGGAATTTAATGGGAAGAGGGGGTTATTTTACTGAAATGTGGAGAATCATACACGATTCTTGACCCCATAGTATCTATCTGGAAGATTTACTGCTTCCCATTTATCAATCACATGTTCTCTAAAGGCCGTCAGTGAGAAATTCTGTTACTCCAAATACATGAACAATGTCAGACTATTTGGTATCCAGAAATATCTCTCTATTCTCTGAAGTTTCCAAGTATTCTGAGCTAGGCTTGTGATGGAGTAACAGGGAAAAAATTGAAAATCATTGGCTATGAAAGAACTTGTTAAAGAAATTTGGGCTTTGATCTACCTTAAAAGTAAAGGAACCACAGTGCACAGGCTCACCTCAGAAATTTTAAGACACGCAAAGAAAACACTTAAGTATTATGGTCGTGTTTTGTATCTTTCTCGATGAAACTGAAACACTGTGCATAGAGAAATAAAAATAATATTCTGTAGTTCAGTGTAGTTCAACCACTTTGCTGACAGGGAAGGAGGAAGATCCTAGATCTTGATTGATAGTAATGCTACTGTTACTGTGCTTCAAGTTTGTATATATTTTTTTTTTTTTGTTTGTTTGTTTTTTTCTCTCAGAGTAATATATGCATATTCCTGAATCATGATTAAAATACAGGTAATTCTTTAGATCCTTTCAGGATTTAATCCATGTGACTTACTTCTCTTTCAATTTATTTTTCCATAAATGATGCATTCTTTACCTCAAGATGGTTTGAATTCAGCAACAGTGAGAGAAGTATTACCAGCTAGTAAAAATTATCTAGCAAATTTGGAAACTATGTCCTGGGTTAAAATTTTCTTTTTTCTAGTACTCAGATCTCCCACAGTCTTAACTGATGTTGTCATCATTACATTATTATGCTAAGGGCAGAAAGCAACACTACTTACAGTATTTCAAAATAAAAAAAATATCTCCAAGTACTGTGACTGAGGCATAATTGAATATATAATATGAAGGGAAATGAGTTATGTAAATGCCCTGAGTAGACTATAATCTGTTCAGGAAAGCTGTACCATCAAAAGAAGCAAAAGCAGAGCAGACTTGTCTTCTGAGGTTGGTTGCTAAACAAATTCCTGCTAATCCAACAGTTAGTACTATGATAATTTTTCTCTTGTTCTTATTCTGTTTATTCATTTTTTGACAATAGTTCATGGAAACAAAGTGATTTAATCTGCAGATTGAAGTAGTGCATAGGGCATGGATTTAGGGGGTAGTGCACACCCCCTAAATATAACCTCCACAAAGCCTTGTATAGCCATGGTTATAGGGGAGGAGATAGTATCATGTACAATTTTCATGACCTAGCCTGCAAGTCGTATCAATATCCACATCTAGCACACAAGGTGGAGATGTAAACCACAGAGATAAGCTTATGTGTTCAGTATAGGCCTTTCTTTGCCTTGCAGACTCTCTGGTGGAAAAATGAACTCTCATTTTTGGGCTCAGGATAGTTCTGAGGTGAGAGAAGAGCCAGTTAGGAGACATTCCTACCATAACTTCTAATATTTGGTTTAGACAGGCATTAATTCAGTGATATCTAACAGAAAAGTCATTTGAAGTTCCTCCAGGATCAAACATTTGCTGGTCAGAGAATGTATTTCATGACCATTGACTACCATAAATAAATAATGTTCTGTACTAAGCTGAATTTAAATGCTAACAGAGTGTTAATGAGAAACATTGAAATATTTGTTATAATAAAAATTCGTGTGCTGCCTTTTCTGTGTGTGGTTTTTTTTTTTTTTTTTTTTTTTTTTTTGTTTTTTTTTTTTTTTTTTTTTTTTTAAGGTAGGAGATGCTTATCCCTAAAATCAGTTTTGGCATATAGGCCAAATACTCTGAAATACATTTTACACTTAGAGACGAAAGTAGAAATCATCATATGGATGAAGTAGGCTTTGTTATTCTAGGTTATTGTTCCTTAATTTCTCTTTAATTAATTTGGTTTAGAGTAGACCTGTATTGTCTTATTATCAATTTCACTACCATTGCTTACAATGATGATTCTGTTTTTACACTTGAGTACAAATATCCCACTGATTTTTATGATGTGATATCTGTGATAGAGCAAAACTTATGAAATTGAAACACAATGCTCAATATTTATGTTCTCCTGTTTACACTTAGGAATCCAATTTCATCTCCTGGTGTTTATCAATTTAAATTATTGCCTGTCAGTTTAGATTTAGGATATATATGATTATTTAGCACTTGCTACATATTGTCTGATAAATCAACTTAACATCCTGGACACAGACATCACTGATTTATTGAGAACTCAAGATTTGATGCCAACATATTTAAATCATATAATTTAAAATTTTGCCTGTGTTTTGGCTCTTTCTTCAGAGAAATTTCTGAAAAACTATATTTCAGTTTTTCATATTATAATCTCCAAAATCCTTTCATGATTTGCTCTTCTGGTTAGAATTTTTTCCCCAAAAAATTGTTCTTGAATAGCACTCTGTTTGTTTGTTTATTTCTTCATAATTTCCTTTTTAGTAGTTATTTTATGCAACAGATTTTCCTGGTATGTGTTGAGGAAAAGAATTGTATTTGCATTGTAAGAATGTCTATAACCAGTTTCAGATATCTACTGCATTGACTAAAATAAGAGATAGGTTACTATGAGAGAAAAGCCTGGAAAAACACTTGTTCCTTCCTTAAATATTTTTTAAAAGATAGAAAATAGTTTATGTTAATGTTGAGCTCAGACTTTTATTTGATTATTTTCAACATTAATTTGATAATTTCATGGCTTGAGCTTATTTACCTTTTGATTCAGTCTTTAATATTTACTAATTTTGACTTCAGTACTATTGCATCTTTAATTAACTCAATAAAGTAACAGGAAAGCACAACAGCCAGATGTTTCCTTTGATGTGTTTTGCTATCAAATCCTTTTTAATAAAATCCATAAACAAACCTGTACTCTGAATTCTAGTGAAAGCTCAGAGGTAAATAAGACATTCTAAATCTATTTTATTAGACTTGCTGATTTGTATGCCAATAATAGATATACAGGAAGATTTCATATTGCAGTGAAGATTTCATATTGCAGTAATCACATACAGCACTAGAGGATCCTTAGAGGAAAGTTAGGAAGAGGCAGGACCCACCTGGTCAAGAAGGAACAAAGCATTTTTGCCAACAGGCCCACTCACATGGGGGACAGCTTGCAAGTAGGAAGGATACATGTAGGAGATGACAATCCATACAGTAGGGAGGAAGTGGTGGACAGTATTGGCAAACGCAGGGCCACAGGGCAGTATGGAGAAGAGTAATCTTGTGTTGAAAAAAAAAAAAAAAGGCTGAAGGGAGCCTATCCATGTATATCTGCATGAATAAGGTAGTGATGAGAGAGCAGCACGATGGCAGAGGCTCTCACATGTTTTCTGGGAACTCATCAGTACAGCATTCCTCTCTGAAATGCCTGTGTCCTAATGCATAACATACAGGGAACATGGAATTAGGAACTAGGTGTCTGAGAATAGTTGTAGTACTATGACCCCACTGAGATTTTAGGGATGGACATAGAATTTTTACAAAGGATGGCCAAAAAGGCATCAGGAAACAGACCCTTTATTTGAGAAAACAGTGAGAATGCATGAGACTTTACCAAGAGATGGAATGATAAACCATATAAAAGTTTATTGTTCAGCATATATACATATACAGAGACTAATGTGGAATGCATTGTGATGGAACTCTGTTAAAGATCACCTGCTTAGGAAAAGGTTGATAACTTTTTCCAGTAACTGGAAGAGGTCTCACTTTCACAGCACCTGATCCTATCTGGTATTATAGTTTTGGAAACAGTCACATTCTGCACATATACACTTTGAGAACCTGTATTCCTTTCTAGTAGGTCCAGCAACAAGTTGATCTCCTATATGTCTTTCAGCTGTATGAGAAAGGATACAGAATGACCCAGACACATCAGTACTATTTTAGCCGTTTCAGCAGTACGATAATCAAGGCTTCCTTTCCTGAAGCATACCATTGTGCTCACTTTGTTGTGCTTACATATTCTTTGTTCCTTCCCCTTGTTGTTGAAAATAACACTGTCCATTTTGTCAATTTTCTTCAAATTCTTTAGTTATTTTCTATTCACCATTGTCGTAAGAAGGGCAGTCTTCACATCTTGAATGATATCCAAATTCTATGCTGAAATTTTAGTACTTTTTTGCCTTTGCATTTAATTCTTACCATCCCTCTTTTCTCTATAGTACTTCATCTTTTTGTTTGTCTATTTGGTTTTAAAAGTATTTGAATGTTTTTATATGTGTTCTACAAGGTTATAAACAAAACAGTTCACTATATAGAGGTTTTAATTTTGTCAAGATTTATTGCAAAGGTTTTGTTAAGTTAGTTAGTTAGTTAGTTAGTTAGTTAGTTAGTTTGTTTGTTTGTTTTAACATCAGTGAAAGACTCTGAAATCCAGCTTGTCTTAATTGATAAAAGACTTCCTGGATGAATTATAGGCTGCTGGTTTGAAAGTGTGAAATGTATTCCTGCAAAGGCCACGGTGACCTTTTGTCTTTCATTAAGTATGGAATCAAAATGCAACATTTTAGTAAGCTGAGCTCAGTTCCTAAGGCACATACTTTTCTACAAGAAAATCTTTTTCACAGCATTTCATAAGGCAACATTTAAACACAGTTAGCCAAATTTCTGCATGTTCTTTCTGCTGTGATTGAACAATAGCAACTTTTTCCTGGCTGGGTGTCCCTACAGGAAGACAATCATTTGTCTGTGTTGACATTTCTTGTTCTAGAGTCTAATATTTTCTTTACTGTAAGAAATGGCTAGTAACATTTTGTTTGGCTTTATGAGGGATAAATAATGATATTCAGGGAATAAATTAATAATGATATGGCAAATGTTATTTTTAAATGAAAGGACATTAACCAGTATTTGGAAAATCTAGTGCACTAACCTGTTGATTTTGGAAAATACAGTTTTAAGGTGAACATTTACTTTAATCCATTTGTGAAAGACTTTGTGCCCCCTCCAAATTTCTTGTTCATCCCCAAACCTATTCAGCAGAGGAGGCAGAGTGAGAAAACTGCAGATGTTCAGCAATAATAAAAACACTTCTGTTGTTATTGACCCTGTCTGATGCATCAAAAACACAGTACCATACAGGCTACAATGAAGAAAATTGGCTCCATCTCAGTCACACCTTGTACATCAGCCCAGTTTAAAATAGGCATGAAGGCTGAGACTTGCCTATGAAAGCATAAGCATGAAGTGAAGCTTAAAATATCTGAGCTCATCATGAGTGACCTTCTATGTACCCTTTAGAATGCTGAGTGCATCTCTGAGGCTCTCAGGGAGTTTTGTGAAGATAACTGATATCTCATACTCTCTGAAATTTCACCAGATGCATGTTAGGTAATTTGATCCCACTGTAGATATCCATTTATTAGGTTGATCATGAGATGCTTTTAGGACACTCCAGAAACACATTAGAAAGGTGAATCACACACCTCACTTCTTAGGCAACCCTCCACAACCTCACTTTATCGATTGTTTGTAAGTGCTCTGCAGACCTAGTTGCATGTAGGTGAGAGCTCTCAGTTATGAGAAGAATATAGATTATATCTGTGTTACTAAAGTGACCCTCACTGTAACTAGAACTTTAATATTAGCAACCTAATCGTGATGGCTTTTTTTAAATTACTTACTTCTAAAAATGCGGTCTCCTTCAGAAAATCAATGCATACCTTTTATTAAATTCATGAGTAATTTCAGGGATTTTTTTGCTGTTTTATAATCTATGTTCCCTTACAAAAATGATTCCTCTTGCCTCCATTTTTTAAAATTTTGTTTGGGAAGAAGAATGTTAAACCCTCTTACATCTGTGGTTAAAATGATGCTGTGTCACATGGTCAGTTGCTGTGTATGTAAAGTTCAGGTAACATAATTTTAATGCTAGTGTCTATTACTGTTATTACTCTGTGTCAGACTTTTAAGAATACAAGGCAAAAATAGATTTGTTCACTATAGATAAATAACATGGAAGAAAAGTCGACTTTTGCTCTTTTGCTATGATTTCACAATTGATAAAAAAAGAAGCTTTTTGGTAAGTTAATATTGAGAGCATTTTATTTCAGGTTGGAGATTATGTTTTATTCCGTAAGCACTGATTTATACAGAATGAGAACAGAAAGAAGAAACAGAAATGGCTGTGTTGTAATCCTACTTCCTCAAGACCAGTTTGATTAAGAGTAATGGAGAAATAATTTAAAAATACAGTTAAGAATCTGAGATTTTGAATATTTTATATAATTAGGAATTCATATCAAGATCTCTTGCTTTTTGTCCAACAAAAAATAATGAAGACTGCAGAAATAAGATCACAAGATATATGAGTGAACAGAGTGTCTCTATGCAACATGAACTTCTTTGCTTTGCAGTTCATAGACGATGAACAGTTTACAGATGGAGACATGAGCTTGTTCAGGCTAATCTTTGGATCCTGGACTTCGTGTACTAGATACATATGACTGAGAAATGAATCATTAGGCTACTCTAGGCTACTCTCAATATTACTCTATATGATGAAAATACAAGGATATCGACTCAGACACAAATGTCACCAGCTGTTACATTCTAGCAGCCTCAGTAGGAATTAAGAAAACAATGGCAAATTAAGCAGAAAAAAAAATAAACAGAGAAGCAGTAGAAATCAGTGTAACTAAGTTTGCTGGATAGGTTATTTTCAAGTCTGATTTACATTTCTGGGAGTACTTCAGGTCTTTAAAAGTAGCATATTATAAGCTGTGATACTAAACAAAGGCTGCTTGTGAGAGTTATTTCTGAAATCCAATTCTTCTCTCGAATATGATAGGATTCTTCAGGAAGAACATCAGTGGAAGCAACAAGACTAGTCCATGAAAAGGTTATTGCTAGCGTTTTTTCTTTTCTGTCTTTCCCCAATATCATCTCCTAAGTTCTCTTGGCTCTTCTCAGGGACTCTTGCTCTGTGGAGCAAGAAAAGGGTTTTGAGTTGTGGCACCCACACAGACACTTGCTCATGCCTGTGCCCACAGTGGGATGAAGGAGACAATAAGAAGAGCAACAGTGAGAAAACTCATGGGTTCAGATAAAGACAATTCAATAAGTGAAAGAAAAAAAAAAAAAAAGAGACAGAGAAAGAAATTATGTAAACATAATAAATCATTGTCTCCCACAAGCAGACTCTAACTAACCAGCCTCTGAACAACAACTAACTTTGAAGACAAACACTTTCCATCCCGTTTTTTGCTAATGATGTTATATGGCATGGAATACTGTTCTGGAAGGAGGTAGTGTGAGAAAACGAGAAAGCCTTGATGTTATGAAAGCACTGTCCCACTTCTAAATAATATTATTTGCAATTATAATGACAAAACATTGGTGTGTTATCATGACAACTTCAGTCACAAATCTAATACATAATATCATGCACGTTGTTATGAGGAAAGTTAACTCCATCCAAGACAGACCTAGCATGATTTGAAATCTATATTATTCTATTCCTGCAGAAATTTGAACCCAAGTATTTCTTTCATCAGTCATTCTTGCCATCTTTCTGGTGGTTGACTTTGAAAGAAAATGTCTAATTTATCCTTTTTTAAGTGTTAAATGGCCATGCAGCTGTGAGTTGCAGTGCTAGATGGTCAGCAAGCATAAGTGTGATTCCAGACCAATGAAACAGGAAACTGCTTTCATGATTGATACATTTTTGCTACTTAGCATATGTGCATGAATAGTCCTAAAAGAACTGTTTCTTAAAATGTTGTTTAAGGACTGCTTAAGCTAAGTGCAAAAATAACACTAGGAAGAAAATAAATTAATAAGGGTTAGAATGCTTTTAGTCCAAATTAGGCTACTAATCAGCACAAAATGTGAAATTCATGAAGTTGGAAACAGTATAACTCACTTGGTTATGGAAATGGGAATTCTACCCTCTGATCTAAAGACTGCTTATTTGTTTTTGGTACATTATTTTAAAAAATGAAAAAATTATAAAAAGAAAGAACAAGTTCAAGGACTTTCTGTGTTTTCAGGAGAATGACAGAATCTTTTGGCTTTAGAGTCACTTTTTCTTTTATTTGATGGCTCTTGATCCATTACTTTTGCATAGTTTTTTACTCATAGCTGAGAAACCACAAGGAAGTTGAAACAGCTCTCCTCACACTAATGTAATATTCATAGAGAAATTAACAGAGCATCAGCCAGAGGCTAGACAGAATCACAGAACTAGAATTTCTCAGGTGCATATTTTGAAGAAAGTGAATTGAACTTTTAGCTTCTTAATGATTGAACTATTAAATAAACTGTTATATTGGACTTTGAAAAATGCAGAAAGGATTGGAATTAAACGTTTTGAACACAGCCGACTTACAACAATCTATATTCTGTAGATTATCAGACCTGGCTTCTCACTGATCCCTACTTTAATATACTAGGAAATTTCATCCCACAATTAGCTGTTCTTCTAACTGAAGAGTATGTTTGTGGCAATCATCTGGGGCTATATGGATTAAGGTACTTGCATTAGATCTTTTCTCCTGTAGTTGAAATACAAAATTTATTTGTTCAAGAACTGTATATTTATTCTTTTAACTAAAGCTGGATTTCTGATACTCTTCGATATTTCAGTGGTTGTTCTCCTGAACTTCTAGCTGTCAGTCTGGAAGTCTGTATGTCTTCCATGTCATCATTTTTAGCCTCCTGCAGTCACATCAATTATACAGAATATTTTCATACATCCTTATGAGGTACTTAAGGCAAAGAAAATGAAGAACAGAAAGACAAGATAGGAAGCTATGCCACATTGCATTGTAAATTATATGACAAAATATTTCCTGTATGCTGACTCTTATCATTTTCACACCTGCAGAGTTTAGTTAGCCAAACTCCAGCATGACACTGCCATGATGTATTGCTATTTGCACCTGTGTCTATTTGTCAGAAATCATGTAGGAGGTCCCTAAACTGCAGCATGTGAAGTGAAATGAGATGAGATGCCTGTGAACTATGCCTTTATGGGGAGTTCCAGTTACCATCAGAAGAGGAGAATAGCCACTCATGCGTTTCATTTCGGTAGGGACACTAAAAGTTAAATTAGCCTAATGCTGTACTAAAGGCTCTATATTATTGCTATGGCAGCAGAAGTATATCACATTTTAATACTTAGAAAGCATTCAACATGATTGCAGAAAATAAACGACAAATTACTCTCAATCTTTGCATAAATATTCATGGAAGTAAAAACCAGACAGTCAGGGATGTACAAAATTCCACACTAACTCATTACAGCTAATATGAAAATTCTTGGGGTTTTGGGGTGATTTTCTGTTTGCAATTTAAGTGAAGACCAAGAGAATTTATGGAATAACGAACAGGTTTTGAAACCATCGTGTTTGCCACTAAAACATTCCACAACCTAGCACAGTAAAGTCTCCATATCTTCTGTACAAGCTTAATAGATAGAAATATGCCTGAAATTTTCCATCTGTGTCATTCCATGTTTGTGCATTTAATGAAGCGTTTTCTTAAATCACACACACACTCCCTTTCCCTCATAAATACTTACAGATTTTACTGGGGAGCATAATTTCTGAACTTTGAGTTCTTTTTCGACAATCAGAGAATGCAAAATTTTTAAAATTTATTTATTTATTTATTTATTTATTTATTTATTTATTTATTTATTTTTATGTTGTGCAAGGTTTTTAATTTTTCAGATTTCTCAGCTAGATTCTTTCACTGACCCACAGGTATAAACCAACAAGGTCTGTCTTGGCCTTCAATTTCTTAAGGGTTGCTCCAGAAGAAACCTTAAGCTGTTAAGATATTTGAGCATCTCTCCTTTGCTTACCACATCCAGAAATTGTTATAAGCCCTTAAGATATGACTTTTTTATTTCTTATATATAATCTGTAGCAGCATGGAGATGGATTGTGGTTGCTAAGGACCTCCAAAATAGTCTATCCCCAAAATTTTAGGGGTTTAAAACTAAACTGGCCAAAGCTTAGATGTTTACATGGAAGTATGTTTTTAATATTCTATTGCCATTTGCAAAGCCTTAAAATATCCAAAATGTAAACATAGGTCTAGCAGAGATGGCACAGGGCAGAAAGAATAGTCAAGGGACTTAGCAGCAGGAGTGACAAGTGAAGGTTAAGCAGGACATTCAGATTTATTTAAAATGGCATTCAATTCCTACTCCTATATTACTGAATCTAGCACGTAGACTTGAGAAAGTTATTCTAGAATCAGTTCTTTTACCCACCCACTGATGTCCAATGTGGATTCATAAAGCAACTGAAGTAATACTGAACCTCTATTAGATATGAGAAATATAATAGACTGCTCCAAATTTTACAAGCTTCATCTAACTTTTTTTTTTTTTATATTTTCTCTGTTGTTTCCCTGGGCATTTTCCACATACCATGATGAAATGAGTAGACCACTGCTATGATCACTGTTATGATTGTAAAATTCTAAGCAGCTGTTTGTAAGAAGGTATATATTTATTATTAAGACATAGAGGTTTCTTTCATCCTTTATTAACTTGGAGGCAAGATGGTATTACACTGATGTAGGATATGATTGGCCGATAAGTCTATGCTCAGGGTAGACCTTGTTGCAGGTGACTGAGTAAACTGAACTGTAACACACCATCCTAAAAAAGCTCAGCCTCAAATGCGACTGGTTTGTTTTCCCTCTTTTTAAGGAAAGTTTTGCAGTACATGAAGACAGCCACAAACCCTTTAAGTTTTAAAGTATACAAGTGTTATCAAAACCGCAATGTGAGAGGGACTGCAATCTTAATATTTCCTTGATGCTGCAGATGATATTGTCTCTTTCTGAACAGCTGTCCTTGGCAGAAATCACTAAATGCCTCACCCTACATATGGTTGTGTAGAAATACAAATAATTTTATTCTGATTAAATATGTTTCTAGAGTTGATTTGTCACCCAGAAGTTAAATACAGGATACATGGAATGATTATGGAGGTAGTTAAAAGATTTATAGTTTTCAAATATATTGAAAAAGGAAATAGGAGTGATGATTAGCTCTCTCCAAATAAGAGGCTAAAAAATGGGGATACACTCAATTGGACATAGATGAACTACATTTTTTTGGTTCACCTTGTGTATGGATACATGATGGTCTTTTGTATTACTTTTCAGAGGATTCAATTTTTTTTATTCAAAGCCTATTGTTTGTGGGGTGTTTTAAAATGTAGAATAAAATTGTCAATATCATACTGTATACAGTTTTCCTCTTCCCAGTATATGCCTGAACTCTCACCAGAAAGTTTTGTGGTGTTTCAGGCTCTTTGCCATCTCATTTCTTTATTATGTATTAGTAGAAGACACTGCATATATGAGATACATTATTCAAAACATTCAAAGTGCATAAAGCAATTAAATAGGATTGATAAATATATGTGATATTTGTCAGAGTCTAAGTGGTTCTGATATGCTAGGCCAACGAATCCACACAGTCCAAAAAACACGGTTTTCCCTAGCCTCTACCTGGCTAGAGGCAGGGCTCCTCTAAGCCTGGTAACCTTTCTTTTCTTGGGCATATGTCTTAGAGGTTCCTTCAAGGAGGTCAGACATGTCATCATCGTCATACTTAGCAGTTCATCTACGGGCAACTGGAGCTGTTTTCCTTTTAGTGGAACTTCCTCTCTGAGTTTTTTTTTCCTTTACTTTACGCACCCGTTGTGCTAGAGCAGCAGTAGATTTTCTATCTCATCTCTTCATGTTTTCTCCACAATCACGCAGGAAGAACCACAGCTCAGCTTGTGGAGTGTATCCTCTCTCCTTATCTGGGGAACGCCTGCGTTGGGTACCAGAACCTCTGATCTGTACTGCTGAGATTTGGAGTAGGGTCTCTCTAATCTCCTCTCTGAGTTTCTTATGATTCTCCTCTATCTTATCTTCTAGTTTCTGGAGACGTGTTTCTACAGCTGCGATTCTGGCATGTGTTGGGCCATGCACAGCATCTGCATATGCCTGGAGCTTCTTTGCCGTATCAAGCACAGTTTCCTCCGTGTCCTCTCGCTTCTTTACTGCTAAAGCAGAAGAGTATTCTTGTGGCTCAAGTCGTATAAGTTTTCGCCACATCACAGATGTACATGGTACCAAGTCTGGGTTCTTAGTGTTTATGACATCTGAGAAGACAATCTCTGCCACTGCCATTTCCTCCAAGTGTTGAATCTTTTGTTTTATGGTCTTCTACTGGGTTTGTTGCATATAGAAATCCTTCGCACACGGGTATCTTTCTGCCACACTTCCTAGGACTCGTACCCAGAGACTGTGAGGATTAGCCTCTCTCATCATCTGTTGGTCGATGACTGGATCAAGCGACAGGGATCTCAAATGCCTTGCTTCAGTGCTGTCCAGAATTGCAGCTTCACCTGCAGCATCCCAAAGACGGACTAACCAACTAATTATAGATTTATCAGGTTGTCGTCTGTAATCTTCTCTTAAGCCTCGAAGGTCTTTCAGGGAAAAGGAATCAATATTGGCTTCAGATCTTGTGCCTGATGCTTTGGCTTCTGATTTTGGTGAAGGTCCTTCTCTTGGGTCATCATCGTCCACTGGTTGATCAGTTTTCTGTGTGTGCTTCTTTGCTGGAGCAACTGCTAGGGGTTTAAGCTTACTGTTCGAATTAGCTGCCAACTCAGGCTCAGGTATTGAATTAGCTGTTTGCTTCATGACTGAGGTGTTGGCTGCAGCCTGAGTGACTGGGGTAGCTGTTGATTTGTATCCCTGCCCCCCTGCCTCTGTCTGCTGCTCTACAGTATCTAGCAGTGTGCGATAAGCATATGCCAGGGCTCAGCTTACTGCAATGATCTTTTCCCTTTTAGAGGCATCATGGTACTTCTTTTTCAGGTATTTCTCCACTTTGGCTGGATTCTGAATCTGTTCACGTTGGAAGTCCCAGACTATAGGATCAGAAAATTCTTTAAGGAGTTGGCCTGTATCCTCCTATTCTTCACACCACTCAGGATTTTCTATGCCTGGGTCTACCTTGGGTCAGGAGTTTCTTCAACCTTTCTAGAAATCTCAGCTCTCATTCTAGAAAAGCCGCAGACTGTATAGAGGAAGCTTATCAGATTAAATATCAGAAAGATGGTCTTTTTGACACTTAGGGGAAACTGAACATTCTTTAATAGTGATGTAACAGATTTAGAGGAGAAGAAGGAAACGAAAGACTGCAAAGCTTCATTTCCTGCTCTTTCTCCAACAAACAGGGTGAATAACTATAACCATGAACTATATATACCAGGAATAGATTCCAGCACTTTTATAAACTTCTTACAAATCGTTATTACCAAGCCAAGGCCAATAGCTACTCTAATTTGTGTCCTTTTGCTGTAAAAACTACGTATTGGGGACAATACCAGAGCTATTTTTGGATATGAAAATAAACTTAAGAACCACAAAGGTATTAGGACCTCAAAGAAGCTTAAGGACTCGAAACACATCAAGACCCCCACCCCAAGAGACAAAAATTCAAGCAACATAGCTACTGACTCCTTTATACCAATACAGAGTACTTGCAGCCAGAAACGCAATTAGTACAGGGTTTTTTCCACTCTCTCCTGCCCCTTGTTTTTGGGCGTTAGAAAAGTTGCAAAAGTTTAAGGCAGATTTTTTGGGAGGAAACCTCTTAAGGGGGCCCTCCCACCCCTCCCCCAACCGGTTCAGGGAAGAAAAAAACCTCCTCCGAGAGAAGTGGAAAGAACCCTGTTTATTAAACAGACAAAGCACTCTCCAGTACAATAAATTCGACAATACCAGATGACAAGAACTTTGTGCCGCTCTGGAGAGATGACAGGATTAGAAAAGTAGTCCTTCTTGGAGGTGGTTGCTTTGTCTCAGTCCCTCTGGCACTGGGACACGCTGCGCAGGATGGATCTTGGTGGGCTTCAGGTGCGGGCTCCCACGGCGCTCCCTTGAGTTTTTTGTCCAGAGAGATTTTAACAGTTCCAAGGAAAGACAAAAAAAGAGAAAAAAAAACCAGGAAAGAAAAAAGATAAAAAAAAAGAAAAAAACAGGAGGAGAGGAAGAAAAGGTGAAGCTTCTCCTCTTCTGCTAGCTACTGCCTAACTAGCTAACTAACTACTGATGAAGAAAAAAAAATCTCTCCGTCCATCGCTGTGTGTTGCTGAATTCGACTCTCAAGGCCAGCCAGCAGAGGAAAGTTTCTGAAAATAAACCATGCGCTTCTCCCTTCCTCCTGCTCCCAGACACAACACCAACGGCACACAGGGCAACATCCAACAGATACCCAACAGACAATTGGGGATACAAACTTCACAACCTCACCCCAGGACACTATGCTATTCACACAAACCCAGAAACTCCAACTACCTGTGAATGTCAAAGATTTCTTCCAAGTATCATATGATGTAGATGGAAGACAGTGGTGTAGCTCTATGGGAAGGAGAATGCTGAAAGTGTCTGAGATGTTACACAAAGGATGGGTAACAACTATCTTAGACTCTAAGTGGCATGAAGTAGCTTGTATCTGTCTTACTCTAACAGGGTAAACTCTCTAAGGCAGACTGATGGTGTCCATACTATGTAAGTCAATTAGCATAAACCCATCATCCAGGAATCTGCTTAATATTTTAGTCAGTGAAACAGCACAAAAAATTTATTTGCAAATCCTTGCTCGGCACTGTGCACCTTTATTGTCTATAAACTGACCACAGTGAGAAAGATAATTGTTTATTTAAAACTGACAGCAATTCTTTATAAAGATAAGCACTGGGTATGCAAAGGGCATATTTTTGATATTTAAATATCCATTTTATTTATTTGTGGTTCAGTGTTTTTCATTCATCAATCCCCACTTGGAGCAATCATGTTCACTACAAATAGCAAGTAGTTAACAAGTGGCCAAAAAGTAGCTGATTCGTGAACTGAAACAAATACTAAAATAGTAAGACTATTGATCTGAAATGAGCAGTTCAATTTAGTTACATTTGCCCTATTTAGTTTAGAGTTGCCAACCTTTTTGAGCAAAACTAGCATTTTTTTTCATCCATCTACATTTGTCGTTATGGAATAAAATGGGAAAATACAAAAAATTACCTACCTTTCAGTATTTTAACTTAGACTAATTGTAAGGGGCTAATGAATTTAGTTTTTGCTTTTTTTTGAAGAAGTTTTAAAGACTAAGTTTATATAAACAAGCTCGAAGCATTTTCTATTACAGATTGCCATTTCATGTTGACTACAATTTACTTAGCTCTCAAAGTAAAAAGAGACTAATGTGTAGAAGTTCTATGATAAATAAATCACCCCTGACTACTATATACTGAGCACGTGGATAATTTTCTCTATTCAATTAAAATACTTGCAATCCAGAAACACAATATATAAAAGAAAATATCTTCCTAGTTTATTCACCTAGGTAGATGTCACACAAATTCTCTTTGCATGCAAATGGCAGTATTTCTGGATTACAACAGTAAATAAATGAAGGGTAGTAGTGTTCAGTATATTTTAAAAGGACAGAAAGAAAATTACAAGATATAATCCCCTGCTGTTCTGAATGTAGCACATAAAAGTAATACTTCACGTAGATTTGTCTGCATTTCTTCAATATTCCACATAAAAGTTTCAATAACTAAGGCTTATGTTGAAAACAAATGGTTACCTCTGAAGTACAGACATGAGAGCTTTTTCATCAAATAATCAAAGTAATTTGAAGATGATTGTGGAGACACAGGATCACCTTATAAAATACAGCTTGACAATGACATAACCTATGAATAAGAGTGGTTTCTCTGAATAGGCAATTTAAAACTGTCCAAAAGCAGAAGTGAAATTTGAAAAGAAATTTAATTCTCTACATGAGCGAAAAAGAATTGTGTGAATTTTTTTGAAAAGATACCCAGGAATAGCTAAACTACTAGAGAAATAAACTACAGGATCAAGAGTCTAGGAATGCTATAATAGGTTGCAAAATAGTCCTCAGATATTGAAAAGCATTTTTTTTTTCAGTGGGAATGTATTTGGTTAGAAATACAGTCTGTTACTTACACCCACAGTGAATCTAAGTTCAGGAAGTATGTGCAGGCTTTAATAGCAATGAAAAAAAATTCTAAGACAAAGAAATTGGTTTTCAAGGCTTGTTGACATAAACAGAAACCCTAAAATTGCATATTGGATAGGAATAAGAAGAAATTAAATTCCTTCCTGCAGATGCAAAAGCTGCTTCTCTAAGAAATTCACAGAACTAATTTTCATTTTATAAAAAGTCTTCTAAGCTTCTAAGTAGCACCATGACAATAATTTTCTATCCAAGTAGTTTTTCTTTCTATCTCATTCAGTATTAACTGTGTGTGGCAAATAGAATATTGCAAATAAGGGGTAAAAAGACATTAAAAAATTAGTTGACTGTCATCAGGAGTAGTAAAATAATGTGAATAATCCTAGGGTCACTTGAGAGAAGCTGTGCTTCTCCAGGCTGAGTACAGACGCATGTGAAGCGTGTCTCTGGCACAAGAGATGCACGCCATGCCTTGCTACAGCTGCTCCCAGCACCCTCCAGCTCACCCTCCAGGCAACCTCCTGTCCCACCATGTGGGACATGCCAGGCCTGAGATCCACTCTGCCTGCATATGGGTTACTTCCCACATCAGGAGAAAAAGCAAGATCACAGCTTAGAAAAAATCAAGCTGTTCTGTGGCAGAACAAGGAGTTAGAAATGGATGATTGCAAGATTTTTTTCCCCCTGCAGAGATGAAAAGTTAGTGCCAGATTGCTTGTGGAAACTTCATGTGGCTTCAATTTTGACAAGTTTACACTTCTATGGTGTTATCCTGATATTATCAGTTATATCTAATAGCAAAAAAAATGCTGTAGACATTTTGTGCTAAGTCAGTTAAATCTGGATTTATGAAAAAAAAAAAACCAAAACAACTTCCACTACAACTAAGCAACTTTTGGAATCCTTTTTAAATAAGTTAGAACACGTATACATTTTCTAGTAGTAAAGGGGAAAAAAAAGAGTTCTTGAAATATTTTATATTTACACCCACTCACAGAGATGTGAGTAATTCTATGTTACTGGTGTAGTTCAGTCTTGCACAGCCATTTTTTGAAGCCAGAGCAGGGACAGTCCTGGTTTTTTTTTGCAGTTCCCTTACCTAGATTTAAATGTGATGGGCTAAATAGCCACGTGATGGGTTTAAATTCATAAGTGACATACTTTGGACAACACTTGCCAGGCTTTATTTTTTTATTAGCTCATACAGCATTTGGTTTGCAATTTTGAATAAATGAAAAATTATGTCTGGGTCGTAGATGGGTAAATAAAAGTGGGGAGAAAGCATGGCAAAGTGAATGGAATGGGCTATGTACTTCACAGAGGTAGAGGACAAAACTGTAGATACTAAATTTGGACTGGGAGTTACTATGAGCATTTTGCAGTAACTGAAATCAAATTTATTCTTTACATCTATGACATTTTTGGATCTGTATGCAACTTGATAGAAAACAATACATATAATCCACCCCAAATATTAAGAGGGGATATTACCATGTGATATGAAAACTAACTTAAAAATCAGCAGTAATCAACAAACCACCTTCTGTTGGAGAATCTTTTAAACATCTGCTTTTGTCTTTGTTGCTCCAGCCATCTCAACCCCTCCAAAAAAATTGATTCCTTTTCCTATATTGAATTTTGAAGTATTTGATAAAAACAAAAAGATAGATCCAGTAACTAGTGTTGTGGATATTTTGTGGAGAACTGTTATTTCATTCTTACTTTGCATTCATGTGAAATATTTTTAATGTAGAATGCCGTGTATACTCAGCTACTTGCAGTGTTCTATACCTATAAATTTAACATTAAATATTCATTCTGGTAATTATAAAGTTTGCTTTGTCTTATGCATCCAGATTCCCTAAGTCAATGCTATCATATAGTAATAACTCATATAATGCTAATAAATGTAGTTGACATTAACGACAAATTTAAAACTTTATTTCATGATAAAAATTTTCAACTGTAAAGTTTGTCTCTTCTAAATTTTCATTCTAGGAAACAGAGTTTTCTTAGATTTTAATGTCTCAGTATTTTACTTGAAAAATCTCCATTCACAGATAGACATCTTCTATTCCAAAGTCAGCAATTACAGTAAGTTAAACAAATAATCATTTCAGTGGGCCACAAATTCATGTTTATACTTTGGGGGCATACCATTTTAATTTAGACAAGCACAATGAGCTTCTTTTCCCTCTTTTGATTACTATAGTTTTAGAAATCTACAGAAAAAGAATTCTGCCAGGCAAAGGGCCTCAATTTTACTTTTCTAATGAAAGTAAAAGCATGAGATGGATTATAATCACATAAATCCATGTAAGAATCAATTAAAATTCCCACTGCAGGTGTCTGTATTCATAAAGTGTTATATTTTCCTTCAAACTCAAAAAGACATGAGCTACTTTAACATACCTAGTTACATCTTCATGTTTAGGATTTTTTCTAGTAAAAAATGTTCACAAAATTTTGAAAAAGGTTTTTAGTCTGCCATATGATGAAGAAAATTTGTAATAATGGTAAAAAAATCCTATGTTTTTACTACCCATTAAGTACATGAAGACATAAATCAACATGGGTGGGTGGAAAGTCTTCAGCCAAGCAAGGCGTTAAGGAGAAATCTGTGGCAAAGAATGAGGTTAGTGTTTATGTCATAAAGTCCCTGTATAACTCTCCATTGCTACCCCTAATACTTACTTAAGAATTGATCTGATTTCTGATCATAAAAGATAAATCAGTCTAATTTCCCAGCTGGACAGCATGAATAATTTTGTGCCTTTGCTACCACTATATTTTTGCCTCATTAATGCTGAACTTTTTGAGTCTTACTCACACAGCCTCTGATGTGCTGAATTTTAAGTTGAGTGTCTGTTGGAAAGCCAGAAGCAGCTTTTTGATATGCTGCCCAGTGTTAACCCACAGGGGGCTGCTGTAGACTGTGCAATGGATCATGCACCAGCTGGGAATTGCTGGGACCATATGCCAGATGGAATTTTATTCAAAATGCCTATTGCAATGAGATAAGCCTGTTGCATATTTCTCTGTAGCTGAGCCAGCCAACGGAATTCATGTTCTTCTATGACCTTGTAGTATCAAAAGATTTTCTGTTATGACAAATTATGATTATAGACTTTGGTTTTGCAATAAAAATATTTCTAAATCTTTTCTTATCGAGGGAAGTCCTTCATTATAAGTGTTAGTCAAGATATCATTGGCTAGAGAAATAAGAAGAAAGAAGGAATCATTCAGAAATGGTAACTGAGAAACTGCTAACAATGACACATTTTGAAAAAAACCCAAACTGCCTAGGTACATTTTCTGTACAACCTTTTCTGATAAAGAATCTGTTGACATTTGGTGATGAGTCAAGTTCTTGATTTTTTTTAGAACTTAGTACATATTCTTCCAGGAGTCATCAGTCATGCAGCTGTCTTCAATATATTTTTTTTTTTTTCACCTTTCTGGACTATGATCTGTTTTCTGCAATTGTTCTTCATGGTAGTACCCAAGATTCTAAAAGTTAAGAAAACAAAAAATGTTTATTTATGCATAAGTGAGAGGGAATAATTTTGTCAGAAATGATAGCATTTCAGATGTTTGAGAAGCACTGCTTTTAGAAAGAAGTAATAAGAAAATATGCATAGTAATTTTAGTCTAAGAGCAGTAGCAGCTGTTGCAAATGTACTGATCTGTAACTGACAGCCTTCTATTTTTTACCCTATGATGGGGCTGGTTAGCCTTGACAATGCAAGAATATGTCAGCTGAAAAAAATTCCTCAGTTGGTATTTCATTGCTTCTTATAAGAAAAAAATATTTTTTTAAAAAAAATATAGAAGAGGTCCATTACTTAAGGAAAATCATATTGAAATCGGTGTCATTAAGGCACTTCATTCAAAACATAAACCATTTGCAAACAGAGAAAAGAGAAAACTCCACAATAGAAGACAATATTGTCACTAATGATTAATGTACATCTTACTCAATTCAGGTGAATAGAGGGTTGAAGCTGTGAAGAGTAGCCCACACTGGAACAGGTTTTCTGTCAGGATCTGAGAGCCCATGGGGGACCTGTGATGGAGCAATCTCTTCCTGAAGGATTGAATCCCATAAAAGGGAACCAAACTCAGAACTGCATCCCATGGGAAGGATTCACATCAGCAAAATTTATGGAGGATGGGACTTCATGCTTGGACAGGGGAAGAGAGTGAGAAGAAAGGTTAGACAGAGACAAAGTATGATGAACTGACTGCAATACCCACACCTCAACTCCCCTCTGCTGCTTGAGGGGAGAAGGAAGAAAATTAGGGAGGGAAGTTGAGCCTGGGAAGAAGGGAGGTATGGGGGAAGGTGTTCTAAGATTTGCTTTCATTATCCTACTCTACTGTTAAGTGGCAATGAATTAAAATAACTTCCCCAAGTCAATTTTTATTGTGATGATAATTTGTGAGTAATGTGCCTGTCCTTATCTTGATCCATAAGCCTTTTGCCATATTCTCTTCTCCTATTCTGTTGAGGGAGAGGATTGATAAAGCAGTCTAATGGACATCTAATACCTTGCCAAGGTCAACTTGCCACATTAGGAAACTACGATTATTTCCCTCCTTGCAAATATTATTGTTATTATCAAAATAGCATCTGGTTTAAGTTTTGCCTGGCCAATATTTTGAGAGATATCTGATTCATAACCATAAGTCCAAGAACTGGCCAGTGTGGGAAAATATTTACTACAGTGTTTGGAAGTGTTAGATTTCAAGGCAATACAGTTTTTCTTGAATCAGAAAAAAAGGAATTTTTTTTTTTTTTTTTTTTTTAGTGTGAAGAAGGCACAGTTTTTGCATCTGGTCAGTCACAACAGATGAAATTTTATTATGTACCATTGTTCAGGAAACCACAAACAGTCAAAAAAAAAATTGAAAGTCCTAGGCATAAGCAAGGTGAATGACAAGATTTTTCAATCATAAGTGAGGAAGTGAGGGCATACTGGCTGACCTGAATTTCTATTAGAGATCTTATCATGTGTTCCATGATCCAGTCAATCCTCTGCTGTCTAATTGCAGACCACAAATTAAAATGATGAGCTTTTACTGTGGAGACCAGGAAATGAACCTGTAAAGAAAGCATAATCATTTCATAATGGTACCCAACAAGCTGTTACTGAGTTATTCAGTGTAGTTTTATTTCATGCAGTAATTCCTAATGGATACAGTTTATGGACTGTCTCTTCACAAGTGAAGAAAAGGAAAGCAAGAGATAGAAAAGATGTGATCACAACGCAATTTTGGCATGAACCAGAGAAGTACAATAATTCTGTTTTTTAGATAACTTCTCCTCGGAAGGATGGAGTCTGTTGTCTCATGGAGCCTGAAATAATGTTAAAAAGCTACATAAAATAACTGAGATTTCTGGCTACAGCCAAATCATCATAGGCAAGGGTGAGCCCTGAAAATGCCTTACCCTGACTTGCAGTAAGACCTATATATGCTTAAACAGAAATTATAGCAAGACTTTTTGGCAACAAGCTTGTCTTCTTCTTTGTATATCATTCTTATCTCAGCTTCTCTCAGTCACAATCACCACAGATCCACAGGGTGTCTTTCTGAAAGCTGTAGACTCTTTGAAGTCTATTGAGTACACGGTCTTGTCAGTTTTAATTTAATATTGTTCTAGTTATGACAAAAAGAGATAGTTAAAAAAACATTTTTTAACTCCAAAATCAGAGCAGTAGTGTATTTTAATTTACCAGTCTTGAAACAGGTATTTCAGGGACCAAAAAAAGCTAATATAAGAATAAATAAAATCTATTTTGATTTTTGTTCAGCTCTAATGCAAATACTTGTGCATGTGTAATTACATGAAAGTAAGAACACAACTCCAGTTATTCATTCACATACTTCCATTCACACATTCATTCTATTGCCTGTCACAAACTTTTCAATTAGTGACTTACTTTCATGTATTCTGACTGCTTCATGATAGTTATGTGGCATACATAAGTATGTATTAAACAAAAGTGAACTTATCTAAATTTTGCATTTGAAAATTCTCCTGGTATTTCAAGAATATGTTTGTTTGGGATTTTTTTCTCCTGACCATGAGGTCTACATTTATAATACAATAAACGATGAATACAAGATGTCCAAAACTTTTCAGTGACTTGAGATTACACAATACAGGCCTATTTATTTGAAACACATACCAATATTAAGAAATTTATTTAATTCCAAATGTCTTCATTTTTTTAAATTCACACCTAATGTTGAAATTAGCCATTGACAGCTACAAAATTCAAATTACACACAGATATATTTAGCATATTGAAAAATCAGAAATCAGATATGAAATGTAACACCCCTTGTCAAGAAAAAAACTGCATATTCTGTGCTACACTGGATCTGGATGAGTCCTTGCTACTTTTTTTTTTTTTTTCTTTTTTTTTTTTTTTTCTTTTTTTTTTTTTAAATTTTGCTTGCATCTTTTGCTATTTTGTTGCTGTTGTTTTTAAGAAATGAATGTGTCACTGGAATCCTTCTTTTTCGTAGTTATAGTTAAAACAGGTTTCACAGGTCAAGCCTAAATATGCAACTCTAAGACAGTAGGGATAGTTTAAGATCATGGAGTAAACACATCTTCTGCAAACCATGCCTTGCCCACAGTCACAAAAAAACACTTCCTGTACTATACTTACATGTGACTGCACTGATATCTTTAATTCTGTCCCAGTAACCTCTATGATATTAGTTATTGTTTTGAAATACAGTAAATATCACAAACATACATAACTCCAGATTAAGGTATGCTTTTTGGCAAAATTTACTCAAAGTGTGGCTTTTAAAATTGTCTGAATTGAACTATATAGCATAATGAAGCCTACATGGCTTTAGGAGTGATGCAACGTGTAGTTTCAAAATTAATCAAGTAAATACAATTTAGTCCTTTTAAAAGAAGACATTCTAGAAGTTTGGTAAAAAACTTAAAACTGATTAAGTTTAATCACATTAAATTTTGTAATAATTACTTTAATTTTGGATTGTAAACAAAGGTTGAGGGCATATTTGCATGTGTTATGGCTTATACATAGAGAATATAAAGGAAGACTTTCCCTTGGTCAAAGAGGACTGGATTAGAGAACATCTACCAAACTTGATGCCCATGTCAAGTTCATCTTTTTTGTCACATCAACTCCAAATTGATTCTGAGTCAAAATAAGCAAATTGTGTGGACTTTAGTAGGCTTTGTATAAGACACATTAATTTGAAACGTCTTTCTTATTTCTCAGTTGGGAAGAAATCACATAAACATTCATTCATCATGTCCCCAAAGTCTTTAAGAGTTGTCACCAGTACTATCAAAAAGACTAGAAACTTTGCAAATATATTTTAGGAATCTCTGGAAACCAGTCTAAGCATGTTTCATGATATTGGTATACTCGTATTATGCTGGTACTGGAGGGGTTATGAAAAGAAAGGGTTATGCTTCCTGTTTTAGTTTTCCCAAGTGATTGACTATGAAGATAAAAGGATCATATTCCTTCTCTACTCTGCTTCTGCATGATCAGCTGCCTCCTAAGGAAGCAGTAAGGGAAAAAGATCGCTTCCACTCAGTAGTAAGATAAGTATATTGCTTGGAAGCCTGTGTATTGTGATGACCCGATTACCATGAATTTTACATACGTCCTTTACTTACAGCCTTTAAAAAAAATATCCTTTTTTAGATAGACATTATTTTTTTTTTTTTTTAAAAATCAGCTCTTGATTGACTTCCTTAGTCAATACTTCTTCACTGCTCAGTGGTGAGAAAGGAAATGAAGTTGCAAAAAATTGTAGTATTTGGGGCCTGTAAGTAATACAATTTGTGCAGACTGTTATTAGAATGTAAATAAATGGGTCATTAAGTTGTTACGCTTCTTTTTACTTGTTCAGGAAATGTTCATCTTAATATTACTGGATTGCTGAGAATGAATTAAACGCACTGCAGATCAGAGCTCTTTCCTTATCTTTTGCTTGAATAATGCAATAATTCTAAATTTTCTGGCAAAGGGGCATCATGAAAACCCTGAAAATACTCTGTAGATGTTTAACATGATTTACAAAGAAAATCTGTGGATAGCAATGACCATAAATGACTTCTCAACAGAAATATGTATTCCAAGGCAAACTGCTTAGAAGATTGATAATACCAGGCCTAACACCAGACAATTTCAGGAAAATCAGAAGAAAACCAGAAAAATAGAAAAATAGAAAATTAGCTGCTCTGTACCTGGTGGAGTCATGAACTGAGTATACCAAGTTGCGTCTGTACCAAGATGTCTCAGATTTAAAAAATAATCACAAACTTCTGGTTTTGGTGAGTTTGGTTTTGTTACTTTATCCCTTTCTAATATCTCTTAGACTCTTTAATTCCTTCTTTTGTTTCTTTGCATTTCTGACTGATTTATATAGAGTGAATAAGTGGGAAATTTTCTTCCATGCTTTAAATCATAGCCAAGCTGGCTACCTTCATTTGCAGACCTCAGTACAAGATGATACAGCGTCATCTAGTTTATGGCATCCTATATCATTGCATGTCAGAAAGCTGGTGCCTTGACACTCACGTGTCAATTGCTTGAGAAAGCAATTACAGAGGCCTGACAAGTTAAGAGCTTCAATAAGGAACAGGAGACATGGCAGATTTTTGCTAATCCCAAATGCAACTTCAACTGTGCAACAGCCTAGTACCATCTGTTAAAGAAACAGAAACCAACATTACAAACTTATAGCAAAATTTCCAAAAAGCCTGACATGAGCTCTATTCCTTGGGGTGAATCTGCATGTAGCAATCTGCATACATCTGGTACAGACAGAACCACAGGCACCCACATGATGAATGCTTCACCACACACATGACAGATGCTGACAAGTGGGGCCACTATTTGCACATATGCTGCTCAGCGGCTGAGTCCCATGAATATGAGCCAGCTGTAGATGATAAACTGGAATATCTTCCTGAAACATGCCCTGGAAATTAAAACTCAGCCAAGTCATTGACCTGAGCAAATTGTTTTACAAGATGTTTTACTCTGCTCTAAGTGTTGTTGTCACTAACTCAAAACTGCTGTTGCAGGTAGCTGTGGTAATAAAGATACCATAGGATGCATCTTAATCTCTCCCTTGTTATTATTGAATTGCAAACTACAGCCTGGGACCTACTGTAGGAAATGAATGCATTATATAGAGATGTCTATATAAGCAGACACATATGCAGATTTTAAGGACTACTGTTGAGTTTTAAGGGAGGTAAAGAACACATCAGGATCGAAGGTTGTATGCATACCAAACTGTGAGGGTAAATTTTTAGAAAGTTCCCAAGGTTGTTTCACAGACTATAAAATCTAGAAGAACTTCACAAATACACATAAACAAATATTTTGCCTTTTCCACTGTGTCCATGAATACATCTCCTTTTTCCAAATCCTTTTCTACTTATGACTCACAATGCAGATGCTGAAGAAGCTGGTAAGACTTCTGATCACTGTTCACTCATAGCCACTTGGTCAAAATCTTCTGCAGGCAAACATGCATGCATGGAGTTATCCACATTGAGTCAAAAAGTTAATGCCAAATGCCTAGCTTAATGAAAAGATAGTCAATGAAAAGGAAGTCAAGAAAATTGTCATCACTTCACTCACTTGATTAAGCATAAGTTTATGGTGCCACTTGAGAAGTCTTATAGCCATTTTTCACTTGCCTATCCTAAAGAGTTTCATGTTCACCAGACATTTAATCACTCAAGTATCTTAGACCATTTCAAAGAAGACTAAACATTTGTGCAGGTTAGCCTTCTGTCTTATGTCCAGTCTCACCATTTTCTTTTTTCAGGCATTAAAAACCTTGTACACCACACGTCTGCACCTTTAAAGAAAACTGACAATTTCTTCCAACCAGAAGTAGCCAAACAGGGTGTTATTTAGACAACTCAGCAATGGAATTATTTGATCTGCCAAGTACATTCCAATTTCGTTGGTAATTTCTAAATATTTCAAAATATAGCATCCATTCTCATTATGTTCAGCTTCTGTAAAGCTGCACCTACCCAGTAATACTGATTTTCTGGCTTGTGTTTGATTTATCCATTCTGCATCTTTCTTCAGTATTGCTCCTTTGAAGGTGCCAGTAGCTATTCAATCCACTGCTCCTAAACTCATAATTTTTCACAGTTTTGAAACAAATGCCCTTGATAAAAGACACAAATCAGATGTCATCTAGATTGTGTATTATTTTCTCAGGCCTCTTAATAGATGGGCTTTAGATGCAGTGAAAATTTCTACAGTAAGGGCTTGGATATTCATCTGACTGTGTAGAAAGTACAGATTATTCATGAAGGAGTGGCTAAGTGTCCAAAGCTCTAAGTGGCTTTATATATACATGTACATATACATATACATATACATATACATATACATATACATATACATATAGGTATGTATGCATGCATGTGTATATATATATACACATTTAGGTATCTATGCATACACACACACACATATATATATATATATATATATATATATATATATATATATATATATATATATATAGGTATGTATGTATGTATACGTAAGTGCATATGTATGTGAGCATGCATGTATCCATAAAATTTATTATTGGTTGAAATTTTTCAGTAATTTTTCACCATTGACTTTTGTGAGCTGAAAAAATCTTTACATTAAAGAAAAAAAAAAAAATCATGAAATCAGTTGTTGGGCTGATGCTTCAAATGCTCTGTCCCAAAGTTAATTTTTTTATAAATTGATGTGGAAATTATGGGCCTTTTTTCTTCCCAGTATTTTCTTCATTATGCCATGAGCTTGAAAGGGAGGTAGCAGTGAGAGCACTGTTGTAAAATTTTGTAATAAAACTCTGACATAAATGTAAAAAAAAAAGTTGTATTTCCTACTGTTAGGCAATTTTCTTTGTGTAGTTTTAATTACTGATTAGTTTGAAGAGTCTGTAATTTTTCCACTAACCATAGTCCAAAGTATTAAAACATATTTATGCTAATGATTTTTTCTTTTTTACTGTCTTTGATTTCTATCTGTAGGATGTCCCTGAAGGGTTTTTATATTCCTTGAATTGATATTTTACCAGCACTTACTTTCTTCTTCAGTTTGAAGTACATCTTTTATTTCAATTAATCTCTTCTCTGCCCCTTACTTCTCCAACAGCAGCTCTTGACTAGTAGTGACATTGGCCATCTGGCCATCTGTAGATACAGTAAAGAACCAGAGACAAAATCACATATTTCTCCTTAGGACTTCAAGATGTTAAGCACATGAATTATTTCTTAACTTACATTACCACTAAAAGTAATAAATTTAATATTGTAGCTTGTGCATCACTTAATTGCAACATTTAGAATTCTTTATAATCCTTGTAAGGATCTAAAGGGTAGATGAAATCCAAGAATTAAAATTCCAGATGTCTTATGTGTCCATCAATATTCATTTTTCATATTGCCTAATTATAATGTAATAATGTCTATTTATTAGAGACTAGTACAACAAAATACTTTAACACTACTTCTCCATACCACTCCAATAAAAACAAGCAAGCAAACAACTATTGCAAAACTAAGCAGAAAACACAAGTAAAAACCAGAAGTGACTAAATCATCTTATTAATCTCACACACAGATTTAGACGATTTTGTTATTACATAACCTACATCATTAAGGCCTAGAGTCAGCAGTACATTAAAACAAATTGATAATTTGCATTATATCTATCAAAATCCCAAAATATATTTAGCTCTCAGGTTCATTTTAAATTGCTAACTCACTTGTAGTTCTCACTGTGAAACAAGTGAAGTTTTCTAGAGGCATTCTTTAACATTATTCACTTGCCTAATGCACACACTGTCTCTGCTAAATGCCTACATGAAATGCAAATAAGAGCAGCTCAGTAATACAAGAAGATGTCTGTATTTCTCTTTATTCATGTGTGTGCATACATGATTAGATATTCACATATAATGGAGGCATAGTACTTACTGCACGTTTGTGTACATCCATAATATATGTTTATGTAAACACGTGGATATGTGCATACTCAGAATACCAAAATTGCCGAATCAGAGATTTGAGGTTTCAGGGCACCTCCAAAGGTCATCTGGTCCACCCTCCTGCTCGAGCAGGGTCACCAAGAGCCAGTTGCCCAGGACCACGTTCACAATATTCTCAAGAAGGGAGACTCCACAACCTCCCTGGGCCACCTGGTGCCAGTGCCCAATCAACCTCAGACTAAAAAAGTGTTTTACTGTGGCATTCTTCTAACATTCAGAAGGAGCTTCCTGTGTTTCAGTTGGTGACCATTCCCTATGGTTCTGCTACTGGGCACCACTGAATATAGCTTGACTCCTTCACAATACGGTGTCCCAGCCCTTTACCCTAAACTACTTTGCAGCTGGGTGGCCCTCAGCATCTACTGATGTTTGGAATTATTCTTACCCAGGTGCAGAACTTGTCAATTCCCTTTACTGAACTTAAAGGTGTTTCTGTGAGCCCCTTTCTCCAGTCTATTAAGGTTCTGCTGCATGGCCGAACAAATGGCTGCTAGTCCTCCTTATTTTATGTCATCCGCAAAGATGCCAAGGCTACATTCTGCCCCATCATCCAGGTCATTTTAAAATAAATTTAAAATGAAAGAAAAAAAAAAGAAAAAAGAGGATTGAGTATTGACCCATGAAATATACCATTATTTATTAGCCTCTAAATGGATTTCTTGCTACTGAGTTTTTGCTAATGATTTTTTGTCACTGCCCTCTTAGAATAGCCAGATACTGTAGTTCCTTCACATTCCTTGCTAAGTCAGAATAGGTAAGGAAAATAAATTGAGAAGTTTGTTTGAACATAGCCTTCTCAGATTTGTAGGGATGCAAGAAAGGTACTTTTTCATTCTAAGTCAGTCTCACAAGCTTGTAGGGATAGAGACACAGAAGTAGAAAAACAAAGACGTAAAACAAAAAATGGAGGAAAAACATAAATGTGCAGCTCACGGTGTGTAAAAATATTTTCTTAAAATTACTCTGTAAGAAGGAAATAATATAACAGCTGTAGCAAAATAATTAGAAAAGGTGATCAAAAAGGGGAGAAATGGATTCTGTTCTCTAAAATCAAGTAGTTTCATCCCTTCCTTGTGACTAGCCGTTCTGTACCTTGGTTGTGATAAACCTCTCTTCTCAGACAATAATACTGTGCCAACAATTCTGCTCTGTCATTTAAAAAAATAAAAAATAGAAAATCACCAGAATATTCTCTTGTCCCTTTCACCAACAGAAGAAGTGAAAGACCAAGGTTCAATACATTACGTCTTTATGGAAATCCAACTCCCAAACTCCCATAAATATGTCTTCTTACCATGGCTTGTTTGACATATTTGGACATTGGATATGTAATAAATAAATCAGTTATTTTTTGTGAATATTCTTCCTTCTATGTGCAGTAGATACACATCAAACTTGAAAATTGTGAAAGATATTGCAACCTTTTTCCTGAGTACCACAGTTCTTCCCCCTCTCTCAATCAAAATGTTGACACCCTGGCTGACATTTAAGTGGCTGAATTTGTGATGATGATATACCTAGAGGATATGTTCACATGTATTCAGGTGATGAAGGCAAACACCGTCATCTGCTAGGTGATCCCTTGTTTTGGTCACGATAGAAAATAATTTCAGCATTATAATAAAAAGTGAGGCATCAAAATAACCAGTTAACAAAAACTTAGGAAAGTTACCATTTTCCTTCGGTACAAGTAAATCCCGGCCAGAATAATAGGCCAAAGAACATAAAAGTGTTAATCTGCAATGAAACACTGAATTGTAGAAACTTTACATGGATTTTTTTTCCAAGAACTGGCTAATAAGGTGAAGAGCCAAAGGGATGGTATTTCTTAAGGATATCAGTAAGTGACAAGCTGTTATAGTGCTGGATCTATAAATTAAAGTTAAATGAGGAGCAAAAAGGTGTATTATATCAAGAATCTTGTAACTTAATTCATATCTAAGGGCAGAGAGGTAGGAGGAGGTTGCTTGCTTGACGCAAGAAGTCTTCAGAATTGTAGGCAAGGTAAACAGAAACAAAATCTTATGAGACTTTACACGTCCAACACTTAAAATTAACTAATGTGCCCATGCAACATCTACTTCTGATCATGTAATTAGGACTGGACTCCCAACGACTGCTGCAACTCTGTAATTAGGCATAAATGACTTGTATGTGAACAGCCATGTGTGGTTTTGCCTGTGTGTGTTTATACTGATAAACTAAATGGAAAGTCCTCTGAAAATTTTGTTGACGAATTATGTCTCATTAGATATCAGCATTATCCTTTAATTTTTTCAACAAATGACATGATCATGTAAAGGAGATGGCACAACTGGTAGGCTTTGCATAACCAGATGGGCAATGGTGTTTGGCCTATCATAAACACATGACACAAAAAAAGAATTCCATGGGAAATCGCATCTAGTACTTGCTGTTTAATACTGAATCTTATTTTAGTGTGGAATGAATGAGGCTCTGAAGGTACCTATATGTCTTTATTGATTAGGTAATGAAACAACTTTACTTAATCTAGGTACTTAATTTTCAGACAGTTAAAGTCAAGTGGTATGAATCTTACCCTAGGTGTTCAAGGGAATTTTTAGTTATTACAGTGATGTGCCTTCAGAAGTGCAAAATCTCTAAAGAGAACTGAAAATAAAAATAAGATTTTGAGGAATTTTAGATGCCTGATTTCAGCTTAAGTCCCTTTAAATCTCTTTGGATCTTGAGTTACTCCTTTTCTGTAATGTAAGAAATGTGGATTTTTACAGCCTTCAGTCTCTTGTGCTTTGCTGAAGGTTGTACTGTGCAGTGGGTTGATGCTTACACAGGATAGTACAGCACTTTGCATTGTGCCTGTTTTCTTACTGTGAGATTATGGTGAAGAAGTGTCCTTCTTGCCCTCATAATAAATTGTTTTCAATTGATATATTAATTTATAATTATTGGGATATTTAACAATTAATTCTCTTTTTGTTTGAATGAAATGAACATACCTTGTGGACTTACTTGGAACTGTAATATTAAACTTTGGTGTCAAAGCAACAAGTACTTTGATTTCAACCATTTCCAGAACAGTCTAAGAAATGGTCGCTTTGACTGTAACTGCTTACTACTCTCTACACATCCTCCAGCGTAGATGCATCTGAAAGGGGATGTAGTGAGATTTATTTAGTTAATGACTTCACAACATTTTGCTTGAGCAGCACCCATGTAAATTGTAGATGCCTGTGAATTTGTTACCTTCAGCTCTCCTGAATAGGTAGTAGCAAGAAATTTTTGTTACATATGGCTATGAAGTATAAAAATAATACCTTTTTTACACCAATTTAATAATTACACATTTTTTGTGTGTTATTTACATACTTAATATATCTATTACCATAAAAGGTAACATTAATGTTCAATTCAAGGTTCAGTGGCAATCTCAGAACGTGGACTCCCTGGACAATATGGATACAAAACATGAATCTCAGCAATGTGTTTTGCTCTAGAGAGCAGAGTGGAGAAGATGCTGCTACTGCTGCTATTTAGCCATCTGCATTCTGTCCCTGGTCCTGCAGCTACTGCCAAGCACATTTCCATGTATATTACCGATGGCTATGGCTTTGCATTTTTTTACTACAAGTTATTTTCTTCTTTTTTATACAATACTTTGACTGTTCCTGCCTGGTTTCCTGTAGCAGCTGCCCCAGCATCTTCTCTGAATGCCAAGCCTGATTTTAAACAGAGCAAAAGAAGTGATTCCTGCTTCTTGCTCTTTCTCTCTTTTTTATTTATTTTTTAAAATTTATTTTTTTAGCTGTTCCAAAGACATTTAACTTCATTTACACAATTTTAAGCAAGGGAACATGATGTTCTAGTTTGCCCACTTCCCACACATGAAAAAATAAGGAAGTGTTTGTCTTTACAGACTGATCGCTTTTCTTCATACTAGATGGAAGGAAAGTGTAATACACCCACAATCATATGCACATACATTGTCACCTTGGAGATGCAGTATTGTAAGTTGGTGAGCAATCATGTACTGAAATCCACATAATATTTGGCCAGGGTCACTGTGACATTTTAAGTGTACGAATTTGATATGATTTTTACTGTTAATTACATGGGCATTCTGTATTCTTATTTCATTTCTGTCTACAGAAACGGAGTGGAGGGAACAATACACCTCTCTCACATCTTATGAGAGAGATGCAGATCGAAATAAAGAAGCAGTGGGAAACTTGCTCCTTTTTTTTCTTACTGTTGTTCCTATAAGGTTTTGTCCTTGCATGGATACACAAATGCTCCCCTGTACCACCTATGTGTTCCCCCTTGTTTTCCCTTCAATTATCAAAAGGGAGAGCTTTATTGAGAGAATAATGACAAAGTCACAACTAACTTCAGAAATGGAAGGCAAACAGGGGGAAGAAGTAGACCTGAATGAAGTAAAGAGGCAGCAAAAACAGCACAAGAAAAACATGCTACTAATAACTAGCTAGAAGTAGCTTATCTGAACCACCTCTGCATGACAGTCATAAACTTGGGAAAAATTATCATCTCCACTAGGATTTTTTGTAAAGAAATTGCTCCTCTTTCATTTATAAAAATAAAGTCCTTCAACTTTGTAGCCTAAGGTCAGACTCCTCAAACAGCCCAATATTAAACTTCCTTACTTGGCAACACAAGGTTGTTCCTTACAAGGCAACTCACTTTTAAGAATTGTCCCTTATCCTATGTTAAATCCTCAGCACTTTCCAAATGACTGTTTGGGAGAATACTTGTTGGCATAAGATAAATATATTCTACAGAACTTTTTCCAGCAATATAATCACACAAATAGCAGCTTTCAAAGCATGCAAATTGCCTGTCTGTTTTCAATTTATTAGAATATGCAGAGGTTTTCCTCTATTTTTTTTCCATGGTATGGATGTAGCCTTCAAATAAGATGTATTGTACTCCTAGGGATAAGTAATTTTACCTTAGACCTTACTGTATGTCTATGCCATTATAGCGCTACACAATGAGGTTGTGCTGGTTTTCTTTTCTCTGAAATAATTTATATTATAGAACCAAGATAAGGAAAACCTGTGATATCCTTACAACATAATGACAGAGCACATGCCATTTGGTCTGAGCTAGTTAGTTAAGTCAAAAATCCCCAGAACTAGGAGTGCCCTCCTCTGAGCTCTGTAGATATATTACCTCAGCAGGTCCAAGGGAATCCAAGTAATTTTTCACTCCTGTGTGTAGCATGGGAATTCTTTCTGACTTTCACAGCCCAAAATTTGCAGTTAAACTAGTATATGGAATGTGAGGAAGAAATATAAATAGAGTTACACAAGTCTTCTGGCTTCCTAAATTAGTACACTGTTCTGTGTTAAGCTTCTTTCTACCTTCCTTCCTCACTTTCTTACCTCTAGGAAACTGCTTGATCATAGAATCCCTAATTTAATTTTGGAATGTGGTACTTTTAAATAGTGTCCTACTGCTTTTTTGATAACACTGTATGAGAAGTGTCTTTTTTGCTTGGTTGTCTTTCACAGACTAGTACATTAGACCCTTGCAAATTCCAAGAACATAGACTGAAAACCAGCAAGCTGGATAGCAATACCAAGGTTTGAGAAAGCCTGAGATTTCTTTCCTAACTCTCTCTATGCTGCTGGAATTCATTTACAATATGGCTAGCAAGCTAAACATGCAATTGTGTAGAGAAATTTCACAAAAATTCTATTGTACAAAAATTCCTCTCATGCACTTATTCTTAAAGAATTATTTTACATGGGAAGTTTTCAGAAATATTCACACCTTTATAGGTACTTTGTTTGTTTGTTTTTTAAGAAGAAGTTTCGGGGGTTTTTATTTATTTATCCAAAGATTTTTTAGAAATACAGGACACGGAACTCTTTGAAGACTCAGAGACTATTGAGTTCACACATCTAACCTTGAAAGAAAAACGCATTCTTTAATTAAATCCCTATATAACTATTTATGATAAAAACACAACAAAAAAAAACCCCACAGTACATAATATAGAAAATTAGGCTAAGCCTTGTCTACTTTATTTGATTTAAAAACATGTCCTGGAAATTTTATATATAATAAGAGGGGGAACTTGGAACTAATTAGTTCAGGAACTGCAATTAACTTAATTATCTTCTATGATTATAAGGCAGTCATACCAGCTTTATTAAATTTGACATTAGAAGATGTCATTTTCAAGGTTTTAAAATATTTTCCATCTAGAAAATGCTATTAAGGACAAGTTTTGAAAGAAGGGTAATTTGTTTTAACTTGTTATGTTTAAACTAGAGGATCAGTAAACTCAGAGGAGATTCTTTATTGCATCTGTGCAGTTTGTTACACCTGACAGGTGAAAGTTCGGAAGTAGAGTTGCTCTCTTTCTGTTTTTAAGATAGAAGGTCAAGATTGAAGAGTAGGAGGAGAGAAGTGGGAAACAAGCAACATGAGAAATCTCCCAGTCCAAAGCTGGAGCAAACCTGCTTATTCTTTCTTCTCTGTACAGATATGGCATTCAGGCATTTACCAACTAATTTCAAAGTTGTGATTTTTGTAACAGGTTTCTTTTTCAGAGTGTGGTCCAGTTTATTATTTTTTGCTATATTATCACTGAAAATATGTTTTGCTTTTGTGTAATTTAGAATTGAGGAGATCTGAGACCTATGTGATAATGTGTACTGGTAAACTGGTGTTTAAAAATATAATCAAGCGTGTGTGGAAACTCCATAAAATCTCCAAGGGGAAATCTGCCATCATGAAATATTTCAATCTATAATTTTTGTTGTAGTATTATTTTTTTCACCCTTCCTTCTCAACATCCTCTGTGCTTTAAATTTTGCACATAGAATACAGAGTTAATTGATTCAGAAGAACTCAACAGTCTTAATTATATACTTAGATTACATAGGTCATGAGAGAAGAGGAACATAATGAACATTAATTTAAGCTTAAGAACAGTCTTGTCTGCAATACATGACACATTATTTTCATTTAGAATGGCATACAAAGTCCTATCAACATAATGTATTTACCCATGTGATTATCCAATAAGTAAGCTTCTAGCAGCCTTAAGTGCTTTTTTGTCCACATTTTTAAAGGCATTGCATAGTGTGATGTAAGAAAGTTAGCTCAAATTCCATGAATGTACTTATGAAAGCTAGTGGTCCTCTGAAGCTCTATCTTTTTAGCACCATTACTTGATTTCAACATTGTTCAGTGTCTGAGGAAGGGCCTTTTTAAAATTGTGTCAGTTCTTTGTTGTCTTTTACAGCTTCATCCAAGATTCCTCTTTTCTAAGACTTCTTTCAACAGTCTGCAATTTTTTTACTGTTGAAAACAGAGTACTGTAATCTTTTTAAGGGTACTTGTCCACTAAAAAAACAACAATAAACAAACAAGAAAACAAAACACAACAACAACAACAATAAATCCTTTTTTGTTGTTTGCTTTTGAGCAGCTTCTGAGTTTACCTATATTTACAATGGCTGCAGGGAAGGTGGGTGATACGAAAGTAAGTTTCAGACCTTGGTCTGAGATAATCAGTCTAAGTATCCTTTACACAGAGATGGAGAGAAATAGGCAGTTTTAAGACATAGCACATGTTATCTGAAATAGACATCTGAAAACATAATGAACCATGATACAAAGTGTCTATCCATCCACTGTCAGTAAAGATTTAGCCAGCTGTCTCAGGTGTTTCCATCACAGATATCTAAATTTAGGTGAGCTAGTTCTGCAAAATGGAAATAAATATATAAATAAATATTTTAAATGTCGGGTTTTTTTCTCTTTTTTTTTCAGATAGCACTCTTACTTGTTGTTTATCTTGATTACCATTCCAGTGATGTGTGTGAAGTAATCATCTAGTAGATGGAATAAGAGGCATATATGACAATCATTACTCATCATGAGTAACATTCCTACAGACTCTTCCTATGCAACTTTAGATGCTTAACAGTAAGACAAATGCTGTTCTAAAGTAGGATTATAAACTGTTTGATTATTATACAGATAAAAGTGCAAAGTTAGTACAGACAAATTCATAACATTTGACAATGAGGAGTGGTCCTACCTTGGAGGTGGGCAACTTTGAGTGTCTGTCTGTATTGTATCTGTGGCTTCACCATGGTTGCTGTAAGACATGTACAGCAAGACTTCTATTTTCTCCCTCTGTTGACAGCTGCTATATGGCTTATCAGCTACAAGACACCACTGAGTTCCGTTCCTTGCAAGGATTTCAACAGAGCCTAGTGGTGGTGTCTCCATTCTGCTCCACCCTTCAGTTAGTCCCTCTCAGCATGCATAGTGTGTGGGAAGCTGGCCATACTGATTGCATTCCCTCCAGGGAGTAGCAACTGCACCACTCCCTGTAATTTCCATACTACTATAACTGTAAATTACTGTATAACTTCTCACTCTGCTCTATCCTCCATTTCATACCTCCTTAGTCTGTACTGTGTGAGCAGTCAGGATTGCTGATTACAATTTTTGCCACTTCCCAGTATTCTTTAGATTTGCTCCTATTCTGCTTCCCACAACTACATTTTTTTTAAGAGTATAATTTCATTTTTTATCACTCTATTTTAATTATTTCATATTAGATATTTTATAAGTCTTCCCACATATATTTTAAAATATTGTTTGGATTGGTAAATAAGACTGGAGGTCTGGATTGACTAGATTTCAAAATGTACCTTGATGATTCTTCAGTGCCTTCTGTTGCCTTCTGTTAACTTCATAAACACTTGAAAGGAAGCAAAATTTCACAAAGTCCTGTGACTAAACCACTTTAATCTAACACAAAACTGAAGAATAAGCAGAATAATTTGTAAAAATGATAAGTTTTCTTTATAATTAATAACCAAAATTCTTCATTAGGGCTAGGGAGCAGACCCACAAGATATATTTCCACAAATGCCCATAAGCACTAAGGCTCTCTCTCTCTCAGCATGGGTATGGGTTTTGGGGGTAATCAATTTATTTCCCCTTCCATGCTGTATTTTAATTTTCACTGGAATGAAAAGCATTTAATCTGTCAGGCAGAAGTAGCAGAAACAAAGACTGAGTGTAGCATTTTTGCTCATCAAAAATTGTGATGTTACAGAAAATGCAAGGTACCTGGTGAGTGGTAAAGTGATTATCCATGTGTGGAAAGAAAGCAATGATAGCATGACTCTCAGGTTAATGTTCACGCAAATGCTTGGGGCTAGAAATCACTCACCTTTCCCAGTCACGGGACAGGCATACCATGTCTTCCTGCGTTTCCTTTGCAGGGGGTTGCCATTTTTGGCTGCCATATACAAAAGGCAACATCACAGGATCATGTGTATGTAGGGACAAAAAGGAAAAGTCCTGAAAGGATACTTGAAAAGTATTTAAAATTGAAACACATGATGCTTCTGGAGGGAAATTCAGCTTGAACCCATTAGAAGACAAAGTTCAAGAAGTATCAAGCAGTAGACTTTTGAGGGCAACGTGAAATGGAAAATCAAACCTTGTTGTATGGTGCAAAAAAAAAAAAAAAAAGGGGAAATGCAAAGAAGGAGACTCTCTTCTGCTACTACAAAAGGAGATACATTTTAATAGGAATGGGTTTATATTTCAAATTTCTTCAAGCTGAGTTTGTAGTGGTCCTGATGAAAACCAGCGTCAAGGAAAACCTGTACACTGAGATGATCCTACTTTCATCTGCCAAAACCTGCAACCCTGGGCATGTTAGATGCGAATGGAGAGGATTATAAAGGCACAACACTGTATGTTTGCTGCAAGTTAGGTCCAACCATGGAATGAAAGAGATAGTTGATCATGAGTTTGATCAACTATCTGTTGATAACTATTTTCATCCAGCTGTATACTGTAGAATAACTTCCCAAGCCACAGCAGCGAATCTTACTCATACTGTGCACTAATCAAGTTGCTTATCAGTTGCAACTAAGAGACAATGTCTACACCCTTTTGAATAAGCTTGTTTTATAAAGACACAAACAAACAGCGGGAATTGATCATGCTGGATGACATCTTTAATCAGGTTTAGTCAACACTCTGATTTTAAGGCCCAGGGTAGCAGACTTGAATGCCATGCTCTTTTTCCAAGAAAAGGCTTTGTCAATTGGCATGAATGAAAAATTTAGCTGATGCTTAGCAAATACAGTTTTTGTTTGATGAACTCCCTAGCAGTAAGGTTGTATAAACTGGTTATAACCATTCCTGTACTGTGAAAAAAGTTCAGGGGCACCAGATTTTCACAACAGCTGCTGTATGAGGGAATACATGCAGCTCTTACAGATGACTGACAACCATATGAAAGATCATTTCCTGACAGTTTTCTGGGAAGCATTTACCTGTGGGCTATACTCTGTCTTTGTCCAGTCTATAGAATAAGAATCTGCTGATCATAATGCCTTGATGAAAACAGTCAACCTGAAGCAAAAAATAAATCTTTCAGGGGCTTTACTCACCAGAGTTCACATAATCAGACATATCCAGTTCATCTCTTCATATTTCCTCAGTGATTTTTCCTCTCCTCTCCCCATCAGTATGTATCTAGTTGGCTTTTTTTTGTCAGGAAAAATGGCCAGTTCTTTGCCTAAAAGGCACTACATGCCTAGAAGAATTTGTACAGATGAACAGATATCCATATGGAGGCTTAGTAGTATCTTTAGATTCTTCTTAAAAGAACCAAGTCTTTTCAAGATTTCATTTGTCCTGTTAAGGACAAAACTTGATTCTTAAATAACCTCATGAATTTTGCTTTTGATGGAAGTTGTGACTCTGTAACTCTTCCAAAAATGTACACGCTACTAAGCTTTCAGAGATGCACTTGTTTAGAATAAGTTGTCAGTTTCACTGCTCACATACTCAGTTTTCCATATCATTGATCATAGCCATGTTTATTTTATTAAGATTAAATAGGCTTATTACCATAAATGTTCTTCTATATTTCTTCCCCAGATTTGATAAAAGGATATTTATAGAGATGGCATGGCAGTTGCCAGCAACACTTTAACACAGAATCACAGAATGAGTCAGGCTGGAAGATACCACAACAGGTCATGTGATCGAACTTCCCTGCTCTAGCAGAGTCATCCTAGAGCATTTGGCACAGGATTGCGGCCAGTTCTTGAATCTCTCCATGAGGGAGACTCCATAACCTCTCTGGGTAATCTGTTTCAGAGGGTGGTCCCTCGCACATTATAGAAGTTCCTCCTCATGTTCAGGTGGAACTTCCTGTGCATCAGGTTCTACCTATTGCCTCTTGTCCTATTGCTTGGCACCACCAAGATGAGCCTGGCTCCATACTTTCGACATACGCTCTTCAGATACTTATAGAGATTGATGAGGTCCCCTCTCACACATCTATCTGAACAGGCCCAGTGCTCTCAGCCTTTAGAAATATGTTACAGACCCTCAATAATTTTTGTGACCTGCTCCAGGAGCTCCCTGTCTCTCTTGTACTGAGAAGCCCAGAACTGGACACAGCTCTTCAGATATTGCCTCTCTAGGGCTGAGTAGGGGGACAGGATCACCTCCCTCAAACTGCTGGCAAAGTTCTTCCTAAAGCATTCCAGGATACTACTGGCGTTTTTGGCCCCAAGGTCACACTGTAGGCTCATGGACAGCTTGTTGTCCACCAGGACCTCCAGGTCCTTCTTTGCAGAGCTGCTTTCCAGCAGGTCAGCTCCCAGACCGTGCTGGTGCAGGGAGTTATTCCTCCTCAACTGCAGGACACTGCATTTGCCTTTGTCGAATTTCAGGTGATTTTCTGCCAACCTCTCCAACCTGTCAAGTTTTTTTCTGAAGGGTTGCACAGCTCTCTGGGGTATCAGCCACTCCCCACAGCTTTATTTTGTTAGTGAACTTGAGGAGGTCACTGTTTTGTTGCCTTAAGTTTGCCTGCTTTTCAGTGTTTGCATTTTATTCTCACGCAGCTTCAAGAAAACTATGTATATTTTTAGAACTTACCTATTTTGTTTACATATTTCTCCTGTGGGGGGAGAAATGTGATTGATGGTGATGTTCACCAATGAGGTCGAAGAGGTGGCAACTTGTTTAACCAATCTTTTGCCTTCTGATAAAAGTGTATATAAGAGTCAGAGAAAAAAAAAAAATAATAATAGGACTTTCCTGCCTGACTTTCTGTTGCCTGCTTCATCTTTGTGTGTCCCTAAGAGCAACACCTGTTTCTTCATCTGAGTAATTGATGCAGAAGTTAAACAGGACTGGGTCTAGTATTGAACTTTGGGGGACACCACTTCAGGGGCCTTCAAACAGAGCCTCTTTCACTGATTTTGACTCTCTGGGTTCTGCCATGTAGCCAGTTGTCAATCCATGTCACAGTCCACACATCCAGTCAATGGTCCCCGAGTTTGTCTCTGAGGATGTTAAGAGATATGGTGTTGACAGCCTTGAAGGAGTAAGTAAACAATATCCACTGCCCTCTCCTCATTCATGCAAATAGTTGTTTCATTGTAAAAGACAATCTTATCCTAATCAGCTATAACAACATATCAATTATTATCATGATGCTGTGGGGAAAACTGAATCCCTGGAAGAAATCCCACAGAAAATTTTAAAACATGTATACAGATTTTTGTTTTGAGGGGTTCTTCTTTATGCACTCAGGTTGCAAAGGAAAGCCTTCTTCCTGCACAAGATCACTGATGGATCAGGGTGTTTTGTCAGCATGTGTATACCAGCTTTCTGCTTCTGATGGAGGTAGAACTTTATGTAATCTAAAATAAAAACAGTAACAAAACCCCAAAGGAAAAAAAAACCAAACCCCAATCCTAAAAACCGAAATGAACGAAGAAACCAACAAACAAACCAGCAATACCGAAACCAAACAAAAATTCCACAAAACCGAATCGAAACAAAATAAAAAAATCCCAAAAAAATCCCCAAAACCCACCCAAACACACAAAGAAACCACAAAAAAGCCCAAACAAACAAAAAAAACCTAAAAACCAAAACCCCTCAAAACAACAAACAAAGGAACACAAAAAGGAAAACTTACCCCAAATCATAAAACAAACACTTTGGACTCCATTCAAAATATAAAGTTTTATAGATTTCAAAAACCTTGTGTGCATCCTCCAGGCCTTTTTTGCTTCAGCACTATTGTAGGTATCCATGTATTATGTCAGTAAATGCAGCATATCTGAAGGATTTCAGCACAGGTGCAGCACAAGAAGAATAGGTTGCCATTTACACTGACAGTAACCACGAAGAAAAGACCATAAAGTGGGTACACTTCTACTTTGAGTGTACCAAAATAGGTTGCTGAGTTGTCAATATTGTCAGGTATAACTTCAGGGTGCCCAGGAGGATATTGTTTTCTTTTTCTGCTGAAGGACTAGAAGCTATTAAATTTCTAGGAATGATCTTTTCATTAGAGGTTTGTTTTGGGTTTTTTTAATAGATGCAAAATTCTTTTGCCACTAAAAAGAACATCACTATAATTCAGCAATGTAGCCATGTTGTTCATAAAAACTCTTCAAGCCACCCATCTGCAAAGATAACAAATCAACACTGAACGCATTCTTGTGTAAACTACAGGTCTACCTCAAAGTTTTCACTTCCTGTTGACAGTAGTAACTGAGTTCCATTTACAAGTAAACAACCTTCTTCTTATTAGCTGTGGACTGTGCAAAAAAAATTTCTATCCCTTTCCAATTTGTTCCACTCCATAATATTCTGTTTGTGGATGAGGACCTGCACAGTTTTGATTTTCAGCAGTGTTGAAGAAAATGGAGAAATAACCTTTTCACCTCTCAAATCCCAGTGCTTGGGGAAAGCTGCTTAGTTTCACGGTTTAAAAATTTAAAGCCTATAAAACATATACTCAGGGATGGGAACTTACATGTACATGAATTCTTCATCTCAAATCTTGCTACATATCCATTTTTTTCTTTAGAAGCTGGCTAACTAAAAAAATAGTCAATATACCCTTTGGTGTTACACTCTTACACAGTTGTAACCACAAAACTTTACATCCATAAGCAGCAGAATAAGAACCACCAGATGTGTCAATTTTAAGCTCTCATTCTCCTTCAGTTTTCCCTTTCATACCCTTTTTTCTCATCCCATTGTGTTTTTGGTGCTAAGTTCAGAGCCAAACTGTAGTTAAGAACATATGCTCCACCTTGTACATATATTCCAGGTCACAGGAAATATGGGGGGTTTTTGTTTCTGTTTTTCCCTGTTAGCAGCTTTTCACTACCTAAAGAGATCTACACAAAAGCTGGAGAGGGACTTTTAACAAGGGCATGTAGTAATAGAACAAGAGGGAATGGATTTAAACAGAAAGAAAGTAGATTTAAACTAGATCTAAAGGAGAAGTTTTTAATTCTGAGTGTGATGAGACATTGGAAAATGTTGCCTAGGGAAGCTGTGCCTTACAACTGGAAGTGTCCAAGACCAAATTGAATGATGCTTTGAGCAGGTTGGTCTAGGAAAATCTCTACCTATGACAAGGGGGTTGAAACTACATGATTTTTAACGCCCCTTTCAACAAAACTAGTTAATAATTCAGTGCTTCTAAATATCTAATCAATTTTTAATTTCTTCTGAATGATATAATTGTTTTCAGAATTCCATCAGTGATTTTCCTGTACAAGCTCATAAGATGTTGTCGTCTTGCCCTGGCTTTCCATTATAGTTGGCAATAATATCTGCATCATGCTTCACAGGACAATCCCAAGAGGTTTCCCCAATAATTTTGTATGGTCACTCTGGAAGTTTAGAGCTGAGGGTCTGGGGCCTCTTGGCCAGACTCCCACACATTTTATCTTGGTGCAGTTGTTTCACTGCTGGACTCACCAGAGTCATCCATTTTTCCACAGGCATGTTCAGTTTTGTGTATGCTCCTATTCCCTCTTCAGTGACATGATGCCCATCCCCACCTAACCCAATGGGTTGGACTTATTGAAATCCTCTGAAGTAGTGAGCCCAAGATGTCTTTTAAGTTGCTTGTTCTTTCTATTCGCATTTAGACTTAGTTAAATCTTTCAGATTAAATTGTATTTTTAGATATATTTTATTAAACAGTAACAAGTGCTTATATTGATTTATATTATTAGTCTGTATTAAATGCATAGAAATAATTATTAAAATTTTGTGGGTTTATATATATGCAATTATACACATTGTACATCCTTTTTAGGTGCACATTTACATACATTTATAGGCTTATATTTCTAAAAATATATATGACTATATATAATTAAACAAATATAAATCCTACATCTAATTTTATACATGAATACGTATTTTATACATAGATATGTATTTAAGAGGATTGTCAGAGCCTTCTGAATTACCCATGCTACCACAGAACATTTGTAAATCACATGTGACAAAATGGCATCACGCTGGTGGGCCATGGGAGTGACTTGATGTACTTCTGGGGCAATCTAGAACATGTGGCTTCAGTTATTATCCAAACACTGGGATTCAGGGATCACATCTCTGCTGGTTTCTTACAATTTTCTTTCTGTCATTTCCCCTCGCTAGCAAATCTTTTGTCTAACCAGTGGTTTGTCCTGCTGGGATTGAAATTTAAGTCTATATCCTAAAAATGCTGATTTCTCAAAGAAAAAAAAATAATAAAGACATATAAAGGATTAAGGTTTGTGTTCAAATTTCCTAAGGAAAGTAGCCATTAAACACATTAGGAAATCACATGCAAAATCTACTGCACTGAAGACTTTTATAACTTCTATAGTTACCTTCTGCTGTGATGAGAGATTTGGAAACAGTAATGAATTGGTCCAATGAACAAGCTTTCAGCTCCCTAGTCTATATAGATGATGATAATACTTAGTGAATGACTGTGTCTGACAATGTTAACATTTTAGGTTTTGACTTTCAGTGTAACCAACCACCTATACTGTAATTTGGATATTTGTCTGAGATACATAAACCCTTTTTACCATTCCTGTTCAGTTATAAGCCTCTGGATTCAAACTGGAAAATGGCTGAGAAACCAACCATAGGCAGCCAATAGGCCCTACACAGTGGCACAGTCTTACTTTCCCATGTTTTAGTAGAAGTATCTGAAAAGTATTTTCAGGTTGGCATACAGTAATGCAACCCATTTTTCCTCTTATGAACTGAATGAATAGGTGCTATTTTTGGTTTCCAGATAGTTTCAATTCTGCCTCTTCTCTGACTTCCCTGCAGACATTCTCCTGTTTTCCAGCTCAGCAAAAATTTTAGCTGGTACTTTATTATTTGCACCAAAAAGAAATTATTTCTTTTTCTGTGCATTTGAGATAGTTTGAGAGTTATTCAAGCTGAGGGTTCAGCTTTGCATGGGTCTATAATGAAAAATAAAAATGAAACAAATACTTCTACATGCTGAGCACAGATGCTCAGCAATTTCCCATTAATCAGATTCATTCTATTGATACTTTTTTGTATCAAGATCATACTTTGCTAATTTCTATGACTTCTTAATTCTGATCAGATTGTTTCATAGTAAATAGAACTGAAAGAGCAGATTTTAGCCCAGAATTCAGAACAAAAGAAACAGGTACTTAGACATTCAGAAGCCTGAAGGAAAATTCAGGGTCCAGAGACCAGACTTAATACTACATGAAATAGCTATTTATGTCATAGAGACAATGACCAATGACAATCCTGAAATAACAAAGAGGAATGCTTTGGTTGTCCAAAAGACAATTTGATGATGCCAGATGAACTCTGACAGCACTTCCTGTTGCCAGATTCCTGTCGCCAGATTCCTGTCATATATAGTGGAACAGCCAGCAAGTGAATTTCACTCTCTTAATTCAGTTCCAAGCAATGAATTGTTAATTGCAAAATCTACATCCTGTATTGCCTGTGGAAGAAAATATACTGCAAATGTGTGGGAAAAGATATGGATGACAATTTTTGGAGGCTGGTTAGAGAAGTATTCTGATGAGTTGGAGATTTGAGAGGAAATGTTTTAAAGAACATTATCAGTGTGACACAAAATCCATGCATTATAGTTTAAAACCAGCAGCTGTGCCTGCAGTAACATCTCATATTGCTCACATTCCAAGAGGGTGTACTGCTATTTTGAAATACCTTCAATTTCTGATCTGCCTCAACAGAAAGGTAAAAAACAGCAAGATGCAATACTTACCTGCAGATGCCAGGAGCTGATAATCCTTAAAAAAAGGTGATCATGTTTGTATAACAAAGAGTTTTACAGCTCAAAGTAGTAAAGCAAAGGTAACTAACTAGTAAAAATCCACAGACTGGTGGTATCACCTGCCTATAATTATGTAACCTCTGAAACCATTTGAGCTCCATTGGCTCATCTTGCTTGTCTCCTAACTGTCAGAAGAAATGATTTCACACGTCTTTTGTGTTCCAACTGCCAGTCCCATATGTATAGTTCAGGTACCTATCTTCTCTTGCCACTAGGTAACTGTGTTTAGACAACTAAATTTGACTCACTACAGTTTACAGAAAAAAAGAAAAATCAGGCACTAAAGGTTTTTACATCTGAACAACATCAGAAACTCAGTTAAGGATCACAGCTGATATAATACATAAAGAAGGGTTTATTTTCAATAAATGCAACCTCAAGTAGATTTTATATAGTAGATGTGCCACAAGAAAAAATTGTAGCAACTGAGGCTGATAAAGGAGTAAGGTATGTTTCTGATTAAAATTTAATGGAAGTAAATTCCTTGGTTTGTTGTATGTCTAATAGCTGTTGTAACTCTGTAGTCTATTCTGGATATAGTTCACTTTACTTTGCTTAGAAATTTATTATTCAAAGTTAGAGAACAGGAATTAATTTATTTTTTGTGGTATGTTCTATAAAATGAACCCCAGCAATAGAAAATTAATCATTACCTCTCTGTGGTTTTAGAATATTCAAATAAAACCAGAGTAAGTTACAGTAAAATATCTTGTATGATTAACGTCTGCCACAACATGGACCTTGTTTTCCAATACTGATGATAACCAATCATCTACTCTACAGTAAGATAAGGAGAACACAGTTTGATCCTGAATTTTGACAGCCTGCATCCCATAACTTGATCCTGAGCAGTAAAATTTTATAGTAGATATGATAATGTGTCATATATAATTTATGGAGGGCCACTCAAATATCAATCATAAAATCATAGATGGGTTTAGGATGGGAGGGACCTTCCAGGATTATCTAGTTCCATCCCCCCACCATGGGCAGGGACGTTTTTCACTACCTCAGGTTGCTCAAAGCTCCATCCAACTTGACTTTGAATATTACCAATGATGAGGCACCTACAACTTCTTTCGCCAAACTGTTCCTGGCTCTGACTACCTTCATCACAGGTGAGGTGGGAAACCTCATTGTCTACAACAGGGTGTCTCCCATTACTAACACTCTGCACTTTCTCCTGGTGCTGCAGTGTAGCTCTGGCTCAGCTGGCTCTGAGTTTTTCTTTTTAGAGTGCCCTCAGTTCCTTATCAGCTATGAGGACAGTGAAATATTCTCTAGGTACAAGTCTTCAGGAACAGCAGAAGCCATCTTCTTGGTGCCAGCTTCCAGGCTCTGCCATCATGGGAGTTTCTATTTGCCACCCTATAGAGGCCCAAAAGATAAGCTGATAATGTTATATCTCAAACACTAATATCTGGAGAGACATGGACAAGGACTGTGGATGAAAACAGCCAAGGAATGTTGGTAAAAACAGTTCTGTAAGAAAGAGCAGAATATGGCTGGAGAAGTGCAGGAGACATGGAAATAGGGCAAGACTTTCCTAGGACAAAAGTCCTTGTTCTAGCTCCTGGAAATAAGCACAACACAATGTAGCACAAGTGCAAGAAGGGGGCTGAAAACAGGGCACGGATGTGGGGGGGATTAAGACCACCAAAGACCCCTAAGGCCCTCCAACCCATTTCCAGAAAGATCTAGAAAAACAGACTGTGACTGATAATTAGTTTGCATAGAAAGTGAGAAACTTTTCTCTGAGAAGGTCTCTCCACCAAGCCCAGTGCATTTGTTCTGTGTGCGTGAGCCCCAGGACTCTGGACACCCCAGCTGGATTTACAGATTTACACTATGGCCAGGACACTTAATTCCTTCCTTCCTCCCCCCCTCCCCTCTTTTTAATCCTTCTCCCTCCCTCTTCACTATACTATGTTATCCAAAACATGTGCTGTGTGCTTATGCTAGGAGGTCAGGGACTAACAAACCAATATCCATGCCAAATGTGTAATTCAGTATAACATTTTGTAAGCTTTTGCAGACCCTCTGACTTTTGCAGTTCATTTCAACCATGAGCAGCTATGAACCTCAGGTGCTCCTTTTCGCTTAAGGCTGGGATGTCACACACCCTGACAGGCACAGGCTCTGTCTGTCTCTCTTCTACAGCTGGAAGCTTGAGCTCATGAAGCTGCAGTTGCTTGGAAGAGAGCCATTCAGCTGTTTTCCTTTCATCTCTGATGCTGCTCAGTCTGCTGACCTCTTCCTGCAGTTCTAACATTTGGTGGAACAGCTTCTTGACAACTGCACAGCTGCTACAAGCTGTAAAACCATCTGGCCTCACCTCAGTGAGTTGTCCAAGGTACTCCTTGCAGTTTAGGATTTGTAGATCTGAACCCTCTTCCTGAGGATTTGTCTGGGTCAAGTCTTGGATGTCACAGGGACAATAGCTCTAACAGCAGCTGGGGACCATGCCTCATCACCTGTGACAAGTCACCATCATAGCTAAGGATATATGTATGCTGTTTGGCACAGAGCTTCTGGCTCCAGGTTTGTACCATTCTGCACAAACTGCTGCATGTGTGAGCTGCCTCAGTTAACTGCACAAACGCTGATGTGCATAGCACAACTTCACAATGTACTCACAACTTCACATAGTGCTCACCTCACAGTGAGGTACCCTTAATGAAATTATTTAAAAATGAAACACTTGAGCCCAGCTCTTTATTCAAAGTGACAGACTTAAGCCCTTATCTTAACTTCTGGAGAAGTCTGTAGATACTGTTAAGAGATTCCAAAGGGTAGAACCAGGTCACACTGCATCTTGAAGGTAACTAATGTCATGCTAGGCACCACATTTTGCAGAACATTCCTTTCCACCTTTCATGATTTCCTGAGATTCTCCTCAGCATAGTTGTCACTTGCAAAATTTGGTGTTTGATCTCTTTTTGTATCAATTTTACAAGTAAGTAAAGGAATAGATGATGGCTACCTGGAATTATTGATCTTATTCACAAAATGAGAGCTGCAACTTCAGTTTCACACTTACCTGAAAGGATGCTATTCTGCTCAAGGCAAAGGAGTTTTACTTTTAGTTTTACTTTGTTATCAAGTGAATATTTAGTAAAAGATGCAGATATTCTTCTGCTACTAGGGAACCTAATTTCAGCAAACACTTTGCAGGTTAAACAACAAAAACAGCAAAAAACAGATAACTGAATAAATCTGCTTGTTTCTCTAGGAAATAAATTGAATTCTTGGATCTGCATTGATAAAATTTCACCTGAATTTGCAAAGATTAAAACCAGATAACATATTCTGCCCTACATAATAATATTTTATAGTCTTGTTGGATAATATATGTTCCTGTGAGTGACATGGATTTCATTTTCCTATGGCTTAGCAAAAGGTGTGAACCCTGCATATTTTGCCTGGCAAAAAAAATTCTTATGAATAGCATATGAAAAAATTCTCAGGGAGAATTAGTGAAGAAGCAGGCAAGGAGTTAAATGGAATTCATGAAACTGTCTTGTCTTTAACTTGGAATAGCTTCCAGTGTTTGGTTGGTTGTTTTTTTTTTTTTTTTTTTTTTTTTTTTTTTTTTTAAATGCATATGTGGATGCTAAGTGAACTTTGAGCACCTAAATGGAATTGTCTAACAATTCAAAATTTCTACAGTGTTTGGTGCTAACAGCAAATAAACTTTCTGATTCACTTTTTTAGGTTTTTTGTGCTAAGAATTTTACACCTTTACTATTTCAAATTGTAGGTTACAAAGTAAGAACTTTATATTTTATACCTAGTTGACTGATAAGACAGATACATTGATTTTAAAACAATAAATTCCCTGCATGCAATTTTTGATACAATCACAAAAATTTCTGTGAGATTAGTTTTGAGATTACTGTTTCTACCTTCTGTTGAAGCTGCTTTCTTGTTGAAGATGATTACTCTGAAGAGGCTGTGGCATAGAAGTTTCTATTTCTTGTGTCACAAGAGCACACATTTTGTCCACCCCGCTAGTATTCCACAATTTGTCAAGATTGTTTTTTTGGTAATTCTTTTCTCTTGCTCTCAATTTCTCTTTTGCATCCTACTTCCATATTAGTGGAAAACAATTCAAAACACTTGTTTAGTCTTTTCAGTCAATTTTTAGTCCCCAAAGTTGACAACTAGTAATCTAGACACATCCTCTTTTCCTGCTTCCTAAGGTTGGAATGAAGAACTGCATTATGAAATTAGGTTGTTTGAAGAGCATGCGGCAGTCAAATGACACAGAAATAATGCCAAAAAACCATAGTGGATGGAAAGGTTACCCTGGGTGATTCAAATGGTCCACATTTCTTTAAAGAAGAAAATACTCCCCATTCTCATCTTGCATTTGTGTTCAGGCCACTGTAATCAAAGAAGGCAAGCATGAAAATGAATAATTCTGCATCGTAGTGGCTAGAATAGTCTGCTGACAATCTGTTTATCTAATGTAAACCACTCATCATTAAACTGAGAAATAAATTCTGTGCAGTGACTGAAATACAGGGTCTATTTCCATACTTGTACAATGTTCAGCAGTTTGTTCATTTCCTGAAACCTGAAGGATAAGATGTGAAGGTTTTGAGCTTCTTAAGATTTTTACTTTTTTCTACGGAGTCCTCTCAGTCCAATAAATTATCTTGTCAAAGGGTCACAGAATTAAACCCAGAAGTACATTTATTTACTTAAAATAATTGAGAGGAGGGGGTAGGCTCTATCAAATATTTTATTGTGGACCAAAATATTACATAGTATATATTGAGTGTAACTGTAATAGGATTTCACCCAGTAAGAACATAAAGAGCAATGGAGAAATTTCTTTTCAAACTACTTTTTTATAAATAAAAATATTTATTTATTTATGCCTGGGATTTGGGTGGGTTTTGTTTCCCTGTTTGATTCATCTTCTTTAGGCTTATTTTCAAATTTAGTAAATCTTTAATTTTGGGACTAAAAGCACTTGAATCTTTTCTAACATTTTCACTGGTAGTTATATTTTTTAGTCATCTTGTACAAAAATACTGAGATCAACTCAGAGTTTCAGTACACAAGAGGGTATAACACAGACCACTTGTCTAGGCCATAATGCATCAGCTTTTTTAGAAGCAGGCTGTGGGAAATGGTATAGAAAGCCTTAGATAAATCCAGGCAGACCATGTCCACCCCTTGAGGCACATCAGCTAAACAGGTGGCTTTGCCATAGACGGCAATCAGGTTGCCAAGAATCATTTGCTCTTGGTGCATCCAGGCTGACTTTCCCCAGTCACATATTTCATTTGACTTATGAAAGGAACATTTGTTTCATAACTTCTGCAAGGACTGTTATAAGACTGATGGGACTATAATTTCCTGTATCCTGTTTTAAGGATGGGGATGACAGTTGTACCAGGTTTGTAGCTGTATGACTTAAGGCATCTCAGCAAGATGCCTTTTCTGACATCTGAGGCTGAGCAAGGGAATCTGTTATTGATGACAACAGCCAGGGGAAAGAAAACAGTGAAACAGCTGGATGTTGCAGTTGTGACTGCTGTTCTTCTGCTTTTAATATTTTAAAGTGGAAGGAAGACAGAATATTTTGGCAACTGCAAAGAGGGCCTGCTCCCTGGGCTACTGAGCAATATATGCTTGTATCATTATAGTTATGACTGAATTTCCTGGAGATAAAATTGGATAGCAATAGAATGAATAAGGTCAGGATGGATTTCTTTTTAGGTGTTGGTTTTTTGGTTGGCTTTGTTTATCTGTGTGTTTGTTCCAACAAGGGTTTAGCTGAGTTTTTCTCCCTTGGTATGAAAGGCAACAAAAAGGAGTAGAATCAGAGGCAGAGAAGAAACACAGATCATAGATCTTTAAATAGATCCTGTTGTGGTTAACTGAGGCAGAAACAAATTAACATATCCATAAGAGTAATTTTAAGCTTTAGCTTTTTAAAATTACTCATTAAAAGTGTAAGTATAGAAGAGAGACCATAGCAATCGCCCTTTTCTCTAAATCACACAAATTTTTCCTCTGAGAATTTCTGTACCGTGATATTCAATATTCCTTAATTTTAGTCTGAGGACCCTGTGTTGTACTTTAGACGTGACAGAACAGAGTACGAAACAAAATTCCACAAGCAATAAAAATAACAAACTTTTATGTACAGTATCCGAAATACTCAATAACTGATAATGAGAGAAATTAATGAATACATGTATTTTATATTTATTTTTCACAGGTACTTTGGTTTAGAGAAAAATTAAGGCCAAAGAAACCTTTGAAGATAATCCCAACTTCTGCTCAAAAGCTGTCTTGAACCTCAAGGCTGGAGATTCTACAACCCTACGAGACAACTTTCTCCAGTGTTTGACAACTCTTGTAATTTTTTTCCCCTTTTATGTGGTGGGAATTTTCAGTGTTCTACCTTGTGTCTGTTGACACTCATCCTATCCACTGTGCATCTGTCTCACCAGGGAAAGCCAAGATTTAAAAAAAAAAAAAAAAAAAAAAAAAAAGACATTGATTTCCTCATCTATGTTCTTTGTCACTGTCTTTTGCAACAGCAGTTAGGTACAAAGAAAGTCTTTAATACTGTTCACTCATTTTACTAGGCAAAAAGAACTAACTCCTCTAATTGAAAATAACAACAACAATTTAAAAACCCAAAAACCTTCAAAGAGACCCCAAACTTTAGAGCTGGAAGCTCTACAGCACAAAGAAATCAACAGAAAAAAGCACCTGACATTTTTTTGGCAAGCATGTACAAGTTAAGGGAAATAAAAATCTCAAAGAGAAAATATATAATCTTTTCTCACAAGATTCTATCTCAAATCAGCTGTCGTACATGTGAAAAATGTACCTGAAAAATGTAGTAACTAGAACACATAAGGAAAGCCATGGTTTTAGCTACAGCTCGTCAGCTCTAGTGCTGCTGGAATGTATGGGTGAATTTTTATGTGACAGTAGGAAAAAAAACCAAACAAACTGTGAGGCTGTGAAGTGCAGTTCCAGGGTTTATTTGTGACATTCCCATTGAACAAGAGGACAAGGGGTTCAATGCTAATGCTCTTAAGCATGGAATGAGAATGTTTAAGTAAAACTAGCAATTTGGCCTTAATTTCCTTTATACACAGATTGACCCATCCATGCGGTTTACTCCTGGTAAGATGATACTGTTTGTGTTTAACTAAGGCCATACAAGAGGTTTAGCTGAGGCAGACTCAGATCTGGAATTAATTAACCATTAAACTGTAGCAGAATTTCTTAGAGAGAGAGAGGGCATGATTTATATCTAGAGTGAGATTTGAGCTACCCCAGACTGGGCCTCAGATTCTGGCCTCTGAAGCCTGTGGAGCAGTGAGAAAATTATGTTAAGATGTTCACATGAGACAATGAGTTTTTAGGTATTAATAAGTACAGTTTTTATAGTTAACATTTTAGCCACCTTAAGAATAAGATAAATAGTGTTTGTTAGCATTTTTCTTTATGCTGTATACCAATGAGAAAATACTTGCAATTGTAAACTATTTCTAAGTGTATATAAACTGCCATTTTAGATAAAATAAAGGGAGAATGTATGAGAACCACATTGGTTGTTAATCTGAGTTTGCTCTAGTCCAGTTTCCCATATATTTTAAAGGTTTCCCTGCTTCATTAAACAATATGCATATTCGAGAGTCCAGTTCTTCATCTCACTTCCAGGCTCTCTTATTTTGCTATACAGGCTTTGTTTCATAAACCCATTTATATGAATAAATGCTTAAGATTGTATTTTTTATTAGATTTATAGACCACTACCATCATTCCAGCCTTAAACTCCAAAATGTTTAAGTGCTCAGAAATTCTAGAAAACAAGAGCCCATTGTCTAGGACTGCTTTCACCCTTCAGGAAAGTGAGGCATTGATATTAGTAAAGCCAGATTAAGCCAAAAGAGTTTTCTTTTCCTGCAGAAGAAATTGGTAAGATCTGATGGGACAAGATGTGGATGAGGCACTATTTATATACAAGTAAGACCTTCAGGCTCAAGCCATTTGTGTCACCTCATTATGGTCTAGTCACTCTAGAAACAGAAGAAAGGTTTTATCCTGTTTTTTGTAACTTTGGTGAAGCACTGGAAAAATACATAAAGGTATGATTTCCCTGAATGTAAACAGCTAAAATAATGATATTATTTCTTTTTATCTATCTTTTAAATAAGTTTGCAGTGGTCTTTCATTTGCTGTTGAAGTCCTTTCCTTGCAGGACACAATAGATGGGCAGAAGCTGTTTAAGGAATACTAAGTCATCAAAACTTGTTTGCTTGAACTTGAAAACTAAAATGTGTTACAGATGGAAGAGTAAAAGAAGGATTTCATCTATTCTTTGAGAATTTCAGAACTGTTACATGGTACTGAATTATCTACTAGATTGGATACATTTATTTGATAAAGCACATTAATACAAATGTCCTATATGTTAAGAAAAGTAATGAGACAAATTTAATTTATTGCTGGTCTGTTAACTGGTCTCTTTAATTATTTTTGTTCATAATTTTTTTCCTGTAACCAATCCATATACTTTTCTTGACCATAAATTCTTCCTTTATCGGTCATTTATTTGACAAAATTACAGTCAAATTAGTTAAATAATTAAATGTAAAACTCTTTTTCAATTGAAAGTCTTGTAGTTCAATTATTCATGTTTAAACAGTTGTTAATACACTTTTACAAAATTATCATTGACAAAATGCAAAGAAATGGATCCTTTGACATCAAGAGATAACTAGAAACAAAACAATCTTAAAAATTTAAATCATTATGTCCAGAATTTTATCTCTGTATCTCTTTATCCCTTTTTAAGCTCTGTGTATAGGATCTAATCTTTCCAATTTCATTAAGTAAGATGCACTTAGTTTTTATGCTCCCAGTAGAAGAGCTAAACAAGAAAATATTTAATTTAAATTGAATGGTTGCCACATCATGCGCCAGACAATTTACAACATTGTTACTCAATGCTTTAGCTCATCTCTACTTCTAAAATAGCAACGGTGAAATTGATTAAAGAAAATAATTGTTTATTTACTATTTCCCCACCACTGCTCATTTGTGTAACCAGGCAGTGAAATGACAGAATGTCACAGAAGTATAGGGACATTCAAACTATAACATTGGATGTTATGGTGAATCTTGACGTGTGGCACCTCTGAAAAATAACAATATGAGGAATAAAATGCTGCTGCAGAAAATGAGGTAGGAGTAGTGCATACACAAAGGGCTAGCTCTGACCCAGAGTTCCATTAAAAAGACAACAGCTTTAAGTACAGCAGGAAACTGTATGTAACAAAAAGCAGTAGCTTAGCAGAATTGCTGAACAAGGTAGAAATTACCAGAACAAACAAATCATAAACACCATATAATGTTATAAAGTCTGCTAAACCATGGCCATTAGAAAAGGCAAAAGAGAAGTGGGCGGTTTATTTGTAAAGAAATGAGAGTGGTAAAGGAGAAGAACTTGAAAATGATAACGAGAAACACAAGGTGAAGTAAAACAGTGTTTGGGTCTGTTCAGGATACCTGTGGAGCAGCTTTCTGCTTGGCCATATCAGACTGAAGCTAGAGAACAAATTTATTTTGAGTTGTTTTCTCCAGTAAAACTTATACCTGGTTGCCCATTGTAGTCAGGGTGGTGCCAGGTTGGATGTATTTCCTAACTGTGCTCAGGGTCATCTACAGGTCATGTAAACATCCTTAGTGCAAAGAACAGCAGCCTTAAATTATTTGAATTTCAAGGACAGAATATATCACAGAACATTCTAATGATCACCTTTAAAATTGAGAAACAAAATAAGATGATGTATCACTAAACAATTATGAAACAAACAACTATAAATTCCTGCAAATAAAGGATCCGCAGAAATTAGTTCATATTCTACCTGCTGAGAGCTCTCTTTGCCAAACATCTCAGCACTTCACAGTAGAAAAACACAAACTCATGTAGTTAGGTATTTGTAAAGTACCCCAAACATTACAGTAGATACACTCACATATCCCTGATCCTTACCCTGATCTGCAAGCTTGACCTCAGGTCTGCATTTTTATTTCATACTTCTGTGGGAATGTGGACCCTGATTGTATCTGGTTACTCTTCCATCAGACAAAGGAGTAAGAATCCAAAATCTTCTGACACTGCGCCACCAAATCCTACAGAGAATCCAGTAGCTAATGAGTATAAAAGAACATTTGCAACTCAGTCTAAGAAAAATTAAAACTACTTGCAAAATAGAAAATTGTGGCCTCAAGAGATTATTTAGAATATTCACTAACTTCAAAGCAGTAGAACTATATTATTTGTAAATTCTTCTATTATTGCTGAATTTGATTTACTTTTTTTTTTAAGATATCTAAAGACACATTGGCAGTTTGAAGGCTTACTTATTTTTCCAGCTGAATGACAGAAATTGCTTCTCCCTGCAAATAATCTCACTTGAATAATTACTAGCAGATATTTATACATTCTGTTTGCAAATTTCTCCTGTATGGATAATTTGTAACTTCTCTAAGCAGTACCCACAGTCTTCATTATTCTTGTCACTGTATGTTTTTCTTAATGTCTAATTACAGTTCATAACTGACATGGAAAACAATGTAATCTACATAATGTTCAGATGCGTGTCTTCCAGACTGCCTAACAACAGCTCTGTCCTAGCAAGACTAATGGAGAAGAATCACTGGAGTATATGACTGTGACAGTCCTTCCTTCTAGTGTTAGACAGATCATATAACTGAAAAAATAAGTAATATCACTGTTTAAAAAACTAAGTTATTAACCACTTCCTCAAAGGATGCCCATTGCCTAGATGCCATAGTCATCAATAAAAGTCTGTTTTCTTGAATGTGTTTTTGCATATTTTACCCAGTGATTCACGCTTATGAATCATGGAGCTCAGAAAGAGAATTCTACTCATGTACGGAACAAAGTCAATTGATCCAATGACATTTTTGAAATTACATTCACCACTGTTAGGTTACCGGGGGCATATACAGTATTGATGCTGTTGTGATTTTTTTGAAGGAAGGTCCTTTGACAGCAAGAAGAATATTTATTCATGTCAGACTTACTACCTTACTACCTTACTGCCACAGGCTTGGGAGATGATTACCTTCAGTACATAAGAACTGCTTTTCTCTCAAACATGTAAGCCACTGCTCATAGAATATAATAACTTGTACTTGCCACTACTGCCTTAGAATGGTCCTGGATCACAAACATCAACAGCAACAAACGTGAATTCAGCATGAATTGAGCATGTGAACTTGTGTTTCAGTCAAGGTTAGACACATAAATTAAATAAAGTTATTGCTCATAAAATCTCTCAAAATACTGCTGTTCTCCCTATTTTGCATACGCACTATGGAGACACAGTAGTGGGCCAAAACTCAAAAAACTTTAAAGTTTCGTTAGGATTTTTCCTCACCCTAGTGATAGGACATATACTCTGTTTTGAATTTACTTTTTCTTTAGTAACTAGAATCTTACAGAGCTTTACTAGCCTCTCTTATGTATTATGGATACAACATTATGCATCTAGCGTTCTAAAAGATTCAGACATATGAAAGCTTGTATCATAATGCTTCTTCTAACAACTCAGCCTTTAAGAATTCATCTGAGTGCTTTCATCATCTGCTTTCAACTTCTCATTTTTCAGCTATATAGTTCTACATTGTTGAGTGGCACTCAAAAATCTTTTTATTCCATTTTAATTGCATTAATTCAGTTACTGTGAATTTAATAAGAAGGATTTTTTTTTTTTTCCCTAGAGAGGACAAAATTACTCTTCTATTACATGTTGCTATTATATTCTAGCATTTTTCTAGTTACACAAATCCTCTCTATAAATGAGGATATTTTGAGAGATTAAACTACTGGAGAATATATGGATTGACTTAAAACAAAAGCATGTTTTATACTTTTGTGATATGGTGAAATTATTTAACTTATAGTATATTAATTTATGCTTTGTGTTTTATCATTATGAAGCTCAAATACATTTGCTAATTTATGATTAATACAACCTTTTCTAATTCTGGTGTTTACCCTAAGAACAATATCCCTATTAATAAGTAAAATAGGCCAGGGCATGCTCTTTGATTCTGAAATCAGTTGGGTCATCTTGACATAAGTATCTACTGCAAGCATACAACATATGCAAAACAGTGGCTTTGTCCCAAATGAATGTTAGTTCCCACTCACCCTTTCACAGACCACATCCTGCAGTGCTTCTCAAGTGCATCACACCTGCCAAGCTCTCATTTCACCTGCTTCACTCACAGCTGGTCCACAGGCAAAAGGACATGCACAATACATCATGCATAAAGTCAAGAGCAGAACATGGTCTAAGCACCCTCCCACTGGTATCTCACACCAAAACCTGCTATCACCACTGCAGTTCTTGGTTATTTCTGTCCCTAATACTGCTAGCACAACCTTGTCTTACTTATTTTTTTCATTACTGGCTAATCACCTCGGTGTCCTCCATTCTCTATGCTAACAAAACTGTTACTTACACAAGTAGAACTCTTCAGTTTTATTATAGAATAAACTGTATGTTGAAGAAAATTGACAGGGCAGATCAGTAAAAGGGACTCACACAAACAAACAAACAAACAACTATCAATCATTGAACTGGCCTGGGGACTATAGAAGGATCTAGTGAGCATTTTAAAAAAATGACTGATTTATAAAGTGTTTCTGACCATCATCAAGATGAAGTTTTGGTTTTGACAATGTGGTGCTAGGAAGGAGGTTCTGGAGCTCAAGTAAGAGAAATGAGACTGGTTCTTCTTCCTTCTTCTGCTGGATGTGAGGTAGCTTCTATTCCTCTTCCCCAGATCCAGTCCGTGGTAAGATTGGTGTCTCAATCTGCAATCACAGCATGTTCTCTTTACAAACATGACCAACCACCAGCAGGACAGGGAAGGCAGGCAGGAGAGCTGAGACTTTATCAGCACTGTACACTCAGCAATAGAATGAGCCTGTTCTAACCATCTGTTCTGTCTCTAATCTTGCTTAGGATATCAGACTCACATGTACACACAAAGAGAGGAAATTATTTAAGAAGGTAGTTTAAGGAAGAGATAGAATAGGCTGTGGTGATCAGGCTCGTGAGGGCATGTGTACTTGCAAGATACTTTCTTAAATGCTACTGGCCCATTTCAGCCTCCTTTCTCTTCAATTTACTGTTATTCTTATGAGATCTACCTTGATCCATCTTTAGTGCTTTCCTCTGAACATCATACAATAATATTTGTTCTTCTTTGCCTCACCCCATAAGTTTTATGCAATCTCTCAAGCCCCTTCAAATGTCTCATAAAGAAGGTTGGGTTTATGTGGCTTTTTATGAGACCCATGGTAATTTTATCAGTAGCAAATGATCAAGGTTACACTTGAGTTATTCTTTTAGAGGCTCTTCAGCCAGCAGCCTGAGATCTAGGTTTATTTTCATTGTTTCTGGGTTGTGGTTTTTTTTTTTTTTTGTTTTTGTTTTTTTTTTTTTTTTTTGTTTTTTTTTTTTGTTTTTTTTTTTTTGTTTGTTTTTTTTGTTTTTTTTTTTGTTTGTTTTGTTTTGTTTTGTTTTGTTTTGTTTTGTTTTGTTTTTTTTCCTCATGTTCAGGAGGGTTTGTGTGTTTGGTTTACTGTTTTTCTTATCCTTAAGGAAATAGCCTTATAAATTAAGTGTTCCTGCACTCCACATATCCTTAAATTGTTGTATTTGTACAAAAGTAAAGTCTTCTGAGATAGCTTTGGACTTTCTCTCACAGACAATTTCACACAGAGCAGTTTTTGGAGACTGATAAATAGCTCAAAAAACCCCATGCAGGACATCAAGTCTGACAAATAGTACAAATGACAAGAATCAGGTACCTAGATAAATGACTGGAAGTATTTGTTATGCGACTATAATGGATCCAAAGACTCAAGAATGACCATTCCAAAGGGCCAATTTCTTTGTTCTAGTTCTGACCATCTTCTCTCCAAACTGAAGAATGATAGACTAGGAATGTTTAGAAGCTGAGAATGTCTGCTTTTAATATCCCTTAACACAGAGATTTCTTCCAAAATATTTCATTTTCAAGATGCCAGCCCTCATTTCTGAATATAAATATGTTCATAAAATAATCATGGTATTCTCAGTCTTGAGAGTGTTAATATTATTTATCTTTCTTAATTTTAGCTATCCTTATCCACATTTGAGCTGTTCACACCAGCAGGAAAATTTAGGATGAATCACAGATATAGGTATTCATAATGTAGTTACAAATATCCAGATAAATCATACGTGTTCTATTTCTGTGGCATAAGTCAGTTACTGATTTATATTTAGCAAATGCTCTACATCATGGTCTCTACCTCACTTCTATTTTATATGTTGTCCTCTAAGAACATAGTTCTTTTTATGTTGGAAGTTACTGGTCTCGGATATTTTCCTTGTATTTTGTTCATTTTGAAGTCTACATCTGTCCCCTGGTGGTATTCATTATGTGACACAAATTGATTAAAAATATTAAGACAAAGAAGCAAAAAACCAAAGTTTAACTTTGCATTCCCTGAATGTTCCCAACTAGCCTAATCTTTTGTGATCAGCATATATGACAAAAATATTTTCTGTTTCATTATACAGAAAATTAATATAGCAATTTTAACAGTGCCCAATGCAAGAGATATCCTTGCTGCACACTTGCTGGGCTACTTATGTCTTTCCAAACTGACAAAAAATAATTCAGTAATTTCACTTTGACTATTTCCTTGTGTGTCTGTTCCTCTATTTAGGTTTGCACTTATTTCTTAGTGCTTATGAGAATGTCAGGTGAGGTTATCTCAAAATTCTCTATCTGTCATCTAAAATCCAACTAAATTCACCAGTCAATGGGGAGCTTTAGAAATAATATGAATATGTCCTACAAACTCATGTCTTTGCTTCAAAATTTTTCTGCTGACAATCCCATATTTGTTTTTAAATACAGGGTTTATACCATGCTGTAATTAGAGATCAGTTAATAGTGTTGGATGAACTCAGGAGCTTCTCAGTATAATAAACATTATTTACCATTCATTATTTTTCTGTTCATTATGAGGCACAAATTGTTGGCTAGGTGTTTTATGAATCCAAGTCTAAAGAAAAAGTGGAAGTGAAAGCAGCTTGAAAATGCTATACAATTTTCAAATTGTGATGTCCACATTTTTATTAGCATTTTAATACCTTAGTATTCTTTCCAAGCAGTCAGTGTTTAATGAAGTGAGATATCTTGAAGGCACTTCAAAATTGCTGAAAAAATTATATCTAGTGCTCTTTTTCTATTTTTTTTTCTGACCCCTCTTTTTAAGGATGTTGAATGGAAAATACATGAATAGGTAGACAGAGTTTTCAAAACATGTTTCAAGACAAAAGGCTGACAGATTTGTGCAATACATAGGGGAGATATGGCCTGGGAAAATGCCTTAAGATTTTGTCCTCACCTCAGGAAAAGGTTCCTGTCTAGTTAAAGATAAAGCAATCCATTTTCACCCTTATTAGGTGTCATATTGCCAACCAAATACACTGGTTTATGGTCATATTAGGCTGGCTGAATGACAGAAATATTGCATAATACTGTTAATGGTACACAGTTAATGGAGGGTAATGGAGCAGAAAAGATGTTCATTACTGAAAAGGTGGAGAAGAGATGCTTTTATATTGTTAGCCTAGAAAATCCCAAATGACTTAAAGTTATTTGTCTGTAGACTGCAGGAAATGTGATTAGGATGTTGGCATGACACAATAACTCATTAAAAGTGCCCTTTCCCATTTTACTTCTCTTAAAGTTAAAGGATTAAAGACTTATAATCACTACATTTTGCCTTTCCCTTTGTGAAGATATCTATCATTCCACTATAGCACAAGACTCAGAACTTCAGCTTATAATGAAAACCTATATAAAAATATTTTTATTGTTGTTTTAGACTTTTACAAGTGTGGCATATTTAACATTGGTGTTTATCACAGTTATGATGAAATTTAAAGACCTAATACTGGAAATTAAGTTTTCTTCAATACCAAGAAAATGTGAAATATTTCACGTCTTTCTATTATATAAAATTTTTGTTGTATTATAATATTTTCTGCTTGTATCATTCATAATAAAAAGACATTTACTTCCTAAATCTAGCAAGCATAAAAGATTGGCTTCCTTTATGTATGTAAAAAGGTAGCAAACCTTTTATTTGGTTGACTGTTAAAACTAAGAAGAATAAATCCCTCATCTTTACAAAAGTGTAATCAAGCATGAGATAGAATCTTTTTATATTGTACATGGTAAAAAACAATAAAAATTTGCAAGTTTTTTAAGTCTAATGCCTGCTTCCATTGACTTAAATTTAAATAGGAGTAGGCTCTATAAGCTTTTAGACTGTAGGCCATTTTATGCAAGTAATACTAAAAGTCAGAGGCAGCAGGTTTTTATATGAATATTTCTTAATCTTTTTGTATTAATCTTTTTAAAAATTATTTTGGCAAGAACCTTGCAAATGCCTTCAACCAAGATCTGTTAGCTAAAGGGTCCTGGTAAGTGGAACTGCCAGGAAAGGGTGCTTCAATTGTGATACTCCTGATAACATTCTTGTGCTCATAGTAGTTATTTTTGTTTCATATATATGTGTTCAACATATATGCATAGATAAGATTAAAAATAAAGATTACATCCTGAGGTTTTTTAGCCTACTTATAAGAAAAATCTGTAATATTATTATACTACATTATTGGAATTATTGATCTGTAAGTTATTACTTCTTGCAAGTGCATAAATAACATATGTGGAGATATAAACAATAATATTAATAATGCTGACTAACCTTTTTCCCAAAAATTTAGTTATGTCTGCATCACATCCACTCTTGCACCTAACTCTGAGTTTCAAGCCCTTTTGCCCTAGATCCAGCCTTAAGTCAGAGACTCAGTTTTCTATATCTCTTTCTGGATGGCTGATGTGTCTGGTGAGTGCTTCAGAATTTTCTGGTTTTGATGGACATAAACACAGTCTGTAATGAGCATACATGTTAGGCCTCTATATTACCTCCATAAAATAAATAAAGTAAATTCAGCTATCAGTGCAAAAGAGAGAATACATTGCAAACTGCAAACATACCTTCATGGAAACTAACTTCCCTGTGTGCAAAAATCTTTTCATTTCTGAAAATTTTACATTTGGATGTTTTGGTGGTATTGAAATCAGAAATTTTAAAATACTGCATTTTGAGGGTTTTCTATTTTGATATCAATGTTATCTTTTCTTAAGAGATTTCATCCACTATGTTTTTCTGCTGTGTATGTTAGTAATTTCCCATATTTTAGATGACATAAAAATAAGGACTGAAAGATACAATGGCCTTTTCTAAGCTCTGGGAATTTAAAATGGTAAAACCATCATATTTTGAGACTTTTCTAAAATAAAATCGATACTTTCAAAACAATAAATCCAGGAAAGATTAAAAAAAAAAAAAAAAAAACTTAGGGGAAAAAAAAAAGGCATAGGGATAATCTACAATAATTCCCAGTCAAACAACACTTGATTTACTAGTGTTAAATTACTGCACAAGAAATGAAACGTTCCAAGGTTATTGTTTTAGTACAGTGGAGTACAGATTTATGTTTGCAGATTTTGTCTGCTTTCAGTCAATGCTAACTAAATTTTTAAATTTTCCTATGTTTCTTGTTATGTCTACCTTGAAATATGCCTGACACTGAGAAAGAGGAACTTAATATTCTGCAGCTATTAGTATAAATTTAAAATACAGGTAAAATGGTTTGCCTTTGAACTTTATAGTACGGTATTCTCAAAGAGTTAGAGAAAAGCTCATTAGGATCCAAGATTCCTCTACAAATTCAGTAATTTCATCATGCATAATATTGATGATTCATGCTTTTCAATAATCTATGTCTTTTAATTATTTTATAGTTTTTCTCTCTAAAATTTCATAACTTGTGCTTTTTTTCATTTAAAAGACAAAAAAAATATTGTAGGAGCATGAAAAAAATGCACAAAAATATTTTAATTCTTTTAGAATCTTGAGGCTATGGAGCATCTCCTGCAGTTCATAGTGATTTTCTTCTATAAATCCTTGTTCTTCAGCACCAGAATGAAGTACCATATTTCAAAGTCTTCCCAAAATTAATTCACAAAATACATCTGAAACCTTTCAAAAAGTTGTACATTTATCCATAAGTTTTTCCAAGATGAATTCTATTAGAAATTTTTTCCAGTAGAGACACTCTTCTTTTTACAGGTATAAGACAGGATATCTAGAGGGGTTTCCTATTTGTTTACATATTTTGGTTCAGCAAATTAAGAAAAAAATAATAACTGCAAAATTAAAACTACAAATACCTCAGTTTTCACCAAGATCTCTGAATTGCAGAAAAAAATAGGTGAAAACCTCTCTCTACTGCTGGAAAAAAAAAAATCTTTAGGAACTTACTTTCTTAACAGTGGTGAAAGACCTAAACCTTAATGGAATCAACTTTGAGCTAAGAGGAACTGAGTGCAACTGGATACAAAGAAGACCATTCTCAGAACTTTAAGGTTAAATACAGGACGTAACTGCGGATGTGTATTAATAACTTCATTTTCCTAAGCCCTCTAAATGTGCTTGTGTGAGAGGAGAAAGAGACATCCATGTATCTGACTGAGACATTTAACATAATAGCCAAAGCCAGGGTTCAGTTTCTGTTATTCAGTGGCTGGCAATCTGTCTCATTTTTGCATGCCTGTCAAATAATTTGCATGAATTTCCAGCCTTGATGGAAGTTATCTTTTGAGTGTCCAAGTTAGTTCATTCATACCAGAATATGCAGTGAATTCCAATTTGCTCGCCGTCAGTCATACTTGATCTGTAGTCAAAAGGCAGTGTTTCATTTAATATACCAAGTTTTTGCCTTTTTCTCCAGCTTTTTTTCTTTTCTTCGACATTCATGGAAGTACAAACAATGTATTTGATGATTATGTTTCCTATCGTAAATGTTAACCAGCATCTCGTACTACTCATTAAAATTTATAAAGTGTCTTATACTTGCAAAATCCAAAGAATTTTTTCATCACCACAGGAGAACAAGTAGCAGAAAATTTCAATCATAAGCAGTTACAACTAAACCTAGGCAGCTACTCTGTCTTGGAATGTCTTGTTACATATTGTATCTTCATTGAAGTAAGATTGTTAACTGAAAACTCCTTCTGAAAGTTCTTTGAATAATACATAAAGTAAAGCAAGGACCATGCTTTGAAGCACACATAGTTCACAAATCCCTTCACAACAAGTGTGTTAACACATCTAGAAAAATAAGAAAAATTGTAGAAATTTTATTTTTTTTTCTTGGACACTTTTTTTTTTTTTTTTTTTTTTTTTTTTTTTTTTTTTTTTTTTTTTTTTTCCATTCCTTATCTCTCCATTTAGAAAATTGATGCTTCAGGTCCGTCTTGATCACACTTTTTATGGATTTTATTTAAGTTATATTTGCAAATAAAATTCATCCAACCAAATTCCTTTATGAATTTTACAGTATTATGAAAAAGAAAATAGTATCTATTTATTTAAATAAAATAATAGATTACATTGTGGCCTGTGTTTTTAAGCATCAATCTCCATTAACTTCAGAAGAGAGACATTTTATCATCAGTTTTACAGAGGAAACTAGTTGTTTCAAACAGGAAAAAGCTCTGCCATTGCACAGCTGTTTAATGGATCACATGAAACCAGGAGAGTCTAGTGACCCCTCCAGGCATGTACATGAAATCTTGGAGAACTTTGAAAACTGGCAAATAGAAATAAGGATTAAGACATTTCTAAAAACTGTAGGAGTTTTAAACCTGACATAGAATTTTAATTGAAACCCTGTAAATAATGAGACCATCAGCTTCATATTTTCTGTCCAATTAATTACCCCTTTATTAAAAAAAAAAAAAAAAAAAAAAAAACAGACCAGAAAATGTAAATAAATGAAAAAATATGAAGCTATCTTGTTTATATGGTTCATTTGGATTATACATAAAGAACAGAAATATGGAAAAAAATGAAAAAGAACCAACCCAAAAAAACCCCTCCCAAACACAAAACAAAAGCAAAGCCTAACAGAGAACAAGGAAGAAGGGATACAACACCAAATTTTAATGACATAGTTCACAGATTTTGATCAGAAGGATAAGAATACTGGCATGGTATATGCTCACGAGATGCTCAGATATGAGGATTTAAGTTTGTTTAATGCCTCAAGAAATAGAATCCGTATTTTGTAGTCAGTTCTAGCTGAAAAAAACCTGCCACTTTAAGTCTTCGAAGGTAAGATAGGTACTAATAGACTGTCTGTTAATATTGAAGGCTAAAAGTTGAGTCAAGGGCGTTTGGACATAATGTAATTTTGAGATCAGGTGAGCTCAGTATACTGCAACAGAGAGAATTACAATAATCTTTCAGCTAATAAGATAGGAAATACCTAAATAAACTGGAAAAAAAAAAGATTAAATAAAGTAGTAACAGGTATAGTAGCCCTCATAAGCTCTGGAATAGCAAGATCCAAGATCCCAGGCACTTATTGTAGAGAATCAGAATCTGTTTCATATTTCATATGCTGCTTTATTTTGTCAGTGAAAAATTTGGCACAACACCAAAATGAATATTTTAAAGTATTTTATTTAATATAAGCAAGATCTACTTTGACAGTAATGTAAAAAACTAGTATTCTATATATATATATTTCCCCAGGGAAAATCTAGGCTTTGTGCTATGTTGATTTTACAGTATTTAATAACAGATTTATATTTGTTTGGTTCTGAAACAATTCACTGAGTTATAATTAAAATGAATCAAATGTGTTGAACCAGGAGCAACCTGGATACCAATTAACCTTTTCAGATCATATCTCATCTTCCAAGAAAACTTAAATGGTGCCAAACTGCTTCTCTTCACTTTTCTAATTTAAAAGGCTTGTGTGTTATTTTCTGATATTGTAGGGTTTTTATTCATTTTACATAATTTTGAATCTTTTAGGCTAGGACCAATATGTCAAATGTTTGAAAATATGTATGTTTGACAAGTAACATAGAAAAACATGTTAACTTGAGTTCAACATCATTTGCATATTACAAAATTTGCAGGTTGGGTTTTTTTGGTTTTTTTAAATTACTTTTTGAACTTTCTTTTCCTTGGGCAGACATAACTGAGGAGAGTGAGGCATGTTGAGATTTCATCTACTGTTGATGTCACGGCTGTTTGATGGTGTGTGCTGCAATTAATGGGATGAAATAGAAAATTAAGTCTAAAAGGCTCTTGTTGACCAGAACAAGAAGCTGAAAGACTTTTAACCTATTTATTTTTTGTTTCGTTGGGTTTTCATAAGAAAAATCTTGCTTCTCCTCACAAAGCATTTTCTGTCTACAGCACTGAACATTTGTTAGAATCCCTCTCCTGCTACCAAATTGTACATAACCACAAAAGAGTAAAGAATCCCATCTCCCTCTCTCTTGTCAGCCCTGTAGGCTGAAACAGACAGGAATTGTGAATATTACTATAAGTGGAAGGAGTAGACAAAGGATACACTAACAGAATGTTCTTGCCCATCAAAAAAGAACGAGACCTTTCTGCCTCTCCAAAGTGCAAAACCCAAATAGGAACATCACAGAAGACCCCTTTGCCCTGAATATATCCTGTTTCCTGCAGAGTAGGAATAAAGACAATTGTGTCTCCAGTCCTGAGGTTACACCATGGTTTGCAAATATGGTAGTGAGTCCTCTTCATACCTGGGCATGTCCTGGGTTAAGAAGGCCATTCCTGTGGATGAAGATAAAGGCTTTCTGGAAGTAAACTCTTCAATAAATGTTTCCAAATAAGACAGACCAGAAGGGCTAGAGGACCAGAAGGGATTTCAGGTTTTTTAATGAAAGTATTTATAAAGATGTTGAGATATGTTATGGATGAATAGGATCAATCATAAATTGTGTGGTTGAGGATCTTTCATCCTCATATTTTGAGAAATAGAAGTAATCAGTTGATAAATTTTGAAGTAATTAAGTTGTCCTTAGATAGTTATCTAAGGAAGCTTGATAAATTGTCCATTTCTCTCTGTTGACCAAACAGAAGTCTAAGCTAATTCTGATTTAGAAGTCTCTCATTGATATGAGTCATAAAGAGAGCTCAGTCCTATCTCTCACCCTCATTCTTTTGTGTTGCATGCATGTACAGTTTACTAGACACTCAAAGAAAGAAAAAATAATAAATAAATGAAAGGGGAAATTAAAGACATTTAAAGCGATTTTTCAGTAACTAACCCATAGTTTACTCAAAATATTTTGCCTTGGAACTTAAAAGAAATTTTTTTTTAGCACCTATTTCTAACAATATATTAAGAGGCTTCATCCAGACCTGTGCTCACAGCAGATGCAGAATTCCTCTGCCCTTTCCACAAATCAGCCAGAATCTTATGCACCCCCATTAGTGTGTCATTGCTAATGAACACTAATGTATTTGTTTCTTAGCCCTACATGTTTGGGCTTTTTTTTTTTTTTTTTTTCTTTCGGATACCACCTTTGGAACAAAAGTTGTGAACTGACATCCCTGAAAACGAGAGATGTAATTTTGAGGTCTTTTGAATTTATTATGGGTCTATATGTGTAATTTACAACTTGAAATATTTTTAAAAGCATATGCACTTGAGCCAAGTGCTGAAGATATTGCTGAAATGGAGAGGATAGTCCTGAAATGAAGAAGAAATGTAACACTCAGAGTTTTGTTTTCATTTAAAACATGCCATATTTTAAATAAAGCATATTGTTATGCTAATTCAAGCCCAGTCTACCCCCAGTAAACTGCAAAAATTTTACTAGCATATGCAGAAGACAAATATCAAAGAAAAGTAGAAATCAAACTGTTAAAATAGCACACACTCAAACACAAACTTAAGAAAAAGAAAAAAAGAAAAAAAAATCAGAGGTAGAAAATAAGGTACAAAGTTTTCTGCCACTAAATTCTATGTTAAAGATAAGCTGAATGGATTTTTCATTCTGGATATAATCAGAAAAATAAGACTTGAATTGCGAATTTTCTATTAGAGGAAATTATGTGTATCCTATGAAATTATAGTTTGCAAAGAACTCCATACAATCACACCTAAGATCATTAAAGTACTCATTTATGTTTGTCAGATTTAGGAAAATATCTGTATTAAGAGAGTTTTGTTATTTTTTGTGTTTTTTTTTTTTTTTTTTTAAATTTTTCAGTGAATATAGACACTGAAATAAAAAGTAGCAATAAAGTTATTGTTACAAATGGACCAGTTACTGGAATTCAGTGTGATTAAGAAACACACACAAAAAAACCAAACCTCACCCTGGTTTTGATTAATAGAGGATACTGAAAAAAGGCCTCAGTTTTTTGTCATGGTTTTTGTTTTAATTTTGTTTTCTTATAACTGTCTGAAAAAATGTAGCATTTCAAGTGCATTAATATACTTGAAGACAGGTGTCATGAATCACTAAACTACCTTGCATCCTAGCACTAGCATCAGAGAAGTCGTTTAAATCAGTATTCCATAGGACTTCTCTAATATCAATAATTTTGAGTTATTCTCACCCATTAGAGTAATTTAGGTATAGTTTTAGTAGAAAACCCACACTTGTAGTACTGTGGAATCTGGAGTGGAAATGTGAAATCTGCTGGATTTAGGTGAGCAGCTTTAGGAATGACATGGAAGTGAACAGCTAATATTTAAAAAGAAGGGGAGGGAACTGAAAAAGAGGGAGTTATTGAATAATAAGTTAAAACAGCTAAATTGCTAAAATTATTTACAGTTCATAGATGATCAGGTTTAGTGTGATATAAAGAGTTTGGAAATGTGTGAAGAAATTATTTGAGTTGTGTTCATGATATTTGGTCCTTCATCTAAATCTCCAGCTTCTGGAGTTTCCATGACAATATTTGAGAGATTAGCTGATTAGCAACTATCTTAAACTGCAATGTGAAGCATGAAATCTCTCAGACTAATAAATCAGAATATAAATAAAAAATCCAAGGACAACAGGTCCACTTCTTTGATTACAGTATCCTAATTTTGGTGAAGAAAGATGAGAATGGAAGGTTTGGGTACTCAGTGATGAGTCATGGCATATGGAATTGGATGCTGAAGAATCTGTGTGTATGTGTGTGTTTATCTTTCCCAATAATTTTGCTTCCCCGTTGCAAATTATTGCTAATGAAGAAGTGAGAGAAGAATTTTTTCTTTCATGAATGGATGGAGACAACAAAAAGTTACTTGAGCTTCTGTCATAAAGAAGCCAAGAATCATCACTCTCTCTGAGCTGAAAATTTGTGATGAATAAGGTGTCCAGATGAACTCTTTTGTATTTCATGTTGTTAGGAATACAGAAGCTACAGAACTACAGAAGGCCAAGGAAATACTGAAAGAGAGAAAAGGAGATAATGGTAAAATGACAAATAGAAAAACAAGGGGAAAGGGAAGAACTTACTGGATATCAGCGGGTGTCTTCGAACATCGGTCGCAAAACAATTCACATTCTTTCTCCTTCGGACAGGTCATTTTAATTCCACATGGGTTAATTGCTTTTTATTTAAAATTTCTATTTAAAAGAATTTGTTGCACGTGGAACAAGAGACTTTTATTTGTGTATCTATTTATTTTTATAGGTCTATTAAAAAGGAGTCTCTTGAAGTAAAATCAGAGGTGGATATTAGACATTCTTTGATATTCAATATAAGAGGTAAAAAAATTTGAATAAAATATAGAAGTGGCATTGATATTTATTTAAACTTACCATAATATCATGACTGAATCTCCAGTGCTATACAATATTTCCAGTTTATTCTTTAGACAAAGGACTACAGTGGACTGCAGTGACTTTCACAGTGTTATGAGCAGATAGTTCAATTCTTCTCAGACAGTATAAAAACAATAGGTAGACAGGAAAGACTTTTTAGTATATTTTAGGTCAATATTTTTCTCCTGGACCATAAAAATCTGGATTCTCAAACAATTTTTTCTCATGCCTGTCAAATTCCTACCAGTATTATTTGACTTGTCGAGGCCATGAATTACATGATATATAATGAAATTCAAATACTCAGTGGCAATTAACTCAAACCTCAGTGTTTAAATTATCAGAATACATTTATTTTCAGGTCTGAAGATGGTCCATACTGTTCTTTAAAATACTTGAAATACTGTACTTTAAAATAACTGCTCCACTGAGTTACACAATGTAATGACTATCAGTATTTTCTTGCCATTTTACAGACATTGGAGAGTAAAACACTCCCATTTCATAGTGAACAGGGAAAGATGGAACAAGAAAGGCTGTGGAAAAACATTGCAAAAAATACATGAAGTCCAAGAACTAACATTGAGAAAGCAGTAGTAGGGAAAGAAATTAAAGGAAACATCTGAATTGTCTCCATATCAGGAATCAAAGTAGGACAGAAGTAAAACAAAGACCAGAATCCTTTGGAAGAAGGAAAATTATAAAAACAAAGACAAGGACAGCAGCAGGTATTTAGGCAGGATCTAGGCAAGAGAGGAGAGAACTTAAATAGTATTAATTCATAGCACAAGAATCCAGATTTACTTCTGTAAATCCAACCACAAGACTAGTTCCAAGCTGATTCTACAGTATAAGTGGTATATTTGTATTCTTTTATTTTTTCCCCCCTATATGTGATATTTTTCTTGCAGCAGGGAGGGAGCTGCAAGAAAAGTGGAGTTAGCACTCTTCAAGGCAGCTTTAAATAGGATAACTCAGGAGACATTTCTTTCTGCTCCTACAGATCCCTGCCTCAGGCAATAAAAGCCTTTGACATGCTCCCTCGTTTCAAAAGAGAGATTGTCCTACATATAATAACCTTGTTCAATATGCTTATTTAATATATTAAAATTTTTATGTCATAATTATTTGGTCTTTAATGAAGAAACTATTAATATATCCTTAATAGTCATCTGCATTTTCGGATGTTGAAGAAATGGAACAGTGTTTACAGAACCACAACTGGTATCATGAAAACACTTAAAAACATGTTAAAGATCCAAGAATTAAAATTTCTGTAGTTTTCTGAATATTATTTAAGAATTTGGGGATCATATATACTTACCAAGGGACGAAAAATGTAGGAAGGTTGACACTCTAACAGTCAGATATATCTAAATTCAATAGCTAGAAGCTGAAGCAGAAAAAAATCTAAATGATTAAAATTTCACAATGTTATAGTGCAAGTAAATAATAATTTAATCAATAAAGACTTCTTAAGTATAATTTAGTATTTTCAAAGTCCCAGGGTGATGAAGCATCATGTCTGTCAAACACAAACACAGATTTATCTGACTGATTTATTAGAGGTCTCTGATACATCAAAGATACCTTAAAAAGACTCAAAATTTAAGTATTAAAATAAAGTGAGATCTTATTCTTTAAGTTCAGATTCTGTTCTAATCAGTGAAAATACTGCTATTTCACACTTTAAAATATATTTCACACATTGCTTTTTTTTGCTGAAGCTAGGGATGCATACTAAATTAGGAATTGCCAAGTGGTATGGGATCAAAGTTATACAAAGTTTATATATCACAATGCATATAAGTACTCCATTATTGGGCATGCAAAAATTCATGGCATTGTACTATTTTTCACCATTGTTTCAAACAACTTCTGGAGAGTCCAGTAGAGTAAGTCAAACAACTAGAGAAGAGCTGTGTAAAATCCACAAAAAAAACCACAACAAAACAAACCAAAACCAAGCCCCCTACAAAAAACCAAAAAACCACCAAAAAAACCCCCAACAAACAAACAAACAAACAAACAAACAAACAGAAGAAAACCCCATCCAAAGAAATGAATACCTTTTCTTCCCAATGTTTCCTAGCCTACAGCTTCTTGGGCTCTCTGTACTGTGGCAGAAAAAAATATAATACAGCAGCTCCATTCTTTCATCCTTGGTCAGTGTGTGGTGGTGAGAGAAAAGCCAGATGAGCCTAGTGCCACTTATTGCTGAAATACAGGGATACTGACAGCTTTGCAACATGGATAAATGTCTTGAACTTTACCATTTCTAGATGCCCAGTTGTGCAATATCTCTGCATGTATTTTTTTAGAGGAGGCAGTGTTGTATCAAAACCATATTTCTGTTGTTACCACAACAGACTCCAATTACGCTAGCTGTTTGCTAACCTTATGTCTTGTCTTTGCTGCACCTTTGTTCTTTTACGATTGTCTGTTACCCTCCCTGAATTTCACACCAGGATCTGTCCTTTTCTTCAGACCTTGTTAAAAGCAATACTGCTTCAAATATTTTATTTCCACAAATTTTAAAAGCATGTTATTTGATTTCACAAAGGAATTTTCTCCTTTGTGATCAGAGACACTGTCTTACTTGAAATAGATGTTGCCCTCTCCACCTTAAATTACAGACAGTATACTGATCCTAACTGCTTTTAAGGAAGAACTTCTCACTTAGATAATTTCTTGATTTAATGTTTATAACATTTGCAAAGAAATATCCACATTACAGTGTTGCCAACCCTGAGAGACTAAATTTATAAACATGAAGCAGTCTGAATTGCATCTTTCGTTAGATAGACCTGAATGTCATATTCTCATAATAATAGGGAAAATTAATTGAGTGTATTATACAGATTAAGAAAAAAACCTCCACATTTCTTTTCTATTATTTCTATAGATATGACAATTTCTTATGTCAATACATATTTTTGGTGGACTGATTCAGAATATAAAAGGCAATACTTACAAATAGCATATAAATATGTTCATGAAGATAAATGCCAGGCTACACAAATTTCATTGGTATTTTTTCATATTCTATTTCTGTGACAGCCAATTTGCTTTATTAAAGGTATTTTTTCTCTCTATCCATCAATGCTTAAAGATGTATGCAAAGGAATTTTGTAGAGAGGTCAGAGTAAAAATTGGGTTGATCAAAACTTAGGCAAGTTTCAAATCCTGCATTAAATTAACATGATTAATTAGAGAAAAGGAGTAATTTTCCTTGAAAACAATTCCTGAAAATAAAAATCTTTGGTTTTATAATTTCATACCTTGCTGAGAAAGGGCAAAAGCAATGAGTCCCCTTGGTGTAGGAAATGAGACAGAAAGGTTAAGCCATGTATCTGTATCCCTTGCTTTTATTTTTTTGCTTGTGAAACTGACCAGAAAAGATGGATAAGGAGCCATGGCTTATAAAAGGACTGCCAATTTTTCTCTATTTAGTATGAATAAAATACCTTACCTTTTATTTTTGCTGTGCCATTTAGATTTTAATTTTCACCTTTGAGTTTTACTACCACTGCAAAAATTGCAAAATAATAAATATATCTTTCAGATACATTCTAAAGTCCTGAAGCATCAAATTGAATTTTCTGTCAGAAAATAATTTCTCACACCTCTAAAATAAACAAATGGAAATCTACTCTAAGTCAAAACTTTTCACTACTAACTCCGAGCTTCACACCAATACCAAATATGTTTATCTAAGGGGAAAAAGTAATAATGTTAATGAAATCAGACAGTTAACAAAGTGTTCATAACATAATTTTGACTTTCAGATGTGGATATGAGTGATCCTTTATCCTAAGCTTTCAAATTAATAGAGACAAATGAAAGGAAAATTAGATAATTAAACATAAGATGAGGGTTCAAATCTGTCAATGAACAGATAAAGCTCCCTGAGGTGACTGAGAGGAAAACTTATCTGTAAAACAATAAGGAAAGGAGCTGCTATGTAACAAATAGCAATTACTTTTAGAGGTTTTTTTGTGATTGGTTTGATGGGCGGTTCTAAGATCAGAGAAAAGAGGAAATCACCAAATTCACAAAAAAAAATATTTTGGAGCATATTTGCTCTGGACACTAGAGCAAATCTATCTTTCCTATATTCACAGCACTAGCAAAGAATTATTGAATTAGTACGGTTTATATAAAAATATTCTGATATTAATCAAATTGAAAGGTGGAAGAAATAGGTCAATAAAATTTTTGATTTAATATTTCCATTAATTTACAGAACAAAAGAAGGAAAAATACCATAAGAACAATTCTTACTTTTTTTTTTCCTTTTTTCTTTCTGTGAAGGGGGAAACAAAACCAACCAACCACTTAAATAAACATACAAATAAGCAAAAATAAAGAAAAAAACCTAATCAAAGCCCCTGTAGAAATAAAAGAGCCCTAGTATGTCCCTCAAAATATCAAGGTATTACAGATAACCTGCTATAATGGATCAGCTCTAATTTTTTTCTTTCAAGTATCAGGTTGGAAATTTAGTGGGTGATTTAATCTAGAAAGAATGTGGATCCTATTCCTTTTTAATCAGTCAACAAAATATAATTTAGGAGTAAAAATCATTGTCTTCAGAAGGAGAAACTGAAAGAGGTAGATTATTTAAAAACACATAAAGCCTTACAGTGCAACAGGCTGTTATACATTGACATTCAAGGGTTTTTTTGCAATAGGACCCAGTGGACAAAATTCAAGAGTACATAAAATCAAGATGAATTTAGATATACTCTGGCAGTTTATTACAGATTTTCTGTCTTCAGGCATCTTCCCCATAGTCAAATGTGATTAAATGAATTTGTCAGCATCCAGAGGTATAATAGCAGCATGAAGTAAAGAGATACAGTGTAAAATTAAATAAACCCAATAGTTTTGTTGACTAAAAGTTAGTCATACACAATTATATTTTGTGGAATATTGACTAAAGCAAATTGCCAACCTGCTCATTTCCTTTGTTGGACTTATTCTGCAACCAGAAGCCTAAATTATTTAATTTCAGACCATATTTGATAAGAAAGAGATCTTTTGTGCTTCCAGTGACAAAATATAATAAAATAGTTTGGCCATTGCAGTATTCTGTCTCTCAGTATTCTGTAATGTGGTAACATAGAAAAGGACAGATGAACATTTCAGTTGGCACTGAAAGCAGCAATATTTTTTTCTCAGTTTTCAGTTAAGCATAACTGTAAAATATAATCTATTCAGGTATTTTAAGGATCTGATTCAGTTACAAGAAAAGCTGGATTAAATGGCCTTTAATTACAGAATAGCATTTTATACAGTGAAATACTAAAGCTTTTTAACTGCAACTAACTCAGCAAGTCATAATCATGCATTGAGAATCCTTTTTATTTTGTCTTAAGTGTACAAACTCTTTGTTTCTTGTTAGCAGTCCAGGACTCTTCTTCCTTCAGCAGTACTTTCTTGAAAATCCAATGGTCTTTCCTGTTCACAGTAAAGATCAAGAGTCTTTTCCAGTTTTATAGCATTCTAACAGAAAAAGACAGAGAGATCACCAAAAAACATCTATGCTTTTCTTTGGGAAGCAATAATTTAGGCCTTAGGCGTCTCAGTATATATATATATGTATTGTCTGATTCTTCCCCTAAAATATTATTACAGTTTTACAGTTCAATGTTTCTGTAAATATCGTAACAGTACTGGTCAATTGTCACTATCCTAGAAAACTTATTATTTGAGGCAGACCAATATACGTTTCCAGCTTAAAATTTTGTGGCTGTTACATATATGTGTATGTGTGTGTGTGTATATATATATATATATATATATATATATATATATATAAAATTATGACATGTCTGACAATCATATTTTCATTTTTTATGAATATAATGACTAAATTTAGGAGCATTCAAAGCCCAAGAAATTAACCTATAAATAGACTTATTTAAATATGGCTTGGAAACCTCTTAGTTTCAGGAATGGAGCAGCTCACAACTTCATATTAAGTGAGAACTAAGCGTTCCACTTCCCTCTGATATTTTCATTTCCATAAAAAATAAGCCCAGATGCATTGATGCCCAATGGTTTTAAAGTATAGCACTAAATTTCTGAATTTGCATTACCTGAAATGCCTGAACTAGGAAGTAGGAAGTAGAAAATGGGTGCTAAGCTATGAATGCAATCATTGAAAACTGAAGGGCAATTTAGAGCTGAAGTAATGCTTAACACTTCTGAATCACTGTCTAAAGGTGTCTGTCTTTTCATTAATGCTGTAATATGTTTGATTGAAATTAGGTCCTAAATTGGTTAATTTAGGCTAATTTGAACTCCTAAATTAGTCCATGCAAGCAAAGATTATGAATCAGAAATGGAGCATGATGTTTTCCTGAAACGTGTAAAAATTTGGGCAAATATCCCTAAATGAGACAGTGGAAGAAAAATCAATAAGTACTAAGATTGGTTCTTTATCTTTTCACTATTTTTCATAAAAATTAGAAAAATGGAAAATAAACTGTAATTTTCAGACATTTAATGATTTCTGTATTTAAATTACATGAACATGTTTTTTTTTTCTATGCTAAAATTCATGAAAAAGTGAATGTTCAAATTACATTTATTAATTTTATAGCGGCAAAGAAACATAGAATGAGACTATTTGTGTTATTTTTAAATAGGCAGTGAGAATTTGATATTTAATTTATAACTCTGAAATTTTATGTCGTTTCTCTAAATTGAGGGATTATACATGGATTTTCTATTTAAAATTTATTGGATATGGCACTTCACAGTACTGAAATTCTACAGGAAGAAATCCCCACAAAACCATAAAAGAAAAAGAGAGGAAAAAGAGTGAGAAATGGAAAAAAAAAAGTAGGTATATAAAATTATTTTAATATTTATGGTCAATAAGAATAAGCATGTTATGGTCAATAAGAATAAGTACGTTAAATTGCTGGCTATAAGTCATTTGAATTTCAATTTAAATTTCAGAGAAAATGTTTGATACAATTAAGGGTAGTTATTTTCAAAGATACTGTAAACATACATTACACTGAAAGGGAAAAACCTCAACTTGTCTAAATGTCAGAGGTCCATATGTTGCCTTGGAAGGCTGACCTGAAGCAGAGACTGGACAGAGCTAGAGAATGAAGTAGGCATTTATTGAAAGGCCTCCAGGATCCACCCTGGGCAGGACAGAAGCCTGACCCAGACTGCACCCCAGATGGACCAAGAATAGTCACAAAATGGCCTCCCTGTCATGAGATCTTACACTTTTTATAAGTTTTGGTCCATTTGCATATTGAGGTTCAATTGTCCAATTACAGCTTCAGGTTGTGAGGTCCCATCCTTCTTGTTCCTCCCTTCAGGCCACTGTTGTTCATGCTTTCGGGCCTGAAAGGTGTCCTTGGTTCTCCGCAGAAGAAGGATTTATTTTGTCTACCTACTCTGTGAAGAGAGCTTACTGCCCCTTAATATCAGATTCAGAACTACATCCCTAGGGAGCACAGAATCTGCAAATATGGAAACTAAAACTTAAAGCATCACACAGACTACAGTGGAAGAACTGCAATGCATCCTAGGCAACATTCTCCCTCCAAATGTCTGTATTAGTTTTGTGAGACCTGTTGAAAGCTGTTTTTATCATCCACCATCCATCTCATGGTATTTTGCACAGGGGGAACTTCAGATTTACTACACTATTGCTTTTCTCTTTGTCTTGATGACATAGCAAAGGATACTATAGGATCACTCACGTCAACCATCTATGATATTCAATGTATAAATATGATAACTGACATAAGCTCAATAAAAATCCTCAGCTCTTTTTGCTTACCTAGGAAACACAACTCCTATGCTCTCTGCAGGGAAAGGGTGGGTGGATGTACCAGGTAAGAAATACATTTGATGAATTAGAAGAAGAAGTAGGTATGAGGTGTTAGATAACTTCTAACAAAATGAATTATATTTATAGGTAATTGAAAAAACAGGGATAATTTCTCTTTTTTTTTTTTTCCCCAGTGTTTTATTATGTTGTAGCAGAAGCCTATACTTCTAGAGAATTCAAGAAATATTTTTATCTGGTCACATATTTTTTTTACCGTAGAGTCTTCTTACGTCCAAAATATTCTTCCTAGGGAAAAGCCTAAATTGTTGGATTTTTTAACTATGATTTAGAATTCCTCTCTCTCTTTGTTTCAAGCCCATTCACCCTCAGCTGTATAGTGATGAAACCTACATTTGTCTTTTTGACAACTGCAACACACCTTTCCATTTCTGAGCTGTGTTTCCTCCTGATTGATTACCAGCATGTTACCTTTGGCAGTCAGTTTAAAAACCTTTTTCATTCACCCAGGTGTTAACTAGCTCACATCTTTTCCAGGATGTGGTCTGGTTAGAAGCTTAAACAGATCTTTTAAAACAATCTCTAACATTAACTGCCCCTCCCTCTCTTGCTTCCACTTTTTTGCCGGTGGGATTGCCTGTCATACAGAGGTCACAATTGTAACAGCTTATGCCAGAGGCCAGCTTCAGGTTGTGCAGCTGGGTTTGCATGTCGTTTCACACTGCCTGAGGGCACACAACACAAACACAACACATGTTTTTCAGCATTCAATGAAGACATCAGCACTTTTTTGTAATGCTTTGGGGAAAAAAAAAAATTATACATCTATATCTATATCTATATCTATCTATATCTATATCTATATCTATATCTATATCTATATCTATATCTATATCATCTATCTATATCTATCAAAAAACAGCAACAACAACAAAACAAACCCAACAACCATATCTTACTGTTACAATAAATATTAGGCTCTGGCTAGGTACGTAAATGTGATTATGTTTTAAACTGAAGATTGTGTCTCCAGAGGCCATCTAACATCTGGCAATGTGTTGAAATTTTCCAACAGCTATAACATAGTAGGACCATTGCACAATTTGTCTTCTTTATTTAATGTCCAGTTTTTCTGTCATGTTGTAAGGATGGTGGCGTTTTTTTCTGGTAAAGAGGCTAAAAGTTTGATCCAAGATGATCCCCTTCAATGGGCCAAGATCAACATTATGAATGGGAGAAAAATATCCAGGATTCCTTGCTAAAATTATAAAACTTGTATCAGTTTTTGGAGGTTAAGTTCTATGCTAGCATATTTCAATGACAATGTACAAATTTTATTACAAAATATTATTAATTAAAAGTTAACTTTCATTTCATGTTGTCTTATCTATCACCGAGGATTGTTGGGAGATTTACTTATTTTAAGTGAAAAGAAGAAAGGAAAGAAATTTTAATCATTGTTGCAAAGCACTTTGAAATAACTTGTTTATAAAGTCCATTTATTCAAATGTTTTTCTCCCTTTTCCATTCTTAATATATCTCAGTGCACAAACATTAATCAGGGAACACAAAAACTTCAATCAAGGTTGAAACGGCATTGTTTATACTGTTTGCGAGATGTTAACATCTCTCAAGAGTCTACTGATTTCTAATGAGATCTGAAACTCTTAAAGAGATACTACTAAAGCAAATTCAGCACTGGAAAAATTCACCTGCTAAAAGGAATAATAGAATCAGAATGGTCTAGGTTGGAAGCAACTGTAAAAGTCATTCAACACCCTTGGCATGGCAAGGACACATGAGAAATAATTTGTGAATTTTGTACATGAGAAAACTTAATATTCCTATCAGATATGGTTCTAAAGACTTTTCTTGCGTTTACTAGCAATTGGCAAATTATAGATGCATTTGTTAAATTATTAAAAGAATTTTCTGTTTTTAAGGGAGAAAAGCCACACAACATATTTCTTCTTTTTCATGTTTATTACTTTAATGTTTCTGTTTATAATTAAAATAACAAAATTATGAATATGAAATCAAAATGGTTTTGCAAAGCATTACTGTATAGTCAATCCCTAGATATCTAAGCTTGAGCTAGACTTCTTCAGGTGACTTCATAGACATGCCCACATTGAAAATTAATTAATCAGATAATGATACAAAAGGTCATTCTTCTTCTCTCTTTTAGATAACTCCCTCTAAGAGGAGGTATCTAGTATCACTAGTATCACTAGCTTTTTTATTTGAAGACAAAAGTATATCAGAATTAGTAGCCCAGATCCAGAATTTAAGATAGGATCTAATTCTTAAAATGTAGATATTTTAGTGATTTTTTACTGACATTTTATTATGTCATCTGGGCCACCCACAGAGCACTGTCAGGCACTGCAGGACTCATGGGATAGCTGTACTTATTTACAGAGGTAGATTAAAGCCAAAATGTATGTCCTATGGTTTCTGAGAAGGCATCGTTTGTTTTGTTACAGACCATTCTTTGCTTAGTTGGAACATCTTTAGCCAAGCACAAAGAGATATAAGCAAGTAGAATATGCTCAAGCTGCAAGTACAAAGCAAGTGTTCATTGGTTATTGCAGAAAACAGATATCAAGGGTACAGTGATCTTCAGGCTGAGCACGAATATGCAAACCATGCCAGTGAGGTGCCCCAATAACCTACCTAGTTATGAATTAGAATAACTGAAAAATACTCATATCTAGTTCAGAGTTGGACTGCATTATCTTACTTGGAGTGTGAATATACAGGGAGAACTGGTAGGTATGAAAAGGGACCTCCAAGACACACAATCTGGAGTGCATCTGGAGACTGTATGGGATACCTCACAGTTCCTAAAATGGCCATGTTCAGCATATTGAATCCTGAAAATGAATTGTGCCCTAGAACTCTTTGGATTTTTTTTTAATTTTGCATTGTCTATAAATGCCACTAAACATAACTCTGTTTATTGTTCATATATAATTTTGACAGAACAAAATCCTCTCAGAGTTTTCAAGTACAGAAGTATGTGTGCATATAAGGTTACCAAACATTAAGACTAAAATATTGACTTCATTATTAGTTTTTAAAAAGCAAACAAATATAAAGACTAAATGTAACATAGCTATCATAAAATTGATCTTTTTTTTTTATTTTACAATTTAAAAAAACAGATGGAAGAGACAGAAATGAAATTACTGCAAAGATTGCTTAGTGTGGCAATAAAAGTCACACCTAAAGGAAAAGTATCTGGAAAAAAATATTATATCACATTACCATTTATTCTTCTTCTGAGGTCTTAAGGGTAAATCCACAAAGCATCCATGATTTTGTGCCTTGTAAAAACCACTTTGGAGTTAAGTAACTATGTACAATTACATATCTCCCTGTAAGAACTTAATCCACAATATATCCATGGAAAATTGAGTTCACCTACTGCCTGACCCTGGAGGTAGATAAGATGGTTAGATTTCTTCCAGTAAAATTCTTCAAAGCCTACATATTTGTTTTTCTTCATTCTGAAAATTGCCAGGGTTCATGAAACTCTCTGAAGCAATATGAGTTTTCACTTTTATGATGCAAAATATTTTCATCACAGAAAATTTCATAGCCACTGTCTTACTGGAGAAAAAGAAAAAAAAAAGAAAAAAAAAGGCAAACTTCACTTGTGAAACTAGGAAAACAATTTCACAAAGGTGGATGTCTTCTGGGGATAATATTTTTTAAATCAAATAGCTAGGTGACGAAAGCTGTGGCACTCTGTTTGTTTATTTTATTGATTGCTTTATTTATTTTAGCTGACCACAGCATAAATTTCTAAGGGAACTATTGAAGAGACCAAAAACTAGGCTGTAACAAGCAGTGCTGAAGATGTGGCAGCTGATGATCCCATGAATACCTGTTCAGCTCTAACTCAAACCAGAGCTACTGATGACAAGTTCCCATTGGGATTAATCTCTGGTTATTTCACGTCTTCAATAAAATACATTTAAAAGTACTGACTGAAAACAACTCAGGTGAAACAATTCTTTAAACTGACTGCAACTTCATCCTGATACAAGTTGCCTAAGATTACAAGAAGGGAGAAAGCTAGAAGAGTCTTGAGATAAAGCAAGAACGAGGTGTCAGAAGCAAGAGAATGCTTGAATGAAGTATCTGTTTTGTGTTGCAACAGGAACATAACTGATTCGATTGGATGATTGTGTGAGGAAAAAGACAGCTATTGTTCCTAAAGTTTTCATAGAGCCTGTCTGTGTAAATACACCCTAAAACTACTTTATGTTATAAATTGAATTTTTTCAAATACACATTTCAAATTTAATTCTGTCTGATAAAAAAGGTCCTCAGGAAGGACTTTAAATTTTCACATATATAGTATTCATCATGAAAACGAATGAATAAATTTAAAGTAAAGTTCACTAGCATTTAATATCCATTTGAGGATTTAAAATTAATTAATCAGACAATAACATAAAGTTTATTAAAAACAATATGAAGGGGGGCATATTTTCTTCCATTATGATTTATCATCATCCTACTTCAGGATAAATGTATTTCCATCTCTCTAATAGAAGATACCAACAATTATTAAGGTGGAGTATATCTACTGGGCCAATTACTTTATATAAACTGTGGACTTGTTACATTGCCCTGGCAGCATGAAAACACCTTAAAGTTTATATAAATATAAGAGTAATAAAATTGCCATTTCAGTATTGCCAAAACAGTTGAAAAGATAACTGGTGTAAATGGGAATTTATGCACTTCTATTTCCATTTTTATTTTAGTAGAATTTTATGATTGAAAGTAAAAACTGTAGAACATATAAACAACACACAACCTGGGAAATGTCAAATGAATAAATTTTTATTTTAAACTTATATTTGTGAAAGAGACACATTTATTTAATGAGGTATATGAATTTTTTTAATAAGAGATAATCAATATTTGTACTATTAGTACAGTCATTTGATTCAAAATACTGAGCACAGCTGTGAACAGAGATTACACTTGGAAACAAATAGAAAAGAATTTTCTCTTTTATTCCCAGCAATGACAAGCAAATATTATTCACTTAACCTTTTTTTTAGTCTCCTGTTACATTCATTTTCTGTATTTTTTTTTCTCAGATAAGGAAAAGCTACCGCTCATTTATAACTGAGAAAAATATCTCCTGAAAAACATGTGAAAGATACAAATCTCCAAACTTCCTTATGTCTCCTTAGTGTTCTGCTTTGTTCACTGGCTGTCCCACGAAGGGATGAGTCAGGACACATTTGTGGGGAGCAAGATTGTTTTGATTCATCTTCCTTCATGCTCATTATTTTCTAGAACCACCATGTTCTTTAGGGATTGTTAGCCATAAGACAGATTGTCTCATCTCCGCAATAGACAAAATCTCTGCAAGAGAGCAAGAACAAGGCTTTTCAGCAATGACACAGAAAAAAGAAGGAAAGAGAAAACAAAAAGAAAAAACAAACACCCCCCCCCACAAAAAACCCCAATGAACAAAACAAAAACAACATAAAAATACCCGAACAAGAAAAAAATGCCTATATTTTACCCTACACATATCAGTAGGTGTCCCAAGGAAGAAGGACTATAATCAAGTTTGCAATAGGGATGAGGAATCTAAAATTCAGACTTTGAGAAAAAAAAAAAAAAAAAAAAAAAAAAAAAAAAAAAAAAGGGTAATTACCAGAAGATTGGCAGTTCTTACTGTCTTTCTCCATGCCTTTCTTGCCCAGCACTACTCTATATCCCAAGCACTATTGCTCCTGCTGCTAGCAGCAAGCCAAGCTTTTCAAATCTCTGCTGCAGAGTAGATTTGGCCATTAGTCCCTCTCTGATGGGCTTCCTTATAGAGCTGTATATGGATAAAGTTGTCTTCTTGTTTTGATAAGTTAGGATTTAAGTCAATGCACTCATGTCTAATTCTGTGAAGTGGCTTTTTTATCCATCATTTTGATTTTTGGAACTGGTTATTTGAATTTAAAGAATAACAACAATAGTCTGAAAACAAACTAAGCATGCATGCTTATGGTATTTTTTTCTTGGACAATTACATATTTCTCCATCAACATAGTAGCTTCTCCTTTCTTTTAAGAACTGGGGTATGTAGTGACAGTTAAACATCTAATTAAACATTACTGTATTTAAAAATAAAATTTATTTGCTATTTAAAGAAAGTATTTAGAAAAAACCCCAATACCTGAATACCTCTGTGCATATATTGAGCTAATTTTCTGTGAATTAATTTGCAGTGTTTTAGAGTAACACCTATAATAGGCCCATTCTGCTGTCCTCCTGGCTAAAAATTTGAATTAGATGACCGAAATACATCATCACAGACTTCCCATTTAGCTTGGGCAGTTCTTTTAGTCCTCCCTATTTGATTAAACATGGATAAGTCTCTATTAGAAAGTGGAAGAGTGACTTAATCTTTCCATTCCATACTTGGGAGGCCCCTTAAGCTTTTCAGGTGCAAATTAAACCTGAAGTGTATACTGCTTACAAAGACCAAAACAAGTGAAAATTTCTAGCTCCCTAAGAATAATGACCTTATTGTATATTTCTATTGCTAAAAAGAATTTTAAAAATCTTTTTTTTTTCCCCATGAATGGTAGCAACTGCCTTGTGTTGTCTGTGTTGGGCTTATTCGGTTGTGGATGTAATTTTTTTTTATGTCATTACAGCTTTTCTACGTTTTGTTTTCAAGGGGAAACACTATTTAAAAAAAAGTTTTTACATTTGATGTGGGGCTTAATAGTTTGAGTTTTGTTCTGGCTGTCCATCCAGGACTATGTAACTTTCCTTTATGTAGAACTTTATAGGAGAGAATAATATATGTTTATCTTATTAAGATCATTTATAGATTATAAATCTCAATTTAAAATTCAACATTGAATTAGAGAAAATTTCATTTTCTGAGAACTTTTTGCAATTTAAACTGATCTCACTAAAATGGAAGTACAAATAGAAGTAATGCAACTTAGGTCCAGTCTCTTACAGCCAACAGCACACATATTTTGCATAAATCATTTAGTAAAGACAATGATATAGCAAGTTTCATTCTATGAAAAGGATGAATATTCCTTCTGATCATGTCTTCCATAGAACATTTATTATTATACTTTCAAAATAAATAGAAGAAAAGGGAAGATACAAGAGAAAACCAAGATCTCTAGTGTGCTAACCCTGTGTATACAAAAGATTTCAGAAACCCTTTTCTCCCTTCCAGTCTTTGAGAAATGGAACTTGAGATCCTGTAAACTGAAGCAAAGCAGGAAAGCCTAAAAGCAGTGCACAACTTCACTCAGCGGCCTTGGAATAATGAAAGGTTGAGACCAGCAATCATCTGTCTCCATAATTTCAGTCACAATTGGCAAACACAATTTAGAAACTGCCAGGAAGTGAAATTGATCTCACTCCCTGAGAAAGGAGTATTAGTCTCCTCTTATAATTTCTTTACCCCACTAGAAGAACAAAGAAATTGAACCACTTTTGTTACTGTCCTTACGAAGTCACTTCAACTTACATGTTGACACATGTAGGTGATTTTTTTCCTACCCGAAAGTTTAAAGAGTATGAAACCTAAGAGAAATACCACAAAAAAATAAAAATGCATGCATTTGTCTTTGAGGCTAGAATTAACAGCTTGAGAAAATCCATACAACTCATTTTTGATGACATTGAATGCCTGACTTCTAGAAATATTTAATCATTCTTGGCATTGATTTTTTAATTTTTCTTTACTACCAGCACAATAAGATAGAACTAGGGACAAGCAGGTGCTCCACAGTAAAATGAAGAGCTTGTGAAAAACACTTGCCTTTTTTCAAATAAACCAATTGGAAAAAAACCAACCTGTCACCAGATTCTTTCATTTATCTGCTAAAATTTTGTCCATTTGTACATTAGAATGTACTTGAAATCATTGAAGAAGAATATTAAAAAATAGATTTCTATGTATATATTGCTGAGAAAGATCACCATTTCAATTTTTTTAACCTACTTATTATAGTACCTTGTTCTCAGCTGTATAGCATTGCAAAGTGGTTTTTTACACCAGCTACAATTTTCAGTGTCTGATGTCTGCCCAAAACTCAAATTATGATGGAAAATTTTTGCTGATATTTTTATGGGTGGGGAAGGTATTGGTAGCATTAACACTAAGAACATGGCTAAGAGTTGTGATAGTGTAACACTTTGAGGGAGCAAAACAAAGCCAAGTCTTTGTCCTTGACCCAGAACTCCTGTGTAGCACAGAGGGCTGGGTAGGCTGACAGATGTCCCAGGGAGCGGTCAAAGGCATTCTCTGTATTAAACAGAAGCTGACTGAATGTGTTGGACTGAGCTTGGCTGGCTAACATGTGCCCACCATGCTGCTCTTTCATTCCTCAACATACTTGGGGGAGAAAAAAAAAACTCCATGGATTGAGATAAAGGCAGTTAAATACACAAACCACTAAGGCCACACAAGGAAAAAAAAAAAGTAAAACACACAAAAATTTATTCTCTATTTCCCATCACAAGACATTATCCAGCCATTTCCTGGAAAGCAGGGCCTCAGTACATGCAGTCATTTCTTCTCAAATGCCTTAATAATGAATGCCTGCTCCCCTCCTCCTTTCTCTTAATCTTTTATTGGTGGGTATGGTTTCGTATCGGTACAAAATCTCTTTGGTGAGTTCTAAGATCTCATGCAGAGGGGTGAGGCTGACAGGTTGGTAGTTCCCAGGGTCCTCCTCTCTACCCTTTTTAAAGATGGGTGCAATGGTTCCCCTTTCCTAACAAGCTGGGACCTCACCTTTCTACCATGACTTGTCAATTCTTGTGGAGACTGGCTTGACAACTACATCAGCCAATTCCCACTGGATTCTGGGATGCATCTGATTTCATCATAGACTCAGTACATTCAGGTTTCTCAGGTGGTCACAAGCCTGACCTTCTCTTACTTCTCTTCCTCCTGTAGGATGAAATTTGCTCCTGAAATTTCCTTGCTGTTGTCCATCCACTTGAGAATTGTGGGAAGAGAGGTTGCCACTGAAGACTGAGGGAAGAAAAGATGCTGGAAACGTCAGCCCTCTCCTCATCTGTTGCTACCAGTCTACCAGAATTCTTTATCGGGGGGATACATCTCCTTTGATCTTCCTTTTCTGGTTAACATGCTTGTGGAAACCCTCTTGTTATTCTTTGCACCCCTCTGCAAGTTCAGTTTCAGCTTCACCTCGGCCTTCCTTACCCCATCTCTACACAACTGTACTTCATCTCTATAATCTTCCTTGTTTCCACTGCCTGCATATTAGGTTTTTTTTCCCTTTAGTGTAACCAGCAATTCCCTACTCAGCGATGCCAGTCTCATCTTCCTCTCCTGATTTCTAGATTCTGGGGATTGCCAACTCTTGTGCTTTCTGGAAGACGTCCTTAAAGATCTGCATGTCTGTTCTGCTCCCTTGTCCCATCTTCATTCTCATAAAACCCTTACCAAAATGTCTCCTTGGCTTCTGTTTACTGCCTTTGTCTTAAAAATGTTTTCCTAAATAAAGAAATAATTTCTGTAGCAAAAGCTATGAATATAGATACTTAAATAAAATAGTTTAATTTTTAAGTATTTATTTCTTATGAAACTGACAAAATAATTTCTTAGCTGCTTAGCCATGGTACCTTCTGCTATACCTTGATGTTTATATTTTCAGTTTTTCTACAGCACCAACAGTGTTCCTCTCCTGATCTCACATTACAAAAGAAAAAGAAGAAACACTCTACAGTTCGGGGTTTGATTTTTATTTTCATTTACTTTTGGATCCTCTAGTGTCTCTCAGTTTGGAACCTGGATACTGAATAGCAGTTATTTGGGTCCATGAACAAACAATGGTGATCAGGATATAGGGAAAAACAAACAAATTAACTGAAGAAAAAGTCTTTGATGATAGTTACTGAATATATCTGCATACCTTACACCTTAATAAATAGAAACAGGATGAAAAAACATCAAATGCAAAACAGAGGGGGAAAGAACAATGAAGACAATAATGCTGTATCCCCTGATATAACCAAGTAAAAGAAATCAGTTAGCAGGAAGCAGTAATAATGGAAATACTCTCTGTCATGATGAAAAAGCAGTAGAGATAATGCTGTCAGAAGAAAGCTGAAGATAAAACTACTACAAATATTTATGAAGAGCTAATCAAATTTTACAAGTTGATATTAAAAAGAAATTGCAATAATTCTATTAGTCTAAGTAAGATTCACTAAATCAAAGGAAAGTCAAGTATTATACATCTGCATGAGTGCTAGGGAGTATTCAGTTAAAGAGCTCTAAAGGTATTTAGATGTTAAGATAATTACCAAAGAGAACAACCCATAACAAATTAGCTCAGGAAGATCTTTGCTAATGAGGAGTTTTTGCAGATTAAGATTAAAAATATAGTGTTCATTCAACTTCAATTTTAGAAGCTATTAAGAAACTGACCTTAGCCTGATTAGTTTTAGCTATATAGAAAATACACAATATAGAAAGCTAAATGGGATTTGAATTAACAGAAGGCCTAGTCACAAGAGAGGCCAGACTGAAAAAACTCCAAATGTGACACTGAGACTTCTTTCACAATATTTGCACGCTTATTTGACAACTGCTGTTTAACTATGTTGATGCAATTTCATTTTTTTTGCCACCATGTATCCTTCTCATCAACACTGACAAACTTAGCATTAGGTTATTTGCAACAATAACCCAATTTAACTTGCTCAGTCAATTACTCAATTAGTATCTTTATGTAATTCATTAATGCAGCAGTGCCTGCATTATCAAGCTCAGACAGCCCTGGTACCACTGCAATTCGGTGGGACTTGGCTGGTCAGGAGCGTTAGCAAGACGATGGTGAGGAGGAGAAAGGAGGGACTCTCAAGAGGTTCGGTCAACGTGAATTTATTGGGATCCTGCATAAAGCCCTCACCTCAGGATGTCTGCCTCAGGAGAGACCAGAACTGTCCCAGGGGAGCAGCCTTTAAAAGGGGGCTTAACACAGGGACGGGTTCAACCAGGGACCAATAGGGTGCAACAGGGGAGTGGCTCACAACATAAAAGACATGTACAATAACCAATCAGTACAAAGTGGAGGGGGCAGCCTGAATTCTGCCCAATCACTCAATGCCTCTCCTGGAATCTTCCAGATGCAGGGAGGGGTCTCCAAGTGATGGACAGGACCAGATGGTTATATAACATGTGATTGACATATAACTATCACTAAGGAACAACCAATCATAGAACTGCATCTAGGGAGAAGGTAGGGAGAAACCAAAGGCAAATAACAGAAAGGGGTACAAGGACTAAACCATTTTACAATGTAACATAAACTTGTGAACAATCATAAATCAAAAATGCAGCCCCACACATTAATCTCTGATCCTTCATTAAAAGAAAAGCTATGGCTAATTTCAATGTTATGTAAAATTCAATATGCTAAAACTAACTTGGAAGAGTTAAGTATCTCAAATTAAAAGCAAATTTGTGCATTTTTGCTGTTACATAAATTAATTATAATAACTGATCTGTGCTGTATGTGAGTTGTAATTTTATAACTAAATATTGATAAATTTAAAATATTTTTCATAAGAATATTTTCTTGTAACAGCCATTTCTACCTCTATCATCTTCCTTTTAGTCACTTGTATTATTTTTGTGGTATAAACTAACATCCTAAAATGCCAGTTTGTCAGATGATGCCTGTTTTTTAACAAACTAAAATCATCAAAAGAGTCTACTTTCTTGACTGTCCACTGACCACGCTGTGGTTCCTTTGACAAATCTCTTTCTGCATAGAAATGCCATAGACACCATTAACAGGTGTTCATATGTTGAGAAATAGTCTTCAGTTACGGAAATTACACTGAGTTCAAATTTCTAAAACAAAAATGGAAGAAGTCTTCTAATTAGAAATCAGAGCCCCCCCAGCTCCTGGAAAATAAGAGATTCAGCTCAAGTTTTCTGAAAAGAAAAACATATCTTTGACAGGAGAAAGAACTATTTCAACATTCTGAGATGTTCTTACTGAGATTGTTTGTTCAGAAACAGCAAGAAAAGGGAGAGATTCAAAAGAAAAAAAAAGAAAAAAAAAGAAAAAAAAAAAAAAAAAAGAAAAAATCTAAATGCAGGAGGGCCTGTAATTCGTTCACTTGTCAGCTGCTTGCTCATACTGTTAGCAGCATGGTCTTGCTGCTTTTATCTAATAAACCCTTAATGCCTCTGTTGTAAAACAGGAAGCAGAGCCCTTCAGCTACTAGCATTTGAGAGCTAAGTTCCCCTGCTGTGACTATTTTTGCCATCTCCTAGGATATATGTAGGTATCTAGCTTAGGGTCAAGTAGAAACCTAATTAATATTTTCACAAACTAGTTCTTTTTGTATGTGTATGAATGAAAAAATAAAGCAACCATCTCTGCAGTCAGAATAGGTCTACATTACTGCTAAATTTTATTAACAGAAAGAATAAAATCAATTTCTATTTTCTAGAAAAATAAACCTTATTCAAATGCCCCAAAAGCAAGCAAACACTATGACTTTTGAGAATTTTACATAATTTTAATTATTTTCATCATTTTAAAAACCCCAAACCAACATAATGTCACTAATATTTTTATACCTCTTGTGTCAGTAAGGACTTTCTTATTCAAGTGATTGTTTCAGCAGTCTTCATCAAAAAGGTAAAATGAAGACTTTTGTCTTTTGTATGTTAGCATTAAAAATATATCCTACTTTCTGGATATTCTTTCTAAAATTCTGTTATAAATTAATGGAATTAAGCAACATGAGAACCTAACTAAAACAACAAAAAGCATTAAACCCCACAGAATGAAATCGCTTTGCTATACAATTAAAGTGTTTTGCCAGAATGTTTAAACTGAGACTATGTTTAGATTAGCTATGACAAAGAAATTCTTTACTGTGAGGGTTGTGAGGCACTGGCACAGGTGGCCCACAGAAGCTGTGGATGGTCCATCACTTCAGGTGTTCAAGGCCAGGCTGGAGGGAGCTCTGAGCAACCTTGCCTAGTGGAAGACCACTCTGCGCAGGGCTGGGACTAGATGATCTTTAAAGTCTCTTCCAACTTCTCTGTTTCTACGATTCTACGGTATGATACAAGTGTACAACAAACCATCCATGGATGTATTGGAGTAAGTCCAGCAAAGGGCCATGAAGGGAGCATCTCTCATGTAAGAAAAGGCTGAGACATCTGTGACTGTTAAACTAAGAGAAGAGATGGTTCAGGGGGAATCTTGTAAATATGTATAATGACCTTCCTGCAGGGACTAACAAATATGTGTCCAGACTCTATGCTGTGGAGTCTAATGGTAAAGCAAGAGGAAATGGGCTCAAACTGATACACAGACCACCATATTAAAACAAAATAAATAACTTTTTTTTATTTGAGGGTGAGGGTGACCAGAAGTTGGAATAGATTGTCCAGAAGTGTTTTGAAGTCTGCACGAGTGAGACATTCAAAACTCAACTCTTGGCAGCCTGCATTATCTGGTTTTGCTTGAGAAAGGCAGTCTACTACATGAGCTAAAGAGGTCCCTTTGAACATCAACTATTCTGTGATTATATAAAAACTATATAGAAAATATTAAAGAGAAAGGAATATATGCTGAGTAAACTGAAACAAAATCTCATATTTGCATTTTATTCAGTTAGAAAATAAAACTGCAAATTCAGAGTAATCCCATATTTTCCAAGGGGAAAATTTTCAATTTCATGACCAAAATATCCATCTTTTATTTTCAATAGAAATTTCAAGGAAATTCACTTTCTTTATGTGTTTTCACTATTACTTCTGTAAAGGTACTGAAATATAAAATATAAATATCTTAGTCTAAATATCTCCTAAATTTACAATGTTCTTTGAAAAACAGAGTACTTCTAATTACTCTATTTTTTAAATTTTTATTTATTTATTTATTTATTTTTAGTTTCCTTTATTAAATGTCTTTGTCTGGTCTGGTGCATAATACCTCTGAATATACATTGAAAGTTGAATTAAATAGGAACTGAAGTGTTAAAATAGTTTGAAATATTTTGTAATTAATTACTTTGTTTTGAACTTGATCTTATATTATGTCTACTTGTATGTAGTAGACATAATATAAGTCTGTCTTTGCTGAAACTATACCAGCAATGTAGCAAGAATAAGGATCTGAAATACAGCAATTAATGAAATTTGCATTTGCTAGAAAGGAAAGATCAGTCTGAGGTTTTGCAGTTTGCAGACTACCCACTCACCCACACTAATGTAGTGGTAGGGGAGACAGACAAAAGAGAGGGAGTTTCAAGTCTGTCATTTCTAGCAACAACCTTACAGAGCAGAAAATAGAAGACATTTTTATTTGCTGCTTATGTGACTAGAATTGAAAGCCTCACATGAAAAATATGTGCTCCCTTCTTAACTTTGTGGAACAGTTATGTTGATGCAACAATAAATTTTATTTCCTACAAAAACCATTGACTTATTCCTATCTATTTTCCTGTGATCAAACAATGTCACTGCATACACATAAACTGATTTTCAGAAGAACAACCTGCATGACCAATATTCCTTCTTTGTCTTCATCTTTGTGTGATGGTGACCAAAAGACTGTTTACATCAAGGTTTACATAAAATCTCACAGGTTAGCCTACAAAAGCTGTTAAAATTTTGTGTCCAGTGTATTGTAGCAAAGCTGAGAGGCAGTTGTTTCCATTGAGATAAATATTTTGCAAGCGGTAAATTTTCTGCAGTTATTTGAAATAAGAAACAAATAAACAGGCAAAACAATAGGAAAACTATATAATGTGAGAGATCTTTGAATGTCACCATCACCTCATATATGGACAGCTCTGCCCTAACCTATCCCATCCTGCAAGCTCCAGCCAGGGAGACTATGGTGAAGCCTCATCTCAGGATTAGCCCCTGGTTCACTTAGTCTACCCTTAAAGCTTAGATCGGTGGAGTCAATCTTTGTATATGATTTCATATGTGTATATCAAAACACGTATGTCCCAATGTGATTTGACTAACATTAAACATCTCTGAAGTGACAAGAAATGTCCAGTGAAATTTTAAATTAACTACAAAATGCATAAACCCTGAAGAAAAAATATAAAAATATAATCCATGGACATAGAAGTATAAAATTGGAGCTAATTTGAGCTGTATTTTCTACTGTTGGAAAACACAAAAACTTCCTGATTCAAACAAAAAAAATCTAAAAGAGAGGAAAATTAAGAAATATTCAAAATATGAAATGTCCAGATTCTTTAGCGTGGTTCATCTTCCATTCTTTATTGCCCAAGTACAAGTTGCACCTATTCGGATTTTCATCGCTTGTTACACAGCTCACATGATATTATACAGATCCATTTTCCCCTTTTCTAACGGGCTTCACTTATTCTTGCAGATTCAAAACAGTTCAGCAGAGTTTCCCAATTGTGAGCAGTAGTTTTCTTCACAATTCACTTTCTTGTCCAATTCTCTCTTGAGCAAACATCTCAAAATTTGTCCTGGTAATCTTGCAAAAAAGGGAGAGGAGAGATTGAATGTGTAATAGCACATTAAAATTCAAAACTCTTAAAAATTGTTGACATAGATTTAATTGTCATGCAGCTGAACTGTTTGCAAGCATGTTTGCCAATGCCCATGTGTATCGCACACTCCATGGTGTGGAAAAAACACAGGAAAAAGCACCATCTTGACTGTGAGAAAAGGGATAAAGCAGATGTTGCTCAACATTCACATCTACATAATATGATCAGAGACAGCTCTATGTACAACTTAATCATGGATAATATATTAAGTGTCAGGAGTCATGTTCTGAGTGGTTAGATCAGCATGTCCTGAGGAGACTGGACTCCATATAGAAAATTTCACATATGCAGGACACTTGGGAATAAAGGTAAGCAGTTGCATATGGATTGCCAATACAATTTTTCATGTAAATCCTTTTCCTCCCTTGCTTCTCTTAGAGATACAAATTAAGTTAACAGTGCTGATATTTAGAGCACATTGATATTCTGAGCTGATCCAATAGGTTTTGAAGGAAATTCATCAAAACCCAACCATTTTACTGCCCTATATTTTCAAGATTAATTTAGCACTCTTGAAACCTACAGAAAAACAAAATAATGCAAAACACTTGAAGAAAAAACATATCCTGGGATGGAAAATAGATCATAAATACAACACCCATAGGACACATCACTATGAAACGGTTTGTCTTGTTCAAGTTCATAAAACAATTGTACTGTTAAAAATTGCACTTGTTGAAAACTGATAATGTTCATATGTATTCCTATTTTATTTCCTTCTCCATGAAATGATAGCACAATGGATTAAAAGCTATTTAGACATGCTAAATTGTATGCATTTTTTCCTTTGTCCTATTTGGATTTTGTTTAAATCTGTGGTCTTTTTTTTTTTTTTTTTTTTTTTTTTTTTTTTTTTTTTTTTGGGGGGGGCCATTGTTGGTTTGTTTGTTTGTTAATTGTGGTTTGTTAATTGTGGTTTGTTTATGCCCATTTTATACAAGCGATTGACAGTTACACTCTGTCTGAATTCTACTGCAATACTGTGCATGGGTGTGAGTTTGGAAGGTAATTTTTTTTCTGTATGTGTAAACATCTTAAATGACTACCAATGAAGATAAGAAATCATTACACAACATTCTCATATAGTGTTAGGATCTCTCATCTTGACCTTAAGTTTTTATATTGACTTTCATGTCAGATTTATGGAGCTCACTTCTTTATTTCAGGTATTATACAAATGAAGAAAGAGCTTTTTTTTTTTTTTTTTTTGCTGTTGATTTGCTGCACATTATTCTGTTCCTTTCTCTCTAGAACTGAATGCATTGTATTCCATCAAAACTTGAGAAAGTTGAATTTTTATGATTTAGAATTCTGGCACAAGCCAGGTATGACTAAATAAGTCAATTTTAGATCTTCAGAGGAAAGAAAAAAAACAACCTATACACTGTGTGCAGGAGAGGCTTGAGACAAACAAGAAAGAGATATAGGAATATGTCCTTCTAAGGAGGGTGGGAAGGAAAAAAAAAAGAAAAAAAGGAAAGAAAAAGGGACATAAGGGAAGAAATGAAAGAAAGAAGGAAAGAATAAGGCATATAAATAATGTGAGCAAAGAAGTAATATGAATATACGCTTCTTATTGACAAATTTACTCAGACTAAACATGTAAACAGATTATAATTAAATTTAATCTTTTCATGGAAAAGCTTATTAAACCTTAAAGGTTCACTAGGTACCTAAAAAAAAAAAAAAAAAGAAAAAAAAAAGAAAAAGAAAAAAAAAAGCAAGCTGCTTTTAACATAAAAGGCTGCTACTTAACATAAAAAGATTAAATAAACATAGCTTAAACAAACCTGTTGCAAGTTAGCAATAAGCATAGAGAACTAGGGACCAAATTCATTTTTTTTATAATTCAGGTGAAGTCTATCCATTTTGGAATTCTAGTTGATGGATAGTCCATGATACAATTATAGGTTGTATTCATAAGAATTGCTAAGGGCTATGTGGCTTAAAATAAGGCTCAGTAAGTGATAAAATCAAACAACTGCTTTGCAAGTCTCTTTCACTGGGTGCTGTGTTTCAAGGAGTTGATGCCATGATCCAGCACACACTCAGAGTTACATGCCTTCAGCACAATAGCATGCTCTAAGTGTGTCTGTGCTGAAGGATTTTTGCCTTTTTGCAACTACTCTCTTAAGGCCTCATTTCAAAAGATATCCTAGTACAGGAATAAATCCATTGTTCTAAGCAGGACTTGCAATAAATACAGCAGGGCTTATATCTGTGTCTACATATTATTGATTTCAAATAGGATTTTCAATAATGATGTCAATAATGTTCTAAGCTGGTGCTGATCTCTGTTAGGTAGGTTTATTTTCTATTTACAAAAAAAAAAATCCTTATTATAATTTGATTGGAAACACTTAAAAATCTATTTGTGTGTAAAATTTTAAAACCTTTGGAATTAGCAAATATTTTGCTGAATGCCTTTGTTGTTTTTTACTAAAGTTTTTTTTAGCTATAATATTGCAATTCTCTATTATAGCCAACTGAAAACAATGTTTCTATTAAAAAAGAGACAATCACAAGCATTTTTTTTTAATCTTCTGTGCTCTTATTACATACGAGGAAGGCATTCACAAGTGTAGACATTCTGTCCTCCCCAAAACACACTATATATTGTCTATAAATTCATTAAAAAATCAACACTGGACAAAAAATATAGAACAATTTAAAAATTAAAGTCTCAAATTTTCTTGCTTCTGTTTATCTATTTACTTAAATCAGTGCAATTACACAGTGAGGTATAACATGTATATTAAGGGAGGATACACATTTTTCATTTGAATGCCTTAAAATAATATTTAAAAGGATTTTTTTGGTTTTTAAAGTGCTTTTTCAGGTTTCTTCTCAATTTAAAAGTGAAACATGCCTCAGAATTCATTTTGGTTTTAATATGATTTTGTTAATGGAGAATTCTTTTCACAGCAACATCTCCCAACTTGTGAAATTAGTTTCATAAATGGAAATAACTGATAAATATCTGAGTGGAAGTAGATTTGAGCTTAACTACATGAAAGAATTAGAAAAGCATATGAAAGAATGAGCAATTATAAATTCTATCTGGATTATTCACAATGTGTTTATAGCAATGATAGATGACAAAGATAAGCTCAGGAGACTTATGTATGCACCAATGAGACTTGTACACATTATTTTTGCATAATTCAGGAATGTCTAAATGTAAATGAGAATCTTGGTAAGTTATGTGGTTCAAACTTTCAAATTTACTCTATATGTATTTATATAAATGTCTACAAATACATATACAGAAATATATGTATGTGTGTATATCTATATACACTTCATGAAAAATTGATACTTAAAGAGCATCTGATATTTACTTAATGTGCATCAATCCTGAAAAAATGTGGATTTTTTCCTTCACATGGCTACATAAAATCTGAAATTAATTTGTACATACAGTAGCAGTACTCACCCAGCACTTTTAGCTGAAATGTCTACCTGGTGTTTTACAGTACTTGAGATTTTCTTACCTATCCAGACCGAGTGTCTGGCAGAACAATCATTTTCAGACTTAGTTTGCTAGATGAATCAGATGGAAGAACTAGGGATGTTATCTCTCTGGACTTCCGTAAGGCCATTTACATGGACCCGCAGAAACCTCCTCCTCTCTGAACTGGGGAGGGATGGATTTGATAAGTGGATTGTTAAGTGGACATGGTCACATCCAGAGGGGAAGTAGTAGTCAATGTCTCAATGTCCAGATGGGGATCAGTAACAAGGGGTGTCCCTCAGGGATCTGTACATATATTAGCCCTGTTTTGTTAAATACACTAAATATAGTATAGGCATAGACACCTGGAGACCGATAAAGGTGCAACACTTGCATATGCTTGCTGTACTCCAGTCAAAACTAACAGCATCACACCCAAGACTAGTCAAAGGAATTTCAAAGTACTTCAGTGGCAATTGTGCTATCTTTATGGAGAAGCATGGCAAAAAAAGAGCTAACCTCATACTTCCTTTCTTACCACTTATGTGTGGGAGAGTGCCACAATGATGCTCATCTGGAACCTGTCTCTGTCCATCCTTACACTCTCCGTGTCAACCTTTTCCCTTTCCATTTTTTTCTTTCCTTCCTCATCCCTCTTTTCATGTCTTCCTCTTCTCCCTTTATCTCTCCTTTTTTATTCCCAAGAGCATATTTAATAATTTCATCACTAGAATCATATGTATGCCTCCAGATATCTACTCCACTAATGAATCTTGCTGTATGTGAAAAAGTCTGAAGATCCTTTTTTAGCAACATGCATTTCCTGCAAGCACTTCCTAGTTTTTCAAAGCTCATCATCCTGTATTTTCAAGCAGATATAAAAAAAAAAGAAAAAAAAAGAAAAAAAAAAAGAAAAAAAAAAAAAAGGTGTTTTTGCATTCTACATTGCATTAAATTAATCAAAAGATGATTAAGGGTCTTTGAGGATGTTGGCAGTATAAATGCCTTCCTGGTATAAGTTACTAAATTAGGATGCTAAAAGATATTGAAAGATGTGAATATTATACCCTTTCCCATAAAGAGAGGAAACATTTTTTTCAGCATTCTTCCAAAGAGTGAATAGTCATATAAATTTTTCATACCTGATGATTTCTTTGATAGCACCAATAATTTACATCATCAGCCTTCAGTATTCACTGAGAAATAAGAAAGTCACAGTATTACAGCTGCCTGTCTTTATCTGTACCAGTGACACTGTTTATAAAGGAAAATTAAACTTACTAACTCGTTTGTTCTTAATTTCATAATTTAGGTAATTTTAATTATTCTGACTGCATTATTGCTTTAAAGCTACTCAATTTAATTTTATCAAACTTCATTCTCTCACGATGATCTCTTGGTCAGACTCACTTATGCTCATTTCCTCCCTTTATATCAGCCAGGAATGTTGTTTTAATGATTTGATATCTTCACTAGTAGTCATTTAAATTGTTTACATGTACAGAAAGGAAATTACCTTCCAGACCTACACCCATGCTCTATATTGCAGCAGAATTCAGATAGAGTGTAACTGTCAATAACTTAAATAAAATGGGAATAAAGAAACAAAAAAAATTAAACAAAATCCAAAGACTACAAATGGAAAAAAAATAAAATAACAAAACCCTGAGCATATCTAAGTAGCTTTCAATTAATTATGCATTCAAATGACTACTGTACTTAGCAAATGTTTGATATTTACTTACATAATCGTGCCTTTAATATATACAACTGTCTTTGTTTCATATTTCCTCTCTGTTATTGGCCCTTTCTTTTTCTCAAGGTGACCATTTTTATTATTATCTTATCAGAAGAAGAAAATCAATTCTAAAATTTCTTAGCTTTATTAGTTTTACACAATATTTCTGGAGATAGGTAATTTCTGAGACCTGACACCTCAGTTGAAGTTTATTTGAAAATTTTAAGGTTTTACCTAGATTGATCTATTAATGCATTCATTTTGGTTTGTGTTGCCTGCTTGATTGAAACATTTTGGGGTTTTTTAAGGACACATGCCTTTCTCTTCAAGAAAAAACTTACAGTTTGAACACTTCAAGATTTGTGTGTGTGACTGTGTGTGTGATAGAATTTAAATTTTCAAACATTTTATTTTGTTACTGCTATTACTTGATCTTCTCAATGTCAAGCCTTTTCATGCTACACAAATGAGAGGGATTTACACAGTATTCTTCTGTAAAGATCAATTTGAAAATCTTCTAATGCCTAAGAAAGAATCCTGTGTTTTCACACATATCACCTATAATTTTTTTAGAAACATTTCCATGCTTCAAGTTTTAATAGAGCCAAACAGAGCAATTTCCTCCATTTTCCTAAAACCAATGCCTTTCCCCTTGACACAGAGCCTCATAAAAAACTGTGATAAGGTCCGTGAGTTCTCACTGTCCACACAGATATTATAAATTCTATATTTGTATTAGTGAATCTCAGTGTAGATGTTTGCAGTGTTGAAATCTGTATCTGAACTACTTATCTCAGAATTCCTTTAGAGATAAACAGCTTTAGTACACAAATGATCCAATCAGGTTAAGATATTTCCTCTATGAGGCAAATCTTGTACCCCAAATGGGTCTCTCTCTCTCTCTGAAAGGAAAGATGCTTAATCATGTGTAGCAGAGTAGTTGGAGGAACACTCTCAGCCAGGCATGAGAAGCAGGACACAATGATTATTACATGGATGATTATGATGAGAAGTATTGCTGATACAGTGTCTATATATTGCCAATGCAGTTGCATGCACTACTGCAATGGATTTTAATATGCTCAGGTGATGCCTCCCAATGTGTAATGAATTTCAGTGAGATGGCCTTGCTTTCTAAACTTCTCAAAGAAGCCTAGATGTGGCTTGGTCCACTTTTAGTCTCAGATTAGGTCTACAGTTTATGTCTAAAGTATTATAATATCAGCAGGTTCTTCTGGAAACATACAGGTGCCTTTCAGAATTCACAATTAGAAAGCAGGAATGTGGCAGCTTATGATTTTATCTCTGTATTTCACTGAATCTTGGAGCCTTTTTACTCACCCACACAAGGGTTACTATTCCCTATCTCAGGAATGTCTAGGATATATCCTACAGGAGTCCCTGCTGAGGTGTGGCATCCAGCCAGGATCTGCCTGCAACCCTCAGAGCCTGGGTTGCTCTGTTGGCTGAGTTTTCAGCAACACTTAATTCACTTTTGCAGGCTGATGAGTACCAAAGTCAATCACAAACCTCTCCTCTCTTCCATCTCTGGAATGCATTAATTACTCCAGCACTAAGACCATTCCGCTTGCAACCCACCTGGTGTTCTTATCTTAGGGTAAATCAAATTTCCTATCAGCGATGACTGAAAGGTAGAGGGTCTGTTTTTGTGTATGTGTTTGGAATGAACGTGAAGACCTGACTAGCTTTCCTCACTATCATATCTTTCTGGACTTGGATGTAAATGTATAAGGCTTGTTCAGTTTTGCCACATAGGTTTCATCTGAGCATCTAAGAGATCCAGATTCAAATAGCAGGGTGCAGGATTTAAAGACACACAAGACCTTCCAAAGTGGCAGCCAGGAGACAGGCTAATATCTTACAGTATTGTAACATCACTGGACCCTTAAGAGTTGGCAGATAAGCTAAGTATATACATTTAGTCAGATAAATTCAGTTTCTAATGTAGAATCAAAAGGAAATAATAGTATTTTATTGCTCTGGTTAAAAAAATTTTCAAGGATTTTTTTTTTACCCGCAAATCCCACAATTTACCCTTAGTCTTGTCTCCTTCATCTTCTCTATAGGCAATTCTGTGTTTCAGAAATTAATTTGATTATTTAACTGTTTAAGTTCCACTCTATCTGAAGACAGAGTTGGAACTTGATTGGGTTGTGCAGAATTAAACTATCTGTGCTACCTGAAATGGTCTGGCATTTTTTCTGTTGCCTGCAGAAGCTGTCCCTTGAGGGATCAGATTTCGTACAGGTTTGGTCTCATTCCTGCAAACCTCATGCATTTGTTTCCAAAGCCTTATGGCTCCTCAAAGAGGATATTTATGAATGGATAACTGAATTATGCTGTAGAAAATGCAGTCATTGAAGCTTCTAGAGTGACACAGCTGTCTAAATTATTTATTTTAGGAAGCACTAAACAGCTGTTCAGACCTTAGTGACAACATTTAAATCTCACTTGGCTTAAAAGGGAGCCTAGACATCTAGTTCTGAGACTAACACATTTTGAGTCTGAATCTGGAGCAGAATCCTGCTTTTTAAACAACAGACCCACAAGAACTGTCACAGCTTTTTTTTTTTTTTCCTTAATTTTTATAAACCCTTTGTAACTAGCCAATAATGATGTGTCTCCTGAAACAAAACTCCATGTTTTCAATTTATTTTAAGGACTTCTGCCTTTTGTTCTATTTGTGTCATATTTTTTTTCACCCCATCCTGTTGAATATTGTGTTTTCTGTGTTTATTTTTAATGACTATATAAACCCAGAATTATGTGACAAAAGTCAGTGAATCAATATCAGCATAGGTGTGATTACAAAAATCCTTTTTGTGCACAGTTATTGTTCACTCATATTGTTTGAATTCTAGATCAGTTTTTCCCAAGAGTCCCAAGACAGACATTTTTCCCCACTAAAACTATATTAGGAGTGACCAAGTAATTGACAAAATTATGTATCTTTGAGATGTGAATAGAATGGGCAACCTTTTTTTTTTTTTTTTTAAGATAGCACAGAACTAGTGGGCATAATTTCCTAAAGCAGAAGAAGGATTTTTACAATTTTTGCCTTTATTCATCTGAGAGCATTTTGAAGGTGTTACAGCAATAACTAAGGGACATCTTTTTTTTTTCCTTTTTTTTTTTTTTTTTTTTTTTTTTTTTTTTTTTTTTACCAACACAGGAGATGCTTAATGTCATTTTCTGACTCAACATCTCATATACTCTTATTGGGCTTTTTTTTTTTTTTTCCACTCTTCTTTGCTGTTGACCTTGCACATATACTGAGGGCAAAATGATTGTCATTTGAAATAATCTGAAATGACCACAGGCTTTCAGGCAGGCAACGTCAGAACATGAGTTGGGAACATAATGCTGCCATATCAAGCACAGTAGGAGTTATTTTGCAGTCCACTGTGACACACTAAATAAATTGTTTTGCAATGAAGTTATAAATTGTGCTATGAAAGTATATTAGAAGTCTCCACCTTCTGGTCTCCTTTTTATTACCCTAAAGGAATCTAGTTTTGCATACATACAGACACACACACATTTGTTTATATATGAACTATACAGCATTTAAAGGTAGGTTTTGATCTTTTCATTTTTGTAACACATTGTATTCTTAGATCCATTACATAAATCTCTTTTGTCATGTGATAGTGTTTTATTTAAAATATAAAAATGATGTGCATAGAAAAAAAACCAAATATGCTGTAAATTTTTTTGAGACATAATATTAAAATTATATCAATTTTCATGTATCCAGACTAAAATTATGTCAGTTTTGTGAGAGTACTTGCCATCCAGTAGCATAAATCCTCTTAGAATGGAAATAAAATATGATTAGGGGAGTGACCAAGGTCTTTTAAAATTGGATATCTTGAATTTAATCTTCATCTTTCAGCATATCTGATAGACCAGGAAAGAGAAATGTCCTAATTTGACAAGATTTTAAGCACAGGAGCTGGCATGACAGACTAAAATATCCAAATGCATATTTAGTCCTCAAACAACTTCCCTGCTAGATAATATCAGTTTCCAGGCTCACTTTTATTAACAACCAACTACAAAGAGTTTGACATTGAAGGTAAGTTACCAACAAGCTGACATTCACATGGCCATGCTCCTTTTTTTTCCATAATGTGCTATCTATCATTGCATTTAATTCAAATTTAAATTATTTTAGAGTTTAGAGTTTAGAGTTTAGAGTTTCTAATTGCTATTAGAATGCGAACTGTGAGGTCCACTATTTTTTTTGTAACTCAAACCATTTTCATAATGTGAAATTATGAAGAAACTGGTTGCCATGCTCTATGTATTTCTTTTTAAACAGTAATATATGAAAACTAATATATTTATACAAGCAAATGCTAAAAGGAAAATATAAAACATATAGTAAGAAATTCACTTTTCTTAAAGCAATTTAAAAAGTTTAGAAGAAATTTTTAAAAAGACATTTGTTTATTGAGTCAGTATTATAATGTGGAATTGCACAAAACTCATTTTTCAGTTTTACTAATATGCAGTAAACCAATCTAACAGGAAAAAGAACAAGAAAAAAAAAAACCACGTTCAACTAAGGATTGTGCTGTTCCATTTACTAGCTCTTCCTTTTTCATGAATGGAAAACCTAGTCCTATTAAGTCGCTCTTATCTGATTTTTTGTGAATAAAAGCTTTGTTTTTCAAGGATAAATTCTGCCAAATAGTACTGAATAATAGATCTGAGTTATGTGTCTTGAAAGATCTGTATTTTTCACTTGTAAATTGTGTTGTCATTGTCACTAATATATTTCATGGGTATACAAAAGTCGCAGGAGAACCCCGATAAAGGTGGGAAGTTAGCAAGAGCAAAACGCAGATCTGACCAATGTGATTAATGCTACGTTTCTCCGTTTATTGCGCGAAAGATGGCAGATTTTATACACTCTTCATAGTTTACAGTTACAGGTGAATTCTCATTAACGCACGGCACAGGGAAGAATGCAAACACTTATTGTTTAATAAACTCTTAAGGCAGGTACTGTGCCCAGACTAATTACTATACTTGCTAACTACTAGAAAACCCTCTGACCCTTGACAACAGCATTAGCTATAATTCTAAGTGCACCACACTCTCGGCATTGATTTTCCACCTGCACCACTAACTCCTACAGGCCTCAGTGCTGAGGCCCAAAGGCCTCACCAATGTGGCCCAGTCTGGGTGATTCAACCACAGCCTATATCTCCTACAGGTATATCTTAATTCCAGGTGCTGAATAAATTATTTAAATCTAACTTCATTTGCATTTCAAAATAATATCCAGTGTATTAAGAACATTACTTATCACTAAACTTTTTTCCCCCTAGCTTCTTTCTTTTTGTTATTTGTTATATATGTTCTTGGAAAGGAAATTAAAATTATAGAGTTTATAACAAGGGATTTACCTATACAATAATTTTCATAAACTTAAGAAGTTATTCAAAGCTATTTATATAAAATTACAAAACAAAATCAAAAGCAAAACCAAAATAATCCCAAAAATAACAGAAACAAAGACAAACCCCAAAACAAACAAAAAAAGGCCAACAAAAACACCAGAACCAAGCCAACACACAAAATAAAAAACTCCTACATCTTTTGCTTACATAAAAAAATCAGAAATTCTCAAGCCAGTCATTATTTTTCTTGAGAAATAAAAAGATAACAAACATTGTTTACTTTCCATCTTGTATCAAATATACTATTGTTTAAGGAAAATGTCTGAAATCATACTTAGTTTTAAAAGCCTACAGCATTTTCTGGGTTTTTTTGGATTTGAATCACCTTATTCACAACCTGTTACGAGATATCCACAGAATATCTGTGCCTTGAAGCATAGATGTGAAGTTTCTGGAAAGCTCCAATGTAGTAAATGACTTTTTATGCATAGGATCAATTCTGAAATGCATTGTGATGTTACTTTAAAAAAATTACATGCATGATGAGATATCAGAATTTTAAATTGTGAAGGGCTGTGTAGTGCAATTTTCTCAAATAGCCTTATGACCATTCTAGCAAAATTCAACAAAATTTATGAAATTTAGAATTTATTAAAACAAAACAAACTACTTGAAAAATTAGGGATATACTCCCTTTATATTTTTAATCACCTTCTTAATTTTCTATAGCAGAAGGAACAACATTTCTACAAGCATCCCACACAGCCAATGGGAAGTTAGGAAGAATTCTGCACAAAAGATCCAATCCACCAAAGGTTTGATTTGCTCTCCTTTGATGTCTCAAGGAGACTTTATTTTTTAACCTCCCTCAAGTATCCAATTTTATTATTTGAAATAGATTCAATAAAGTATTTTAAATAGTTAATAAACTGGCTTATTTCTTGGAAAAGTGCCTCACGATTTTCTAACTGCAGAAGTGTTTAGGAAAATCCATAAATTTTATGCAAAGAACAGCCTGCTGATTTTTCTGACTTAGATTGTACTAGAAAATAACAAATTTACCTATATTCTACATTTACTTCATTTTCATCAAAGTAATAAAATCTAAGAAAGTCACATGGGAAGCCAGTTTCAACACCCTCCAGAGAGTTTATGCTTGTGAAATAGCTTATGACTCTACTTTTGTCTATAGCAATACTATGAAAATTCATCCCTAGTCTCTAACATTGCTATTTACTGAACTATATGTGATCCATCTAAAAGCCCTTATCCAAGACTTTGTGTCTGTAAAAGACCCTTGACTATTTCAGTTAAAGAAACTGATGATATCTGCAAAATAAACCACATCTTGTCATTGGTGGCTGACCCTGACAGATGGCCTTGTTATGGTTCCCAGTTTGGCTTTTGTCTTTCAGATGTTTTGATGTTTCCATTGTTCAGCAAAACTTTTCACAAAATCACAGAATGTGCTGAGTTGGAGAGACACACAAGGATCACTGATTCCAGCTTCTGGCCTCTCACAGCACCATCCCCAAGAGTCACACCATGCACCTAAAAGTATTGACCAAGTGCTTCTTGTACTCTGTGAGATTGATGCTGTGACCACTTCCCTGGGGAGCCTGTTCCAGTCCTCAAACACTCTCTGGAAGAAAAACATTTTCTAATAGCCAAACTAAGCCTCCCCTGACACAACTTCAGGCCGCTCCATTGCATCTTGTCACTGGTCATCACAGAGGACAGATCAGTGTCTGTCCCTCTTCCTCCTCCACAAGGAAGTTGTAGCTGCAATGAGGTCTTCCCTCAGCCTCCTCTTTTCCAGGCTGACCAGACCCTCAGCCACTCTTCATGATTCCCCTCCAGACCCTTCACTCTATTTGTTGCCCTCCTTTGGACACTCTCTAATTTCCTTATATCTTACACTGTGGCACCCAAACTGCCCCCAGCACTCAAGGTGAGGCTGCCCCAGCTCAGAGCAGAGTGGGACAATCCCCTCCCTTTCCTGGCTGGCCATGCTGTGCCTGATGCATCCCAGAATAGGGTTGGCCCTCCTGGCTGTCAGAGTTCAGTGACTCATGTTCAACTTTCTGTTGATGAGGCCCACCAGGTCTTTTTCCTCAGCACGATTTCTCACATCTCCTATCCCAGTTTATACATCCAGAGTTGCCCCGTCCTGGGTACAGAATCCAGCATAGCATCTATATTACCCCCATAGAAAATTGCATATATACCCCAATTATATTTATTTGTTCTTTCAAATTACTCAGATTTGTTTTGCTGTTAAGAGTAGGCTAAAACACATATTTCTATATTCTTCCTCTGCAAAAGCTACAGTGTTAAACTGAGACCTTGAGAGAAAAGTGAATGCAGAACAAAGGAAGAAAGGAGAGAGTTGGGAAACTGTGTATATTGAAGAACACAGTAATTGCACTTATTGAACGACCTTGTAAACTTGGTTTACTCTTTTGTAGTCAATTTTCTTCTCCAGAAAAATTATGAAAATATTTTCTTATCTTTTTGCTGAGTTGTGAATATCATTCACTCCTAATTAAAAACAAACAAACAAAAACAAGTACATGAAGAGCTTCTAAGAGATCAAAGGCTGTTAGACCTTAAACTTTTGTGATCCTTAGTGTCTTGGTTTAGGGAATAAAGTTTTATATGAACTTTTTAGAACATTCTGATTTGAAAATCAAGCCATAACTCTTACAAAAATATTCCTTTTAATTATCAGAGGATGGTGTAGTAAGAAGGTGATATAGTAACTAAAATTGAAAACATTGATACACAAGAGAAAAAAAACCAAAAAAAATAGAAAAGAGTGTCTCCGGTAAGGACACGAAAGAATGAGGCAGGCAGTAAGAAGGTCAGCAGGAAAGTTCTATATTTAATTTTCTGACTCCATCTTATATACAATCCTTTCAGAAGGCACAAGATTGGCTACATAGGTTGCCACGTCTTTGACATCTTTGGTGGAGACCACCATCAATCACCTTTCTCGTCCCAGAGGAGAAATATGTAAACAAAAAGATAAATTCTAAAAATATACATTGTTTTCTTGAAGCTGCGTGAGAACAAAATGCAAACTCTGAAAAGCAGGCAATGTTGGGGCGACGAAAGAGCACTCAGACATCTTTCATTTCAAGGTGATCCAAATTTTTTGAGATAATTCTTTGCATGAGGTTTTCCTTAGATACTCCTCCCATAAATTCATGTAGCTTCAGAGCTATTAAGCTAACAGTATTAAAACATTGGAATGCATTATGTTGCTGAATTCAACACTTACATACTGATGTGCAACTTCTAATCTAAAACAATGAGTTTACAATGAATTAGAATTAATCATGACACGTTTCGAGTATAACCAGCACAAGAATATAGACCTATAGATGTGCTAAAATTTTATTTGCCCATGATATCTACATCAAGGGATAACCCAGTGAAGAGGAACAGATATGGAACGTAGAACAGTCACTGCAGAGGATGTTACACTGTCACATTTCAGGAATGCTGACTTCAGATTTTGGGAGCTGAAGGTCCATTTTTTGTTGGAGTTCCCTGAAGACCTCTTTCCAGCAAGCCTTCTGCTTTTGCTTTATCTGAAATGAATCTGATTAATGTACTCCAGGATCTGTGAGCTGAAATAAGGCACAGCTAGAGGGGAAAAAGAGGGTCGTTTTGGAGGAACACACAGCTTATTCAAACTGAAATTGAAAATTTTGCCCCTAGATTATCCTCAGAGTAAAGGCTGTCACTTTTGACCTCATCCCTCTGTACTTTAATTCCAAGCAGATTTTATCTTGGAATTCAATTGTTTTCTTAACAACTTTTCTTTTGCTGATGACAAATTCCAACTTCTGATTTAACAAAACTTAGAAGCTTTAATATTCAGTAAAATAACAAGCTTCTTTACAGAAAGTAGAAGCCAAATAAATTGCACATAAATTGCCTACATTTTCAGAGATTCAATTTGAGTTAACTTTGCTGTCTAGAAAGGATTTTTCTTCATAATCCTTTGTCAAAGCTGGAAAGCTTAAGGAAACAAATGTTTCCACATCACACTTGAAAGTTACTCCATTACAGAGACTTATGTCACCTTCCTGTTCTGTCAGGTGTCAGATCTGCCAAAACATATTAGACATACCATTCTACTATCTAGCCAGCACAGGACACTTAGTATCTGGACTACATAAGTGTTCTGTAGTCATGGAAGATGAGGAATTCAAACACATATTTTAAGGCATCAAAACATTTCTTTTAATCTGTATCTAACATGCATGTTTCCTGTATAAAACTGTAAACTCAACTGTCTATCAATTGGTCAATGAAATACTTTATAAACCAGCAGAATTTAATCATTGTTCATTTCCTTAACTTGTGCAATTGTACATACCATTGCTCATACATACATAGCTCTTAGTTGCTAGCTTTATGTGATGGTGAAATTTTCTCTGGTTCCATAGATAAGGCTCAGTGTCAGTATAAGTATGAAATGCAAGTTCACATTAAATACTACCTTTAATACAATATGGAAATAATTTTACAACTTAGTTACTCAAACAATTTATTTTTTTTTAAATTCCATTACACAGTTCTTGTGCTTAGAAAACACTCTTGAACTAATATTTAGAGGACTTAAGTTTATGGAATTAGCAGGAAAAAGTATCCGAGTGCAATCACATTATGTGGCCTGGGGGTTACCTTTTGAGCTGCCTGATCAAAATAGCATAACATTATATTAATCCTATTTTTTCTGATTATAATTGAGCTTAACTTTTGGAGTCAGAGGGGTTGGGGTGCCCTACATCACCCTAGGGAAGGAGCACTGTGAGAAGACACTGTGCCCTAATGAGAGAGATCTGTAGTGCTCCCCTGCTATCAGCTGCTACCTGCAATGTGTGGGGAGAATAGATCAGATTATGTAACACCAGAAATAATACTCTTTTTCTTTTCATAATCTTAACCAAATTTCAGCATTAAAATTGTATTTTGAATGTGACCTTGTTAGAATAATTTTGTATTGTGGATTTTTTTTCTTGATATTTGTTCTTTTGTTTATTGAAATGTATAATCAATTTGGGGGTAAATGTATTAGGACATAAACAGAGGCTCACTTAGAAAATAATGGAACTGTCAGATAAGATGGATATAGACTCATCTATAGTCCTGCCAGCCTGTAGGCCTGACTAATCTTACACCCATTCTGAAAAGCAAAATTGAAGCTGAGTTTTTCCTAAAGAAAAATACATTTACTGTTTTCATTTACACGCAGTAGGGAGCTTATTTTGACTGATGACAAAATCTTGGTTTTCTACTTACACAGAAAGTAAGTATAAAAGATTTAGCTAAGAACACATTGTATATTCTCCAATTCCAATTAAATTTAATGTGACAATGAGAAAGTGTCAGCAAAAGAGCTCTAGAACTGCTGTAAGTTTGGGCTCATTTCAAACTCTCCAGTAACAGGTCCAATTACCGATCCAGTATCAATCATCTCAACTGTGTCCCAAATGGCCAACATTTAATTATAGGTAATGAACGACAAGAGACTGATTTCACATAAAAAATGTTCTGTAAAAATGACAGTTGAACCAAAACATGCAGTGAAATAAAATTAATTGTGGGAGCTCAGTCTCTCTAGTACATAATGACAATTATTCATGGGGTTCAAGGTTTCTATTGAAATCACGTGGTAGTTCTAGTAGCATATCAAATATTTGACAGCTGATATAGTGTTGTTACAATGTATTTGATTTTCTTTTCATAATGAAAAAATGTTCTTTTAGAAAACATTTCATGGATTGCCAATATATTTTACTTTTTTATCCCTCCTGTATTTCTTTCAAGAGTTTAAAGTTTACCTTTTCTAGCATTCTTCATGGAGTACTATTTTGGACAAATGTTTTGTGGTCTATTTTATAACTCTGACATGGCTGAAGGCACCATGAAGTCTATGGCAGGAAGTTAATATGCTATAGGTCTCTTTCAAAAAAGGCTACAGAACATCTAAATATTATTATACCTCTTGGACCGCAAAATATTTTCCTAAATACCTTCTAATAAACTAAAGACATAGATTAAATAAACAAGCAATGACACTCCCACCAAAAAGAAAAATCCAGCCAAAAAACAAACAAATGAGAAAACCCTAATAAAATATTCTAGAAATTGCAGGAAGGATAAAACTCAGGCATTATTACTGGTCTCTGAAATTACCTGGATGTGTCAATATTTTCTTTGACAAGAATTTTATCTATGATGTAAATTTAAAAAAATAGTTTTATTTAGGTTTTATATTTTAACAATTAATAATAAGCAATTGCTAATGACAGCTTCCTGAAGGTCTATTAGAATTGTTCAAAAACAGCTAGTTAAACAAAAGTTAAGATATTTTAAAAATTATTACATAAAATAATTTAAGTTCTTTAGACACCCAGAAGCATTAAGACATTGGGGTCATTTAGCCATTTTGTAGTTGAAATTCGGCTGAATAAAAAACTTAATTAAACATAAAATATTGACCTTTATTATAGACTGCTTGTAATCAATTCCACAGATGTACCTTTCAGATCATCACCCATCAGAGGGCAAAACAAGACTCAAATTTTCCTTTAGCATTTCTTGCAATTCTTTCCACTCTGTTTATTCCCCTACTCTGTGAAAAGCCCATACAGTGGGACTCCTCGTGTACAAATTTCATTAATCCTGTCTTTTGCTCTTTTGATTCTAGCTTTATAATTGAAGAGTTACTGTGCTATGAGGATGATATGATTTTAAGTATGGGAGATTAGACCTTCATAGACTCCCCAGTTTCCCTCCCTGTTCCATTTAACAAGTCAAGTTATGAGACTGCAAGTAATCCTCTGCAAAAGACTGATTGATTAAAGTAAGTGATTTGGAAGGAAAGAATAAGACTGAATTTACATAGAAGTTTTGTGCACTGAGTTCTTGGGTTCTTCAAGTCCTACACCCATACTTGTTTTTCCTATAGTGAAGGAATTATGAAATTTTTTCAACCCAAATCTTTCAAATTTTCTGTCCTTTATGTTTCATCCATTTTGTTTTTTGCAACTGGAAAAATATATATATACACACACTTAAGGAAATCAGAGATCATTTTCATTGGAGAATTTAAAAGACGTGTAAGATGGAGCTAGCAAAAAAGGTTGTAGCTTTTTACTATGAATAGTGCTATCTTACTGGCCTACTGAATACAGAAATACTAATGTAGTTGTATTAGTATGATTGTTTTTGGATTCAAAACAGCAACATGTTATAATTCATTGGCATATTTCTACTATTTATATGCAACAGACCTTTCTTTTTACCTGTAATTTTTTTTTAAATCTTGAAAATTAAATGGTCAGAGCAATTGACTTTAAAATTATGTATCAAGTGGTAAATCATGCATTACATTTAGAAATAATGAAATATGCAGATAAAGAATGGGGAAAAGCATATTAGCCACCTGCTTTGTAAAAAAGGATATCTGAGTTCCACTTAGCACATATAAATGAGTAACATACTTGAGAAAAAGGTCTGTAATAATGTTCTGACAGTTATATTGGCTCTTTTTTGAAGTATTTTTTTGATTGATGTGAGCATCAGTTAGAGGTCAAAAACTGAGTTTCTTCCCAAAGCTTTTACACAGGTTTTCTTTAGCTCAGGCAGTTTAGCAAGCACCATAGTTGTGGCCTTTTCCTTGTCAAACTGCCAGCAGTGATCAGCTGCTGCTCTTAGGTTGTGAGTTCAGACTACCCTCTTCCAATGTGGTGACTCCTTTCTATATTATTATACATTTCAGAATTAGCTGCATCATATTCTCATGTTTAAAACTTCTGATACCTGTACATCAAAACTATTTTCAGCATTGTTTTAAAATTTATCTAGATTAGTTGAATTTGGAACATTTTGGTCTCTTGACTTTTCATCTCTAGATATATACAATTAATATACACAGGACACGACCACAAACTTTGATTAAAAATATGTACAAAGCATTTTCAAAAGATAGTTCAAATTTCCATGTTATAACATTAAGTGAAAATGTTTTTCACTTAAGCAAATTTGCTAGGTCAAACTTCTTTACAGATTCTCTGAAGTGTTGCTTTAAGAAGGAGGGAATCTAGCTCTACCACAACATTGCCTAGACCTTTCCGACTAAAAATCTTTTCTGAAAAAATGAGTTTACATGTAACCTTCCTCCAAGCTGAAGAAAGCTTAGAGACAATTCTGTTCTGCCTAAAATAGTATAATAAATAAGAAATACTATTTAAAGGACAGCAGTTACCGCTGACCTCAGGAGACTGCCTCTTGTTCTGAATTCATTGAGACAGAGACATCCACTCTCTGGATTCATGCTTTCACTACATGTGCTTATGGTTTTCCATCTCCTGCCCTGTATGTCTGCACATTACTCTTGCAGGTACAGTAAATTTCACCACTGGGTGTCTAGAACTGGACAGACAAAAGTACTCTCTGCAGACACCTACTACCACTGGTTACTGTGTACTATCTAAACACTTAAACTTTCTTATTCAAGTTTCTCAAGCAGAAAACCTATTTTTAAGACATTTAAAACTGGCCAAATAAAGAAGCTGTTGTTACCACTGCTGATATTTCCAGGCCAGTTTTAAAATCCATTTAGGCCACAAAATAAAATTTTGTGATTGGGAGCCTTTTTTTTCCCCAATGATGCTAGAAAAATCCTATCCTCGGTAGTCAACATTAGAATGTATAAAAGGATCAGGAGCTCTTCTGAATACCGAAATATTTCAGTAAGCATATTACTAATATGGCATATAATGGGTATAAGGACACACAAGGAGCTACGTGCTTACATTACTTATACAAACACAGATGCAGCAGTTAAACATTAATGTAACAAAATCAAATAGAAACAGAAAATAAAGGCTCTAGATTTTCTGCAACATTAGGTAGATTTAACTCAAAAGGTTTCTTTTTGCTCTCTTAATTTTCTTATTAAAGTAAACCAACAAGGAAAGTTATGTAATAGATCCCAGTTTAGTAAAGTCTCATTTATACAAAAGCTTAAACACAAGCTCATTGCATAAAATATTTTAGCAGGTAGTAATGCATTCACCTTATAGGATGCCAGTTTTATTTACTCTACAGATTTATTTTGTAGGACAATATTTTAATTATTATGTTATATATAATGAAGATCTACTCCACTTTGATAGTAACTTATTCTAGGGTCTTGGATGCAGCAATTCTAAACTGTACATTGAATTTCTTTTGGGAAGAAATTCTGAGTGCGTTCTCCTGATAGGAATACTTGTCTGCTTCCTTGTTAAGTGATTTGTATGCTGTAGTGTGGTTCTTTGCCTTGTTTGTTTGGTTGGTTGGTTGGTTTTTTCTGGGGTTTTTTTTCTGTTTTTTTTTTTTTTTTTTTTTTTTTTTTTTTTTTTTTTTTTTTTTTTCTTATGGGCATCGATGATATGCATATAAATCTTTAATAAATTATGTTTATGCCTTCAGAGGTAAACTGAAATTTATTTGAATTGAAAGCACATATGGTATTAATCAAATTTCTAAGATCTACCTTGGAAACTCTTTGTCCCAATATTTATTAAGGTGGTTCTATCACTGCATTTCTTTTAAGGACGACTACATGATCCTTCTTTTACTGTAATTTCCTTTCTTTTATGTTTAATAGATTAAAGATTACCCTGTTTATTTGTCAACTGAAAATTCCTATAACTCTTTAGTTACTAAATTATCTGTTAGCCTTCCCCTTAACCCTCTAGTATTAAAATCTGCTAAACATTCTCTTATTCAACCAAGGATTCTTGTGAATTTTTTTTTTGTGTTTATTATTAAGGGAAAATTGGGATGAATATTTCAAGAATGAGAGTTGCTTATGACTGCATACTCTACTGGAAAGTGAGCAATAGGAATATCAAGCTGTGAATTTTGCTTTAAAATAACTTCCTGACACAGATCATGGTACTGGTGTGAAGAAGAACTACTAAATCCCTCTTTTCCTTTCAATTTGCTCACCTTTTCAAGACAACATGTACTTATATCTAGACATTCATCCTGGAATTCATGTCAGAGCAGTTTTGCAGGAAGAATGAGGGAAGCTTACGTGAGAAGCTAAGGACTGCAAGATTACTTTTCCTGTGGGTATCTCACTGTCACATTTGAGTTTTACTTGAGTCTAGACATGCTGTTATCAGAATGATTGCTGATTCTGACTCACAGTAGAATGCTCTTGAATGGGTAGCTCTAAGAAGTGCAGCATTGCCTTTCGCCTTGTATTTGACACAGTATTCTGATCTGGGTTTTGAAACTACCAAACAACAAAAGACAAAAGCTAAAATGAAATAAAATAAATAAAAAAAACAGCAAAAGACCTACACAAAAAAGAACATCAAAAAACCACTGTGTTTATTTCTGAGGAGAGAGAGAATAAAGAGATAATTTACAAATTAATAAAGGTGTAAATGATAGTAAAAAATTAAATGTCAGCAAAACATTAACATGAAATCAAATCATTAAATCTTAGAAAGTTCATACTCCTTCTACCACATGACAATATAGTAAGCTAATCAGTTAATCAGTTCTTTGATTATCCTCCTCTTTGCAGCATGTAATTTCTTTTTTTTCTGATGGAACAAATAGTATATTTCAGTCAGGGCTCTGCATGGGTCAGTGACTCCCTGGGGCTGGAGGTCTCCCCATGCGGCCACAGTTCCAGTGCTGTGTGGCCAAGGCCCATGTCCCTGCCCCAGCCATCCCAGGGGACAGGCCAAGGATGGGTTGGGACACTGGTTCTCAGGTCACTGCCAGGGTCCATATCCAGACCAACAGGGTCCATAATCACACAGGAGCATTGCTGTAACACTGCAGCTGAGCATGCAAGGGGAGATCTCTGGCTTACAAGCACTTTTCTAGAGAAAGAGAAGTTATTCTTCAGGCATCTGCTATGTCTTTTCATAAAAGCCAAAAAAATTTGGACAAGATGGGAGCAGGATCAGGATCCTGACAAATTTTTATCTTGGTTTGTTTTCTGTGAAAGTCTATTTAAAAATCTGACTTCCTTCCAATATTTCTAAGAGCATATAAATATACAAAGATACTTTCATAAAAGTTAGAAAAAATCACAAACCCCACTAACTTTACACTAAACAAGGAAAGAATCAAATTGTAAAGTAAATTCAAAATATTTTAAAAGCCTCAGTTGTAAAAACTTAATTCACACATCCATGGTGTATAATTAGTTTACTTATCTTGGGAATAAAAGACTCTTGACATGAAAAAAATTTATTTGTAGGAGTTTAAAAGTCTACATTCAACTACATGTAAGTAGACGAGCAAATTGATATGCACTTATACTATCTGTCCATTTTAAAGGTATTTTTACTTTTTTACTTATATGCAATTTTTGCATTTTTGGAGTACATTCTGCTCTTCCATTAGAAAACTATATTTAAAAAAAAGCTCTTTCAAAATGTGTTTTTACTATTCATTGTTCTCTAAGAGTTTGCAGCCTAACAAAAGAGAGTATCTAAGACTCTTGTCCATAAATGCATCAGGAGCGTAAGCACTAGTAATCTCCTGCATTTGTGTTTCAGTTTTGTGAGCTGGGGCAAGGAATGGTCAGCCATAGAGAACTGTGGTGGGTTGACCTCGAACTTCAGCCCACCTAACTGCTCTGTCACTGCAGCAGGATGAGGTGGGGAAATAAGTTGAAAAAGCTCATGTTTGAAACAAGATCAGTTACTCATTATCAAAATTCCCATTATCACAATGGGAAAAACAGAATCTACTTGGGACACCTAAATGCTTGGATCCCCTTAGGTGGTGTCAGTGCTGTGTGTCCCACACTGCAGGGTCCCCAAGTCATCTGGGGCCCTCCCCACGCACAGGTAGGGCCCAGATCTCTGAGTGCACCAGTGTCAGATACGTAAAATATCTCTGTATGTCTGCAGCCACAACTTCTATGACTTTCTCCATTGCAATAAGAAATCTTCTAGAAACAAGTGCTTCTCTCTGCTAAGTGTAGAAAGATATCTGTTTTCTAAAAATATTTTGTATCATTTACCTGCTTGTGTAAATATTGTCAAAATATGTATTTCAACACTTCTTTGTCTAGAAACCATCTATGAGAACAGCAAGTAGTTTTGTAATTGACTCATTTGGTGTTGTTAATACCTGCACTTTACGTGTTGCTGTAATCTGTGAGTTGTGGTATGTTTTTTGATTTGTTTTTTTCCTTTTCACAGGAAAACAAATTTGACATTATTTTTTCAAATGCGCACACACTTAAATTGCAAGCAAGCTCTCACCTTAGCTGTCTTTTTCATTGAAAACCAGCATAAAACATTTTTTATCAGTGATTTAGGTTCTTGCACTTCATAGTTTCATACAGAAAGAGAAAGGGTTGCTTTCTTTTCAGTAAAAGTTAATTTAAGAAAATTTGCATTCGTGTTATTATGCATTTATATTAAAACATAGGCTCAGTTTATAAGTTTCCTAGGACCAAACTTTTTTTACCCTAATAAAACTTTAATCTATAGCAGCCACAGAAAAATATTGATTTTCACACAAGGATGCTGAAATACCTATTTTATCCTAGATATCTCTTTGCTAAATGAGAAATTGCTCTTTCATGGAGCCATGCAACCTAGTTTTCAACCAAAATTTATTATTCGTAATACATAATTATTAGTTTATGAAAATTGCTGTGCTATTACCCTCTACCCCCTTAAATTTAGGGTAAATTTTAGATTAAGTAGAGTATTACTAATTACAAATTTGTAACTCAGAATCTGACTGTTGGTCTCATTCAAGATATAGAAAAACTTGCATTTACCATTGGGGACAATTAAATGCATCTTTAAAGACTTGTCCTTGTTTAAATACAGTTCTTGACTCTAACAGGAATATTTAGATTATGTAAAAACAAGTCAAAGCAAGGAGAAACAGAAAATTATAAGATTCAGCATTGTTATTTAGAGAGAATGCAGTATGTGCTAAATTACCCTATAATTGATTAACCTTGGTAAATCTACATGAATACTTAAAGTTCAACATCTGCTCATGTCCCTTTGAAGTTTGAGGCTAACGACAAAAAATACAGATATGCTGATTTGACAGTTGAATCTCTAAGTTGCGATGACATTCAGAGTGTAGTTTGTAATTATCAGAAACAAATCCCTTAGAAATGCCTGAATACCTAAAACTGCATTTCAATCAATACATCCTTTAGCATGCATTACATGAATAAAGGCATAATTTTTGTAAAGTCTTCATCTAAAAAAATTATACTTAGTTACAGTTAATTATGCAGTTTATATTTCCCATAAATTATACCAGTGTACAGACAGTTTCAGTGCTTCCCTAGCAGCACCTCAAAAATACATTAATATCTTCCTATAATTAATAACAGGGACAATAGAAAGAATGATTTTTCTTGGTGATAAGTTATTAGCACAGTGAAAAGATGAAAACTTTGAAATCTCTAACAGATATTTAGATACATTTATTGAGTGTTTCCTATCAGAGAATAATTCTTCTTGAGGCAAATAAAAAATTACATCAGGATATATTTATCCCTACTCTGTTTATTCTTTCCTATATAATTTAAAATCCATATTGTATATTTCTGCCTGTCAGTTAAAAAAAAATTACACTTCTTTTCTCCTCTGTTTATTTCCAGAATACAAAGTATACATAGTAGAGATAATAGACTGCTTACGTACATAATATGTAGATATAATGACTGTTTTCATTTAAAACCAAAGACGTCTTCAATCTGTTGAAATGTCATTTCCTATTCTGTTCTGATAACACACACCTTAATGATGCCGCATCTTTGTCTGCAATTTTAAATTTACCTGAATTCAAGAAATCAAAGTTAATAGAAGCCCTATCCTTTACTGTGTCAGCGTAGAAAAGGAACAAAATTTCTGGTATCTCCTCTCTGTCTGGCTAAAATCTGCCCCTACTGAGACCTGCATAAGTTTTTCCATTTATTTCACTTCTTCACAATCCTACAGTCTTTAGTATAGGCATGCAGTGCTTCTGGAATAAAGAAGTCTCACACTAAAATTGTTGAGATGTTTCCCACTGAATGAAGGAAGCTTTTGCATAGAATCCAACAACCGCCTTTTTTTTCTGTGTCTGGTAAAACCAATTCTGACCAACTTAAGCATCTCAGGCACAGAAAGGGACATTGGTTGTTTCACTGAGAGCACTTAGTATTCAACAATGAGTGGAGAAACATCCAATGGAAAACTGCATCATATGCAGAAACATACCAGTAAACATACTTTTTGCTTAACCATACTGTGATTTTTATTATTTCAAGCCTTCAAAAGGAAGCAACAGTATCTGTGAATGACACCTTTTATCATAATGCAATATTGTGCTCACTAAGCAACACCAATAATTTCATATTTTACTGGGTCATACTGGTGACATTAATGGCTGTGGATTAAAGATTAAGAAGTATATATTCACACATACTGGCATGACTGGAGTTGAATAAATTATGAATATGAGTCATAGATCCTTGCATTGAGTATTTGCCTGAAATACAAATTGAAATTTGATGCATTTTAAGTTATTTTTTATTTTGCATATCTCTGAAAACATGACTGCTGTCCTCAAAATTTCAAGTGACAATTGTACAAAGTCTCCTATTCTACACCTTCTGGTGTCATGTTTTCCTTTGTTTTTTTTACAAATGTATGTACAAACTGCTTATTACCTGATGTGATGTATGGGTTTGCTTCTTCACTTTCCTTGAACATATCAAATAGTTAAGTCCCTAATTAATCATAATTTATTGTCTCACTAATTAATAATTAATTAGTATCACAGCATTTTAAACATTTGTGGAAAATTATGTATCTTTTTTAGGCTGTGACTGATATATTAGACCTGGCTATATCAGCACACATTCTTATATTGAATTATAGGATTTGGTTTTCTTCATTATATGTAATTGTTTCATAAGTTCTCACCATTAATCCTACATGCTCTTTTGTTCCTAAGCTTTGGTCTGTACCATCTCTACAAATTCTTATTCTTTCAAGCAATTCAGAAATGTTACCATACTTTGCTTTTAAGTTATTTTATCCCTTTTCTCTAAGTAACTTTACCCTTAAAAAGATTTTGATGTTTTTCCATGGATTTCCCTTTCTCTTTTGTTAGTCTGAAGTCTCATAACATTACTGCCTGCGGAATAGAAAATCAGAAGAATTTTTAGCATAAATATCTCTAGGCATGTTGTTTTGCTTTAAAGTTAAGAGCATATGCTCTCTTTTTAATCTCTGTAGAGAAATAGATGCTACTTGAGCACGGCTCAGCATCAAAGCTCTGGAACAGAGTCTGTTCAGGTCACTCAGAGTAGGGAACAGCAACACAACAGTTGCCTCTGCATTTTGTAGCAAGCCTTTTATGTTTTCCAGCTGGGTGCAGAGAAGGTTTGCATCTGTATGCCAGTGTACACACAGTTAGGGTGCATACCTGGACATGCAAACACAGGCCCATATTCCATACATCAGAAGTAACTTTTAAACTAAGATAGATTCCTAAACTGGATGGCATAAATATCGTTTTGACTAGTATGTCCTTCCAGGCACTCAGAGACACGTAAGTCTTTTATCTGTATCTTCTGTAATTCTCAGACAGCTTAAAGACCAATCACACCCGCATTCAGTCTGTACAAGACACATACAAACCTGTACAAAATAACAAGAGGTTGTACATATGTACCTGAATTAACTTTTATAGCACTCAGAATTTTCATGTGGGCAAACAGGGATCACATCTTTCATGCAGACAAAAGAATTTATTCATAGTCTAAGTAATGTATTAATGGTGTAATAAAAATTCAACAAGCAGTTATCATTAATTTAATTACATATATATTAACAAACTGTTGAATCATTCCCACTAGCAATGCCGTTAAAATGATTGTGCACATAGATATTCTAGCATCTTCCCGTTTTCTCCATTGTGATACTCAACTTTCTAAGCACCTGCAGTCAGAGGTCAAAGACTATTTTTCCTACCATGCAATGCTGCTGCGAGTTGCCGGTACCCAGAGTCCTTTGTCCAGGGCAGTATGGTGTCATTAGTGGTGATAGTTCTTTTCCTTTTCCTTTTCCTTTTCCTTTTCCTTTTCCTTTTCCTTTTCCTTTTCCTTTTCCTTTTCCTTTTCCTTTTCCTTTTCCTTTTCCTTTTCCTTTTCCTTTTCCTCTCCCTCTCCCTCTCCCTCTCCCTCTCCCTCTCCCTCTCCCTCTTCCTCTTCTTCTTCCTCTTCTTCTTCCTCTTCCTCTTCCTCTTCCTCTTCTTATTTTTATTTTCTCATGTACTATCTCTTTTCATGTTTCCAAGCAGTCGATTGCTAACACTATTTTTTCCCTGATGCAGTATTTTACCTTCAAAGACCATTAAGTTTTATTAAACCCCTGCCATATGTGGTGCAATTCCTTGGAACAGTTACATAAAGCTAAGCTGAAGCTACAAGCAAGTTAGAAGACAGTCATCAGATTGTTGGGCAATGTGGTGTTGCAGCTAAAACTACGCAGAAACAAATTCAAGACTGGACAGGTCCATAAAGTCCTGAAAAGCCAATAGCCCTTTTATTCCTAAGATAATAAAAGAACTGTGATGGGCTAAGAACTGTGAAGAACCTACATCTGCTGTTTGGTAATGCTATAGGTGTAATTGTTCTTATGGATCCTCTGAATTCTTACAGAATTTAAGAGTTCATCTCTTGTGCATGGTTTTTCTTACAAATTACCATCTTCTGTTTCATTATTTTCCTTTTTCATTTGATGTTTTCTACCAAGAGTGAGCATTTCTCTGAGGTAGCCTCTTGTTTTGCTTCTGCACACAAGTCCTTAGTCTGCTTAGTGTGCTGAATTCTCTTTGGATAGCTAAGATTCTATAAGCATAATGGACCTTTTCTAACCTAAGCATTAATGAGCAAGTTTTCTGAGGCTGAAATACTCATCCAAAAAATGTCTTAAAAGCCAGACATAAATAAACACCTTTCCACTTATGTCTAAGGGCACATCCATCTAGAAGATGGCTGTATTTATGTAACTTTGTATTTAAAATATATATATATATATATATATATATATATATATATATATATATATATATATATATATATATACACACATATATATTTATGTGTTCATTTCTCTTGGTTTTTTTGTGAAATGTGTCTAAGAAATTGTGAGGATGTTTTGTTTTCTTTTGTTTTCCATTTTATGGAACGAAAGTGAGAATATATCTTGCATGTGTTGGGATTGCCTTAGGGCACATGGAAATGCTTGAACAGAAAAAAAGCAAACTAGGAGCAAATACATATATACACACAAAATTCAACTATAATGCTTAATGTTGCCAGGTTATTTTATTATATTCTCCATAGTAAAATTCAGTTGAGAGTTACAATATTTGTACAAAGTACATATCACTTGAGAAGAGCTGTTGAAATTTTAATTTCCTTTCAGATCTTTTATCTAAAGAATGTCACTAAACCCCCAAACCCATAACCTGAATTTCTCTTAATAACTCTCAGAATCTGAAAACTTCTGTTTTTAAAATGTGAAGTTCTAAAAGTGAAATTCATATTTTTTCAAAAGACTCCTAAATGTGTTTTTTCTTTATATATATACCAGGACAAAATGTTGATGTATTCAGCCCTACATCTTGACTTGCAATTGAACGTTCCTATTGTTGCTGAACTTTGGTAACTCTCTAAATACAGACAGAGTCAGGTTTATAAATGAGATGCTGATTCATCTGCACAGGGTTCAAGGCGTAAGTTTTCCACAAATCAAGCATACCAAGGAGAAAGCAGAACAATACAGTAAGGTTTACCTTAAACCTGCCTCTCTAGTACATAGCTATTGCCTGTCTAATGCATAATCATTTAGCCTGTGCAACCTTCTGCAGTAACTGTGCCTGCATGGGCCTCTTTGGGGTTCTCTGGTGGTCCCTTGGGTTCCCCTGACTCCATTTCAAAGTTCAGCTCAGGACACACAGAATACAAGATAGTTGCCCAAATGAGGTGTGACCTACAGCTCTAGCATCACATTTTCTTAAGCAATTGCCAAGCAGGACATAAAATGCAGAAGCTTTCTATAAGCAACACCTTCTTAACACAACTGATAACAACTGCATGGATTTGAAAGAGGGGTTAAAGATGGGAATGTTGCCATCAGCTTCCATCTACAACAGAGATCAAAGAAGGGACAGAGAACTCTGGTTAAAGACATTTCTATCTGTAGTGGTTTCACTGGTTTACGCTTTTAAGAGGTTAAGTTCTTCATTACTTATGTCCTTTTTTTTATGTCATGGTTTTGTGATGGAAGGCAACTAAAATTTTTAGTAGTTTCCTAGTCCTTTGTGTGATTTGTATCATCCAATAAATTTTCAGTTGTGAACTATCAATAACTTAAAATAATATAGAAGAAGCTTGTTAACAGTGGCCAGTGCTTGTAAAAATGTATCCAATGAACTTCAAAGTAAAATTAAGTAAAACTATGGCAAAGCTGGTTGTAGCTGTGAAAATATCACCTGTAATGTTTTATCACCTTTAAAAAAATGCATATTTTTAAAAAGAGAATGAAGTAGTTATCCTCTACAGAGTTTTCTAATGAAAGAAAAAATAACCCAAACCCAAAAAAATTGAATGCAATAAAATGCAATACAATATTTGAGATTCAAATGGAAAAAAGAGGAAGACTGGAAGATTTACAGGAAAGCAAAGAAAATACTTGTGTCATAACTGTGGTTTTGCTTTTTTTGTTGTTGTTTGGGTTTTTTTTTTTTTTTTTTTTTTTTTTTTTTTTTTTTTTGTTTGGTTTTTTGGGGTTTTTTTTTTGTTTTTTGTTTTTTTTTTTTAATGGCACATACTGCCACTGTAACATAAAGCTTCTGTTAGTTTTGATAGTAAAAATTCAGTGATACTTCACATTTTCCTTTGGGGTCTGACCCATTGAATAGTTGAGTCATTCTGACACCTGCAGTAAAAGTCACGTTACTAACAGCAAGATATTGCTTAATAAGATCCTTTTTTTCACTTAGAAAATTACTATACTTTGGAACAAAAATGCCACCATGGGGAATTTTATTAGCACCGGTAAATACAAATAGCAGCAAAAGCATCCTGAGAGCAATTGAGTAATGAAAAAGACCACAAGACACAATCTATGTAAATTGAATTCATATCATATTATGCCATGTGCTCTGTTCATACTGAATAGGCGCACTGTGACTTTGAGGTAGCCAGAGATACACTTAAAATGCAATGGAACTTCCATTATGACTTAAAGCTTTTGATTTCCAATTCTACTATAGAATTACATCTGAAATGGGCTTGAAATAAGTCTTTCCTTTAACTTCCCCTTGGGTTATCAGAATAAAAAACAAACCCAAAACAAAACAAAACAAAACAAACAAACAAACAAACAAACAAAAAACCCCCCCGAAACCTTTCCTGTTTTCGTCTTTTATTTTCTTTTTTTAAATTTCTTTCCTTTTTTTTTTCTTTCTCTCTTTCTTTCATAGTAAACTGTACAAAATCTTTTTGCTTTTTCATGAACTGGTATGAGGGTTTTTTATAAAGTACAAAGAACAGGATTTCTTGTTGGACAATTTAAATTGGCAATAAAGACAGATAAATCACCTTTTTGTGTTTGTTTTTTTTTTTTTTTCCTGTGAGCAAGAACATGTACCTGAATATATGATATTGCTTTGAGTTGTTCATTGAACAGGCAGCTGGAGTATGGAGCCAATAATTCATAAGGAGGAGTTGGCACACTGAATTGCAACCCAGTGCTGCAGCAAGTCAGCTGATTTCAAATCAGCTTTTGTGCTACAGGAAGGAATGCCTTTATCTTATAGAGATGTCTAAGCTCTTTTTAAAATTACACAACCACATATTTCTCTTGTTTTAGAGTTTGTGTTGAAGTTAGTTTCTACAGACTACATTTTCGTTAAAAGGGCTGAAGCTGGGACTTATCTGACAGAGTGTTGTGTTATGTTTTAAACCAGAACAGGTTTAACTGATGTACACTGCATCCCACTCCCAGTAGTGGGACAGGGGAGAAAATCAGAAGCATAAAAGTGAGAAAACTGGTGGGTTGAAAGACTTTGTAGTAAGCAAAGCAAAAGCTGAATATGTAAGCAAAGCAAACTAATTAATTCACTTCTTCACATCAGCAGAAAATTATTTAACCTTTTCCAGGAAAAGAAGGTTTTTTCGCATGTAATAGTTACTTGGGAATATAAAGGCCAGAGGCAATAGGGAAAAAAAAAAAACAGGAAAAACTCAGGAACATAGCTCATAGCTTGAGATGAAGTCAGGGACATCACTTACCAATGACCATCATGGACAAACAGACTGAGACTGGGAAAAATTGGTTTATTGCCCATTAGGCAAGATATGGATAGTGAGAAATAAAATCACAGGCATTAAACACCTTTCGTCCCCCTATTCCCTGGCTCAGCTTCACACCTTCATCCCCAATTACTCTATCTCCTCCCCAGCAGAGCTGTTCAGGGGAAGATGGGAAATGGGGGTTTTGGTCAGTTCATAACATCTGCTCTCTGCTGCTCCTTCCTCCTCACACTTTTACCCAGAGCTGGCTGGACTATACACAGGCAGCAGGAAAAATTCCATCCACTGTGGGATTCCTCTTTCTCTTCAGGCTTTGGTCTTAGTTCTGCTCTTTCTCACTCTTTCGGTTCCAACTTCATCTCTCTTCATGGCATTTTTATCCATTCTTAAATATGTTCTAAATGAGGCACCACCATCTTGGCTGAGGGCCTCAGCCGTGCACTCTGGTGGGTCCATTGGAGGCAGCTGGAGATTCGTGTATCCAACATGGGCAGCCCCAGCCTCTCCCCATCGAGACTACCCCTGCAGCCACCTCCTACCACAACTTTGGCATCTAGATCCAATACACTTTAATTCAGTAAGTCTTTCCTGATTTCAAAAAGGGCAAGACAACCTTGTTTTCCAATACTTATTCTTGCAGTATCATTTGGTTCTCAAAGCTATTTTGTTCTGTCATGTATACAAACTGGAAATTTATCTGTTAAACACTATTTTCTACACCCTCACACAGCAGGAGTAAAGACAGGAGGACAAAGAAGAGGACCATTGCATTTAATGGCAGCATAGTCTTCTCATCTGAAATGAAAACAATACAATATTATATTTTAATATAACATCAGCGAATAGGGGCAAATAAGAAGTATTCTTTGTGACTAAGTAGATCCTCCTTATTTATCACTTGCCTTGTTTATTCTTTTCTAATTACTTTGTAGGACGATCATCCTATAAGAACTCTCAATTCACACATCATGTGTCATCTGGCTTGTGCCTCATTTTCTCTCCCCTTACTTGATAATAAAAACTTACATGCATTTATCCAACACACAAGTTGTAAACCCTATGAAAACATTTCAAATCCAGTAATAGAACTTCAAGCAATTTATATTTTCTATTTGAAGGAATAGTAATGAGATATGCTCTGTGTCTGTGATTAATAAGTAGAAGACAAAGATCCTCCATCACAATTTTAAACACAGGAAGTTCTATTGAAATAATTGAGGACAGACACTCAGAGACTGATGAATAGAAGTTATTTCTAAGATAAATCACCGTTTATTAAAAAAAAATACAAGGTTACATGATTTTTCATCATAAACTTATCAAAATAAAGCTTTTTATTTTCACTAAAACGGCACTACTATTAGAACTCAAACTAGAATCTAGTGAAGTCACCTGCTTTTTATATGGTAAATCTAGTTTATATGTCCATAAATGCTACCTGCTTGTAACATTTGTTTCTTTTTTTCTTTCCGTTCACATGCAAACTCTTCAAAAGCCAAGCCAAACAAAAATCCTCCCACTGCTCTCCACAATATTTGGTGTCATGCAGGCAGAGAAAAAAAAGACCTGAAGACAATCTGTAACTAACATGTAAAACAACAGGCAACAACTAAGTGGATTAAAAAAAAAAAAAACAAACCCAAAAAAACCCCCCCTAGCAAACCCCAAACATTTATTAATCTATACACAACAATTAAGACAGCAATTTTCTGACTGTTAGCAACTGTTTTGACGAGATTACAATAACACAGTCTCTGGAGGAGCACAAAGGAAAACAGATTGCACACCAGCTGATAGTCTTGACTGGCAAGAATGCTGCTCAAGAGGCTGAAAAGCTGCTCATATTGACATCCTTGGTCAGTATTTCTTAAAAAGAAAACAAGTTGTTCTTATATGTAATTCTCTTTCAAGATATGTGGCAGTTGAAAGCCTAAAGATTTTCCATGTTAATAGTAAGGTTTCATAATACTAATCTGCTAGTGAGTCATTTACAATAACAGCAAAAACAATATAGTTTCTATTAGGCTTGTAACACATATAAGGAACATTTTGTTGCAGTGTGATATAAAATTTATTCATACAAGTTGAACCTGGTCACACAGTTCACTCTTGAAAAAGCCATAGATTACCCCTTGCATTTCAACTTGCATTAAACCTCTGAAATATCTGTGATGGGTTGAAATATCTGTCTGGATGCCAGGAGTCTACCAAAGCTGCTCTATCACTCCCGCTTTTCAGTTGAACAGGGAGAGAAAACATAATGTACAACTCTGAGATAAGGGCAGAAAGATCCGACAGCAGCTACTGTCACAGGCAAACAGACAGACCTTGAGGAAATTAGTTTAATTTATTACCAATCAAACAAGGGTAGGATAAGGAGAAATAAAACTACATCTTAGAAATACCTTGCTCCACCCCTGCCTTTACCCTGGACTAAAATTTATTCCTTAATTCTCTGTCTCCTCCATCACAGTGGCGCAGAATGACAGGGAATGGGGGTTGCAGATAGTTCGTCACATGTTTCTGCTGCTCCTTGCACTTCAGTGGGAGGACTCCTCACACTCTTCCCCTGCTCCAGAATGGGGCTCCTCTCAAGGGAAACAGTCCTCTGTGAACTTCTCCAACATGAGTCCTTTCCATGACCTGTAGTTCTTCACAAACTACTTCCATGTGGCACAGTTCTTCATTAACAGATTGCTTCAGTGTGGGTCTCCCATGAGGTCACAAGTTCTGCCAGAAAAGCTGCAAAGGCTCATCCCTCCACAGGTTCACAGATCTTTGGATTTTCAGGACCTGGCTCCAGAACTGGCTTCCCATGGGGTCAGAGCTTCCTTTGGTCATCCAGTTGCTCTGGTGTGAGGTTGATCCACAGGCTGAAGGTGGATCTCTGCTCCACCATGGACCTCCATGGGCTGCAGGGGCACAGCTGCCTCGCCATTGCCTTCACCACAGGCTGCAGGGGAATCTCAGATGTAACACTGGGGGCACCTCTTCCTCCTCTTTCTTCACTGACTTTGGTGTCTTCAGGGATGTTTTTCTTGTATAGTGGCACTCTGTTCTCTGTCTGTAATTGCTTTTCACAGGAATTTTCCTGCCTTCCCATCTTAAATGTGCTGTCCCAGGGGTGCTACCACTTGTCCAAGTTTTTTCTCCGCCTTGGCCAAGAAGGTCCATCTTTGACACATCTGGCATTGGCTCTGTTGGACATGGCAGAAGGTTCTAACACCTGCTCACAGAAGCACCTCTGTGGCTCTCCCACTACCAAAACTTTGCTACACAAACCCAATAACTTTCACATCAAACATCAAGCGTGCAGTACAAGATAAAACAATTTCAGAATATTTTAGAAACAGCCTTTGTGCATATGAGAAGAGCTGAATTATCTCATCTGCTAGATGAAATATGTATTTCTGCATCTCTTCTTCAATAAAAGAAGTTTGACTTTCAGAGAGACAAATTGATTGAAAGAGTGAAAATTTAATCTCAAAAGATCCGGTGAGTTGATACAAACTTCCAGGAATGATCATAGAAATTTTATGCAATTAAAAAGTTGTAAATAATCTTTACAATTCCCTTAAACATGCCTCAGGAAGGAGCTGTCTGTTGAGGAAATTATCTACAAAAGTTGCAAAACATCTTTTTTCTCTGATGACAGAATTCTCTACATTAGTCCCCAGAGTGTAAGTAGGGATTAAAATTTAATATTTTTCAACTGCAGGACATCTATCGTTACTTATTTTCCCTAGAAATACAGTTTTTGGAATGGCAAAACATAGGATTCTGTTTCTAGCCAGGAGGGAAATATATGTTTTCACTAATAGGAGGGAGATTGATAGACACGATGGGCACATATAGCATGAGGGAAAACTTAAAAAAAGTATTTTTTTTTTTTTTTCATTTTATCAACTGTCCTGTTAAATGAGAAATAAATTAAAAAAAAAAAAAAATACCACCTACCCCTGACGTCCATACACTATTTCAGTTCAAATACAGCTTTCTACATTTTAATACCTTTGATATCAGAAAAGAAGGAAAACTGGCACAGTTAGCATGCAAACTATTAATGCATTCCTTACAAAAAGAAAACTCTTGTCTGAGAAACTCTGAGCATTGTGAGGACAAGGGAATATCTTGCAGAGAAGTTCCTTCTTAAAAGTTAGAAGCCTGATTGAAAAATAAAATGTCAAAATAGGGTAGCAACTATGTTATCAACAGACCAGAATAAAAACTCAGGTAAGAAACAAAGTGAAAGAACTTCCTTCTGAAGTAGCAGTGTTTTCAGTGGAAGTGACAGAGCTTCTCAACCTGTGTACAGAACTAAGTGAATCACATGTATTCTAAATCACATTTCCAACAGCAGCACCTCGCACTCGGCCTTGTTGAACCTCATAAGGTTTTCAGACGCCCAGGTGTTCCCATGGATTTCTAGAAAGAAGAAGGTGATATATTTGAAAGCAAGACTCAGATATGTCTTCATATAGCCATCCTCAGTTTTTATGCTGATACAGCTGTTGTCCAGTTATGGACCATTTTGTAGCTCTTGTCATGAGTAACTCTTCTGCCTCAAAAATAAGATAAATACTGAACTCTGATCATGATTACTGTGCTATGCTATAAAACAGGATCTTCATGTAAGCGACCTTAGCCAGAAAAACAGAGTTGTTTTTTTTTTAAAGTGCAACTGTAAAAATTATGGCAATTCTTTCTCCATTATGCTGTCAACCATCACATGATTTTGTTCATTTGCTTCAAGGTACACAATAATTGTGATTAATGTGTGAGAATATATTGTGCCATTGGAGATACCTCTTTAAATCCTCAGTATGTAATAATTGAAAAGATTGTGTAAATAATTTAAAAGAAATAAATATCTGATACAATATAAGGCAGATATAATTTAAAGGGGAAGTGAAACTCACTTTTTTTTTTTTTTTTTTTTCCCCACCAGAGTGTCTTTGTTGATTGAGGAAATAATGAATCCTGAGTCAGCCTGGAACAGTTCTTGCAAATTTTCAAAATCTCTGTACCTAAGACCGATTTTTCCTTAAATGCAACATAGTTAACCAGTGATTTTTTCACATGTAGAATTACATAAAATATATTATTGCCAGTATTCATAATTTGCTTTGTTTCTTGGTTTTTGTCTTTTTTCTCAAGATCCAGGCTGGGTTCCAGGCTCCTAAATTAAAATATCACACAGCTGAAGTAACACAGAGATCAGAGCATAAAAAGTTTTGCTATAGCCATTGGAAAGCTAGTCTTAAGATGCTCATCTTGCTTTGAAGGACACACATATGCTGAGATGGTTGGGGATTTGCACAAGAGGCATAATGAGAGGGAAAGGGAACACCAAGGCCCTGAACAACATCATATAACTTTGAATTTAACCCTTGTTTGAGCTAAGTGTTAGACTAGATGATTTTGAGAAATAGCTTCCAATGTTAGCTGGAACTTAAAAATTTCCTGTTGAACAAAAGCAATTAGCAATTTACATTAAAAAAAAAAATACCCAAACAGTACACTGAGAACATCTGTTGATAACATTTTCAAGTGACTGAACTGCACTGTGCAGTACAATCAAGTATATATATTTTGGAGCGGCTGTTCTCAGAAATAGCTGGTGGGACAATGAAATCTTGTTTTTACAAACAATATGTGTGCTTTGGAAATTTGCATTTACCACATTTTCTATATTTTCTATAAGTGCCTTTGTTAATAAAGATAAGGATTCAGGGTAGATAAAATACAGGTTTTTTTTCCTTCAAACTTCACTTGATGATAATTTCTATAAGAAATAGCTCTTTTTCATCTGTTGTGTACTTTCGAATATTCCACATGGTGTCTGCCACTTAGGATGATGAGGAAGCCTTTCTGAGCCATACTTCAGAATAATTCCAAGAAAAGCAGAGATGTTTAGGTTTGAATTATGCTTTCTGAAGTATTACACAGCACAAATTATTCTCTCTTTCACTGCAATGATTGTTAATAACTGAACATTCATAAGGAAAAAAGCTCAATAATTATACAATAAAAATTGGTTAGCATTATATGTTCAATATTTTTAATCTTTTCAATAGGGATTATACATTTTAAAATACTTTAAGAATCATTCGTGATAATGGACCAATTACTTGTCATATGTAATCTCAGGGTTTTTTATATTTATTTTTCTAGAACTCCCTATATTTAAAGAAGTTCATTTGCAATAAAAGATGCAACTAAGCATTTTAGCATGAAAGACCATAAGCAAAGAACTATTTATTGGAAATTGAGTTTGTTTGTGGTATTCAATTATTAATAGAAAAAGAGGATAAACTTTAGAGTTCAAAATCCAAGGGGGATAATATTAATGAAAATTAGAATTATAGGGAACAAAATTTCTTGCAATATTGTTGAAATTAAATTCAGGTTAAACCCTTTGTGTAAGGTCAGATTTCCCAATAAATCTGTATATGTCACTAAATAATAACAATGATAATGATAATGATAATGATAATAATAATAACTATTCAATTCTAATAAACCATAGATATTTATATTAAACTTAATGCTTTCAAGTGATTTCAATTTAATTTTCTTCAAATTATTTGTATTTTCCTATCTTCATGTGTTAGATATTTTTTGCTATTTATATTCTACTTTTCAAACATTATTTTCATTACTTTACAATTCCAGTTTGAATGACTGTTCAGAAATTTGTAGCAACAACAGATTCAGATAGTAAAAATCAGTTTTGATTCCGTTAAGTTCGACTTTTAATTAAGATTAAGAAATTCAAATCTCCAAATCTAAACAGAAACTATGACTAATATCCTGGGTGTTTTGGGGTCATCAGTGTCCAACTTTGATTTAAAAACAAAAAAAAAAAAGCCCAAAGTCCACTTATGTTAATGGAAGTTTAGGTGTTTCATAAACAACGACAGAACTAAATAAAAAACTCCCTAAACTGATGTTCAGAGATCATCCTTTTTATATTATTGTGTTCTTTACATTAGATTACTTCTGTTCTCTTCCCTATCTTTTTCATTTCATTGTTTCCAGTAACATGATTCTCATTTTCTCAAGAAAAAATGTGGGTATTTATAATTACTAAAAATATCTATGTTTTATAATAAATGATTAAAAAATAATGGTCATCATAATCTGATCAGTTTTTGGTTAAAATAACTAAATTTTTAAAAGAACAAAACAAATATTAGAGGTGCCTTATTAACTGTAGTGTAGTTTTCATTGGGACCTTTGCGGGAGTGGCAAAAATTAAGTTTAGATGTGTCCTGGGTTGTAGTATAGGATGTGCACAAAATATTCTATCACCATCTTCATGAACTGTTGAATCCAGGTGGGGCAGTGTTTTCCCAGATCCCCTCCCTCTGGGCCGTTATCTTCTGTTAATGGTCGATCAAATGCCTTGCCCATGACTCATAGATAACTCCATCCAGGAGCTGTCTCTGTTTAATGGGTCATCAAGGACCCCCTGCATGACTCATCATCCCATTGTGAGATGCTCAGCCCAGGGGGAGGAACCAAGCATTCTCACCTGGATATAATCTGAGGTTTGGGACAGTACAGGGGGCCCTTACCACTGGATTCCCAGAAGACCAGAGCTACCACACCTTTCTACAGGATCACTGCTTCAGAAAGACCATCTCATCTGGACTGCTTCCATCACCTTGTATTCTGACTCTGTCAGTGGTCTTTTGTATTATTGCATCTATTTTTATTTTAACTTTTGTTTTCCTTTCTTCCTTTTAAATTGTATCTCTGACTTGGAGCCTCTCATTTGTTTTGCTTTCAAACCATTACAAGATGGATACCCACAGCTTTGTGTCTATAAAGCCTAGAATTTATGGAATACTTCTCTTTAAAAAGAATCTAAAACATAATTAAGGAAAAAAAAATCACTTATGTACCCACAGAATGAAAAATTATTTAAAAGATCATTAATTTGGCCTATCTCTGTACCTGACTAATGTAAATGATAAAGTATCTTACATGAAACAAAAAACCAAAAAACCCCCAAAAAACCCAAAAACCAAAAAAAAACCCCATAATTAAAAAAAAAAAAAAAAAAAAAAAAAATTTAGAAACAGACAAAAACAACGACACAGTATCTGAGGTGCAACCTCACCAGTGCTGGTTTGCAACTTATTTTTATCAAGTGAGTAATTGAGTTATTCAGAAGTGAAAATGTACTTTTTGGTTTTTTGTTGCTTCTAATTCTTTTTACTTGCCAGATTCATCATATATTTTAATACTTTTTCCCAGAAAGACTAGAGAAGACCATAGTAGAACGGTTTAGATTCTTTGTTTATGAAATGAAAATTGGAGTTTCAAATGCCCAATCTAATTTCAATAGATAGCATTCTTGAAAGAGATGACATCCTTTACACTGTTTCCAGTTTGTGCTTATGTAAGTTTCTGTTAAGATTGATTAAACAGGCTGAGCTTAATGTTCTTTTTCATTCACCTCAGTTACTATGTATGTTATTGACTCATTCCAGAATATCCTTTCTTCCTAGCTAACAGCTTCAGAGGTATCAACAGCTGTATTTGCTAATACTCCCCTCAGCTCCTAGAGAGGTTTTTGTTATTACTTTGATGCTGCATTTCCTTTTGAATAAAACATGTTTGAAGAAAACATTGCATAACTGGGACTCATTCTACGTTTCTCTTCCTACTTCTTTACTGGATTCTTTAAATCCAGTACTTTTTCTTTCCCTTCCTCCCACACACACAAAGTATGCAAATTTTGGATTATTTCATTTTCTTTCAAGGTTTAAACTCTTTGCTTCCTCAATCCTTTGTAATCACTATTTTCATTAACTGCATTATCAGTTTCAAAATAAATAGACTCAGTTATACCATTGAAATATGAGCCTTGATATTGAGAATTTTACTTTGGTTCGCTTTTTTTTTTATGGTATGTTAAGAACTATTTCAGATGCTGATGATGATCAGTACTCATTAGAAATTCTGACCTGCTTCCAGATGAAGAGAGGGTTTTTGCATACTGTCTTCGCAATGAACTCTTCATTTATATAGCTTTGATAGATAGGTAACCAAACCTCAAAGCATGATATGTGGACTTGGCTTAATTAAATATGGTGGGTTTTACATGTAATAGAATATAGAATGAGGTACGCCAAAATATTTTAAAAGTATTGCTATTTTTATTAATCATAGAATTTGTTTGACTAAATTTCTTTTAAAAATATTAAAGTGAGAGGGAGTGGATAGCATTATTTTTTTCATTAGTTAGTGAGTTGAAAAAAGTTACATTAATTTTAATGATTAGTGATATTGTAGTAATGATTAAAACAAAAATGTAGACTATTACTCTTAGCAACAGTATCTTAAATAATTTTAATTATATAATTAATATTTGTCTATTTATTAATATAGGTATATATTATTATATATTAATATATATTAATGTATATTATTGAATTTGCTGCTTTCTCATCCCTTTTCCATGTCTTTGAAGAAAAAGTGAAACTTATATATCCTCCATCACTTCCAGACAACTTATTTTGCCAAATTAAATTTGACAAAACACTTGATTTTAATTTTCCAAATATTTATTTGAAGAAAGAAAAAAACTTTTAAAATTACAGACTTTTTTACAAATTTTTGGCAGAAAACCACAGTTTTTTCAATCTAGTCTACTAAGTGGAATCTTTTAAAATGGTTTATTTAAACCCAAGTGAAATTTTGTTAATAATACATTTTATTTTTTTTTTTTTTAATTTATGAAACGTACTTTATTTCATTACTTGTAGCAGCATGTAGTGTTTCTAGAGAAGGTAATATTCTAAGGATGCATAAGACTTTATAGAAACAGTTTTCTTTCAAGAGTCAGTATGAAAAGATAACCTTCAGCAAAGCCAATGAGAAAGACTATGCTGAAATATGTAGCGAATTTTTTCTTCAGCATATAGAACAATAAAATGGTAAATGCTTCATTTGGTTAGGTAATCTTTAGTATCTGAATCCTTTAGTGAATTTCAAAATCTTGTAGTTGTTGTTCATTGTCTGTACATTCTGTGTAGAACACTCATCCTGAACAAAGTAGGACCAAAATTAAGTCCAAGGGAGGATGCACAATTCAATAACCAAGGAAAATTAAGATTGTGCTGTAGCAGCCCATACTCTACATCTTTAACTTTCAGATGACAGAGAAGAAAAGTTGCAAGTTCCTTCACGGTGATTGGGAGTCACAAGAAAAGGCTAAGGCCAGTGTCTTCACTTGCAAAATCTCTGTTTAATGACACATTAATCCTTCTGGGTGTTTCTGTGCCCAGAGGCATAGGAAGAAAAGCAAAATTCCCAATGTGACTCAAAGCGCATACTTAAACTTTCACAATAGAAATATACAAATATACAAATAAACAAATACACATATATATAACTATATATATATTATAAATAAATGTATAAATAAATAAAAAAAATAGATAAATACATTAAAAAAATCTATATTTTGCAATATATAAGTATACTCCAATATACTCTAATCCCTAGTTTCTCCTCAGCTTTATTTGCTTCAGGTGCCACTAAGGCTTCCTTAATTATATCAACCTGTTTTATTGTGCTTCCTGAAGATTTGGAAGGGCATGAATCAAATAATTTTATACTGAAAAATGAAAATAAGGAAAAAATAATATCACTGGATTCAAAACAAAAATTAGAATCGCTTCTGACTATAAAATCACCTTTTTTTACTAAATTTATGGATAACTTCTTTTTAAGTATTCACCTGTGACAGGATATATACAAGCCAAAGCTAGTCTGCTTCTGACATCAATGAAAAAGATAATAATTTTGATAAGTCAAGAGAAGGCTTGTTTTTTACAGTGAAATAAATCCAAAATAGTCAATTTTTTGAGAAGTACAAGTAAAATTCTCTGCGAGAAGACTCTGAATCACTGGGAAGTGAAAAAGGTCCAAAAGCAAATCACCAAAGAGATTTCACCACAGTAGCGTGGCATTTCTGGAATCCTTTTCCTGAAATATCTGTTACTCTCCTGCGAAATTCAGATGGACAAAATGATCAGGCAATCTGAACAAGAATGTCTTCTTTAAATAGTTGTTTGGGGTGATGATATACATCTAGGTGAGCAGTACTTTATTAGTGTTGGTCTTTATCATCTGTTTAGTCAAAGTGCAAAGTTAACGCTTCTGATATCTAAGTAGTGGTCACACAAGGCGATCCTCATGTAACCTAAAACCTGAAATAGTGCCTGTATAGAGCACTTGTATTTGTTAATGATGACACATATTAGTCACAGAAGTTTCAGATTGTATCCATTTTTCCTTATAAGCAGAATTGGTAACAAACTCTATAAGGTCTATAGGGGGAATGTGTTATATATAGTCTACTGGATTAGCAAAGGTAGAATTGTTATTGTAGTAATATGCTTTGTGCTAACTCCTGGAAGCTTCAAGATTAAGACCTGCCAGACTTGCTTTGTTTGAATTTGGGCTGGCCTAGGCTTGCCTGGAGTTTTGCTTTAGCCTGTTTAGGAATTGAACACTGCATTATTTCTTTTTGTTTACTTTTATTGTTGTGTTACAAGCATAAAATAATTTAATCATAGATTTAAAAATAATACCAATACAATGTGGTTATTCTCTGTAGCATGAATTGCCTACAATGACAGAATAAAATTGCAACATAGAGAGTGCAGGCATATGATGACAGCAAAGGCCTTCAAAGAACGGGCATGGAATAATACGAGAGGCCTCAGGGCTCTTGTATTATTGAACAGCATACTAGGGGTCAATTACAGGTCACTTAGGGGATCTAGTCCGGGGAGATTGGTAAATAAGATTGTAGTGGTAACAAAGAGGACGAAGAACAAGTATCCAGTATTTGTAGGAACACGCCATTCATAATTTATGTACGTTAGGTGGAAGTGCAATCCAATGAGGAGCAAGCAACAGGTAGAGCATGTTAAAAATAGTCCCAAAAATGTCATAGTAAGGAAAATGAAAATCTCACTGTAATTATTGCATCTGCTCTGAGAAGGACTCAATAGGCTGGTGATTTATTACAACACAGTACATCTTGAAGATTCAAGTGTTGACCTAGGTACACGAAGAGATTTTGGAAGAGTGAGAACAACAGTGAAAAAAGTAGACACTAGAAGGTTTTTTTACATTACTGCCATTGAGACTATCCTTTTCCTATTATAATGTTTTATATTTTCCTTTTTTTTCTGTGATAATTTTATCTACATAAGTTATGTAATACACATACATAAATAGCTGATTAAGATTTTGATTGACTACTTATAAATTCTTGACTTTGTATATGAAGTTTATTCCTTTGGCCGCCTTGTATGAGTCAATCTAGGCTAGTAAAATTCAGCTGTATCTATACATGTTGAGGTCATCATAAGTAAAATGAGGCCATGCCAGAATACAAAGACTCAAAATACATCTACTTTGTGACAGCTGAGAGTATTTATACCCACAATCAATAGACTAGTTGAGAGTGCTGGACTTGTAAGTTTACTGGAATCCATAGGCAATAAGGATATAGGGAATTTGAAACAGTGTCATCTCAGCCCTAGGCTCTGTGGCTGATGTGGTTACAGAAACTTCTGAAGATGACTTTTTATAATGCATCATCACTACATTATGGTTTATTTACATATATTTTAGCATATTTTTATATTTGTATATACATTATGTTATGCCTGCTAGGACTATCACTGAGACTTTCAGATGATCACAAGATAAAAATGACTGTAACTGTGTGACAAACTGTAGACCTGGGAAAATTATATCATTGTTTTGCTTGGTAATTATGTCAGTAATTATAATTAAAATTCTTAGTTGCTGAAGTTCTCCCAACAGTCTTTTGAAACTGCCACAGTCTTTTGAAAGTTTCTCATTGTACTCAGATGCATAATTTTTATTTTCACCAACATAACGGTGATGCAACAACAAAAAATGAAAACTTGCAACAGATTTTTTCAATAGTTTATTATAAATTTATAGTTTTAATGCATTAATGATTTTGCTTACATCTCCCCACACTAATCCTCTTATAAAGAAATTACTCTCTCAGTGTACCAGTTCCATTTCTGATTTGACCTGGGGAACTTTTTGCCGCTGTCAAGGATTAAGACATAGAGCAGGAGAAGAAGGAAATGAGTGAATTGTGACTGCCAAGTAACAGTAGGGTATTCAGCTTTTCAGAAAAGCATTAGCCATTAATTAAATAGCTGGTCTTGATTTACACCTCTCTGGAGTGCAAAACGTTACATGCTTAAGTATTTGTATTATAGGCAGAATAAATTTATTGCACAAAGTAAAGATAAATAGAATGATAGCACTCTGTACCTATCAATCATCTACAGGTAAACTTTCCAGAAAAGTTGTCATTGTAGGCAAGTCTTTGTAGACTCATTTGTCTTGGTTTAGGAAGACAGGTATCTGCTAGGTAAAATTACAATCAGAGGCTCTTTGGCAAAGATTTGGGAAATAGGAATAGCAGTTCTTTACTAGTATGTAATACAAAGCAAACAAACACAAAAAAAACTCCCCCCCCACCAAACAACTACAGCATTAATGACAAACGACAACAGTACCAAGAACCTTGAGGGCTTTGTTTCACAAAACCCAGGGCAGTTTGGTTTCGGTGTCCCTGCAGGATCCTCAGAGCACCAAGCTGGAACAGTGGAAAAGTCCCGGGCTGGTAGCTGGGATGGCAGGGTGTCCTGGCAGGCAGGGGCAGGATGTCCCGGCAGCGCAGGGGGTGCAGGGTCACGCTGCAGCAAGAGGAGCAGCGCCGAAGAAGCTCGAAGGCGAGGCAGAAAGCGCCCAGCTTCTCCTCGGCGTGCTTTGCGGCGGCTGAGATCCTCGAGGAGCGGCCGACACGCGTCTCCCGAACGCCGGAAGCAGAAAAAGCACGCAGCTGCCTCAAGCTGTGTCTTTTACCTGCGTTATCTCCCCCTTCCACCTTTTGTCCATCTCTTTGTTTCAGCCAAGCACTCTCAAGTATCCAACACCCGGTCCCCGGCAACCCGTGGGGAAAAAATTCCCCAGAGAAAGAAGGAACAAACCCAACCCCCAACATCATTTCAACTCAATATTTCACTTTCTTTTCTGAATATAGAAACAAAATGACTAGCTGTTACCTGAAGTATAGGATGATGCATTTTTGTTACATTCATAAAGAGATAAATACTTTGGATATTAAATAAAATAACTTTACATGAAACTGGGTTAATTGTGATTTTTATGTATTTTAATTATATTAAAGGCATCTCTTTAATAACATTTACAGGATTAATTTGCTGAAAACTTGCTTTTGGCTACTGAGGAAAAAACAACGTACCATCTTACATTAAATGTAATATACATACACAAATTATATCAAAGAACACTAACATTGATACATTTTTACACACAGTCCAACAATGGACACCTTGAGTGATGCTTTAAGTTTTAGTTTTCATGTTTACAGATTCTGTGCTGTCTAGGGATGTAGTTCTGAGCCTCATATTAAGTGGCAGTAAGCTCTCTTCACAGAGTAGGTAGACTAAACAAATCCTTCTTCTGTGGAGAACCAAGAATACCTTTCAGGCCCGAAAGCATGAACAACAGTGGCCTGAAGGGAGGAACAAGAAGGATGGGACGTCACAATCTGAAGCTGTAATTGGACAATTGAACTCCAATATGCAAATGGACCAAAACTTATAAAAAGTGTAAGATCTCATGACGGGGGAGCTATTTTTGTGACTATTCTTGGTCCACCTGGGGTGCAGCCTGGGTCAGGCTTCTGTCCTGCCCAGGGTGGATCCTGGAGGCCTTTCAATAAATGCTTACTTTATTCTCTAGCTCTGTCCAGTCTCTGTTTCAGGTCAGCCTTCCAAGGCAACATGAGAAAACTGTGAAGATATGAGTTTATATCAGAAAACTGCCTAGAAAAGTTGTGGTTGCCTCATGGAGGTGTTCAAGGTGAGGCTGAATGGGGCTCTGTGTAACCTTGTCTAGTGGAAGTTGTCCATGCTCATGGCAAGGTTGGTCATAACTACATGATCTTTAAGGTCCCTCCCTTCCAACCTAACACATTCTATGATCCTCACTATTCCAATTCTCAAATATCTGTGATTCAGAACAGTACCCCCAAAAAGTTCTTGTAGAATTTATCATGTAATCAGATTTTTTTTTAATTAAGGACATTGTTTAGTTTCTTTCTCTTACTTCTTTTTTAACAAAATGTAAGTTGTTATGAAAATTTCCTACTATTCCATGGATTTTTTCCCCCCAAATTTTCAAGTTACCTCAATTTTCATCAGAATAATTGGCTTAATATTAGTTTCAGAAATTTACATCAGACAATAAATGCAGTTATTGCCTTAACATTGCTATTTTTGTGTAGAAAGAGATGAGGACAGACTAGACAGTTAAAGACTGGATGTGGATGGTGATGAATCCCCGGGGAAGTGTAAATATATAATATAGATAAAATTTACTAAATATACTGCTCTTCTGTGGAGAAAAGATCAACCTCTGTGAATATGGCTAGAGCTGTAATCGTCTTTCCCTTCTTTGTCTAGATTTTTTTTTCACTTCCATAACCTTTCTTGCATTAATCCTAGTTTTCATTTGTATATCCATAACTTCACTCAATGTGTGAGCAGAAAAATAACGGGTTTATTCTTTTAAGTTGCATTTATCCTGCTTGCTGTGTACCTTTGTGCATAGGTAAAGATCAGATAACTCTTATTGTATTTATAAACTTCTCTTCCAGAAACCCATCTAAATAATTGTTTAATGAAAGTTTTCTACTCAAAGTCTGGAATTCTGCATGTGAAGTCCTCCATAATAATTACATTTCAATGATCTGTAACTTTACTGAAAAGGTTTATCAACCTTCCATTAACCATTGTATCATCTCCTAAATTTTTTACAGAAAACTGTTTTTCCTAATAATAATTATCATTTATACCTAGGCCTAACTCCAGGAGATGTAATCAAAAAATTATAATCACATGAAAAATTCAAGTTTTAAGTGCTCTGGAAATATTTAATCCTGCATAGACCTACATGCCTAAACCCTTTTAAAATGTGTTTAAGAACCTACATATTCAAATTCATCTGTTCTGCAGCAAGTGAATGTCAAGGCTGCCTGACAATCTTTTAAAAAATAAGTTCTCAGATACATGAAAATTCAAAACTACATATTTGGGAAAAAGATAGTCTTCAGTGTTGTTTCATAGTTCTGGATGAAGAAAAAGTAACAAAAGTGAATAATAAAAATCTAAAAAGCATTCAATAAGGTTAAAAATGCAAGGTTTGGATGTTAATGAATGGTGCTGGTTGTCACATGAAACTCAAATTCAGTCATTTCAAGCATGTATCAGGCTTGGCACAGCATAATTTTAGTACCATAAATGAATAGTCTTGAAACGAAACATCACAAAATTCAGATTTATTTAACTGAGCTTTGAACTGTAGTCCAGTGTGTGCTAATTATGGATTTGATATCCATGAAACTACCATCACTAGGCAGATCAATACAATACCACATGAAGCATTCATATAATAATTTTTTAGTTATTTCAGTGATGGAAATTCAGATCCTGTCATGTGAAATTTGGAACCGATCTTGTGATGAGACTGTTCCTCCATTTCTCCAGATTCCTGGCCCAAAATTTCTCACGTGATCAAATATATTTTTTTAATTGAATAACTACATCCCTAAAATGTTTTAGTTCTTCATAGCACACATACATAGGTTTGTGCAAATGTTCTCGCTGGTTACATCTTCCTGGAATCTAAATCAACAGTAATGAATCCCTTGCATTTTTTTGTTATACTGACTTAAGACTATTCTCCTTTCCAGGAAATATTTTAAATTATAGGGTAAAGTAATACTAGCATATTTAGAGCATAGAAAGCAGTAGACAATATAAATAATATATTATATAGATAATAAATATAATGTAGAGGAAACTTGCTGTTAATTAAGTATTTGTAAAATACTTTCAAATCTGAATTATGATAATAAACAAAATACAGAGCAAAACAACAGTAAAAATAAAGGCATTTTTTTGCAGTTATTTTTGCATTGTGAGAGGACAAAAAGAATTTGTTTTTCCTGAAAGCATCTGAATCCTCTCTAAGTGAACTTAGAGGTGATGTGTATTCAAATCTCAATCCCAGGAGGGAAAACAAAAACAAACAAAAAACAAACAAACAAACAAACAAAAATTTCTGATAAACTTTCTACCCTGAAAACTTAAGTGAAGCAATTTTGTTAAGTATTTTTGCTAACTGTTGAAGATGAAAGGAAAAAAAGACTTGCAAGCCTCACTAGATATGCTGTTTTCTCCTCAGTCTTCACCAACAAGGTGTTTCAGGCTTTTGTGATTAATGATAGGTGGAGGAAAATCAGCAGCAGCAGATGAGAATCAAGGATTACTTAAGAAACTTTTACTCATAAAAACACATTACAATTGACAAACCTGTACAGCAGCCTTTTGTAGGAGAAGTGGAAGATGTTTTGGTGAAACTATTGCCTATTATCTTTAAAAGATAATGGAAATCCGGAAACCCTAAGAATTTTAAAAGGGCAACTGCTCTGACTTTTTGTCCGGCTACACTGTTCTTGACAAGATGTTAAATTTGTTATGAAAGAAACCAGAACAGGAAGAGAGGAAAAAGCTGAGGAGTGGGAAAAAATATGTTGAAGAGGATGATTTTATGGTGCATATTCAGAGGTCAACCCTAAATCTCATCCAGAGTATAGAACACAGGTACACAGATGATTTGAAAAATGATACTTAACTATATATCTATAAATACAGAAAAAAATTATATTTTTAGGTTCATAATTCTAACAATGCTTGTTAAACAAGTAATGTTTTACCAAATTGCTTAGATGTGAAGGAAAGGTAGAGTTTTGGGATCATTTGATAGTATGAAAGCCACAGAGGTCAGAATAACACTGAAAATTAGTAAAGTTAAAGAATATATACAGTGGCAAGATGTACTCATATGAAAGAGGAAAAGAACAGGATGAGAAAGAGAATCAACCAATGTCTTACACACCTGAAAAAAACCTTCAGATGCTCTGTCTGTCTCTCTGGTACTCAGGAATATACTCCTTTGATGTTTTCAGTCAATTTTCCAGAGTGCCTCATATCTCACTGGATTTATGGAGGCCTTTATTTCAGCCAGATAAAAATGAAAGAGGAAGAATGAATAGCTAACCTTTAAAAAGGTTATACATCCATTTAACAGCTATTTGTGCTGCCAGTTTTACTTAGTCTGAACATGCTTCACCACCCTTGCCATGCTCCACACTTCGTAACCTCCCATTAAATTTTCCAGGCTTTTCTGGTCTAATAGCAACTGGTATGCACTGAAATCTCCCAATTGCTTCTAGTCAAAGAGTAGAGTTCCTGCATAAGATTATTATGAAAGTAAATTATCAAGAAATTAGAAAATAAAATAATTCCAAATGAAATAAATTGAGATTTAAAACCTTGGTCATAGACACTTGAAAAGGACAGGTTCATGGTAATTTTCAGGCTTTGAGGGCATAAGGTCAAGCCTGATGAGGTGAGTCAAGAGCAGAAACAGCCCTGGGATACTGAGGCACGACCCCAGAGAAAAGACAAAGCTGAGGCCAAGACAGGGAAAAAAGCCTTCAGATCAGAATCAATGGGATCCAGTACTGCTACAGCTGAGCTGGAGATCACTGAGACTAAAACATTATTCAGATAATAACTGAAGACCCAGGCTGAAATGGGGATTTTGAGCCCATGGGTAGGATGTGTATGTGAAAGACCCAGGTTTGCTAGTCAGGGACATTTAGGTTTACTGGTGCCCTCAAACATTCTACACTTCTCCTCTGTCCCTCTCCCAAATCTTAAAATCACATAAATTATCAACTGGTGTTCTATACACATGGAAATATAAAACTGATTTTAAGAATAATATAGATCTGCTCACATCTTAGGGAAAAAAAAAAAAGAGAAAAGATTGCTTTTTGTAATACGCTTTATTAACAACTATGTTGAAGATGTAGCACCACCACCAATTTTAAGCACATATCATTAACATTTATTTCTGGAGAAAAGAAGGGTGTAAAGCTACTAAATAGTGCAAAGATAGTGAAGGGTCTGGAGGGGAAGTCCTGTGAAGAATGGTTGAGGCCACTTGGTCTGTTCAGCTGGCAGAAAGGGAGACTGAGGAGTGATCTCATTGCAGTCTGTAACTTACTCGTGAAGGGAAGAGGAGGGACAGACACTGATCTCTTCTCTGTGGTGACCAGCGACAGGACCTGAGAGAATGTCCTGAATCTGTGTTAGAGGAGGTTTAGTTTAGATATCAGGAAAAGGCTCTTCACACAGAGTGTGGTTGGGCAGTGGATCAGGACCCACAGGGAGACAGTCACAGCACAAGCCTGGCAGAGCTCAAGAAGCATTTGAACAGTACTCTCAAGCCCATAGTGTAATTTTTGGGATTGTCCTGTGCGGGGCCTGGAGTTGGGCTTTCAATGATCCTTGTGGGTCCCTTCTAGCTCAGGACAGTCTATGATTCTACAATTCTATTTGTTCTGAATTTACATTCTGATCTGTATGTTTTCATACAAATGTTATATGCCAAACTACAGAAATCAAAGTGGTTTGAAATGAAAGTAAGTTTTAACGTAATCTTCTCCTCCTGGCTTTTTATAACTGCAAACCAAGAAGATCAGGAATGAATCCTTAACCCTAGGAATATGGGTTGCATTCACTTCTCAAATGGCTGGTATAAACACTTCAAAGGCTGCTCTTTGCAGAGCAGGCTGGGGTGGCCTTGTTGCTTAAACAATGTCCTGAATCCAAAATGACTCTGCATAATTATTCTTTCTGTACTTTTCTCATTTTACTTCACTATTTTGTTAGTATGATGCTTTAAAAAGACTTGGTAGTTGGCAAAGTAAGCAATTCTCATGCCAGCACGATAAGCAGTGGAACACTTTAGTCCCCTAAAGCAGTGTACAGGAAGATTTCTTGAATCAGGAAAACCTCGTAAGATTCAGGACTGGCCAGGAGCCCACAGGTTATGCAACAGTGACTGAGAAGACTTGTGCAGGGCCAGTACCTTAAAAGCAACTGTCAAGAATATGGTGCCAGATTCCTTTCAGTAGTGCCAAAGAATAGGACAGGGAGCAAAGCCCATAAACTAAAGCACAAGAAGTTACATCTCAACATGAGGAAGAGTATCTTTACACTGAGCATGACAGAGCACTGAACAGGCTGCCCAGGGAGGTCATGGAGTCTCCCTCTCCAGAGACATTCAAAACCCACCTGGATGCACTCTTGTGTAGCCTACTCTAGGTTATCCTGCCTTGGAATTGGAGTTGGACTAAATGATCTCCAGAGGTTCATTCCAACCCTTACAATTCTGTGATTTTATAAGCGTAAGTTCTTATGATTAAAACAACCTAAAAAATGTGTGATAACTTTAGTGCTCATTCTAATCCTGACTCAGACTCTGGCTTTAGTGAGCAATTTTTCTTATCTAAGCTTTCCTGCTCTTAGCACAGACAACCTATACATCACTGGAGACAGTGTTAGAATGAATACTTAGGTTTCAACTAGTAGAATAGTAGTATTTAAATACTTGTATAATCTCATTCAAACTGATATAAATTGTGTTAATTTTAAAATTAAAGTTGCACTGAGACAGTGATGAAATATATACACTTCACACTGGAACAATTTGAGTGTGGTAAGAGATAGCCTAAATGCATCCCTCAACTGTGATAAAGAAACTGATTAAAAACAGAAATACGGAAATTGAGGCAAAATGGGCTCATAAGTAATTCATGAACAACCTTAAGGGAAGCTGTATAAACCAGCTAAAAGTGAAAAAAGTTATACAAGTTAAAAAAAAGTAAGAGAGAATGATAAAGGCAGATTTTCTTTGGATTTGAGACTATTTATTGAAGAAAACAAAAGTTCTTTTCTTCACAAAATAAAGATCTTTTATTTAACATATAGGTCTGTGATTTCCGTAGTATTTTATTATTATTATTATTGTTGTTGCTGTTGTTTTGTTAACATATGAAATTAAAACCCAAATAAAATCATGTTCTACATCACCTGATCATACAAACATCAGGGAAAGTATAAGATTAGTAATAACCTAAGTTTTTTCTGTTGCGTAGTTAAACATGTTTCTCAGTCTGAACAGAACTGTGATACATCAGCTGAAATTTCAATATGTGTCACAGAAGGCTATATTCCTTTAAGTAGGAAACAGCTTGTTGTTACTCCTGTTGATAGAACTTCTGAAGCCTGATGAAGTCAAAAATGGAATGACACACTCAGGTGCTGGTGTGAATTGAAATTTTGAATATAGAATTTTGGATATAATGTAATACAAAAAACTTTTAATCTCATACGTAACATAAACTTGATTGATTGCCTTTCTCCTTTATCTTCTTCATACCATGGAGTGGACCACAGTTCTGGTGCAGTTACCCTTTCCTGTCAGACTGACTAGCTTCTCGTCTCCTAAGTATCTGATTGCCCTCTGACTCTTCCATTCAGCTGCATATTAGCATTCACTGCATAGCAAAATGGGGTCAGGAGGTAAGGCAGTGTTCAACAAAGCAAGTTACTAAGGGATTAAAGAATGAGTGTACAGTATGCCAACTACTCTTTGGTCATGCATATGCCATCGTAATTATATATGCACCCGACAGCAAACCAACAAAGAAAAAAGTCATCAGTGACTTAAGGTTATGGAAAAATTCTACAGATACACATTAACAGCAACAATTTTGTGGTAGTTTATGGTTGAGCTTTAGGGACAAGTATGCAAAGTATGTTATATTTAACATGTTATACAACCTCTCTAAGTAATGTTACAATCTTGATTCAGACAGTGTGCTTATACTATTAGTAATACCAAAAAAAAAAAAAAAAAAAAAAAAAAAATCATGGACTAGGTTTCTTACATAGCAAATTACCTCAGAATACGTTATATTCTATGAAGGCAAAATTTTGTACTTCGGATTTATCACTTAATCAAAACAATCTGAGGTAGTTGTATGGTTCTCAGGAATTAATATATTTCTCTACAGGGTGTTAGAGAAAGTAAGATAACATCACCTTCACTTGAAAGAGGACTAATGTCTGCACATCAAGAAAAAGAAAGATAATAATGTACAGAAGATAAATGATAGCACTGGAGTGATTGGTAAAAGGAACAGAGACGAAAGGACAAAAGAGCAAAAATTAGAAAGAAGAATTAACACTACAAGAGTAATAAAAAAATACAATAAATGCAGGATCTGTTTAGAGTGTGCTTGCTATACACGCTGTGATGTATATATATGTGTGTGTGCGTGTGTGTACGTTCGTTCACATGTATGTACATACACAGAAATATATACATTATATATATATATATATGTTAAGAAGATTCGTCAACCATTTACATATTTGCTCATGTCTTTATATTTTTTTCCATTTTTTATGTTTGTCCATTTCTTCTGGAAACATGGCTGTTTCTTGAAGTGTTTCCTAGTAAAGGAGTAATGTGTTCTGGGATATACATCCAAAGGCACATCTAATTGCTGAGTTAGAAATTCTGTTTAGGATTCTTCAAATATAACTCTTCGCAGGTTTCAGAGTTCAGCTATGTAAAATGATTGAGACTATCAATATCTCTTAAAAAAAAATCTGGTTTTGATTTTCTTATGTGGATGATGTTGGATTCAAACTTCTTTATTACACTGGTCTACTTCTGCTATGACACATGTTTGGCTCACTCACTACTCCCACACCCACCACCACTCCTGTGCCCTGGTTGTAAATCCAAAACTCTTATGTTGTTGTAGGTCATTAAAGCAATTTTAAAGTAAATCTGATATTTGACAAGCAGTTGCACTGCGGCTCTCCCTCAAGTCTGGAGTGACATGCTGAATTGCTCGAAGTGAGTTAAAATTCTGGACACAGCATTTTCAATAACGGGCAGCTTAGGCAGCATTTTCTTAGACATCCATGTAAATAAGATTGAACCCTTTAAAGTGCTGGTGGTTATGGAAGACCAGCTCAAGTCTCCGAAAATGCTGGCCATTTTTTTTATTTGCAATAAATTTCCAGAGTTGAAGAAAGTCATGCTGCATATTTTAACATAAAGATTTTTTAAGGTTGTTTTAAAAGTAATGTTCCATTTCAGAAAAGTTTAAGAAGAACCTTTAAATTCAGAACTTTAATCCTCCACCATTGTGTGATAAAATCTAATGGCTTTGAGTGTCAGACAGGGAAGAAAACTGACAAAGTCTTACATTTTTACAGCAAGATAAACATGGTTTTATTGCTTAAAATATTTAAGATTACATTCCAGCTTGTCTTGATTTTACTGCCTAAAGAGAGAGGAATTAATTCTTATTTCTTTACCACATTTTACATATAAGTTCCAAGACAAGAAAAAAAAAAAAAAAAAAAAAAAAAAAAAAAAAAAAAACCCAACCAAACAAAAAAAACCCCTTCATTTTTTCTGTTTTTATAGAGCATTTATCTACTGTTTCATAGAAAATAACTATCCCTAAACATTTTTATGTTCATCTCTTACGCTACACATCATCAGTTTAAGACAATTCTTCTTATTACCCTTCCCTATGTATGAATATGCACCCTTCCCTACGTATGTAGGAATCTCAGACTGAAGTGATGATTTCTGTTAATTAGACTAAATCGATAACTAAATAAAAAAGGAATTTCTGAGGAAGTTACATCTTGCAAACTCTTACAACCCATGGGGAGTCCTCAAGCTGCCACTTTTCAATCCAGTAATTCCTCACCCTCCACAACTGCTAGAAAATTTATTTAAAGATCTACATATTAGTGACCAATAGTCTATGACATGAAGATAGACTGGATACAGTTCTGAAACATCAGTAGGACTTCACAATGCTTATATGCAAATTGGTTGGATTATATTTTGTTGTTTAATTGGTGTGAATTCTGTAAACTTACACTTCCTGTCTAAAATTAGATTTTAAGAAAAAACAATATAATTTCTGATATTTGAATAATAAGATTTGTTGCAAGTAGAAATTTGAATATTTAATAGTAATTTCTGGAATTAAAATAAGGCTTTCTTCTTTTCTCTTCTAGTACTGTGAGACAATGTAAATTGCTCTATGATTAAATTAATAAACTTTGGACTGTGGAGGAGGTGAGTGTGTTTCTTCTATTTTCCTCATAAATCTTCTTGTACTATATGTACACCATTATTCAGAAGTAGCAGAATTGAATGTGTAGTATGTGTATAGCTTGGTTGTATCAGCAAATGAAACCTGAGTGAAATGGAAAGCTAGATCACAGGAACATGATGCAGAAGTGCTTCACAATGTTCAGTAACAATAAAGCAGCTTTGAAAAGTTGCCAGAAAAACTTAGAAACTGTGACATAAATACCTCCATCTGTACTGCAAGGCTAACACAGATATGGCAGAAACACAATATAAGCATCAGTGAATAAATTGTCCTTTTCTGAAAGAATTTTTCTAAAGCTTTGGTACAGCACCTCAGAAGATAACAACTTACAATGAAACAATGAAATGCCAACAGAGCATGTGCATATAATACCTGAGGAAATATTAAAAATTTTCCACTTATCACTTGTTGTGTTCATTTGTTTGTGCTAAAAGTGTAATTTTGGTGATGCTAAAAACATTGGCGTTTTGGTTGGTTGGTTGAGTTGAGGGAAGGGGATTGAGAACAAATAGTGAACTGCTATTAAAAATGTAATTTTTTTTCCTCCTGTGCTGTAGTTTTTAGCCCAGATGGAGACTACAAAACAGACATCCACTCACTCAGCCCCCCTCTCTTTCCCCTCACCCTGGTGGACTGGGGAAGAGAGCTGAAGTACCAGGACATCTTAAGAAACAGTGATGACTGACTGATTCTCCTTGATGGGTTATTTTAACACTTATTTTAAAGTTGCTACTATTTTTCTCTAAAAATGAAAATAAGACAAAACAAAACAAAACAACAAAAAAACCCCTATAAAATGTTTCTTAATTAAAGGTGTCTTACTTTCCTTATATTTTTCAGCCTGAACAAAAGCACTCAGAAGACCCCTGAAAGATCATGTTGCTTCAACCTGGGGGAGTTCTCCAGCTTTATTCTGAAAGTCCGCAGCTCCATTTTTCCAAAAAGCATTAGTTGTTATGGAATTATTCCCAAATAGTATTGACATAAACCATTCAGTGTCACATGGCCTTGGAGCAGATCCCTGTTTCTTTCACTAACCATCATAGGCACAGCATAATGCATATTCATATTTTCTATTTAGGGAAGAAGATCTGACCCATTAGCACTGCATCTAAAATAATCGTTACACACATAAAATAGAAATTGTGAAGAAATCCCCCCATCACCCTGTGAAAGTAACTTCTCACTAATAGATGTCCTCTACAAAGCAATGTAGCTTAAAAAAATAAAATGACCCTTCAAGCTCCAGAAAATAGATTTTATAAATATTATGTGTCACATAATTGTCTTTACACTGGAATTTGTTGCACTTTATATTCATTAGGTGTTCCAGAAAATCCATAAAACTTAGAATGTCTTATCACTCTTTCAAATCAGATATTTTTAAGTGGTAAAAGAAAGTCCTTTATAGTAAGGAAATTGAGGAAGGGACGTGGCAGCTTGGTGCAGCAAAAGTGATTAGTGGTAGATTTTCATCAAAAGTCACATTTTGTGCCTTTTTTTTTTTTTTTAACAGCAGGCTGTAGAGAAAACCATCTTTCCATTAAAGATGGATGGGAAGGAGAGTTTAAAAATGCAGTTTTGGAAAAGAGAATTCCGAGATTATCTTCAAAGACAGGAGAAATATGTGTTTCCCTATGAATATCAGCTTTCCAAGAAAAGGTTTATCTATTCTTGGGGTTGAGGAGAGGGCACTAGGGTTCTCCATTTTTTCTCCTTTTTAGATCTTTGCTATATAATATTTCCTCATATAATTTATTTTTACTGAATAATAGATTTCAATTTGTTGGTGTCTATGCTAGAAATATCTACTCTTTTTAGGACTTATTTGATAGCCAGTATTTTTCTGTGATGTTTCTTCAGGTGCAGACACCACCTCTCTAAATTTTGTTATCAATTACTTTGTCATGGAAACTCTGGTTGCAGAATAGAAGAAGAAATAGCATAATTTAGAAGGATAAGATAAAGAAAGGTTTTAATACAGGAGTAAGGTAGCCATGTAGGGTGAATCATGTCAAGAGTGAAGCAGCAGAATAGAGGTGGAAACAGGTGGGGAAATGAAACGCATCATGGGTTACAGGAGCAAGGAGTGGACAATATGGGTAGCAACACTGTGAAAACAAGACACTCTACACCTTTTTCAAACTTTCTTGAAGTATAATCCATAAAAACTGGAGGGGACAAAAAATTTCTTCATGGGTGTTTGAAATTTTAAGGGATATACAAACATTCATTAACTTTAGTTTCAAGCCAGAGCTTATTATTTTCAAATCTTACCATGACCATCACCATCTTAGATGCAAACTGATGAATGCCACAGCACAATTAAGTAATAAATTCTAATTTGGAGGCATCTATGCCTGAGAGCATTTGACGATAATAAGTTGTAAAGGAAAATGCAGTGAAACAAACTCAGAAAAGATTTCTTCTTTCCTCAGTTTTCCTATGCCTTTGAGAAAAAATTTAAATCAGTGTAATAGAAGACAGAAATATTGCAAGGTTTGATTTGATTATCCTCCTTGGTTTTAATAAGAAAACTAAATTCTGCCTGTATCACAGCATGTGGGTGTTGGAGTTTCTTTAATTAAAAATAAATTATTCAGAAGAAAAATTATTTCACTAAATAAGACATATCAACATAGATTCTGCTCTGCCTAATCTGTGAAATTCATAGTATGTTTTAGTCATACTGCAACATTAATAGTCATTTATTCTACAACAACAAAAACATACAAATAGAAGTAAGTTTCAAACTTACTTCAATGCATAATTGAAAATTTCAGAACCAAGACAATGCTTAATGTCAATACAAATAAAATTTATAGCATTACCCCAGTGGAAAGCATCAACATAATGATGATTTTCTTGTCTTTTCAAGTAGAAATCAAATTGATTGATTTAGAGCCCCAGTTCACTACAAATACAATTGAAATGCATTTATATGTCACAGAAGGTGTGGTATTAATCATAGATATTGAATAAAGTGGTCAATCCTCAGATCTTTTCTCCATTTCAGTTGTGAACATCTTTCAAGTAAAACCATACATCTCTAAATTTTAATTGTAATATTTTTATTACTTCCCCCAAGCTATACACTTGCATAACTGATATTTGTTTTTCTTTGGAGGGCTAGTGGACTTGGCATCTTAAAAAGCTGGATTTCATGTTTCTTTGAAAAGCAGGATAAAGGGAGTTGAGTTTAGCAAGGTAAATTGATATTAGCTTGGCCAGAGGTTACAGGCTTCCCCCCAAAAATAGAAGCTTCTATCAAACATACATTTTCCAACCTTTTGATAAATCTCTGTAGAAAATGACTTTGCCCTAATTTGCACCGTGTTTTTCAAATTCAGGATTGCATCTGCATCCGTGGGTCATATTTTGACAAGTGATTCTTCCCTACTATAAATCTATCTTAGATTAATGGATTGCAGATAGCTGTAACAAAGACATGAATACTTAGTAAGATGAATTGTACCCCCACAACTGTACTATGGCAAAATATGCCTGCACTTCATCTGCTTTTTCCTGTGTCTTTTTGTTCATGGCAAGTCTCTTGGCAAAATTTGAGGATTTTTTTTAAATCACTAAAGCTAAAGCTGAAATAGGCTAAAGCTGAACTCCTCTATGAGCCAGCATAATAATCAATTACTGCAAGCGATTCTTGGATTAATGAAGCATTAATTTTACTTATGGATTTTCTTATTTTCCTATAGGAGCAAATGCACATCCTCATTAATTCTTCTTTTGTTTCATCACTCATTAATATTATTTGAGTATCCTAGCTTATTAAAAACAAAAAAAAAGCAAAAAAAGTCACAAAAAGCCCAAGACCCACAAACTCAAAACAAATGCAGACTCAGATATTTTCCACACTTAATAATTTTATCACTTTTTAACATTAAGGTCTCATGAATATATAATATAATCAAAACAGAGTCCATGGTCTAAACTGATTTTTTTAATGTGCCAATAAACAATTACTTTTCTTTTAATTCCTTTGCCTCTTTCTTACTCTATCTCAACCATATCATTCTGCCTTTCTACTGACTTAATAGATGAAGCCAAGACCATGACTTTGAACTTCTAAATCACCTAGTGGAAATCTTACATATTGAATCAGATATCTAAAGCTACTACATCTCAAACTCCTTTTAAAGTCATTGTATGGAAATTGAATTCTCCAAACATAGTTCAGCTGACTTTACAAGAGATGCTTTCAAAAGTTGACACATCAACCTCTTAGGTGCTCATTTCTCCCTATTGATTTCATGAGGAAAATAAAATCACAAGCTCAGACTTAAATCTGAGATTGACAAGAGTTGAATTCTACCACCCTTGCATACTGAAAGGGGTTTTGATTATTTTATGTTTTCCCACACCTATTTTCTTACCTTGATGGAAGGTATAAGGGGCAGAAGAGACAAAGAGCAGTTTTGGGGAGAGAGACTGTTGAATTCCCAGAGTAACAGTTTGAAAAAGGCGAGATTTTCAGCTTCATGTAAAGAAGGTTCAGAAGTGGAAGTGAGCAGTACTGACCTAGACATTGCAGAAGAAAGTGATAATTTGAAAATAATTATTTCTGACTTAACTGAACAAGGAACAAAAAAAGAAAAAAACAGCAAGTGATTCAAGACAGTACTTGGTGTTATGATTTGAGGTTCTTCTTTATGACCTGTATTTCATTCTGAGAAGAGAACACAAACCAAAATGAAAATACAATTTGTCAAATTGTTTTCTTCCTTTATGTGCTAGCATATAAATATTGCATTATTTTGTAGTTTGCTAATGGAATTTTCCTGTCATGTCTGCACTGAATTAGAGGAGTTAGCTTTCGTAATTATAGATATGCCAATCTACAACCACAATTTTATGAGTCCATAAAATATTGTAGAATCTTCCATAATTCCTTCTTTTTGTAATCAGGCTACAGCACACTAGGTTAATAAAACTAGCTGATCTCTTGTTCTAAAAATTCATTACAAATTTAACTCTTGTGTTTATAAAAGATTGGTCTTGAGAATTAATGTGCTGAAAAATATCAACTTTAGATGTAAAATAAAAAGAAATATTCTTCTCCTACTGATGGATGAATTTCTTCTCCCATTTTGAAGGAGTACACAGATTTTGAAATTATTCAGTTATCAGCTTTACATATCTGTATACATATATATATAAGATAAAACTAAGCCACTAGATTGTAAAAAATTCATAAAATGCGTGATTTTAGAGTATTAAAAGCTTATCTGATGTCTATTTTACTTTTCTTGAATGTATGAGGGTTTGCACAGATGTCTCTGTGTCGTTCTATATATGTATATTTATTTCTCCGCTTTCGTGCATAAATTCAGGAGGCTTCTGCAGTTTCAGTTTATCTTTTTGTTCGTCAGGGGTTTTTTGTTTGTTTGTATATAGAAGTCCCTTATGTCCTGTAATTAAGTTTATTTTAAGACCTTGGAATAAGCCTGAGTTCAGTAAGTACCACTTGGATTCAGTTCCAGATTTAGACACCTTAAGTTAGGCGTGAGCAGTGTAGGCAACAACCTGTGAAGTAGGTATCTAATCACCCACTACATAGAGTGGAAATAGGGGGTCATTTAGATTGGTAAAGAAGCTTTTGAAGGATTTTAAGGCTTAGTCTTCTTATTCCATATGAGTGGCTATCTATATAATTATTTTTTCATTCTTTAAGCAGAACCCTATGACCAGACTCCTAACTACTGTACTTTTGTCATTACTTTCAATCCATGCTTGTCTTGTGTTGGGGTGCCTAGAAATATTACTATCCTCATAAAATGTAAAAAGAACAGAAAATCTACTCTTTCTTTTATGTGAAATTTTTGCCTTTTCTAAAATACCTATTCTCAGAGCTGCCGCCGTGCTGGCTGCTGGGCTCAGCTGTGCCCTGTGGTGGGTCTGTCAGAGCCAGCTGGAAACGTCTGTGTTTGGATCAGGGCAGCCTCTGTAGCTCCTAACAGAGACCACCTCTGCATCTCTCTCCACATACCAAAACCTTTACACCTGCACCCAATACAGCAATACAGCATCACAAAGGAATTTGAACCTGCTGCCCATTAAGTGACACCTAGGTAGAAATATGTTCTAATAAGAAAACACAAAGTAACAATCCTGTCACTTTCAGAGAAGCAAAACAGTTCCTTCACTTGTATTCCATCTGAGTCCATTAACAGGAAAAACTACAATTCACATTTCCAAATTACATGATCGCTGGTCTACTTTAAGGCAAGGTGATAAGGTGATTTTTTAATGAGTGCTATCTGCATTGAGATTTCTTTCTGACTTCAAAAAGTGGGACAATTCTTGCAATACAATTATACTTACACGTCAGTCCTTTAGTCTAAATTGCATTTAAGTACTTTTAAAAAGAGAACAATATGCATGGCTGTTTGCCTGCTATCTTCTATTACTTTTTTTCTTCTAGAGGAAGGGGATCAATGAGATTTTAAAATGATGAAAGCTCCTTGAGGATATAGGACCTTATTCGATTCCTGCTACTAGGTAAATGCTCTCAATATGCCTAGGATAGGCACTTTGTCCCATCTGCTCCCTCCCTTCTGTCTCTTCTTTGCGTGTTTATTTGTTTGCTTTGTTTGGTTGGGGTTTTCTTGGGTGGTGTTTTTTTTTTTTTTGTTTTTGTTTTTTTTTTGTTTTTTTTTGTTTTTTTTTTTGTTTGTTTGTTTGTTTGTTTGTTGGTTTGGTTTGGTTTGGTTTTTCGGGGGGTAGAAAATAGTCACTTCAACTTTTACCCTTTCTGGCTGAATAAAGTTTTGTTCCTATTGGTGGCAATGTGTACTTTTCAAAATTTAAGAATATCTGTGTAGTTTTTGCATCAATAAAACCCTGATGGTTTGAAAGTGCAACAAGTGAAAAATTTACTGATTTTTCCTTTTTTTTCTTACTTTTTTTTTTTTTGCTGCATAGCAATCAGAGTTTGAGTTAACCTATTAATATGTTTAATTTAAGTTTTTTGTAACCTACTTGCTCTGTTTTGCCCTGTTAAAGGAAACAAAGTCAAATTGTGTTCGTACTGAGACTCAGAAGTGTTGGAGTCTGTGTTGTTCCCCAGCTTCTGTGGAAATGGATGTCCATGAGGCACTGGTAAAAGTTCCTTGTCCTCCATGACTTCAGCTTCCTATCTGACATCAGTGTGAGCACAGTGCTCTCTGCTCAGTAACACTGAATGTACTGTGTGAGCACTTGAACATTGTGACCTGACTGTTGCAGGAAAAGAACAAATGCCTATTATATTCATGGTTGTCAGGTTATGCACAGAGCATAACAAATGAATTAAATTTTCCAGAAGGCTGAGGCCATAAAGAGGTGACTATGACTAATGGTAGCCATCATGCACTGGGATGCATCTGAATCTGTTTATCCAGTCAGAATATATAAAATATTTATCAGACTGCTGCTATGTTAGCTCATTTAATATACTAGTGTGGAATTCAGAAAGATACTAAAATTGCAGATAAAATTTATTGCATGAAGCTTTCTGTTAAAGGAAATTGTGCCAGAACTGTAAGTTATTTTTACTGTTGCCTAGTGCAATTCATATTTTTTTGGATTACATATGGAAACCTACAATGTTACTTATTTTCACTTCTTCAAATAAAATAATTGTGAAAATACTTAGACATTATTATCCTAAAAAAAAAAAAAAAAAAAAAAAAAAAAAAAAAAAAAGAGAGAGAGAGAGATAGAGAGAAATTGCTTTTTGTGGAGAAAAGCTGAGATTTTTAATGAGCTGCAGAAAGAAGGTCCTGATACAGAAATGTCTCCTATATCTTTAGTCATGATCAGTCCAGGAAAATGGAGACTGGTATATTCTTCTGATATGTCTTCTTGCATGTCAGGAAAATGATGTCTTATGATAAGCAATGTCATGTGCTGCTGATATGCAAGAAGAGAGCCTCACATATTTCTTCTCTCTAATCCTTCATCATTACTTCTCAATTTATTTCTATATTGTGCTCTCAGCTGAATCAAGATAGGTGAATATAAACAATCTGAACCTGTAGCAGTGCAGTGATATATCTTGATACAGAACAAAGCTTCCTTCACCACAACTCAATTATTTCCAGAAAATTATTTCATCTCAGAGAACCTAAGACAACATGAAAAAAGAGAAATACAAATAAAAGTCTTATTGATTAAATTATTTGTGTATAGTTTTAGAATAATAGATGCAGTTAGATACATGTACAGGTATCACTCTTGAAGCAAATTGAATGGGAAAAGAAAAAGAAATAATTTTAAAAAGTTTAAAAGTAGGAAGAACTGATAAAAACTACAAAAAACCCCAAACCAAACCAGATGAAAAATCCAGTAATTAAATAAAGTTGGAAATGAATTCAGACACAGATAGGATTTTTCACCAAGTGTAGACGTATACACAGTAGACACTTGTATCTGAGGTAGTGTAATAGTTTTAGATGGAACAGAGTTAGTTTTTGGTTTGGACACCAGAGTCAGCAGAGAAAGAGGGAGAGGAGGTGCTCCAAGTGTTGGAGTTGAGGTTCTCTTGCAGACCATGGTGAAGACCATAGTTAAGCAGCAGTCACTGCCCCTGCAGTCCATGGAGGGCAAAGATGATGGAGAGGTTCACCGGCAGCCCTTGGAGGAGACCCACCCCAGAGCAGGTGGCTTTGAAAGAAAGAAAGAAGCCTTGAACCTGTGAGAAGCCAGTGCTGGGGCAGGCCCCTGGCAGGGAGCTGCAGACCTGTGGAAAGAGGACACCACACTGCAGCAGGTTTCCTGGTAGGACTTGTGACGCTGTGGGGGATCCATTTTGGAGCAGGCTGTGCCAGAAGAGTGGCACCCAGTGGAAGTATGACCTAAGTGGGAGCAGTTCTTGGAAAACTTGGAGGAGGTATGGCCTGGGAAGAAGGAAGGAGTGGTGGAAAGGTGGTTTTAAGCTTTATTTTATTTCTCATTATAATGTTCTAATTTTTTTATTATCATTAATAAATTTAATTAAGATCCCCAAGCAGAGTCTGCTTTGCCTGTGATGGTACATAGTGAGTGGTCTCTACCAGTCCTTATTTCAACTCATGAGTCTTTCATTATATTTTCTCTCCCCTGTACAATGGAGAGTGATTAGAGCAGCTTTGGTGGATATCTGACATCCAGACAGGGTTGATCCACCAAAACTGACTATGAAAAAAATTCATATGTAGGCAATAAATCTTGGTGGAATGAACTCTAACCAGAAGGCCTGAAAACAAGACCACACTCAGAAGAGTAAATCAAACATTATGAATTGAGCCTTATTAATTCTTTTGGGCTGGTTCTCTCAATTTACCCCTAATTAACTATGATTTACTTAATTATAACCAAGCAACATATATAACCCTTGAAATATTGTCAATGATGTCACAGTCAATATTTTCCTTATCTAAAAAAAGATGTGAGCTTCTTTCTGAATCTTCTGTTTGTGTTGTTTCAATTCAATGTCATTATAGTTTGCTCCACATTGCAACTATTGCTTTTGAAAAGAAATATTCTATTCTCTTTGACCTGCATGTGAGCATTCCAAATATTCATAGTTTTAGTGTAACAATGTGAAAATAAAAATGCATCCTGACAAAGTTATAAGTAATTTCTACAGAACTATACTGATTAAGTGCCTGACAAGCCACAAAGGGGACAATGAAAATATGTCAGGTCAGCTCAGTATTTTTTAGTGGTTCATAGAGGTTAATGAGGAATGAACAGAATGTTTTGTAATCAGCACACAAGTGATTAGTTCAATGCCACTCATTATATAGATGCCACATTATATAGATGTTAAGAATACAAGAGTAGAACATCTCTTCTGAAGATAATTATGTTTAAAAACTAGGTACACTAAATCCTAGTCTTTCACTCACTAACCTTTCACTATATTTTCTCTCCTCTGTTCACTTGTGGAAGGAAAGTAATAGAGTAGCTTTGGTGGGAGCTTGGTATCCACCCAGGGTCCACCTACTACAATATCTCCATATAATTTTATATTCTGTTTTAGGGGGAAAAAAAAAAAAAAAAATCTTTTACCTTGCCTCTTGATATATTGTTTTGCAGGACTGACAGATTCCAGTAATAGAAATAATGAGAAATAGTGCACAAACTGTCTCTGAGATTACTGGCAAATTGTCAATGGTTCAATAGGGTCAATGAAAGGGTTAGACAGTAAGATAAACAGATACTCTTCAGCTTTGAAACATTATTGTAAGTTCCTACAAATCTTTGAGAAACTCATTCCCTCAAATAAGCATATTAATACCAGCAGATTCTGTGTCCTAATGTTTTAGTTTAAAGTTCCAGGGGACTTTTGAAGATAATTTGAACTACAATATTTGCTTTGGACTGCAGTAAGATGAAGACAATATGACTCAGGAGTTCTTTTACAACCCTTATTATTCAATAATCACATGATGAATACTATCAGTAGCCTACCATGAAGGAGAATCATGACAAATACTGGCAAAACACCTGTGCATTGCTAAGGTCTCATTCAACGTATATGGGCTGTTGAAAGAGTGTGAAATTCTTTGTAGCCTCCCAATTCAGGAAATACTACAAAAACAAAGAACTGATAAATATTTGAGCACACATTTTCTTTTCTCCATCTCAGCTTGACACCAGTTTTTACTGATATGCACATCAATTGAACACCTACCTCTGGCATTCTGCCTTGATGCTGTGTTTGGAGGATTCACAAGAGAAAGTCTAGCAGCACACTACTAGCCTGCTCATTCATACTATTCGCAGTAACTAGTAGTGCATTCTGGTCAGAGCTTCACTACATTTGTTCTTCAGAGAAATTTGTTCTGAGGGAAACAAAAGTAAGGTGGTATTGGCAAGTCTTTCTTTCTATTGCTGTTCCCTCAAGGATCCTGTTCACCTGTTCACCCACTCACTGCAGTCTTTAATGTTAGATGATTTTGAACCACCTGAAATCTCTGATCTCTTCCTTCTTTCCTTTGGTTCTAGATGCTTTTCCATCACATGATTGTCTCACTAAGTTTTAGGCAATTTTTGCTTTCTTGGTAAATTAAGTTTTGATTTTTCTTTTTTTTTTTTAAATTTCTGATATATTTATGATTTGAACAAAGCTATTTCACTGTTTTCCTGTGCCTTCTTACTAGGTATGTTGTATGGGGTGGTACAGAAAGGATCCTGGAATTTAAGATTTCATGACACTCCAGCATCTCTCAGACTATCTTAAGATGTGTCATGGTTTAACAGCAGCCATCAACCAAGTCACACAGTCGGTCACTCACCACCCCACCAGCAGGATCAGGAGACAATCAAAAGAATAGCAGCTGGAAAACTCATGGATTGAGATGGGCAGTTTAATAAAGAAAGCAAAACCATGCACAGAAACAAACAAGGAATTCATTCACTGCTTCCCATGGGCAGGCAGGTGTTCATCCTTACCTAGGAGAGCAGGGCCCCATCATGCATTGACAGTTACTTGGGAAGACAAATGCCATCACTCTAAATATGCTGCCTCTTTCTTCTTCTTCCTTCCTCACTTTATGCATTGAGCAAATGGTATGGAATATGCCTTTGGTCAGTTGGACTTACCTGTTCCAACTGTGTCTCCTCCCAGCTTCTCATGCACCCATAGCTTCCTTGCCAGCAGTAGAGTATGAGCAGCATAAAAGGCCATAAAATGCCTCTCTGTGTAAGAGCTGCTCAGCAATAATAAAAACATTTTTATATCATCAACCCTGTGCTCAACACAATTTTTTCCAAAACACAACCACATACCAGTGACTGAGAAGAAAATTAACCTTACCCCAGACAAAACTAGCATGTGTTGTGAAGAGACTTTCTCTTTTCTAGGGTAAGAGGTAGGAGTTTTTTCTTTAGAGCAGAATGTGTAAGCAATTACAAACTAGAAAAGTGTGGTCTTCTCTTCATAGGGTACTTTAGCCAGAAGCTGACTGAATGGAAAGATGACAGAAGTTTTTGTTACATCTAGGGAGAATCTAAGGTATTTTTTTTAAGAGCAACAAAAACTTACTTTGTGATCTTCAGGGCTAATTAACTGCAACTACCTCCTTAGTCATTATGGAGTTGTTTTAGGCACCTAGAGAGGGGCCAGACAGAATTCAGCAGCTTCTAAAGAACTGCAGAGCAAGCAAAGCTTGCCTCATTCTCTCTTCTGCTTTCTCCTTGGCATACAGCAGGCACTTTACTAGTACACTTTCCCCCAGCTAACTACTTGGTTTTATAGGTAACTTGTCTTTTTCTGCTGAGACAACATTCTCATGCTAAACAACATGCTTCTATGATAAAAAGGTCAAAAAAGATAGAGAACCAGGGAACACACAGTCAGATTTACTATGTCTCTGCAAAGATTGGTAGATACATTATGAAGAGGAAAGGGAGGAAATGTAAGGGAGTGAATCTTATTCTCTCTTAATTTTAAGACTATATTTTAATGTATTTATGATTCAAGCTGATAGGATTTTCTCAAGAAGCACACACACAAAAAATTGAACTATAATTTTACTTAATTATATCATGACTCATAGTAGCGGTTATGGATAAGGTTGTATTGTTTCCATCCAGATCCTCCAAACTCGTCTAATTCAAGAATAAATATATGAGACAAAGACATAGTTTAAAACAAAGAACAGAAAGCACTTTACTTTCATTAGATATTATTTTAGTGCTGTGTCTATTGGAAAGGAGACTCAGTTAAGATCTACAGGAACACTCAGAGAGTAGAGTTATTTTTCCCTCTATAAAGCTGGCATCCAGACTTTACAATTTAGCACAGTGAAATGAAGTGAGTCTTGGTCAAGAGCACTCTCTCTGGTCAGAAAAAGCAGATGACTCATGATTCAAAGTGCCATTTTTTTCTTCTATAAAGCCAAGCTACAGTTAGTAGCTACAAATCATGGACTCATAGAATGACAGAATATCAGGTTGGAAGTGACCTCAGGGATCTTCTAGTCCAACCTTTTTTGGCAAAAACAAAATCTGGATAACATGGCACAACACGCTGTCTAACTCAGTCTTAAAAGTGTCCAACACTGGGGAATTCACCACTTTTCCTGAGGGCATGATTCCAATGGCATCGTGAAAAATTTTCATCTTCTGTCCAGTCAGAATCTCTTCAAGAGCAACTTGTGCTCATGACCCCTCATCTTTTCCATGTGAGTCCTTGAAAACTTCCTTGTAGCTACCCTTTAAATAGTGGGACAGGGTGACAGGGTATCCCCAAAGCTGCCTTTTCCCAAGATTGAACAAACTCATTTCTCTCAGCCTGTTCTCATATGGCAGCTTCTCAGTCCTTGGATCATCTTTGCGACCCTTCTCTGAACCCTCTCCAGCCTACCAACAAATTTTTTTCTTGGTGAAGACCAAACCTGACAACAGTAATGCATGTGTGGTGTGACAAGGACTGAGCAGAGGCAAAAAATAGCTTTTTTATCTCTGCTGGTGATGTCACTGTTGATGCACCCCAGAGGCCTGTTGCCCTTCTTTGCCACAGCAGATGCACACTGCTCATATTGAGCTTGATGCCCACTGGTACGCCCAGGTCCTTTTCCACAGAGTTGCTCCCTGGCCATGTAGATCCAAGACTGTTCTGCACTCCCAGCCTCTGAACTGAAGCCATCTTTCTTACATGTTTTTGAGTTATATAGTAATCTAGATTTTGTTTTGAAGACTGTGATTTTAGATGGAGTTTCCATGTATCATCCACAAATCCGTAGATGTGTCTGCACTGGACTACCACAGAGAAGGCCCTTCATCTTTCTGCTGGAAAGAGAGCTCCACATTGAAAATGGGCACTCTAGAAAAATACTAGGCAACTTCAGCCATGACTGAGAAGAGAAACCAAAAAACAGCTTTATGAGCATAAGTAAAGTGTGGGCCTGTTGACTTGAAATATAAGACAAACCTTCACATTCCAGACCCCTAAATAATTGAAAAAGGAAGTTCAAAGGCTTTCAGAGAAGTAAAAAAAAAAAAAAAAAAAAAAAAAAAAAAAAAAAAAAAAAAAAAAAACACCTTTCCAAAATTTTGACATGAAATACATTGAACATAAAATGGTTTGGTTGGTTTTGGTTTTGGTTTTGTTTTTGGTTTTTTAATTAGTCTAGAAACTTAGTTTCTATTCAATGTATCAACAATTTCCAGCAATTTGTCAGAATAAAGGAAACATACAAGTAACTGGGATTCACATACATGAAAATAGATTCAAGCTGTGTAATTCATGGTTTTTTTTGAAATTAGGGTGGATTTCACATCATCTAACTCTAGGTTTTTACCCATGAGGATATTTAGATCTGAATTAATGTCTTTTATTATCAATGAAGAAATCAAGATTTTCTAGTTTATGTCTGAGAGGTACAGACATCTGCATTAAGGGTGTCTAAATGAAAGTGGTTAGGTAGGAATCAAAAAAACACCTAGACGGCTGGGACTTCAGAAGCAAATTTTGAAGGGGATGCTATCACCTAGTTTAGACATCTGTTTACTGTGCTGGGAGCTGTGAATCCAAACACATTTTAATTCATACTTACTAGACTGCAGGGTGAATTAAAGCTGTGGTTTCAATCTCCAAGTTCAGGCCAGGGAAACTGGTATGATGCCATGACATGTTCTTAAGCTGACGTCCTTTTGTGTAACCTGCCCTTATCACTGATGATGAGAAAGAATTCAATGGAAGATGTTCCTTCAGAATTTTTTCAAATTAAATCACAGATAATAAAACATAAATAATATTGCCATGTGTTTAAAGTAATTGTACTTTAATGAATTCTCTGCCTCTGAAAAAAACTCTTGACTACTCTCTAGTTAAGGAAATTTCTAAGTAACTGGAAAAATTCTCAATCTGTCTCACATTTCCTGTGATCACATGACATTGAAAACCATTGTATTATTTTTTTTCTTCAGGGTTACTGCGCTAACACATATCTTAATTGCTCATTTATTAGTTCATGTTTCATTCTTCTTTTGTTCATACAGGCTGTTTAATACACATCAATTAAATTTCAATTATTTATGTTGTTTTGGGGGTTTTGTTCTTTTAGGGTGGTTTGCTTTTCTGTTTTAATGAGATTTGCCCTACTAAAATCTACACATGGAACATAGAACAATTTAACTATGAGTACCTCTTTTCAGACCGTGCATCATCCATCTGATTTTGGAGTACTGTTCCACAGGACAACCATGATAATCTTTTACTGTACATAACAGATTATGAAGGTTCATTGAAATAGTTTATGAGGAAAAACACTAATTTTCAAAATCTCACTTGAAGAGGATTCTTGATACTAAGTTCACTTATTTAGGTTAAATAATTTCACTGTTAAGGATGTAAAGTGAGTCTAAATTAGGCTACTTCTAATTTCTAGTCATAGGATCCTGTAACTTTTTCTTTTAAATTAAACTGAAAATATGTTGACTTTTTCAAATTGCCTCTTACCATTCATAAAGATACAATAATTTCAAATGCCTGCTGCTCTGTTCTAATCCCTTTTTCATACCTAAGCATTGCAAACTTTGAAAAGCCACCACTGATCATCAATAAGTTAACAACCTTTTAAAGAAGAAAGATACAAAATATAATTCTGGTCAGATGGAATGAACTTAGAAGAGCACAATGCACATTCCTAGGAAAGTTCTAAAATAAAATGACAGGGTGGCTTGTTGCAGTGACTGATTACAAGTGTTTGCAGATTCTGGAAATTTGTAGGAGGCCATTTCGAGTTGATCCCAGGTGCAGTAAAAGCAGGATAATGCAGTATAAGACTGTGTCTCTACATGACCTCTGATCTAAGGTGAGAACTTTGGTAAGACTCCTGCGGAAAGATTGAAAGGTCACCTCTTCTGGTGAAGGGGGTGTTTGGAGAAACATGTCAAGTCAAAGTACTTGTGCCCTATCAGTGCCCTATCAAAGTCTAGGGACTTTGTAATGGAAATTGTTGTATTTTGTTTAGACAATAAAAAATATTTCCTGGCTAAAGAAATAATAAAGAAATGTTTGTGTATATATATATATATACAAACATTGCAATATATATACATTGCAATACATATTATATATACACATTGTAATATATATACAGTAATTCCCAAATTAAGAAAAAAAGAAGTCTAAATAAATACTGAAATTCTACTCCACATAAATTAGAAGCGAACAAAAAAGCGTCACTTAAGTGAACAAAAAAAAATATTTAGGGAAGAATCTTCAGGAATATATTACAATATGGAATTTAGAAGACATGGAGTGAAATGCCTGATATAGCCAGTAAAACTGGAATCTTGAAAGAGGATGTTTTAATATTTCATGTAAGTGCTCTGCTCAGAGATGCCTGTAAAGAATAGAGATATCAGGATTTGATATGTAACCTAGGTTGATAGGCATGTTTTAACCCCAAAAATCAATTAACATTTCCAGATTTTAGATGTGAAATAGTTAGGGGCCACATTATTAATTCCCGTCAGTATCTGTATGTCCATACATAGTCTCTGAAGAAGAAATTGCATGCATCCAGGAATGGTGTAATTTCAATCCATTGTTGCTTAATAGTTCCCTTTCTTACATTGAAATGGACACATCACATGTAAAAAATTAAACAGGAAAATTCCATCTTTTTAAATTAAACTCACAATTTCATTAAAAATGTTATTTGTTTTGGTTACAGTTTTTCATAGAGATAAATTTTTATAGTTGTTTTAATATATTTTATTTTTGCCTTCTGAGAAAAGAATTGCCTTGTTTTGCTGGAATTAAATATTAAGCTGAATGTTCCAAAAATACCTTTCTTTTGCTAGAGTGTCAGAATTTTAATACTAATTGGTTTCTTCAGACCCTCAGTGTTCTTCTAGCTTTACTGAAAAAACCTACTGATAATTTAAAGAGTTTCTTGGCTGATATATGTACAGGAATGTGGATGTATATGAATATGTATGCAAAGGAAGCTGCACCTGCTGATTAAAAAAAAAAAGAAATTTAAAAATCAAACTTCACTTTTAAAAATTCTACTTCCTGAATAGATTTATTTTCATTATGCATGCTGACATATTAAAGAAAAATACAGCAGATGAAATTATAATTATTAATGCAGGCATAAGAAAAGCGACTGTAAAATAACCTACCCCATGAACAAGAAGAAATTACTTGCTAGTAGAAAAAAGATAATTTTGAAAAGTAGTGACAGCATTTATTAATGTCTTCCAGTGGAGGACATGGGAAAATAATGAGAGAAAGACAAATCCCACACCTCAGTCTTCATGAATGAAGTTGTTGCTGGTAGAATCTAGGATTAGGTACACAAAAGCACTGAAATAAGAAATAAAATGTTTTTTTTAAAAAAAAAAAAAAAAAAAAGTTCTGCTTTCATTCATCTAGATGAGTGCAAGTCATTAAATTTAAGCTGCTTGAACTCTGAAAAATGAGAGATTGATCTCTAGAAAATATTACCTAGAGTACTCAATGACTGTCCCGTTGGAGTAGAGAAGGCACCATAAGAAGGAAGAAACTGCTAAATTTACAACACAGGTGGCCTCCACTCCTGGCACTACAAAAGTATTTTGACTCAAGAATAATGGGAGGTACCCTAGTGAACTTCCTGCTAAATGCACATTTGTTAACTTCTAGGTGCTTTAATCTGTAAGACTTTAAAGGGCTTGGATGGATTTCTATTTCTTTCCTGCTTTACTGAAGATCAAAAATACTTCCTATCCCTTTCACTGACATACAGATAGTTCCGACATTGACAGGAAGCTATGTGAATCACTTGGCCAAGTACATTTCGAGTTCTCAGGAAGCCTTTAAAACACTCCCTTTAATGATTCATTGCCCAAAGCCCAGTTCAGCTGAGTGACACACACATCTTGGATGGATGGTAAGATCAGTGCTCTCAAGCTATAAAATATTTATCCCCAAAAGTGACATGTATTTCCAGCCTAACTCAGTTGATCAATTTGTAACCTCAAACCATGCCCAAGCAATACTAGTCTGCTAGGGACTTCTAGGAATTTTTTTTTGTAACTTCTCACTAAAACGAACCCCAGGACAGAATCAGAAAGCCCTCTACCACCAAACTCTATTTTACTTACAGATAATTTATAGTGAATTATAACTCTGTACTTTGCTGTACTTAACACTGTTATTGATAAAATATTTTATCAATATGTTTCATAACTAAAATTAATTAGGAATTTGATTCAAATAATTTCTGTCCAAAATCATAAAAAGATTGTATATCCTATAGAAATGCATTTTTAGAAATTGAAGAAAAAGAAGGAAAAAAGACATTGCATTTACTTTCTCTAGATCAGTTAGAAGATATTTTTATACAGCTAGATTTTCAAGAAGTAAAGAGACTGGATAATCAAAACTTTGATAGAAGAATGTCTATGTGAGTACAAGAGTGTGTGTGTCTGTATACAAATATAACAGAGAGCAAAGTGACAGAAGAAATCTGACAAGAGATTCTCTTAAGACTTAAATTTTCTGTCAGATTCCATACCAAATTCTTTCCCTGTTTTTCTCATTCATGCTAATGAGATGGTTTTCAGAAGCAATTCTAGCAACTTTCAAAATGTGTTGCACTAAAATGAAATTTTCAGTCTTGCAAAATAGGAATAAGTAATGACAGAAGCCTATTAGGACTTGGGACCTCTAGAAGAGCTGGGATAATTAGTCTTCTACTGGCTTTTTATTAAGTTTTGGTTTCCAAAACTTTGAAGTTTGAACCTGAGAAGGGTTTGAAAGATTAATTATTTTAAGTCTCTAGACTTGTCCTGGTTTTGCTGAACACCATACAAAATCTGCTGTGTACCTTTTCTTCCATTCATAGACTGCTGTTTAAATTTCTAAAGTCAATTTTTTAAAACAATTCTTCTCTGTGTATATACAGTACCTTGGTCATCTCTCTTCACCGTTTTCTGCACTTTTAGCTTCATCTTCAGTCAAATGCCCTTACAGTTGTAGTTGGAAATCTGTATGCTAGAAAGACAACAAATGGCAAAGTGCTTCTTAGAAAAGTGTCATGATGATCTGGGTGTTCATTTACCCTTTCTTTTTTCAAGTCATGTCATAAAATGTTCCAAACAGTATTAAAAAAGTGCAAAAAGTGTTTCAAACCAAGCAATATGACAAAATTTACTGCAATTTCTAATGACAGTGAAATGCTGGAAACTGTGTGTTAAAGTGCTAAAGACCATGAAATAGAGATTTGTTTAAATATGAGCTTTCCTATTCTTTTGATACCCAAAATTTTACACCAGTTACAGGGCTTTACCAATTGATTTTTGTAAGTAGCTTTTCAGTTTTCTGGAGCAATTAGAATGACTTCTATGGAAAACATTTTCCTAAATGGTCAGAATAAAATGCTATTAGATTGTAAACAGGAATGTTATTAGATAATGTTGTTTGCTCATTTCATCTTTATCTTGTACTGCCTTTCATGAGCTTAATTAAAGCACAAGGTATTAATGTTAATATGATACTTTGATACATATCAAATTAATTTTCATTTCTAATAGCTCATTATTGTATTAGGTTCTTTATGTAGTCTGAGTTACATTAACAGTTACGTTTAATGAGAAGAATTTGCAAGTGGCTTTTTATTCTTCTGGATGGAAGATTTTGTAAAATGTACCCATTGAGCTAAATATTCTAGTGCAGCAAAGACATAAAAATACAAACTCCAATATGCTAAAAACACTGTCTACATCACAGTTTCTAGACTTGCTCTCCACTCTCACCACAAAGAACATTATTTTAAGTCCTGTGTCTGATCTGTGACTACACTCCTATGAAAAATAATTTTCTTAGAAACATTACTGCAACAGTACATAACATTTTATGTACTGTGAGCTCAAAACTAAATTCATATTCCACATTTAGATACTGTTTGAGGAGTTTTCATATTCTTTTATTGTTGCCTTTGGTACATCAAATTTCAGTTTAAAAGACTAAAATATCTATCCATTTCTTATTTGAAGACTGTGAGTATTCTCCAGTGTTCCTGAAAATCCTAAAAGATCAGCTTTTAAATTTTTTGATGGGCACATTTACAACTAATACAATGTGCTTCAATTTTGGTCATTGTGTCAAGAAGCATTATAAAACTGTAAAAACACCTTGGAAAAGTCCTGTGCTATAAAACTTTTGGTGGAAAACCAAATGCCTTGGTCACTTTGCCTTGCAATCACAGTTCCATAGCATTCATGAGGCAGGACCAATCTAAGGACTAGAGATATTTGTTTTTTTCCCATGCATTTCCTGGGCAAAGAACAGATGGCAAATTCTAGTTCATACTCTATGCTGACCACTGCTGTGGGAGTGAGGAGATTCTGGAGGTGCGTGTTGTGGCTTGATAAGGCAGCACCTTTTGGCTATTGTGTTGTGGCTTCTGAGCCAACATCTCTGAGAATTATGCAGTGGGAGCTGAGAACTTACTGAACTTATTGAAGTATAATAATAAAAGTATGGCAGTTCTTGACAGATGGTCTGGTGCATTTGTTCAACCCAATGAGAATTTGTAATGAACATCACACCCTTTACCCACTGGTCATGACACCTGGTGTGTGCCACAAAGATGGAGAATCACCACGATCCTTCTTTTGTACAGTGGCATGGGTACTTCTCATCAGATTTGTATTTCTGACAGTCCTTCAAAACATTATTAGGAAAAAAAAAAAAAAAAAAAGCTTTGTTAATTTAGTAAATAATAAAACCAAGATAAAAAAGTAAAAAATATAATATATAAACAGCTCAAAATCACACATTTTCTTCTATTTGAATATCTTTGGTGTAATCCACTAAAGAGAGATCTTTCTTTTCCTTGCCTCTGTCAAATAGAATTTGGGCCAGATATGTCCACATTTATTATTGTCTGAGAAGAGTAATTTAGTTTTACCTGCTCACAAAGAACAAATTCTATGCTTTAACCCCAATTATAAATTATTAGAAAACTCTAAGCTGTATTTATATAGAATGTAAAGGCCACGTTGTGAAAAAAACTAATTTCAGACTTTCATCTCCTTGACAAGTAGTTTAGGACTTAGCCAAGAACCAAGAGAATGCACACTGCCCTTTCTTACAGAGGAAGAAGTAAATAATGGCATAACCATGATAGAATCTATATAATAATTAAAGATAGTGTGCGGTTATAAAAGAAGGCAGGTTTACAAATTCCAGTAGCATTACAGGAAAGTAAATCTGTCAGGCTGCATTGGACCTGAGTCTAGATCTGTAAACATCTGAATGTATTTCACATTTTTAACTAATCTGGGAAAGATGAGAACAATTTTTGGAGATTATGTAAACACCAGATGAATATTAATGTATTTGTACTCATATTGAGGAATTTTTCATCTGGAAAACTTTCTGTTGCAATGTTTCAAATGCTAAAAAGAAAACAGCGGTCATTTAATACTAGATATTTTCACAGGTGCAGGTAATAAAATAATCTGGGTTTTTTAAGACAAATTTGATGTTTGATATTTCTTATGTCTGATATGGGCACAATATAAAAACAAAAACAGTTTTCTTTTTTGGTTTTGTTTTATTGTGTTTTTAGGTGAAAAATTAAGTTTTTACCATTTCTATTTTTGCATAGAAACCTGGCACCACTTTAGCATAGGTGACGGTGTTTGCATAAAATGTGACTATTTGCTTAGTACACGCAATTAGGCAGCTAACTGTGAATATAAAGCAATATGTTGAAAACTCTTTAGATAAATGCAGAACAGTGCTTTTCATCTCAGACTGCACTCATAATTGGGAAAACATTCCTTTGTATCCCCAGTATTTTAACTGGTAGACCAATTACTCTTCTCTAAAATTAAACATTTGTGTCCAGAATAATTTGTCTTCATAAAATATTTTATTCTGCAAAAATAATAAATTGAGTGAATACATTTAAACTATGTCTAAATAATTAACTACATTTTCAGTTCTATTGCATTTTTAAGATTTCATATAGATTTAACTACTCAGCATATTTGAAGTAATTTTTCATAAATATTGAGCATAAGCAGACACTGTGTCATTTGTCTTATGTTATTTCAGGCATTGACTAAGTAAACATTTCAACTGAATAATGATAATGTGTAAATGTATATTATCATATGGGATTTTCTAAGTATATCAATTTCCTTTTGCTCTCAAAATTGCCATCACTTTATTGTGCTATGAAAGAATTTATTGAAACAAGTATCAGACAATGAAAGTACAGAATTTTTTACTAATACTGCTGTTGGTACAAAACTACAAAGAAAGTCACATAATTTATAAAAAGTTGTAGAATCACAGAATGGTTGAGGCTGAAAGGAACTTCTGGAGGTCATCTGGTTCAACATCCTGTGCAAGCAGGGTTATTTGCAGCTTGTTGCCCCAGACTAGGTTCAGAAAAATACCAGAAACATCCACAAAACTTCACGGAATACAATTCCTTCTTTCTCAGTGCAAGATGCTATTTGTTTGGGGTTTTTTCTTTCTTTCCTTTTTTTTTTTTTTCCCTTTGATGTTTTCATATCTTTTGGCACAAGATGAAGTTTTTATGAAACTAGAAACAAGAGTTCTCTTATTTCAAACAAAAAAAAAGGGTTATTTATTTATTTATTAATTTGTTTATTTATTTATTTGAAACTGTTAAATAATTTAAGTTTTCAATAGAGAGGTAAAGTTTTTTTTTTTTTTTTTGGTTTTTTTTTTTTTTTGGTTGTGGTTGTTGTGTGGGTTTTTTTTTTTTTTTTTTTTTGTTTGTTTTTTTTTGTTTTTTTTTGTTTTTTTTTTTTTTTTACCTTCTCTGAATTTGCTCCAGGTTTGTAGCCCTCCAGGTGCAAAGACTTTGCTTGTTGGCACCAACTGCATTAACTGATACAGCAGAAACTTATACTTTACTCATGAAACTCCTCAAGAGAAAACTCAGAAATGCCTCTAGGACAAATAAAACAATTTGAAAAATAAGAAAACTTGAGCTTATTTTAATAGTTGAACATTGTAGGAATAGATGTCAAGGACTTGATTTAAACAGTGCAACAGAAGACAGTTATTTGAGGTGCCTAAATTGACAGTGAATAAAATTTATGGAAAGTCCTTAGGCTGCCTCTGAAGTCAATGAAGGCAGTGCATTATCTTAAGAAAGCAATCAAATTCTTGGGCTAATATATATTTTTATATATATAGTTATATATTTTTTAAATTAGTTGAACAGTAAAGGGGCCCTGGGGCTCATTAACGTTATTTAGGTTAGCCTAATCTATGCTGAAAATTATCTTTATGAGCAAGGTACATACTATACCTCAGCTAAATACACACAGTCATATTGAATCAGTTTGGCTATGTGAATACTGTGTCTATAATCATAAATTAAATAGGGCCGAGGCCCATTCTCTGAACCCCTGAAATGGCATAGCACTGTTTATACTCATTTTAATAAACTTTCTCCTTCTGCAAATAAGACTTATCTATGCCATCTATTACAGTGACCTCTAACCTCGAAGCCTATGAAAAACCAACCAGGGATAATGCAGGAACCTGTGATCCCTGGAGAGAGCAAATCTATGTTACAAGCCATACTAACATTTTACAGCTTGGACACTCATATCTAAGGAGTTGCTCATCATTTCAGTACTATATTCATAGCTTCCAGGTCAGATTTCCTAAATATTAATCTGGGACTGCAGAGGATGAAAATTTTCCTAATGAAAGTCTGTGATTCCTAAGCCTGAAATCTTTTTTCAACATATTTATTTGTAAAATCAGCTTTAGTTCCTCATCTCAAAACATAGAAGTATTTGACATAGGGTGAACAGTGGAGCCCTGAGATAGAGATACACTCACTGAAGTCAATGTCTCTTTATTTTGTCTTTATCTACCACCCTAGTGTAATAATTTAGAAATGACCTTCTAAAAGAATTCATTAACAGTTCTCATTTCAATGGATATTAATTAAGATGTTCCCCTTCTAGCTTTTTATTATAATGTGATCATTTAATAGGCAGGAAAAAATTTGAATAGACAAACAATTTTACAAGGATAATTTCAGATATGTGTGCAGGGGTGTCTTTGATACCCTCGAGGATTTGGTTTTGCAATTACATGGAAGTCCTAATTACACGTTTTGTAAGTGAGAATTTTTCTAGTTGCTCCTTTCTGTACTGCAATTTTTGTGAAAATTTGTTGTCCTTTCAGCTATAACTCACTGTTTTGAAGTGGATTCCTACATATTCATGAATTTAAATATACCAATTTGAATAAAATTATTTTCATTAAGCTATAATAGAAAAAAAGTTTCTTACTGTCATAACTCAAAAGCACAGAAGAAAAAAATTATGGGTTGAACAAGGACATGGAGTTTTGAAATAATTTAGATTTCCATTCAGTTGCACTAGTAACTGCTATCTACTTTTAATGAATCCTGCTCAGTTCTGATGTTATGTTTCACTTAACTTCCTTTCTGTTAGTAATATACCAGGATTAATTTTTTTTCACCTCAGTGCCTTTAAAAGTATAGAATTGCAGCTCTAATCCCTTCCCCCCCCAAAACACAAAAGTTTGCTTATTCTTTTACCACTTATCTGTGTAGTTCACCCAGTCAGTAAATTAAGAAAAAACAAAACAAAACAAAACCAAACAAACAATCAAAAAACTAATCAGTTAAAACTCCTGAGACCTGTCCTCAAACCTTTCATCATCTATAGTTCTGTTCTTTCCTCTTCCTCTTTCTACCTCTACCTCTTCCTTTTGTCCTGTGTTCCTCAGCATGTTGGTTTTCTACCAGTTAATCTACTTCTGCTTTCCTGATTTTAAATAACACAAAAGCCACTGTCCTTCAAACTATTGTGAGGACAGATTAAAGCATTTCGGAATCTCTCATTAAATGATATCTAGGAACATTTTCACTAGTTTTTGCTTCTAGAAAAAGGAAAAGACCAAAATTACAAAAATGTTGCAAACCTAAATTCAGTTTCTTAAGGAATTAAGTTAATTATCTATCACTCTAATAGCAGTAGACTGAAATTAGATACCTAGGAACTTGGAGTCCTTGGTATGATATCAAGTAAATCCACATTTTCACTACTCATTACAATTACCTAGGTAATGAACTACAAATTTAGACTGTAACTTGCGATGTTATAGAAGAAGTTTTCATTATCTCAGTTTACAAATATTGCCTCCCTTGAGACTTCTGACAGTCAATTATAATTTCTCTTCGAAACAAAATTTTAGGGAAGATTTTATTCCTCATTTTGTGGACTGTGGAGATTTAGATGAAGAAAGGAGAAAGAAAGAGGAAACTTTGTGTTTTAAAATTAATTGCTGTTAGTTGATAAATCATTATGAAGGTTAAACAATTATTTGCTGAATTGCAATCCTTACTCTTATCTTTGCCATTAATTCAGTAGATTTGTGCACTTCAAAACTGCTATTACAAGACGAAAACAAGAGATAAGCTGTTGAAGTCCTCCCAGTCTATTATGGCTAAAATATTTTCTCATATGACACAATCTGTGGGTTCAGAAATGTTTACAGAACTTGCATCTTCGGAGTAGCTTATTAGTTATCATAATCTTAAGTAATCTTAGTTTTTTTTTAATAGTGCTTGAGAGAGAAAATATTGAGTTGTTTTCCTCTAAGTATGTATAAGAATTTGTATGTCTGTCTGTGTCCATGATGACTTTGATAACTGATTTAAAAAATAATTTAAAATTTTCGTGACTCGATTCAGCAAGGATACAGTTCTGATCTTCTAGAATTAATAACATAAACTAAGAAACATTACATGATGTGAGGAGAAACACCCCTAAAAAATTGAATAATCCATTGAATTTGCAAAATGTTTCTTAAGATGTGTAAGATAATGATATTATTTCAAGATTCCAAGTAATTAAGAAAAAAACCCAAAAACACTCAACCCCCCTGCAAAAAATACAATTGCAAAAGAAACCCACAACCCAAACAAAAATAAAATCAAAAAATAATTCAGAAAAATTACCAGAGGCTTGATAACAGCTGTGGAGGACAAAACTATTTATGTGAAGATGACGTATGTATTAACAAAGACAGCCTTTCTAGCATGTACTACAAAGCCAGAATTTTTCTGCCAAACACCTGTAAATGAGCACATCTGTATATGTCATGTACAGAAGAATTCCTTTACACTACATGAAGTGACAAAGTTACTTTAGGGCTGTATGTATTAGTAATATAAACTGCAATGGAATTTGAAGAGCTTCATCATGTTTACATTCCACACACTGGGCACTGAAGCAGTTCTCATGAAACTTCAGAATGTCCATAGAACACCCCCTAAAAGCAGGCTAAAGAATGTCCCGAAGCTTTGGAGGAAGAGGGAGGTTATGGGATGTTTTAAATGACCTCTGGAATAATTCCTCATGAGAAACAGTGGATATTCTGTGATCAAACTGGGTCCACCAACACACATCAGACTGTAGGTACTGTAGTCATCTGATCCAAATGTGTCCATCATCTCTTAACTCCACAGAATCAAACACCTCAAATGAAATGTTTAATTCTTCTAAGTTAAAAAAGTTACTGCATTTATATTTTTTTCTGTGTCTTTCAGTTTTGCTTCTGAGCTTGCACAGTGCCCTAGGTAAGGATTTGTTTGTCATTATCATCATCTGCAAATAAATGACACCTTAAATCCTACTTGAACTGTAATTTCTTTGATGGATATAAATGCTCCAAGGTAGACTAGAACAAAGTATATCCTGAGTATGTTACACTTTCTTGTCCAGTGATTTATAACAGCCATACAAAATGAAGTTTATACACTATAAACTCCAACACATGTTTATCTTCTGAAACTCATTTAGTTTCTATGACATGCCAAAACAATTTATCACTTCTACTATGTTACACTAAAATTAGAATTTACTGTTCATTTCTTCTTTTCTCTTTTGCAGACAATGCAGCAAGCTCCAAAGATCAAGTGAAGAATAATGAAGCATGAGACACTTAGAGCTTTGAAATACAAGAACCTCAGAATTAATATTGATGGATGAAAAATAATAATGGAAAATAATAAATAAAAATAATGCTGACAACTTATTAATCAAAGAATGCAAATGACTGATTCAAATTCAACTTCTGTTTTTGAAAATTAACTCTGCATAGCTAAGAAAACAATGTATAGAGGACAGGGAAAGTGGAAAAATTGCCATGAATTGGCTGTAATACATTACAGAATGTGCTGTCTATACAGCATACTAAATACAGAACAGAGGTAATGATGCAGTGGTAAAGCACAGTGACTTGTATTTCTAGTCGCGGTTGCTTTGGCTGTGTTATTTTGGAAATTGTACTGTCTTTTGTAACCATGGGTCTTAGGATTTAGCCCATACACAGATAAATAAAGGATTAGTTATGGTGGAATGTGGTGTCTTTACATTCTGAAGCACGTTTCATGTATTTCACACACTTTTCACGTGTTTCACACAAATTATTTTTTTTCCAAGTAGCAGATTCTGTACTAACAAAGAAAAGTATTAAAAAAGAACCCAAACAACAGACAGCTGTTCAACTACATGGCAATACAAATGCATGAGCAAATTCTGAAAAATAAAACAGTACATGTAATGACATTTCAACAAAATATCTTCCTAGCTTCCATCTAATAGCAGTTCAGAAACCCTTTAAGCAAAGGATGGTGTGCTCTCGTCATAACTTTAGGTATATTTAATTTTCATGAATGGTTTTCAATGTTTTTTAACTGTTAAAAATTTCTTTCTTCCAGGACTTTCATATTTTAATTGTAAATTTTGTGAAGAATCTGCTTTCTTTTTCATCTTGAATTTGGTCACCTCTTGTTCATTGAAGCAGATCTGTTGAGAAAGCAAACACTGTTTCCTATTTCTCATGTTTCTTTTTTTTCCCCTGCCAATCGTTTCTTTTCCAAACTCAAGCGTGTTAGTTTAATTTCTCCTTATACAGAAATTTGCTCTCAATTATCCTTGACATTTTTTTTAAGTTTTTCTACTTCTGTATTTCTATGTCAGAAGTAGTGTCCACTGTATTCAATGATTTTTTAACCCTGCAGAAGTTTAATAATCTATGTATGAAAAGAATGGCACATAATATAGCTAAAGACTATGTTGCAATACAAGCATCCAGGCAAATTTAAAGGTGTAAAGTGTAATATTTAGCTTTGATCATTTGTGACCATCTACTACAGGTGTCATATTCTCTAAAAGCAAATCTTTTTCCGATTAAAAAAAGAAAGAAAAAATTATTTCCCTTTGTACTTTTTTTTTTTTTTTTTTTTTATTTTGGCATTTGGTCAAAATATTTGAGAAGTCCATTATCCTATTACTTTTTCCTAATATATAAATCAATTTAACTTCTCCTGCAATTTTATGTGTGTATTGTGCTAATTTTCAGCATAACTTCAGCTTTTTGCCACGGTGTGGGTAGAGAAATGTTGTTCTTGCATTCCCTCTTATGGCAGCTGACATTTAAGATAGCGCACATTTCTGGCTTTGAATTAAGCTTATTACCCTAAATTGGTCCTAGGTGATAATATTCTTTCACCTATAAATAGAATAATTTCAGTTTCATTTCTTCTGTTCAGCACAGAGTATAGAATACATTATACCAATCTGACTTCTCAAGAGAAGGGAAACTTTGTGTCAGAGTCTTGTCTTGGACAACATGAAGGCTTTTACCTAGAAGAAGATCTGGTTTGAAGATATTCTAAAAAGAGAAAGAATAATAGAATGGTTTGCGTTGGAAAGAGCCTTGAAGATGATGTAGCCCAACATCTCCACCATGGGCATCTTGCACTACATCTGGTTGCTAAAATCCCCATCCAGCTTGGCCCACTAATATTTCTAGTGATAAGGCTTCAGAACTTCTCTTGGCAACTTGTTCCAGTGTCTCACCACCCTCAGAGTGAATAAGTTGTTCCTGGTACTTTCTACCGCCTTTCAATTTAAAGTCATTCCTCCTTGCCCTGTCCTTGCAGGCCCTTTTAAAAGTCACCCTTCATCTTTCTTGTACACCCCCTTTGGCTGCCAGAAATCTGCAATAAGGTCACGAGACCCTGCTCCACCAGGCTGCACAACATGGAAGCTCTTTCAAAAGGGTCTTCATGGCAGATATGCTCCAGCTCTCTGACCATTTTCTCTGACTATGACTCTGATTATTTTCTGACCATGACTGTCCCCTGGACAGTCTCCAACAGGTCCATATGTTGTACTGGGGACTTCAGGGCTGGATGTAATTTAATTATTTCATTGTAAATGAATACAAAATAAAAGTGTTTAATAAAGAGGTAGTCGTAAGTTAAAATAAATAAAGAAAGAAAGAAAGAAAGAAAGAAAGAAAGTAGTAGTAGCCCAACAAACCTTTTGAACTGAATATATTTCAAAACCTACAAGTGGCCATAAAAGCAAAGCTAACTGTATTGATGTAAATACTTAGGTTGTTGTAATTTGCATCTGAACAAAACATAGACTCCTATTAAAAAAAAAATAAGGCTAACTTTTAATTTTTATCTCACTTCTATCACTTCATATTTTCTATATTAAAAAAATGAAAATTTTATGCTTAAATTCCACTGATGCAATATTATCTGTGTTTTTTTCTTCTTGAACAGATGATACAGTTAAGGGTGCTGTGTCACTAAGAGCACTTTGCCATATTTACTACAATGTAATTAAAAGTAAGTTAGGAAAAGAAAATAAAATCATGTATAATAAACATCAACAGTCCACTACACTTTTTTAAAATTTTCATGATTATTTAAAAATATTTCACTTATGATTAATAGCTTAACCAATTTTCTTAGAATAAAATATGAAAATGCATTTACTTCACAGTTTACTCTAAGAACTTGTCTGTCTGAATAAAACTACACAAGTGAAGCCAGACAGTATTTACTTTTCTGTTTGCCATGAACTCAAAAGGTTTAAGGAAAATCAAAGCCTTTCTGAACACGCTCTTCCTGCAAGGGCATCTTTTCTTATTGCTTTTTAAACCTCCCAGACCTTGCTTTCAAGCCATCATATTAATTAGACTTTGGAACAGAATTTGAAATGTTCTCATGCAAAGATAGAAGTCCCAAAGAATAAGATATCAGAAATGTTTTGAATTAGCTGCAAAAGTACTCATGTCAAGAAAAGAAGAAATTTTATGCCAGCATCATGAGAGGAAGTACTGCAAATGTGCTTACTTGAAGAAATATTGAGCATCTTTGATGGGAATCTTCAGGTCAAAATAACATGAAAAGTATATCAAATAGATGTGTAAGAGAGAAGTGTAAATACAAAATTTATGACAGATATAAGCATGTTGAGCTGTGCATAGCTGGTAAGTTAAGGATTCAAGAGCAAAAACATTGACATGAAGAGGTATAAAACTACTTAAACCTAAAAAAAGAACAAAATGGAGCCTGCAGCTCAGAAGCATTGAACATCAGGCCATTTCAAATAGTGACAGAGTGCAACCAACTTACCAGCAAAAGTCTGGTCAACTCCTAAGATGCCTTTTAGGAGGTGATGACAATATTAAAGCTCAGCTTTAGGAGTTGTTAGCCTATTATGAAGCTTTGTCCAGTAGATACTTGTATTTTTGTGTTTAGCCAATGTAAACATGCTTAAACTAGACAAAGCTTGATGCTCCAGAGAAGGCACTATCCAAAGGGATTTTGCACAGCATATTAAATATTCATGAATTCACATCTGTTAAAAGATTTTTCTTTAGCATAAATTAATTTTAAACTGGGAACCAAATATCCTCTGTTCTTACCAGATTTTTAAAAGAACATCTATCATTTGGCCAAAGCCTTTTCCTTTCCCCTACAACCTGGATCCTTTTTCAAAACAAAGGGAGAGAAAAAAGTCATTAAAAATACCAAAGATCTTGTGGGGAGAGAAACACTGTGATGTTTGTGGTTGAAGCAGATTACTGCAGGCCAGCACTGCACAGAAGACAGAAACCCACATTAGTTAGGTATTGGGTCAAAGTTAACATGCTCTGCAGGGAAACATCACAAATGTGTATAATTAAATATATAAATATTGTGAAAACTCTTATCAGAATTAGACACATAAATGCCTCTTTCACTGTTTCCCTTGACTCAGTATGACCATATGATCTATTTGTGCAAGTCATATTCTGAAAGGTAAGGAAGTTCAGAGAAGTAATGTCCATATAATTTAAATATTGTGGACCTCAAACTGGTAAAAAAAATCACCCAGAAAGAAAGGGCATAGGGTTAATTTTACGCAACACAATACAATGTTAAACCATCTTCTCCTCTTGAATTCATTTCCGATTTTTCATATTATGTGTGTTGCAGTCATGCAAAGAAGTGAAAAGTGGCTCTAACAGGAGTTATAACAGAAATCTTTAATCAGGAGCCTCAGCTGAGTTGTTCCTGAAATTCGGTGAGATAAATATAACACGTCTTTGACATACATTGAGGAATACACATAGAAATGCAAATGAGATCATACCCTTTATTTCTGATCTTGAAGCTGTAATATAGTGAATGCATATTCATTACTTATATTTTTTAATGAAGGAGTAGGGTTGATTTGTTTTTTTAATTTGGAATTTTGCACTAATCTCAATTAAAATACCCCCAAGAACTTAAACCAATCTTTTGATATGCTGAAATATTCTACATCCCTGTCCAAAAATTTTTTTTTTTTTTTTTTTTTTTTTAAGTAAATGGAAAATCAGCGATTTGGTTTGATCCTACTACTTGTCAGATGAGATCAAATCCATGTAGACTCTGAACATCATTAAAGTCAAAATGACCTTAGAATTAACCCTATATAAATTCTTAGGATCAAATCATCTTAACCTTGACAGTTAACCTTAACAGCTGGTTAAATAAAGGAAGAAAAAAGCAACTGTATCAGTACAGCTAAATTGTTACAAAGAATTCTAGATTACATCCAAGCTGCTGAGATGAGTGGGCACCATAGAAAAGGAAACTTGCCATTTAAAAAAAACAAACAAACAAACAAACAAAAAAAAACTACATTGCCATTTTTAGTATAGAAAAGAAAGCAAATTCAAACACTTGTGATTTAAATATATACTTTAAATAGTAGACTTTTTTGTTGTTGTTGTTAAATTTTTGCAGCGTCATGGGGTTCTGTAACACTCAGATGCTATTTTTATACTGATGATTAAAAAAAAAGTAGAATTGTCAAGGACAGATTAAGAATATAAATATCATATATTTTTAGTTCTAATAGAAGAGGATAATGCTCATAAGTTAAACAGCTATACATCCAGCAAGCTTATTAAAATAAAATACCGTTTGTATTGAATCCAATTGTTAATTTTATGTCAAGGTTTGATCTCCTGAAAAGTTAGGACAAAGTGACCTTCGTGTGATAAGAGCATTCTAAATCACAAGGCATTAGGAGAGAAAAGAGAAGAGATGGGTTTTAAACACCTGTGACTCAATTCAGTTGTCTAAGCATAGATGTCTCAATCAGTTTGAGATTTCTTGGCTGGGTGGAACCCAGATGGCTTCAATGTGCTACTTCAAGAAGACTGTGTTGTCACAAAGGCATTGTGTCTTAACTTTCAGACTCATACAAATGTTTACACACTCTGGCATGTTATAGTAGCATCTTTTACTCTGACATAGACTGGGTCACAAAAGACACAGTCAAAAATTCCAACAATGCCCTATGCAACATAACCTAGGGAGTGTATATGACATTTTGACTTTAATGATGTTCAGAGTCTACATGTGACTTAATCTCATATTTTATTTTTGAAACTGAATAGGAGGGGGAATCATGTTATTGTTGCACCCAATAATTTTTTATCAATGATGAATGATTTGCTTTCTTTGCAACCAACATGCTATTTTTGCTAATCTCTGAAAAAAAATATGCGAGCCCATGACTAAAATTAAGATCTGTATACAACAGATCATATCAATTTATTATTTTAAGTACACTTTCATGTAGATATTTTGTGTCTGTGTGCCGTATTTCAGAAATAAACACCCTGATGCTACTTTAAAATTATGTATATTATACATTAATTGCACTCCATAATGAAATAGTGTCTTCCTCTCTGCTGTTTTTTCACCTTTGTTAAGTTTTGTAAGGTGATTTGAAAACTGGTGAAGGCACAGTAATGCAAGATACCTACTTTATCTAGCCATGGATTAATGGCTCAGGAGATAGAAAATGATATCATACAGGATATTTCTGAGCATGTGTAATCATTTATGATTCAAAGACCCTACTGGTAAACCTTTGGCTAACCATATGATATAACTAGACATTGTAGTCCTTTGAAACCCCTGACAGGTCTTGCAAAACCACTTAGCTAAGAACTATAAAAAAAATTTCAGTGAAGTTTGCAACAGAAGCCTAGTGTGTTATAGATATCACCAACGGATATTGATTGGACAAGTTCAATATTGTAAACAAGCAATAAGTTTTGTTTATTGGGCAAGTTCTGGGGAGTAAAATTTATTCTTGCTACATATTCAAAGTTGATGACACCTGCATATAAGCAGGCCTAGGTCAGCAGCAGAGTTCAGTGCGCCTGTATGACATAAAAGTCTGATACTTGGGTAGAAGTACAGAAGTGCTTGTCCTGGCACCCAGCTCTCAGACCAGGACTTTGGTCCACTGTAAGTCCACCCGTCCCACAGCAGCATTATGGGCATACCAGGGTATTTCAGATGTTTCTGAGGGCCTAAAGAGGAACTGATTCAAAGTCCTAAATTACAGAAGAGAAGTAATATCCATAATAGGACTAGTAAGACATTTAAAAGATAAGAAAGGAAGGGAAAATGTGGAGAACTATGAGTTAAATAAGGGCTGGATTCAGATCACTATTCAGTGCTTACCATACAGATGTCTAAACAAGAACTATGTTACTAAGCTCACACAACAGTCAGTGCAGATCCTGTTCCTAGAGTTAATGAAAGTGTGGGAAGCTGAATATTCAGCTAAAGCAGAAAATACATCTGATTAGTGGAATAACTGTAGGTCTCTCTAAATAGGAACAGGGTTTATTTTCTGCTTTTTACCCCTTCTTTTTTTTTGATGTTAGAGTACCAGAGATATCTGCACAAAACTGGCAGATAAGAGACCTGACAGGTAGAGTGGAGGTGAGGGACCTTAATATTTTGTAAATGGAGGCAGCAGGAAGAATTTTTTTTTTTTTTTTTTTAATACAACTGAGTTTTGGCTTTAGTTCACATGTAGACAACTGTATACCTACATTTAGGTGTTAATCATCTTATTATGTCAAACTAGACTACAGAAGATGTAGTCATTTACCATGTGACTTAAATAAATAGTTCTGAAAGAAAGGATGACAAATGCATAGAAAGTTAAAACTGTCATCTTCTTTTACATTTCCTTTCTTAATTCCATTCCTCTGTCAATATTTTCAGTATTCCATGCAACAATCTAAAGACAGATTTCTTGCTTATATTGCAACATACTGTAGGGTAGAGTTAGCATGTGTTTCATTGTTGCTTACAATTTTATTTCAAATACAAAATAAATATTTCGGTTATATTTTTCAGCAGTTACACAAATTGGTGAATAAGGAAATTTGAGCATGGAATCTCTAAATCATTTAATAGCCTGTCTGAACTTCCAGTGTATGAGAAAGAGGGCAATGCCTTGGAGTTCTATCCTTACCAATAAAATCTGACAGTACTATGACTAATTGTTTGATAATAGCATAAATGCTCTTTGAGAGATTAGTTAGATAGTCATGCATACCAGAAGGCAGGTGAATGAGTAAGGTATTTAACACCTTTTAAAATTAAAGACCTTCCCAGCTCCTTATCAGTTCAAATACAATTGCCCTGATTTACATTAAGAAGACAAGTACTTTTGTTTCAAGTTTGCACAGATAAAGGTTGTAATAGTGCATTTTTAATTCATGTTTTTAATTAATTCTCACTTTTGAGACTATATCTCTTTGATATTTGTTCAGAGAGTTATTTGAATCCTTAACATTTGCAGAGTAGTAGCATCTCACCATCTTTGTGCAACAGCCAGTAGCACAGCTGACCACAAATGAATAACTCTCATCAGTTCAGCCTCGTTAAACTCTAATTTAGGATCTCTTTGATAGTCTTTGGCACCTACAAATCATTTAATAAAATGCTGAGATAAATAATAAAATTATTTAGTCTTAGAAACAAACCGGTCTGTCTAAGTGACCTGTTTGGCATGCCAACTAACCACATGATTTGGCATGCCAACTAACCACAGCACACAGCCCCATACCAGCTAACCACAGCACTAAGCCCAGTTGTTTCTTGGTCTTTGTGGCCAAGCTCATCTTTTCATTTATACAAAGTAAGAAATGTAAATGGAATAAACTAAAAAATGTAGATTGCAATTTCAAGTGAGGGTTCTTTTCAGGAATCTTAGAAAATATTTCACCTGTTTGCATTTTTGGGATTTTTCATTTGTTTGTTTGTTTGTGGTTTTTGTTGTTTTGTTTTGTTGTTGTTTTTTTGTTTTGTTTTTGTTTTGTTTTGTTTTGTTTTTTGAAGTGACAGCATGTACGCCTTCAAATTAGAAGTATGAAGAATTGGTATCAAAATGATTCTAGAATTTTGTCAAAAAAAAGTTTCCTACATTTTGGAAATAGCCTTCATTCTTCTTAAATGCTGAGCGGAATACTAATCTTGAACTATACTAATGAAAATTATGTTTTCAGTACAATGGCAGACCTTCAAAATACTTTTAGCCTCATCTCTTGCACCTTGTTAATATAAACACTTCCAATTTAAGACAGTAAGACATTTTCTGGGTAATTTTCATTCATGTTGTTTCTTTATGCACTCATAGAAAAGTTATGTCTTCATCATGTACCCTAAAAGGTATGTCTTCATCATGTACCCTTTGAACCATATATAGAATTTAGGTAAACAATAAGGTAAACTATGGCTAAAATAAAGACTTCAATCTGACTTTAAATTAGCTATGCATTAAAAGATACCAGAAAGTTTTCTGTATCACAATTCACTAATGTTGTGATACGAATATTAAATTTTATGACACTACTATCTGCAGACATATTCCATTCGTGCTTCAGGATGCTCAAAATTTTCTGTCTTGCTTTCAGGATAGACTATTTTAATATCTTTATTCCTCTAAGAATAACAATTCCATCTTTCAGACAGACTAATGTAGAAAATATGACACTAGTGTTTTTTACAGCTGTATTTGTTGGATATTCTTTTTTTTTTTTCTTTTTTTTTTTTTTTCTTTTTTTTTTTTTTCTTTTTTTTTTCTTTTTTTTTTCATTGAGAGACAAAAACCTGGTTTATCATTAATGACAGGAGGGTCCATGTCTCACATATAGTTTAAGAGTAATTTTATTACATACAAAATGCTAACAGTTTAATCCTGTATTGAAAAGCACCCTGAAACCACTTTCTGCAGGAAAAAAAAAAAAAAAAAAAAAAAAGTCTAGAAAAAGGATTATACTTTTTTTTTGCAATGTTATATTTTTTTTCCCCCAGGGAGAAACACTATAAGCAAAAAAGAAACTATAATATGTAAAATTTTAAATTAGTGTGCATTAACTGGAAAAAAAATCCATTAATAAGTGAAGCTTATAGATATTGCTATATTTGTTGATTTTGAGTTTCTTATGCATGTCTATGTTTCTACAACTCAGTTTTCAAAAGGAATTCTTTGTCGAGAATCTTTTAGCCAGTGCCAAAAAGGGCCAGAAGGACCACTAAAGCTTAACATGGCAACCAGCTCCTGTGTTGTTTTTTTTTGTTTAGTTTTGTTTTGTTTTCTTTTTTTTTTTCCCCTTCCAATTATGGGGAGGAAAAAAAAAAAAAAAAAAAAAAAAAAAGTAGAAGCAAAGGCTAAATCACAACCTGCAGGTGATTTTTAGTGTCACTTTTCTCTCTCAAAAATGAATGTGGCATTTCTTTTACTTTGTATAGATTTCTTGCTATTTTAAGAAGAATTAGAGCCACTTAGAAATCAAGATAGTTAGCTGTTTAGTTTGGATGGTCTCAAAGCATTTTGGTTTACATGTAAATAATTGAAATGTTTACAAGTGAATAATTTAAATTTCTAATTCTATATAGCAAGTATTATTTTTAAAATTGTCACAGCATGTCTTTCTATATCGTACCATAATGATATTAAATGTTATTTAATTTAGAGATTAATTATATAATCCACAGTTTCTGATAGGTCATTCTAGAATGTCTCTGACAAGGCTCTCCCATTCACTAAAATGCAATATTATATATCTTTATTTGGAGATTTTTATCTCTTTCATTTTCTTTTTATTTTATTTTTTTTTAATTAAAAAAAATCCACATATTTCCACATGATTCTCAACTTAATCGACATAAAATTTACTTGTTGCTAATGGTAATATTTTTCATAAGCCAGCAGCCTACACTAATATAGCTGAAGCAGCTTGGTCACCTTTTCCTGATGACAGTAACATAGTGATTCCTTCAGGGTGCATGATGCCTCCCAATGCTATGTTAAGAAGCAAGAACACTTTCCTGTTCTTTTTTTGCTTGTTTACTTAGTTTTGTTTTGTTTTTATTATCTAATAGCAGAAAAGGGAAATAAAAATCTGCCAATTAATATTTGGGGTCTTTTGTAAGTTGGAAGTTAAAATATGTGGAAAGGTGTGGGTTGTTTTTTTTTTTGGTTTTGTTTGTTTGTTTGTTTGTTTGTTCTGGGGGTTGGGTTTTGTTTGGTTTGTTTGTTTGTTTTGGTTTTGGTTTTGTTTTGGGTTTTTTTGTTTTGTTGTTGTTGTTGTTGTTGTTGTTGTTGTTGTTTTGTTTTTGTTTTTTAAATCGGTCACCATTTTGCAAGTAAGAGACAGCAACCATGACTCTCGGCCATTAGTAACGTCCAGTACAAGCAGATAGGTATTGCAATGATTCTCTGTGGATCTTCTTAGTGCTGCATTTTTCTTTGCTTTTATAAGTAATGCTTTTGCAAGTAATGAATTCTGTAGGTGTCTGTGTAGGAACAGCTTTCTTATAGAGTACCTAGATAATTTCATCAATTTGAAGTTCTCACTGAATATTTCTGTCAAACACAGAAGAATTAGCCTATTATTATTTAGTCACAATATTCTACTTCTATCACTAGTTTGAAAGGCACTGTAATGGAAAGCTTAAGTACATGTCCATTTTCTCATACACATACAGGTAAATGTGTTTTTATAGACCATTTTTCCCTTTCCTGCTTCTTCTTTTTCCTTTCTTTTTTTCCTCTCTCTCTCTCTCTCTCTCTCCTCTCCTCTCCTCTCCTCTCCTCTCCTCTCCTCTCCTCTCCTCTCCTCTCCCTCTCCTCTCCTCTCTCTCTCCTCTCCTCTCCTCTCCTCTCCTCTTCCTCTCCTCTCCTCTCCTCTCCTCTCCTCTCCTCTCCTCTCCTCTCCTCTCCTCTCCTCTCTCCTCTCCTCTCCTCTCTCTCTCCTCTCCTCCTCCTCTCCTCTCCTCTCCTCTCCTCTCTTCAGAAAACTTTATGCAAATTGTTCATCCTACTCCTATGTTTGCCTTATGTGAGTGTCAAAGTGTTCAAAAGATAATGTGTAAGTACCAGGTGTCAGGAACATGAATGTTAGACTTCTTTATGTAAAAGTAGTTATGCTTAAGCAGGTTTTACAAGATCTTAAAAAAATAGATTAAACTATAGGTTTCAATACGGAAAAAGTTAATTCGGAGTGAAAAAAGAAAAACGGCAAGTACATGCCAATTATTAGCAAAGATGCCAAATCTAAACAAGTTTCAATTTAGTAAAAGGAAAAGTAAATATATAATTATTTTTCAAGGGATCCCCAAAACATAATGATTGAGCAGCAGTCAGTGGAAATGGGAGACATCTACAAAACTTGAATCAAGTATAGCTATAACATGGGATTTGGATGTTCTATGATCCTTTCATATTTAACAGAGAGAAATTCTTAGAGTACAATTAATTTGAACTGCTTCATACTTCTTCTTTAGGATTAGATGTATGATACCTCCACTGTACGTTCAGCAGTGATCTAGTATACTAAAATCAAAGGATACTTGAATTCTGTGTACTTTATTTCAGAACCATTTTCTATGCAAAACTCAATATGACTTTCAGACTAAAATCTGTATGAAACTTTCACAAAGTATGCTTCTGCAAATTCTTCACAATCTTTTGTGTTAATTTAAAAAACCTACAAGTCTCCCTAATAGCAGTCAAAATCTCCAGTTTGTCTACTGTTGTCTCCTTATTACCCTTAAACCCCTTTTTCAGTACCTTCTCAATTCATTATTAAGGGGTTCTTGGCAGGAAGATTTCTTCTTTTGAACTCAAAGGTCCTCAAAAGTAAATTCTTCAGTAGAAATATTTATTACCTGACCCTGATTATTAGTCAGTTTTTATATTATTCTCTTAACATGCTGCTTCAGTAACAATAGTATCAATTGTGAGACATAAGAAATGGTTCCACCCAATATATCCCACCATTTACAACTTGCAAAAATTTTCTTTCTTTGGTTGTAACACAATGCTGAACAATAAGGAACTGACTGCAAGTAGCATATTTTTTATTTGCATTACATGAGATAGAAGCACAATCCCTTGTTCATGTTTGTAAAGTATGCAACATTAAATTGTCAAATTCAAGAAACTTTCAGTCTGTATAGACAATTTAAGCATTTAGTACTTTCTTGAATATGGAACAAATTTTAAAAACTGACTCTTAAATCACAACATTTGTGGTTGTCAAATCTTTTCTAGAGATGATGTCGGTTTTTAGACTTCATAAATGCTTCATGTCTAGATGCATATTGAAAAAAAAATATAGTGCTTACATACTTGTTACATGTGGCTGATATTTACCTCTTTGTAGAGGCTTCATTTTATAAGCCCTTGATTTTTACAGCCCCAATTGTGAAAAGTAGACAAACTTGTCCAAAATAAGTAGGTTTCACAGAGGCTTTATACCTCTTACAGGGAGGATTCATTTATTTCCAGATAGTAATCTCAAGATGTTTTCTTTTTTAGGTTTGTCATTAAGTTCACTGAAGTTACATAAACATATGAGTTGGACCAAAATAGTGAGAAATTTAAGGCTTTGCCCAGTCATAGAAAGAAGGACAGATTTACAGAAAGTTTAATGTAGCTGATGGTGTTGGATGGTACTTGTGGTAATAACAATTGCGTTGTCACAATGGTTTGTGTACAAGATGACTAAAAAGGAAGTCTGGAAACAATCAAATTCTATCACTTTGAAACAGCACGAAAATATCAGTAATTTGACCTAGTTATTTCAAAGATATATTAATGATATAACAAGGAGCACCTGTTATGAGTTACAAAAATTAGAAAAAAATTGTTGGATAAGAAAAACAATAGAAATAAACTTCTCTCTATTTATTTTATTTTATTTTATTTTATTTTATTTTATTTTATTTTATTTTATTTTATTTCTCATTGAAATGAGTAAATGGAAATTTTGAAGACAGAAGGCAACCTCAATAAGAGCATATGTGGAATTTATGGACCTTAAAATGAGGAAAAGGAATAATTGTAAACATAAAACATTGATCTTAAAGACACAGTCATAACTAAACTCAAGAAATAACAACAGAAATCAGAAGGAAATTAAGTGTAAGGTAAAAAATGGTTAGAGAGCTCTGTCTTACATAAACAATATTTGAAGAAAAAGCATCTGCAGAGAAAATACAAGCCACACAGCAACACCAATGAGTTTTCATGCTGATTTGGCAGCATAAGTAGAATGTTAAAATATATTTTTAGTGCATCTTCATGACCTGGACACTGAACTATGTTTTATCTTATTCATCAAGATAGTAGATTTTGAGCAGAACATTGTGATAGATGATTACTTGAATAAAAATATTCTCAGCTATATTTTGTACTGTTGGGAAAAAAAAGCTGTTTTGATGTGTGTAAAGCAAATAGTATTATTAAAATTTTCCATACTCTTTTAGAAGTCACTGACAGAATATTGCTGAAAAGTTTAAGGACAGCTTTAGACTTAAACAGACTAACTTGACATAATGTTTTTAGAATATAAAAAGTGGAAAATAACTAGAGAGTATAATGATGTCCTGTAATTATCCAATACATATGCAGATGGAATTTACTTGCAATTTTTGTCTTGTTTCAGTCAGGTCAAAGAGGAATAATGCTCATGTAAATAAATTTAATTAAATTTTGCTATTTCACCTTCTGTTTTATTATTAATTTTAATATTATTGTTATTATTATAATGCCCAAACAATATCATCAGTTGATTCCTTCCATTTGCACCATAATAAGATCATTTTCTTTAACCTATTTGAACAAGGGGATGTTAGATACACAAAAATGGTTAGACATTCAACTCAAATGTTTTCCCTATACTGTTAACTAATCAATTGCTGCACTTTCCAAACTTGTTCTCATCCAGAGTATAGCAAGGAAGTTAAAAAAATGCTTACTGTAAGTCACCACTGACCATTTATGATCTATGTTTTAAGGTTTCTTCACCACATATTTCTTATAAATTTGTTAAAGCAGTTGTATGTGAGTTGTATTTCCATTTGCCTTGTGATCTAGGATAAAAAAAACGAACTCCTTTTAAATTTGCAGCTGCTCCAAAGAAGGTAATATATGTTTCCACTAATCAAACAAAATACAATTAGTAAATTACTTGCCCCATATTCTGAAATACGGTTCTGACATGTTTTTTTTTTTATCTTCCTGAATGCTTGCTTTTACTGCCTCATTTCCAACTTAAAATTTGCTACAATATCTACAGAATGGCATGTGCTAATAGTGTTACATTTCGGTGTGCCAGGTAAAATAGGCTTATTAACTCAATGCAGTCGTCTCCAACATTACAACGTTAATGTGATGTGCAATTTAATTGTCTAAATAAACTACTTTTTAATGCAAAGCTAATGAGAAAGGATGAATTTTCTAAATAATTTACATATTCTAGGTGGACCATGCCACTCCATATGGAGAACATTCAGGCTAATAGCTATGTTAAAAAAAGCTGTCCGGCTGAAAGGGACAGTAACAACTGAGCGTGTTGTTTCAGTGTTTTGAGTACCTGAATCTGCTAAACATTCCAGATGGTTGGAGGGTAAACAAAAGGGCTATTAACATCTCGATTCATAGAATTGACATGATGGTAGTTACTGCATTAAATTGTGGGTGTTAATAAAGCTTTCTAAATATTTCACAGTCAAGGTCTTTGTGTATATCTGTTCAATGGCTACTAATATCTGGACCCTTTAGACTGCAATATGTTCTTCACAATATCTTCTGCTTTATTTCCAGGTATAATTTATATAGATAAGGAGGATTTGTGTGGCATGTTTGCAAATTAAATATTACTACCTATTTAGAAATGTAAATAATATAATTTAAATGAAACACATCAACTATTACTTCAAGTCTGTTAATAATTAAACTTTATCAAGGATACTTAAACATTCCAGCTCTCCGTCTGGAGAACACAAATCAAAAAGGCTTCCATTTTGGTAACTGCAGTGAAATATTTTAGAGAAATAATCACACTGAACCAAACTAGAAAACAACATCCCTAAGCCAGATAAAAATATTGTAAAGTTTGACTTTCTGCAACAGAGTATGAGGGAATATGCTGGACCGAATGACACCTATTAATTCTTTTCAGATAACATTAGTCTGTTTAGCTTGCTGTATACTTCTATAGTTAGTTAATCCAGTTGCAACTCTACCAGAATGAAAATGGAGAATTTCATCAAAGCATGAGATAAGCGAGGTGACCCTAAAATAAACAGGGAGTTTGGGTGAGAGCAAAAATGCAGATCTGATCAATATGATCAATGCTACATTCTCCGTTTATTCTGTCCATGTTGGCAGGTTTTATACAGTTCCACAAAGTTTACATTTACAGGTGTATTCTCATTGGCATACAACACAGGGAAAAATGCAAACACTTATTGTTTAATAAACTCTTAAGGCAGCTACTGTGTCCAGACTAATTACTGTACTTGCTAACTACTAGAAAACCCTCTGACCCTTGCTAACACCTTAAACTATAATTCTAACTGCGCCACACTCTTGACACTGAATTTCCACCTGTGCCACAAACTCCTACAGGCCTCAGTGATGAGGCCCAGTCTGGGTGATTCAATTACAGTCTATATCTTCTACACATGAGTGCACATATATTTCTAAAATTTCTTTCATGCACAGTGTTCTGTGTATTATAATTAAGTCTGAAATGTGAAATAGTCTTTCTATGAGATACGAGTTTAAAACAGATTTTTTTTCACACAATTCCTTTGTTTTCAATCCACAGCAATGTAAATGTTTACTTTAAAATGTAGAGAGATGATGAAAAAATATAACTAATAATTTGAGCATTTTTATACTTGCTTTTGACACTTTCTCAGTTTTTACAAAATAAGATTCAAAAAACTAATTAATAATTTTAATTTTCAATCAACCAAATACCACATTTTCTCCCTCAAAAGCAACAAAAATAACAAAACCCCAAAGAAGATATAAGATTTTTATGTAGGATTTTTTTTTTTTTTTTTTTTTTTTTTTTTTTTACCATGGTGCAATTTGAATATTTAAGCATTAGAAATATAACTGCTGAAGATATCTAATTCAGTAGTAATTCAACATCTAGCATATCTATTCTAACAAAAAAAAAAAAAAAAAAAAAAGAAAAAAGAAAAATAGTGAATCATATAAAATAATACATACTTCTTGGCATTGTGGTAAAGCAGATATTTTTGCACAGTAACTAAGAGAAACCAGAAGAAAAATGGCATAACTATGGAATATTATTTTGTTCTTTGGTAGGTAGATTTTTTTTTCTCCAAAACTGTTGTTGTATATATAAGAATTGCTCACTAAAGGTCAAGGTCTTATTAACAGTGAGCAGGATTTAGATCTCAAATGAACATTTCATGCTGTGGGACAGAGAAAAAAATATCACTCTATTCACTATGATTGCAATCAAAGGAAATTATTCCTCTGATCAGGAAAATGAGTTATATTCACACAAACATGCCCACACATACAAAAACCAAACAAAAGCCCATTAGTTTTTCTTAGAAAATATGTAACTGCAGGGATATATTTTGTAACTTTGAATTTTGGACTTTTCTTTCTCTTTTAATTTGAAAAAGATGCCTCAGGTTTGAGATATCCTACAAAATGCTTTGAACCAATATGGCTTTTCAGATATTTTCTACAAGTATATAATCTTGTACTCTTCTGAAGGAACGAGAGAATTGTATTGTTCTTGAGAAGTTAACTGCATGACCAGTAAATCAATCGGGTTGGTTTTTTTGGAGAGGTTTGTTTGTTTTTGTTTGTTTGTTTGTTTGTTTTTTCATTTCAACAAGTTCATTTTTGGTTTTGTTTTCTGTTTTTTCTTTTCTTTTTTTTAATGGAATTTAATAAATTTTGCAAAGACATAAATTCTCAAAATTATATGCTATCGAAGAAATGGGTGAACTCTAAAATTTTCATTTTAAAAGTCATAAAATGCTCAGTTTCTCTGCTGTGCTTATTCAGATTCAATTCAGTTATGGTAAGCCTACAGATGAGGTACAGGGGAGAAGCTGAACAAGTATTCTCTTAGGGAGCTGAACTTACCACTTTAGCTGTAGTAGGGAGGGAGATGAAGAGGAATAAACTATGTGGGCAGAAAATAAGAATTACTGATCCATAACCCAGGACCATGTGCTTCCTTTACATATCATGCCGTTCCTCTGGTAAGCAAGAATGGCAGCTATCAGCTTGGCTTTACATGGTTTCAGCACAGGTACATTTCTCAGATGATCTTTAGCTATTATGCTTGTCTGAAAATACCTGTAATATTAGCGTTACTGTAAGTACGACTGTAGATATTAACATTTAGAACTGATTTGGTGGCCACAATGAGATGAGAATGTACTTAACATATAAGTCAGGGTGGATACCTGAGTTATATGACTAAGCTACCAGTAAACGAAAATTTGTTGTCTAACAACATCTGAAAAACTAATAGAAACATGTTCTTCATGAAATTGTGTAAGACCAAATGCAGGCCTTTTGAAAAGGCTGAATTAAATATTGCATATATATAGGTGCACATGTATATGCAAGCACAAAATGGAAAGTTCAGTAAAAGGCAATATGCAGTGGTGTGATGACTTCCACTGCCAATTACTCTTCTAAATCGTTGTATATGCATTGTATCAGCAATTTGTCTTTTTTACTGTCTTCATCATGATATCTAAATGTCTGTGAGTATTCCAGCAGCTAACAAAAATATTCAGCTTGGAGACTAAATAACACTTTTCAGTCAGAGGGAGAAGTACTCAAGAATGGGTTGAATCATGTTTACTGCTCATAAGAGAGAGATAGATAAGGAGAAGAAAATGTTTGTAAAATCCTTCCTGTATGTTTCCATTCACCACATAATAACTGACACACATCATTGGAAACAACACTAACAAAATTACTATAGAAGATAGGAGAACAGATATGGAGTTACATTTCTTTTACAAGCCAGCATTATATAATTGGATGCATGTCCAGAGTCTCCTCTATGCTTTCTTGGGCATCTGGCAGGAGAATATCCTCAAGTAAATCAAGCAGGACAGAGAGGTAGTTGTTGTTTCTCTTCAACAGGGGTGGAGTAAGCCCAAGCACTGGATTATACAACTCTTTATTTTAGGTGTGGAGAATATAACAAACAGCTGAATTTCCTATAATTTTTTTTAATTGGGAATTTTTAGCTCAACAACTTCAGTCTTTCTAAGAATGACCCTGGCTGCCCTTATATGCGGGTTTTTACATGTGGTCATCTTTTCTTGAAAAGTTGGTCAGTTCTGTTAATAATGCTGACTGCACTTTCATTTTCTTAGATTTCTGGAAACTGAGTTGAAGGGATGGTCCTCAGACCTATTATTTTTTTTTTTGTTTTTGTCTTTAAAAGTTATTATGTAAGTAAGTATTGCTTTGAGAATATTTTACCAGTTGAGGCATTTCTCTTTAATGTCAGACTGACACACCAGCCTCGCTAATACATTCTGTGGCTGCTGAGCTAAACTATCTTGATGATAATGATGCTTTGACCTTGGCAGCCAACCAAATCCAGAATGCATTAACAGCTCAGTTCATTAAAGTCTATGCAAAGAAAAAATGTCCTTGCAAAACATAATGCTTTTTTTTAGCTTCCAAATTTACAGGAGGTACCCATTTGCAAATTTAACTATGCCATTTGTTCAAGCATGCCAACATAAGAAAAAAAGATAACAGAAGAGATATCACTATATTGGGTTGAGATATATAAATATATAGGGTGACATATTTTCTTTCTGAATTCCAAGTTCTGTCACTTGATAGCTAGTTTTTAACCTTTGAGGGCTTTTCAAATGAAAAACAAATTTAAAAAGTGCTCCTCTTTGATTTAATATGATGTTGTAGAAGCAAAATAGCATAGTAACAATTGACCTCCCTAAAGGAAAAAAAAAAAAGGAACCATTAAAATGACATATCAGGTTTATATATTTTTCATGAGCTTAAAACTATTTTATCTTTTTAAGTTCCTCCCTCAGTTTACACAACCACAGTTCACAGGTTTCTGAACTGGATAACCCAAAGAAATTCATCCCTTGTACTAAACTTTGCATCCAATTTAATACATTTTACAAAAAACACAGCAAAGACTAAATAAGAAGTTTGCCAAATCTGTGTGATTTTCAGACAAATTAAAAATACAAAATGTACAATTCATTTTCCTCCTTTCTCACAGCAGTATATGCATACTCATATATACATGTATACATACATAGCAACTTGTCTTTGGTAAGGATCAGTCTTCATCATCAAGTTTATGTTTGTTCACTGTATGTCAAAAAAAAAAAAAAAAAACAACAAAAAACCAACTTCTATTTACTCTTAGGAAGCACATTGTATATTTTATTTCAACAACAGTGGTGTGACATCTTTCTTAACTGACTTTAACTGAAAAAAAAAATAAAATGCATGTACCAGGCTGAGTTTAGATCAGGTACACTGTCTTTTCCAAGGAATGGTATAAGTGCAGGAAAGGGTGATGCCATGCACTAGGATTGTAGGATGAATTTTGGAATGCCTTTGGCTGGTTGACAGAACAAAGACAGGGAGTACAGACACCTCTGTTAGTACTTCACTAGGTGAAGCTATAGAGATTGGCATTCATTCAAGATCTCTTTACCAAGCTTTTTTGCATTAGATTTTTGTCCATAAGATAGGTTGTGAAATCTTTCTTTAGGATGATCTCTTATTAGTTAAACAGTTGTGTTGTTTGTGTGTGTTTGTTTGGTTTTCTTTGTTTTAAGTTGTGCGTGTTCTTAATTCCATCTCTTTGACTTCCAACGACAAAAGAATAATCATTTTAATGTTTTCCAGTTACAAAATAAGACTGGCGCTTTCAAGGAATAATTAATATTTTCACCTTATATTGTCTTCTTTTTTTCTTTTTTTTTTTTTTTTAATGCTTGATTCCCTGCTGAAATAACATATTTTTTCATTTCTTTGTAATAGTAAACAAAATTATATTGAGTGAAGTTTTAGCATTTTTACTTCATTGACATCTAAACTAATAAACTACCTTCATTGTCCTTAAATCCTGTCAAAGAAAGTTTTTTACTTGACAGGACAAGGTGCATATGTTTTCCTGTAATGGAGAGTGGACTGTTGCAAGACTATACGTATCAAAAAATACCCCAGAAGTTTTTTTCCTATGTCAAGAAGACTAATTTCCATGTGGAAACAGGGTTAAAGATTCCCAAGATTCCTGATTTTATGTGTAATTAAATACACATTGGGAGAGAGATACAGTGTGTGTGTGTGTGTGTGTGTGTGCACACAGAAAGTACCGGGTTGTGATGGTAACAGCAGCTCATAATTATACAGGCTTATTTGTCCTACAAATGCATGTACTTTTGAAGCAGTTTTCTCAAAGAACTTTCTTTTAGCACTTGGACAAGATAATGACAATTTTTTTCTGAATCAGAAAAGGGAAGGCTGCTGTGTGTCTAACTGCATGGACAGCACCAGTCCAAATTACAGACAAGAAAAGATTCAAACTCTTTGTTAAAGTCCTTTGTTACAGATTGTAAAAACATAAAAAAAAAAAATTAAAAAAGGAAGCATTTTAAATTCAGCTGACCCTTTCCATGTTTCTTTTTTGTTAAAATAATCTTTTCAATAAGCAGGAGACACACAAAAAAGCTCAGCTATTTCCTGAGAAAAGTAATAAAGAAAAAAGTTATGCTTCCAGAATTCATTTGCATGTATCAATGTTTTTGGATGGTAAGCAGAAGAAAAAAGGTACAGACTGAATTAATGCATTCTGCTGATTAATCTTATCAAATGGGCAAAAACTTTCCCCTCAGACCAGCAGCCTTTACTAACATTTTATGATGATAAAATTGAGCTGATTCTAGGATAATCCTTAAAAGTAGTACAGACTTTGATATGGGGTATATTGTCCCCTTCCATGTAGGGATGATGCATCTGATTTGTAAAATTAATATCTGCAAAACTCTTATAAGATCACTTATTAATTTTGAGACATAGGTTGAGGTTAAACATCATGGAAATAAAATTGTTAAGATAAGGAATTCCTTTATGTTAATGAAGATGACATTCTGACAGTCACACCAAGAAATAATGACTCATGTCTGAAAAATAGCCACAAGAGAAAACTCTAAATCTAGGAAAAAATTTAAAAACGGTACTGTAAAACTATGTCTAATAGAATTCAATAGCAAAACACCCACTAAAAAATCTTTCTTATCAATCGAACATCATAACATTTTGGACAACTGTACAAATATTTTTGGTGCTCTGGAAGTTGTTTATCTGCTTTTGATTGCCAGTGATATCAAATAAGAAATATGTACAAAGAAAAACCGGTTTACTCATAAAATTTAAATCAAAGAAACCATATCAGCTCCACCTGACAGTCAAGAGTAAATGTCAGGAAGAAAAACGAAAACTGGGGAAAGAGATACATGGAAAAGTGGCACCACTAGATTGCTTTCCTTCTTAATCTGCTGAGATTTTCCCATGTATGTCTTCAGAGAAATCAGGAGCACCAAGAGGTAAAACCTCCGGGTTATTCAAGGGAAGTAATCTTTTCATCAGATAAAAAAGGTAACATGATGTTGTATAGATTATTATGGATAGTAGTCATGCAGTAGTTTTATTGGATCTGAAAGTCTTTTGCATTTATAAACTGTCAGTGTAGCAGACATTTTCTTGAGATACTGAGATGTTTAAGTCATTTATACTTCAATTGTTTGCAAGGACTACGTGCTGAAATAATTCAAGGCAAAAATATTCATAGAATTTATTCATTGTACATTTATTTTAGCAAACAGTTAACACAATATCAAAGTAAAATAGGTCAATAAGCTAAATCTCTCTCTCTCAGAATTAGAGGAATATTACTGTAATTATTGTCATTTAATTCACATGTACATTTGCATACAAAATGTCATTATTCAGGTATACAGTAAGTAATTAGTAATGACCTCTTATCTCAGAAAAATCAAGTCACTCCCAGTCAATATTTTTTACTTTTTTTATCAGAAAAGCAAGCATTTGAATTAGTAGATTTTTTTTCCAGTAAACTTAAACTTAATACCTATAAGTTAGACCAATCATTTTATTCCACAACCAAACAGAAAAAAAAATATTTTTGTGAGTATTGCTGATTTTTCTTTTTTGTGAAGAGTAACTAGTGTTTATTTCTTTAACACCACACTAAGGGAACACAATAAAAGATTTGCCTTTTTGGTTACGTTGTTAATGAAGCTTGATTAGTAAAGTGCAATACCACAATGACAAAATATCAGATTTGGATTATTATTGGGGATTTTTTTTTTTGAAGTAAGAAATGGCATGGCTACCTGCAAATGTCTGTGACTCACTCCATGTATTGGTTTACTTACCATGCAGTGTAACTCCAAAGGTTTCTATTCTGCAACTTTTTCAGAAAACTATAGTGAAAATAAAATACTGTGGGAAATGTGAAAACAATAGGCAAAACTTTTTGGTCTCTCAGTGCATTGTGGATATATACAAAAAAAAAAAAAATCCGAAAGAGGAAAGAGAGAGAAAAAATAATGTATGAGAATGATAATATGTTTTCTGTACACGGACAAATTATGCTTTTATGATCAACCACAACCATGGAGAGATTTGTCATCAGAATACTGAGTTACATTAGAAAATGTCAGACTTTGGAAGCCAAGTGCTTTTACTGTGCTTCCCATATGCTGAAAGGAATAATCTGAGAATTACCTGTAATAACACTTGCATCTTTTTTCAAAATTTTCCTGTCCTATGCAAGCCTTCAAAGGAAAATGAAGCATTTCTTCTTTTGCAAGCAACACAAAACCACTCCAGCCTCCTTCTTCACAGTAGAATATCTCTACATCAGATTTTCTACTCTCTTGTGCACTGTGAATTTTGAAGTACATAACCTTTGGATATTTGAAGGAAGTAGGAATCCTTGTTTATTCTGGGGTGGGTTTGGTGTTTTTTTTTGTTTGTTTTTCTGTTTGTTTTTTTCCCTTCATGTCTACTATAATGCTTTATATTTACATTGCAACTGTGTCCCAAGGATAAAGTCAGAATCAATGGTTCTTAAAGTTAAGTCTACTGCAGAGCTATGAAAACTCCGCTTGTGGCTAAAAATAAATGACCGGACGCATTAAGCAAAACTGTATCAGTTCAGGAATATTTTAAAAATTGAAAAACTTTTTTCCCTGTAAACATCAGAATATATATGGGAGAGTTACATTTTCAAAAATATTTTTTATTTATAGAAACCTGAGATAGATTGTCCTTTATCAGAAAGTAAAATGTTTGAGCATCTATTCTCTGGAATTTTTGGAGCTTATATAAATGTATGCATAGATAGACAGACAGATAGATATAGTTTATATTTCAATTTTCATTTTGAATTTTTTTTAAGTTTATTGGTTGGTTTTTTTGTTCTTTGGCCTTAGGTTGTTTTGTTTATTTATAAAAGTGATTATATGTAATACATCATAATGCTTTTCATGCTGGTACACGGTCCTACATGACTACACTTTCATCAAAATAATCTCTTTGGTATAAAATAGGATCACAGTATTATCACACAGTGACACTCAGAAATCATAGTAGCCATAGAAACAACCAATTTTTCATCTAACTCAAGTGTGTCAAGCACAATGGTGGTTGGGCTAAAACACAAAAATTGTACCTGGAAATATAGTTTTCTTTAAATATTGTTCATATTGCAAAGACTTAAAAAATGTACTATCTGCAACACAGAAATTGTCAAAAGAATAAAATTAGATGTAGAACTGACTTTTTATTTGATACAACAAAGAATGCAAAAAAAGAAGTTCTAAGATACATATTTATATATAAGACTTATAGTAGATATATTGTCCGTAAATTTCATTAAGCAGTGGGCTTTTTTGTGGGAAATTTTATTTTTAAATAAGCAGGTTTACTACTACAAATGCACAGGGTTAGTGGGGTTTTTTGTTTTTACTTTTTGTTTTGTTTTTATTTTCATTTTTGCTTTGTTTAGCTTTTTAATCTTATGATTTCAGACTCAGACACAAAGGAATTGAAATAGTCTGGTGTTTATGCCAAGGAAGCATTTGTGCAACATTTTTCAATAAAGAGGAAAAATAAGATTCACACTGGAATCCTTTACTGATACTCTTACATCTCTGTGTGCAGTGCTAGATTCTTGCTTATATTTAGAAATTTATCTTAAGGTTCATTATTTTTTCTATAAACATTTCCCAGAATTCAACTCAATACTTTTGTCTTTTTTATCTTCAAAACATAGCTGCTAAATGGATCCAAAGAAATCCCAAGGAATAGTATTTATTAAACTTTCAGAGAACAGGAACACACATGCTAAAATCCAGAAACAAACAGACAAAAAAAGGTTTAAATATATTAACTGAAAAGAAATCCATCAAATATTCTTATATAGGATTCATCTTGCCAGCTGAATATGCCTAACCTTAGAGCAGAATTAACTTCTTTCTAAGGCAGTACTCTTAATATGCATCATACTAAGATGTATTTATTTGTCGCTTTCAATTTCAAAGGAATCTTAGAGTGACTAGCTTAGATTTAGACATTAGTTTGGTAGACAATAAAATTCAGCTGAGACTATTATATTTGCAGACATCACTTCTACTAAGAGAAGTCCTTGGGATACCACTAAAAATGAGAAATTATTCCTAGGAAGTGCCATGATAAATTTTCCTAAGACTTAATACATATGCAAGAAAACTGGTCTGTGCTTGAGACTGGATAATGGGTCTGCTTCCTTGGTCTATCTCTACTCTTGGTAAAAAATGTATTTTCTATGAAACTTTCGATAATTAATATTTCCCAACCACATGGGTTCAGTAAGAGCACATTGGCTGAAAAGGTAAAAACAAAGAATAACTGCATAAGAAATATTTTTTAATGAGAAACGGAGGAGTATGGCTTCTTCTAAGACATTTTTTTAAACCCTAATAAGCTGCAGTTCTGTATGTATAGAAGTTGTACTTGGGTTTTTTAGGGGGAAGCTGAAACAGAAGAAAATGTCTGCAATGCAGACAACATCTGAACTCATAAGAGTCCTTAAATTTCAGTGTGGACAGTAAGTCCAGTCTTTCTTAGTTTTTCAGAAAAATAAAAATCCATGAAGTTATAAGTGACAAATCTAGGGAGAAACTCATTGCAATATAACATGGTAAAAAAACTTATGCATTAATAATCCAAAGAATTATGGTGGGTTTATTTCCTTTTGTTCCTTTTTTTTTTTTTTTAATGCAGTTACTCAGTTGAACTAATTTGGAATTATTTCGAATTCATCATTCGAATTCATGTTAGAATCGTTCTGAACACCATTTGGCCCATGAGCGATAATACAGTTGTCTAGGTATTTATTTAAGTCTATGAATTTCATTGTAACTTAAGAAGATTTTTCTGTTATTTTTCTTGCGTTCTTATCTGCTAAAGTAGATTTATTTTGTACTGTAACATTTCCTCAGCATTTAGTATTCTTCTGAGACTATTGTTTTTGTTAAAGAGTGACATCGTCATCAGGGAAGATACTGCTCATATTTAAAGCACATGCTACTCCATTAGTTTTAGATTTTTAGCCTGGTCGTGACAGATGGCTTCAGTTAAATGGATATATTCTTTCAGCCAAATATATATGCGTGTGCAGCAGAAAGGAAAAAACAATAAATATTGTTTTATTAAAAACAAATAAAAAACTGTAAGTTTCCTGATCAGACAACTGGAAACTTTTTTTTTTTAATTCTTATCTTCAAAAAGAAATCCCAGAAAGTTATACATAGCTACACTATCATTTACCAATAGAGAGAGAATTTGACAAATGCAGCAACAAAGAAAGAACTCCTTTTTTTTATAATAAAGCTGTAGTCTGTATCTAGATTCACAGGCACTTTTTCTGAGGTTCTGCTTAGTCAAATCAAACAGTATAATCTGTTAAGAACAGATAATTAAATCAGATTTTAAAAATCAGGTTATTAAATTCAGATTATTAAAACAAAGTGTTAGTAAAGAATGAATGAAACTCAAACAGATTTCAGGAATTAAAGAAAAAACTTTGGAAAGAAACAATGAAGTAGATTTTCAGAGTTGCAAGAGCAAAGGAGAAAGAGCAATAAAAGCCCTTATTGTGACACTAGAACAAAAAGAAAATTAGAATATTGGAGAATAAGACTCCAGTGCAACATAGTGCAAAAATAAACAAGGGGAAAGCTGAAAGGTAGACGTATATGGGAGCTTCCAGCAGCAAGGTGAGGGAAGCAAAAATAATAGTGGATTAAAGAGGAAGAGTATGGAAAGAAAGAAAGAAAGAACTGGAACAAGGACTGAAGAGAAGGCAGAAGGTTGTAGGAAGGAGATCTAAACTGCACAAGAAAAGCCTGATTAGTTAAGTGTGTTTACCTAGCTAATTAAATAATTCTTGATATAGTTTTCAGCACTCATTCAAGTCACCTACTTTCTTCTCATCACCTGTATTTGCTCTTTCTTAATTGCATGGGTGTCGCTGGTTAAGAAAGGTGATTTTCAGAATTTATGCCTCAACTGGGCCAGATGTTCATTACCTTTCTGAAAAAGACAGTAAATCAGAAGTGGAATCTATTCTAATTCATATGTGTCTATTATTCCAGCATATAAATTTGTGAATAATAGACAAGTAAATGTGTGACCTCCCTACTTAAAACTTGCCGAAATCTTGGAAAATGTTTATTTATCTAATTGTGAAATGTTTATGGATTTAAATAAGCTTGATATACTCAGAGAAAGCTGAAGAGGGCCTTTTGACAGGACAAGGAGGAATGGCCTTAAACCAAAAGAGAGTAGGTTTAGATCAGATATTAGCAGAAATAAATTATTTATTGAGAGGGTGGTGAGGCATTAGAACAGGTTGCCCAGAGAAGCTGTGGATATTCCATCCCTGGAAGTATTCAAGGCCAGGCTGGATGGGGCTTTGAGCAACCTGAACTAGTGGAAGTTGTCCTAGCCCATGGCAGAGAGGTTGAAACTAGATAATCTAAAGGGTTCCTTCCAACAAAAAACATTCTATAATTCTATGATATTTGAAATCAACACCCTTCAAAGTAAGACTAATTTTATCCCACATCAGGGGTTAGATTTACTTTCAGATTGCCAGCATGTGAAAATAGGTGTTTAAATGTAAGTAGTCAGAGTTTTTAACCTCTGTTATTGGTTTCATGGTTTATACAGTATGTGAAGACTGGAAAACAGTTGAGTTGATAAAGTATACTTAAATTAATTTTATTTCAACAGTTACTACAAAATAAAATAGTTACTCAGTTGCAGGAACTAGTCTGGAACTGAAAACACCCATAGGACTTGAAGAATTTTCCTAAGTAGCTCATGTGAGATTTCTCATTGAGCCCTGCTGGGCTTCCAGCTCCCCCTTTAGAAGGAGTGGCTTCTCTCATGAGATTTGTGTCATAATTTCCAGTCTCTTGCATGTGCCCTTGGATAACCTAGGGCATCTGAAACATTTCCAGACATCTGTGTTAAAGCAACTCAGCCAGCCATCAGATATGTATAGCCTAATTGTCTTCATCTGAATTAACCACCAAGGCTTCCTTTATAATTAATGAAGGGAAATGGGTACTTCTAAGGAGCAATATATCTAACATACTTTTAATATGAGGTAGATTTTATTTTAAAAGACCCTATTTTTTTTTCAGTTAAGACAGCAGGAGCCTATGGGACCTAGCCTGAATATAGGGATGTACATTATAGAAGTCTAAATTTAGTTGAATAAGTCCTGTACAGTCCTGTAGGGATGTAAGTCATCTTGTAAGGACAGGATGACTACATAGAAATATTCGGTCTTCAGATCAATTTCTTTTCAATAGAATAGACAAACAAATAAATTGGACAAACCAGTAAAAAAGAGAAACAAAACAATTGGTTTGTTATTTTGTGTTAGAAAATAAAGGATACAGAGAAATTTTTCTTTTGAATACCAGGGAGGACAGAATGCACTGAAGTCACTAGATGAGAAATAAATTCTTTTTTCCTTTTTTAGGGAACACTCACATAACTTTAACAAGAAGGCATTTCACCAGAGGACAGGGTGATACCTCTTAACCATAACAAACCAATAAAAAGTAGATGTTTGGGGAACTCAGAATGATTCTCTCTGCTCTGTTTGTGTCTAGAAGACTGCTTGAAAAAACATTTAGCTTTTGAATATTCAAACTAGCCAATATTAGTCACACTGAAATGAATTATGCAATTACCTATTTGATTCATTTTATAGAATTTTGCATTGCTAAATGGCAGACTCTATCATTCCTACTAAGTTTTACTTAGTGGTGTCAAAATTAAAAGGTTGTTTTTGCATTACTGCTTTTCAAAATTGCTTACAACTTGTTCTCTATCTGGAATCTCCCAGGTAACATTCAAACTCAGGTCTTGCTTATAAATAGGACTCAGCTCCAGGTAGAAGAAAGCAGTTCTTTCATTCCTTCTGTTTAGGCTTTTCTACATTTATAATATAATTGAATACTCATTGAGGCAGGCTAAAAGTTTAATATTCTTCTTAATCAAAATATAGAATTTATAAATAGGAATACTTACATTGAAAAGACATTATTTCAAAACTGTTATAATTGTTGAAGTCAAAATTGTTAATCTGTTTTATGAGTTTTACCATTTTTTATATAGGAACAGAAGTTCTAAGATACAATCCTGTAACAGCTGAAGAATATATTTCTTAGAATATTTCTGAACAAGAAATCTTTTTTTAAAGAAGTTTTCTCATTATTTCAGTCTTCAGAATACTGAGAATTTAAAATTAGTGAAAATTTCAGCATATGACAGTACTTTCTTCAAGGGAGAGAAAAATGCTAATATTTACACTGAATGCTTTGGATTCAAATGCACGGCTACAACTTCCATGTGCATATATTATATACGAATGCAAGCACATAAGCTGCACGTGACTCATATTCTTAAATGTATATGTGTGCAAACAAAAAATGCATTGACTGTTTTTCATATCAAATGATGTCATTTAAGATATAGCAAATGGAAATAGACAACTAAGCGATATACTAGGTCACACATCAGAGTGAAATTAGAATACTAGTGACAGAGAAATAAGACAATAGCTACATCCAACAGCAGCTACTAATGAAACTGCATGACTGTTAAACAAAGCATTGGTAAGAATGTGATCTTGTATTACTCATGCAATATGAGAAGTTTTACAGCTTTTCAGGAAGGATGAAATTGCTCCTAGAAAACTAACATCTGCAGGTTTATGAATAAATGATGGCTGATTAGCGTAAAATCATCACTATTAATCATAGACCATTCTCCTTGACTAAAAACTGGGCCACAAAGTACAATCAGAAAGTTGTAGAAGCTGTGGTTTTGAACTAGTATGTTGTTTACATAAATGTGAGATTGCTAAACATTTAGAGTAATCACCAATCAAAGACTTGATCTCAGTCACAGTTAGGGCAGAAGGTTGCTATTCAAATGGGTGGATCTGCCTCTTAAGTGATCCTTGTCCACAAATGTCAGTTGCAGTGGCACAATTCATGTACAAGTATGAAACTTTATCTGTATAACAAGATTTCAGGAAGTGTTTTGTTTTTTTTTTTTTTGCTTTTCTTTAAATATTCCCTTTACAGTTTTCTGCTGCACTTCTTGTTTCATGCTAAAACCAGGAGATTTTTATGTGTGAAATGACGTTTTGATGTTTGTTTTAAAATTAATCAGTCTGTAATAAAATTGGTTGTTATTAAAATAGCAGAAGTCTGAGGGCATGCTCTATCTGTTATGGCGTAAATGGCAATGTTTATATTCCCAGTTCTTAAGCCAGTTGCAGTTACAGGAAAGTAATTATATGGTATGCAGTTCATTCTGTTCTGTTGTAAGAGTGGTTCACTAATATTGATGATCTTCAGCATGACTAAGGAAAGTAAGCGGGATATATTTGATGTTAGGGATAAGACTTCACTCTCATTAAAAACTCTTGACATCTTGTCTCGCAAGTTTCTTTAGGGAAGAAAAGGGTTTATTCTTTACTGGAAGCAGAGGGCAAGGATGCCAGCATGTAACACTACAGATGTTGCTTTAATCATGAGAGGAAATTATACTGATTAAAGGATTCACATTAGAACATAACCTATACTTCAAACTCTGAAATTAGTTTTTGGACACTAACATTTTAACTGAGTCATGGATTTTTTTTTTTTTTTTTTTTTTTTTTTTTTTTTAAATCTGTATCTCTGGTTCTTAAGAATAGGAGAGCCTCCACACTGCATTAAGAAAAAAAAATAGAGTGTAAAAGACATGAGAGCCATTGTCAAGCGCCATGGATGCTTTAGACCAATGGTGGGACCAACGTCACCAATTGGTTTAAAACCCTTTCTTTATTCTTTAAGACAAAATAGTATGAAGGGTTTGAAAACCAAAACACTTTCAACACAACTGCATGCAATTTTATGAATTGCATGACTCCCCCTTTCTGTGTGAGAGAGCCCAGAATCCAGAAGAAAAGTTGGGCGGATCAGCACAGTCATTCCAGTTCTGCATTATGTAGACCTGGGAAAGGGTTTTGGGGATCTTCCAGAATCTCTCAAGTTCTTCCTTTTCTACATTCCCTAATGACTCCCCTGTCTCTAAAAATGGAAAAGGAATACTTCCTTGGTGACCAGGCCATTCAAACTGCACTAATGTTGTCTATTTTGTGGTCTCCTTTTTCAGTGCTCAGTATCCTGTTCAGGACATGTCTGAAAGTTTGCTCTTCTTATGGTCAACAGGTTGTTTGCACAGTTTTTCTATGTCCCTGAGCACACAAAAACTGTTTAATGTCAGTTCTGTTGTTTTGGACAAGTGGTCAATCATATTTCTCTTACCTCTTTTTAAATAACAGGTTGGCTATTTTGTCTACTGCAGCAAAAGTTCATGGGTAGGATAAGCAGTCCTCGATGCACCTGGAAAGAACTTATTCTGCTGATACAAGAGTAACTATGCAGTGCAGTGTGTCCTATGTACTGCTAGTTACGGTAGAATTGTGGTCTCTTGCAGTACTTGGGTATCTCAGTGGCATTTTTGATGTATTCAAAATTTAATTAGACCAAAATTCTCTGGGGATGTGGGTGTCAGAAAAAAAATAGGAAAATTCAATATGTGAAATATATCTAGAAAGAGCAAAATGCCATATTTTCTTTTCCTTATGCAATCTCAAATAATTTGTATACAGCTGTAGATTTCATAGTTTCAGTTCAGCTACAGCAGAATAAATACCAAAGAGGTAGGTAATATAATAAAATATAGCCTTGTATTAAGCCGTGAAAAAATGTTTTTCAAACTACCCTGGAATCAAGGTGATTTTTTCTTTCCTAAAGAATTAGAAAGACTGCTGTAAAAAGAATGCACAAGTGAGCAGAAAAAGCAATTGAATGAGAATTTTCAACAAGTTTGGTGTAGGTCTGAAAATAAATCTCAGTTATGTACAGAATTTAGATTTTTGCAGTCCATGCATTTAGCATGGACTGTGTAACATACACTCAATTATTTTGATATGCATGCCTAATTGCAAAATTTTACAACCACAGCAAAACATGTTTCCAAAAATACAACCCCCATTTACATCCTCTGCCCTCACTAGTTGAGTTTGCACCAAGTTAGCACAGAACAGAATACTGTTTAGAGTAGTATTGCTCTGATGCTATGCAAAATTCTGTTTTGAACTTAAGAACTTTAAAACACGAGTTCAATGTGCAAAGCAAAGTACATTTATATACAGCAGTATCACCTTTCTTGGTATACCATTTCATGTCCCTTGTTCTTTCTTTCTATAGAGGGTGTTGTAATACTATATTTTGTGTTGTGTATCTGGATGTTCCAGCTGGCATATTTTTCTAGTAAGTATTTTATTTAAGAACGTTTAATTTGCTGATACTTAGAAGCAAAATACTTCTACTAGAACATATCAGATAGTGTTATTTTTTTACTGCTTTTATCCTTTAATTAATGACTTGGAACATATTTTAAACTCTTTAGCTCTAACAATTAGCTGCAAGAAGGCTAAGTGTTATAGTCTCGAAAGATCTGAGATAGTATAGTGGTGAATTTTAAAGACTAGCTTTTCTTCTTGCTTTACTAATACAATTTACACCTTCAGCTACAAATCAGGTCTCCTCATGCAGTTTCTAGAGACTTGCAAAACAGTAGGTGCTGAACTTTCAAAGTCTGAGAATGATCTTACATGACATATGGGTGCCTCAGTTTAGCTGTTAGTGACTTACCTAATAGTTGAGAAATTAGTTTGCTATCCAGGTTTGGTGGGGTTTTTTTTTGTTTTGTTTTGTTTTGTTTTTTAATTACTGAAAAAGAAATTTAAATTCTAAAGAAACCATATATTCTAAAATAAGAATAATTGCTGAAGCAACTGCTGCAGGCTAAGGGACCAATTCAGGTGGTGAAACATACATACATAGTGTAATTTGAGATCTTACCTCTCTGTGTTATCACAGCAGATCTTCCAGCTGATGCTTCAGAAGGTCCATGTTATGTCTGCCAGACCTGTAGAGATATTTCAAGTATACCTCACTGTGTCTGAAATTGTACTAAAATCCTAAATAAAGTACCTGACTTGTTTACTTTTAGCTAGTAAATTCATGTTCATTCTCTCCTTTTTCTGGTTCAGTTTTTCAGTCAAAATATCAAGCTGTTTAGCTCATCTCAAAGCCAAACACCTCCTCTTACTTTCACAAAGAAAGTCATTGAAATAGAGCAGATGTACATATCTGTTCTTTCTGACTTTTTTGTCCTATACTGATGAAAAGTCTTCTTTGCTCCAGATTTCCCCAGCAACCTCAGTGGTCTAAGACTCCTGAAGATCATTTTACAATAAAAAACAGTGTGAAAAAGGCATTGCCTACCTAGGCCTATTCCATAAGTTTTGTCAAATAACCTTCTGTATCATTCAGCAGCCAGTCCACATTTTTCCCTCATGTTTTGCTTCTGATAAACCTATTTATCAAAGGTGGTGTACTTGCTCTTCACATAAGCTCCCAGATTTTATACCAGGTGAGTTTTTGATTTTCTTGATCATATACCTGACCCCTCAATGACTGTATATCTGTACGCAGTTCTTCCTGGGTGAGTTAAACCTTCATTGACATCCTGTATGCATCCTTTTAAGTCTGAGTTTTGCCATGAGATCCTTGTTCAGTGCCAGGAACACTGCCAAGGTTCACTGCCGTGTTTACTTGGCTTTTTGTATTTTTGGGATTGGTTGAAACAGTGCTTGAAAAACATTAATTTGTATGGGTGCATTTGGGATAATGTTGGAAGTTTCAAATTGACTTAATGAATTTTAAGAATACATAATAATCAAATCATTGACATACACAATATAGTCCTCCTGAAGGGAATTAGTTTCATTTTTTTGTTTGTAGTTTCATTTCTGAGTCTGATTTTGAACTGCAGGGATTTCATCCAGTTATATGCCTAGTCTGGGCACACAATTACATTGTTTTCTCCTCTTTCATTAAAGTCTCTCTTCCAGTCAGTTTCCTTTATAAATCATTTACGTTTGTAGTAGAAGATATAGCTGTCATGGCTTCAGATAATATCTTATATCTGAACTATGAGAAAGTCAGAATTTTGAAAAGGATGTAGAATTTGAGAAAGGATTTGACTCTCTTAAAGACTGCTGATAGACTTATATTAGCACTAATATATTGACTTCTTTCTTAGTCTTGAGTCTGTTAGTTTAACAATTCAGGTTCAGTTCTAGGAATATCACTGTCTTTGTAATCAATGATATTTTCACTGGCTGCCTTGGGAAAGACTAATATATCTGTGATACAAAAAAATGAAGTTACAACTGATTTAAACTCTTTTAAAATCTGATGATGGACATACTATGAAGCCAATTTTTTTGATGATTTCAAAATTATGACTGAGAGTTATTGCTTATATGGTCAGGTACTGACAGCTCTGCTATTTATTGCTGCTTGTTAAATACATTATTTCCACTAAAAGATTTGATTATAATTTTTCTGAAACCTCATTCTAGGATTGCATATTTTAATTTATTTCAGACTGACATCTCTGAAAGTTTTGAAAAGAAACTATTCTCTTCTGGCCTTGACTTTCTGAATATCTAAGTAGATGGTCAGGAAAGATTGCAGAGGAAGGGTATGGAGTTGTTTCCTATGGAGTTTATCAATGAGTGGTGTTCAAACTGATAGTATAAAACATTTATTTAAAATGCTGACAACAAACATCTAAAGGTACCCTTCAGTTCTAGACTGCAAATACATATGCTGTAGATGCTTACATGTAGGCACAGAAATGACTGTGTGAATTTACAAAGAAGATGTTATATACATTTAGATTTTAGTTACTGGACTAATAGGTCTTCATTCAAGTGCACACACATAAAAAAAATCTGGTATTGTTTGGGATATCTGGAATACTCTGTGTAGTTAAATTGTGACTGAGGAAATCTGTATTTTCAATAACTCTCATGCATATAACAATCCTACTCAAAGGTCTCAGATACATTTAGGTTGACAGCTTAATGAACTATTTCCTTTGGAGAGATCAAGAAGATTTGTTAGGCTGAGGACACATTGTATAAGCAGTATTTAGAGCTTTATCTTAGCGCATATGCACACCAATTAAGCCAACCAGTCTCTTCAAAGATTAATTTTAGTGTGTATGCTAAGATATTGAGTATTGCTACATAGATATCTTTCAATTTCAGATATCTAGGTGTATTTGTACATATATTTAAGCTTTAAATACACATACATATGGGATGTATAAAATACCTGAGAGAGGTAATTTTTTTTTATTCTGTAAACTAACAAAGAAGTCAAGCTTGTCAGATAATACAAAATTAGGCCAAAGACTAGTGTTGTGGTAAAAATCCATGGAAATAAACCTTTTTTAAAATTATTTTTAATTATTATTATTTATATTTTACATATTATGATGTAGATTTATATATATATATATATATATATATATATATGTATATTTAATTGAAGCTAGTTTTCTCAAAACTTGCTATAATTTCTAAAGGCAATTCTAAACAGATTTTCATATCTAATTTCCATTGAAGTCAAAAGTTGTGTGCTCACATACCTTTTGTACTTATATGATTGAGGGTTGTAGATTACGACTGAAACCCTGGTTCTACAGAGTGAGAATAATAGTATTTTTATCTCAGAGACCTGTGAAAGAACACATTTCATGAGGTGTATTAATGAGTGCTGTGAAGCATTCAGATGTTGAAGTGAGTGCCATAAAGGTCAATATGAAAATTATTAGTCCTATCTTTTAACAAGACCGAATAGTGTAGACTAAATAATAGTAACTGGTGCCAGTAATGAAGATTTAAAAAAAAAAAAAAAAAAGGCATGGTAGCATCTCATTAAGTGTCATAATCTAGAATGTATAGGAGTAGAAGCATATCTTTTGTTGGGAGGTGTATAAGAATAGGTGGTTATGTGGTTAAAGAGTGAACTGTTCTGCATATACGTTAAGAAGAGCAATTAAATTTTATGTGTGTGTTTGTGTGGGCATGTTTGCATCTTCTAAATTCTGTCATTTTCTAACATTTCAGTGTGAAAGAATGACCTTAGTGCAGTTCTATTTTCATAAAGGCTCCCTCTATCTATGTTATATATGGACACAAGAGTTTCTCAGGATTGTAGATGATGAGGACCCTGGGATAAGACTCTAAGAAAGGACTATAGCTTTAGAATTCTCAGTGTTAAAGGCACAAAATCAACAGGATGCTTGAAACAAGAAAGGGCATCTTAATGCTCTGTGTGCTGTGATTGTTATTTTGTCCTTTCCTGATAAGAAATAACAAATATTCTAAATGAAAATATAGTATTTTATATTGTATTAAAATAAGTCTCAGATTTAATGTTTATATTCAGCAAAATACTGAATCAAGCATTAATATATTAATCTAATTAGTTTTTAAAATCTGAACCTCGAATTTTAGAACTCAGGTGGCTAAACAGTAGCATGTCAAGATTTGTATGTTTGTATTTATAGATCAACACATATTTTGGTGAAAGGTGTTGACAAGTTGCTAAACTTATGAAAAAATTCTTCCTAGAAGGGAGTTGTAAACAAAACCAAGAAACTGAAAGAAATAATTTAGCAAACAGTGAGAGAGAAAGATAAAGAAAACATAGAGAGAGAGATTTAAGTACTTTCCAACCATTTCTGCTTAAAGTTTAACAAATTTTTGGTAAGAATTTTAAGCAGGGTTTGCATAGTAAACCCTAATAATAATAAGCAAAGTAAGCACAATGCCATTACACTCACATATTTATCATTTACAATAAAAATATACCTACTGTCTCCCCAGCAGTCCAACCATGATTAAGTTATTGACAAATTCCTTGCTACTAACCCTATTATTATTATCATTGTTATTATTAATATTATTTTATTATCCTAACATTGTATAAGCAGCAGTGTTTCACATTAAACCATTAAGAATTCTGTATTTTGAATAACAGTGTTCAGAACATATAGGTCTGAACATGGGCAACTGGGGTACTTTAAATATCATCTTTAAATATTCATGACAAGAGAGAAAACCTGTGCATGAAGAAGAAAGAGAAGAAGAGGAAGCATATTATATTTATTAGACTGTCTTGCTTTATTTCTTTCTCTTTTTAATGTGTTGCGGGATCTCTGGTTGCAGTCTGACGCCTTGTCATATTTTATTAGCCCAGGTATTCTCATCTTTAAAGCTGTCATCAGGTGATATAATATTTATTTTTCAGAACTTCATTAGATTTTTTTCAGCTTCGTGAAGTGTCATTTTTATTTCTCAAAGACGATGATTAAGAAAAATCATTGACTGAAAAAATCACTTAAGTTCATACATAAATTTTTGTTTAATAGGACACACATACGCTATATTTTTGAATCATTAATCCTGCTGCCACTTAAATTGAAGCAACATTAATATCTCAGGTTATTCCTCTGACAGCCAATCAAAGTTATGGTTGCACTTCTCAGGGTGAGACTTTTTCCTGACCCATAAGTGTCAAACAGCAATGATAAATATGTATTTTTGTGATCTGTTCAAATAAATATTGTATGCAATCTATGTGAACATATTAATTTTGAAGGTATTATTTACAACATTTTTTAGCATCACTGTCCATTTAGTATTGTGCTTTACGCTATTTACAGACATTCTATTCTGAATATAATTCAAGTTGTCTGTTCCATTTTCAAGAGCCACAACTTTGGATGAGTCCAGTGGAAAGATGATTTTCATATCCCTTAATGTGAATTCTACCACTATCAATCCTAAAATACATTTAGATCATATCTTTAGCCCTAAACCCTTAATCTAGAATACATCTGTGAGGAAAAAAAGTAATATGATAGTTTCAAAATTTACTATTAAATTAGTCCACAAAAAATATTTAGCAGACCTGAAAACAAAGCACCAGATTGAGTACATTATTAAAAGTAAAAGGGTAAATACTTTTTTCCCTGCTGCTGTTGTGGAGTCCAAAGCAATGAAAGCAAAGCAAATAAATACTAGTGGAAGCAGTTCCTTATAAATGTGAAATTAATAAATTGAAAATAAACATCTAAGAATTCAAGAAAGATTATCCATTCAATGGATTATTGAAGTGCTTTAAAAATGAAATAGTATTTAAAAGTGAAATTTCCATATTGTTTCCAGACTTCTTATTATCATTTTGGTTACAACCTTTAAAAAATGCCATTATCGACTCCCCAAAATGTCCACTTCAAGTTGTCTCTTTTGTCCTAAGAAATAGTGCTTTAGAGAGTTATTGGAATAAAATGGTCATACTTTAAAATGAGCTGCTGAAGAAAGTGGTAGAGTCATTGCTGGCAAAAGTACCATTTGTGCTGACGTTGTGTGGAACACTCATACAGCAGTGAAAGATCCTGCAGCTTGCTTAATTAAGTGGGGAACATTATGATCATTCTTAGTTCATAGTGCAGAACTGCAGAATTCTCAAACAGTAAGCATGCTATGTCTCTCATTAAACATCTACTGGAAGAGACATACTGAATTTTATGGTGGATCTGACTTATGAGAAGCATTCTTAAATCTTCTGCAAGTACTTGTACAGAACATCCTGATCCTAAATACACCATTTAAAACTATTCAATGAGTCCCTCTTCAGCACCATCAAATTAATCCAATATATTATAAAAATTCATCACTGGAAGAACTCAGGGCAAATAACAGATGTAACTCAATTTAGAAAAAAAAATCCTGAAAAACTCAAATTTAGACATTTTAATTCACAATGCATGTCCTAATTTCTAAATCTCCAGTGCTCTCTGGACTTGAGATTTAATTGTCAACTACTTGACAATTAAATATTTTTCAGTATTTTACAGATTTTTTTAATGTATTCTTTATGTTTCTAATTGTGTGTAATGAAAACAACCTTTAGAAAACAAACTTCTTTATGACCAGCAAATAATTTTATAACTTTTTCAAATATTATTTGTGATTCATTTCCACCCATTTCAGACATCCAGATGTGAGTGAACTGGAAAACATACTGTTCCTACAGGATTAAGTGATATATTCAATGATTACAGGAGTAAGTTTAAAGAGACATGTTGTAAAAAATCCTATTTGTCTCAATTCTGCAGCATCTATACCAACAATACATGATAAGTATTGGTCTCAGTGAGCAAAATCTCCTCTATTTATTTTTCCATTATTTGTACACATTCGAAACATTGTCCTTAGTAGGACTGGAAATGATTGTTAAACATATTTTCCTATACAAAAAAAAAAAAAAAAAGAAAGTGTTTGTTCAGTAAAATGTCAATTACATCAAGTGCATCCAAGTACTTTTACAGTCTGTATTGCAATTGTGACTGTCAGTTAGGTAATATTAGGTTTAATGTTGGAAATTCTTTCTTGAAATTAATTAACAGAATTAATTCAGGCTCTGCCACAACAATAGATCTCAGTGGCATTTAATTTGTCAATCTACATGTAGCCTACCTTTCAAAACAGGGTGGATTTACACAAATGTCTGTTGGGATAATGTTTCTTACTCTAAGCCAACTCTAAACTCATGGAAAATATTGACTGGGAGAATTGGACTAAGCAAAGTCCCTGGCAGACACTGGTCTAACCTTTGAAGAGTGTGTGTATGCTTAAGTTCTTGTACTGGGCAACATTCCCTGTCAATATTTATCAGTGGTATCTGATGACATAAGCGAACAGGTTGGCATTTTAAAACATGCAATTAAAGTGAGACACAGAACTTTGAAGATTAGTCTGTTGTCAGTTGGTTTTAAGAAGACAGCAGATTTTCTCTTAGGAGAAACAAAAATAGTCTTTACAGTATAGTTAATAGCCCATGGTTTTTTTTTTTCTAGATGCTGCATATTAAAAGGTAAAAAAAGAAAAACAAACTTATCACAAAAAAGAGGTTGCATTTCCAGGTTGAAAATGGCTGAACACAAGCATCAGGGGCCTGGAAAGGAAAGGACAAAGTTCCAGATGATATGCAAGACAGGCTCCCTATGGAAGAATGCTTGAGAAGAGGAGGTAGCATGAGTATTTTTATGTTTATAAAGACACTTGTGTTGTTTAAGGAAGGAGACCAAAATGGTAACACAATAAGGCTCAGTTCCCATTTGGAGGATATTTCTTGTTGTCTGGTTCAAGTGAAATTCTGCGTACATTTGTATCCCATTAAACATACTGATTAATGGGTGTGCTGGTGGAAAGCACCAGTAAAACTTGTAATTCTTGTGTTTGTGTTTTTCAAAAAGGTTGAGAGTATATGACTATGCTGTGCTTCAATCAGACCTGGTTTAATCTGGAATGTGACTTGCCCATCCCACTGTGTACTGATGAAATGGATCTTCCAGTCCGTTACTTCACAGTAAGGTGTTTGCCTGGAAACCTGGTGATGGATTGAAGGATGATCAAGCACAGTGGTCTGGTATACACTGTACATACAAGTGGGGGAGCTGACAAGTACTTTCTAGTGCAGTTTACACAGAATAACACAAAACACTTGACCTTGAGATACACAGGGTTTTGTAGAGATGGAACAGAGGATTCATCTTACCCCGAAGCAGAAAATGATTTTCAGTATTCCCCTCAGGCCAGAGGGCAGGAGTCAGTGTACTAGATAGCCAACACCTATAGACAAAATGACAGATAAAACCATGAAATTTTTACATAATGAGAGTTCAGAAGAAACAAAAGGAAAATATTATAGTTTTAAATAAATCTATATAGACAAATAAACCCTAATCTTATATATTTTACTTATTTTTTTAACAAGGCATAGTATTTAAAACCCTTAAAAGAAGAGACTGTCACTTAGATAATGCAGATTCTATTTTCCTGTACCACTTAATTAAAATGTATCTACAAATGTTAAATGAAACACAGAGGATATTAAAATACTGAAAATAAAGCTTCACTGATGTACTTAGTATCCGATTTTGTTACCACAAATTACACTAGTGCAAAGGAAGTATATAATGGCAATAGCAAAATTAGATATTTAAAATAAATCTAATACTTACAGCCATTAAGTACTTTTTCACATTGAGAACTTCGAATGCTGAGTTATTTACTTTTGCTATTGATCCAAATGATGATGACTTTCACTTGTCTTGCTCCAGGAAAAAATGGAAGAGATCTGAGTGTCCAAATGCCTATGGGCAATGAGACATTGCCTCAGATCTCAGATTTATAAACTTCCCACATATGAAATTGCTTCCTAATCACTGTCTTGCTCCCCTAAAATTATTTTTCCATTCTTTTTGTCATGTTGATATTAAAAAAGGTGTCTTAGGATGGTTGAAATGAAATACTATTATCATTCTGAAATAAAATAGATACATGATCACCAGGGGTTTTTTATGTTTATTTATATTTTTACTTTAAATGAAACAGAAACTAGATTTTTTTTTCCCTCCATTTCATTCAATTTATCTTTCTATAATATAATTATTACAGCTTAAGACAACACAAACTGTGGAATAATATAGAACAATAATGTAATGTGTTATATAGATTTATAAAGAAGCAGACATTTCAACTGATCAATAAAAATATTGTTGGGATTTTTAAATTTTAAAATTATTTTACCTATAATTCAGTTATATATCTAAACAGCCTCAGCAGTGTCTTCCTTCTCTGGCAGCATTATTGCGTAGGATTGTGATTTGCTTTTTTTAATCTCTGTAAATATATGTATGCTATACAAGAAAAGCTGAATCAAAGTAAAATCAGTAAAATATATTTTAATCAGTCAAAGAAGAGTAGGAGTAACTAAAGTGTTACTCCTTCTTTTAAGGTGGATGCTTTGGATGCCTTCTACCTTCAAGCTTTTCTGTCACTTTTACTTTCATCTTTCAGGTGCAGAAATTTCCTGTGATGGGAACAGTGATGTACTTAAAATTATACTGTAGGCTGGAGTCAGTAGGACAGAACAGAATGCTGACCTATTATGTAGTTAGCTACTGCCTGTAAGCTTTCACACATTCACTTTGGGGTCCTATAATAAGGTAGACAAAACAAACAAACAAACAAACAAACAAACAACAAAAAACCCCAACAAAAAGCCCCCAACACCTTACTATTCTTTTTTTTTTTTTTTCTTTTTTTTTTTTTTTTTTTTTTCCTTTCTCATTGGTTGTTTGGGTTTTTTTGTGTGTTTTTTTTCTGTGAAATCTTTGAGTGAAAAAATTGTTTGCTAAGAGAAGTTCTCTCAAGAATTCTCTTTGTCAATCTCTTCTAGATTCCTGGTCTTCTTAAATGTCTTAATTACTTTGACTGTTTTAATTATGAAGACCAGTTAAAAAATAGTTAAAGGAATATAAATAAATATTTTTGATTAACAAAAATATTTGGAGTGTATTAACAAGATTCTTCATAAGGACAAAGTCATGTCAAATAACATTTTCAATGACATGTTCCATTTTAATAACTGAAGCGTTTGATCTTATTTTCATCTCATTAATAAATATGGTATTTGATAACAATATTTTGCAAGAAACACTGTTAGTAGAAAAAAGTGTATTTCGATGCCTTTTAAATCCTTTGTTTCATTACAAATTAAGATTTTTCAAATATCTTCTTGAAGAAAGAATGGGTTTGATTGTTATTATGAGCATTTTGGGTGGAGTATTAGCTGCAAAACCCTAATACCACATAAAATAAGACAGAAAATGTTCTTTAAAGGTCATCAAGAGACAATCTTCCCTAAAAGTTACTATTCTCTTCTTAAACTAGTTTTTGTGTTTGAAAATGCCCTATTGAAATTTACAGTGACAGGTACTCTTTAACCTCTTTACATAATACCTTTCCATTATCCACTACCTCTATGTTTGGAAGTATTTTCAACAGCATGTTTGTATTATAGCTTGTTGATAATCTCATTTAAAGCAGTTTGTATTTCTATTATTAAAAATTTTGTTATGGAGGGTAAGACTGATCTATAATAATCACCCTCCTTTTTTTGAGTATTACCACTTGCTTCTACTGTGACTTTTTTTTTTCTGGTAATACCATGCACAAAATTTATACACCTTCACTGGACTTTATTTGGAAGTTCACTGTTACCAAATAAAAGCTGGCGGGGGGGGTGGGGGGGAGGGGGGGTGGAACAAGCAAACCACAAACAAAGAAACAAACAAACAAAAACAAAACAACAGCAAAAAACCAAAATGAAACAAAAACCGAACATGAATGAAAACCCCACAACCCATAAAAAATGTGTCCCTAAAGTTTTTAGTTAGCATATATCTGAAAATTAGAAGCAATATGTTCAGGCGGTATATGCATATGCAGTAGAGCATGAGAAATGTTACTTTACTTCCTGCAAAGAAGATCCAGGAGTAAAAAAAAAAAAAAAAAAAAAAAAAAAAAAAAAAAAAAAAAAAGAAAAAAAAAAAGAAAAAGAAAAAAAAAAAAAAAAGCTTGCTAATTGTCTTTCTGTCTTATATTTTTCTATTCAATACAAATTTCAGGATTACTGCAGTTTGAATTTTCTGCGTACTACACAATAGAATACCAGGGAAAACATAATTAAAAAGGGACTGGTTCCTGTGGTAAAATCAAAGGCATTGCAACTTATCTTTAAGTGACTAACAAGACCTGGAACGGTTTTGTCACAAGTTTATCACTCCTGTGGGAACAAACTATTTGAGCAGTGAATTTTATTCTTTTTAGATGGTTTAAAGTAAAAATTCTCTGAGTTACAAGCCTTAGTGTTCTGTACCATGAACAGAGAAAGCCTCCTGCAGAGGACTGTTGAAGTAAATTGTGTTAGCTGGTTACTTCCCAGCAAGACAGAAGCAAAACAAGTGAACAGTGCTTATTATTTACACTGGTAGTGTGTCTCTCATGTTACCAACATCTGGTACTCAGAAAGACAGGAGTGGGACTGATATCAATGAAATTATATCAACAGATGATATGTCTCCAGTGTAAATTACTTTTTTCTTTAGAGTTCCTTTGTGAATTCTAGAACAGAACACAGATGGTTTTATAAATCTTAAAAAAAAAAAAAGCCCAAACCCAAATAAACAAAAATACCCCCAACAAATTTTATTTCCAGTAAGGTTTCCATAATTTTGGAGTGTCTGCTTCAATATCCAGAAGCTTATACTTCCAGATATCTCATACATTGCCATCATTTTTATTAAAAACATACATAAAGGTGGCATGTTATTAAAATATTTATCTGAGAGGGAAGAAAAAAAAAAGAGAAACTTATGCAGAAAATATTTTTGTTCTTGATGGGAATTTTGCAAGGATAAAATTAGTGTATTTACTCATTCCATATAAATTTTATTCTGAAAACAAATTTTCTCTTGTTTATTGATACTTGTAGCATCCTTTAAAAAAATTATTTCAAGTTCAAGCCATACAACATGACTTCATATGAAAGTAATTATATAGCTCTTCTTGACACTGGTTTACTTGTGGCATAAGTGAGGAGAATGGGTGGCAAATGGATGTTAATTTCTGTATTGAAAATAATATATATATATATAGGAATAGAAAATAACTCAGAAACAGCTTTATAAAAAAATAGGCTAAATAGAAACAAGTAGATTAAATACATGGTCTTTTATAAACTATTGTGAGAATTCACAACTTGTTTTGAAGGGTAAGAAAATTTTGGACAGGTTCTGATCGATATAGTTTCTGACCTCTAAAAAAGGTGCTGAGCTGCAGACTAGAAAAAAAGAAAAAACTGTAGATGTCACCAGAGCTAGAAACTAGCCTTCTGCTTCCATTAGGTTATTTCTGAACTTCAGTTGCAAAAGAAGTAGTTGGATTCCAACTTTTTTCTCCAAGGAAAATCAAGCACCAAAAGAAAGTCAAGAGGAAGATAGCGGTGTGATGTTGAACTGCGATTGGTTTCTCTTCCACTACAAACTACTTTACAAAGGGTTTTCTCAGAAACTGAGATTACCTGTGGAGAAAAGGGAAAGAAGGTTCATTATGTTAGGTACAAATCCATTCTAGCTTTGCTATTTAAACCTTGGTACTTTGTGATCTAAAAGCACCTTAACCTGCATAAAGTTTTATAACATTATATGTATAATATATATAAATTTATATGCCATATTTTACAATGCTTTAGCCTGAGAGGGAAGTAATTTAGTTAGTTTCATAAAAGTGTACATTTGATTTAGATTTGCAGAATGGTGTCTAATCTTTAAGAAAAATTAAAGCAAGGAGGAAGAAGTCTTACCCACCAGTATAGGGGACATCTCCATAATTTGGCAGAAGGAATCATGAATTTATTCATTTATTTTGATAAAAATTTTGTAGTGTGAACAACTTAATGAGTGATTTTCCAGAAGCAAAAGGCTAAAAATTTATTACACAGAAATAATGGCAGTTCCAGTTTACATGATATAGAAGAGATCAGTTAGGGGCAAATCTCTAGTGGGTTAGTTTCAAAATAATCATTGAGTTTTAGCCTATTTTAGCTATGGCACATACGTTCTAAAATGCAGTGTATGAATAAGCAGTGCTCATGTATACCACATCAACCAGCCCAGAGGCTAAGAAGCCAGAATTGGTGTTTGATGTTTACACATAGAATTGAATAAGAAATGTTCTTACTGTACTAATGGGTTTAAACTAAGATTCCCTATTAATAAGTCAAACACTCTCATATAGCCTGGGGAGACACTAAACTGCAATATAAATAATATTTGCTTTACAAATGTAATCACTGATTAATAACAGAAGCATAGAAGATTAAATATGATGAGACAATATACTGTGTATCTTCAAAGCAAGAGGATCTCTGTCTTACATAAAGGACCCAAAATTTGAATTGATTTAATGAGTTTTGAAAGTTAAAATAATTGCACATTTTATTGAATACTTGTAAGATTTCGTAGCCTCTGTGTACAGTATGAAAGTGTAAAAAAAAACCAACAATCATGAGACTCTGCAAAACTGTTATGGGTCTGTTGCTATTTAATCCCTGTAGGCAGCTAAACACCACAGAGCTGCTCATTCACTCTCCAACAGTGGGATGAGGAAGAAAATGAGAAGGGGAAAAATGCAAAGAAACATGTGGGTTGACACCAAAGTAGTTTAATATCTTAAAAGAAAGAAAAAAAAAATATGCTGTGCATGCCTGTAAAGCAAAATAAGGAATGAATTCACTCTTTTCCATTGACAGTGTTCAACATTGTCCAGGAAAGCAGAGCTTCATCTTGCATAACAATTGCTTGGGAACACAAATGACACCTGGAAATCCCCACTTTGTTCTCCTTTCCTGTAAATCTTATTGATGAGCCTGACTTCAAATGATATAGAATATCCCTTTGTTCTGTTGGAGCCACCCATTCAATCTCTGCCCTCTCTCAACTCCTTGTGCACCCCCAGATTCCTCACTGGTGGGGCACTTCGAGGAGCAGGATAGGCCTTGATGCTGTGTAAGCACTGCTCAGAAGTAGACAAACCATTGATGTGCTATCAACACTGTTTTGCAAACAGGCACAAACCACAGCACCACATGAAGAAATGAACCATATGAACACCGTGAAGAAATTTAATTCTATCCCAGGCAAAATCAGTACAGGTTGGAGAGATAAAATTAATCAGAAAAAAATATTCTTATTTTGTGTTTTTACACAAATTCAGAATTTAAATAAACATACATACTCCACAGTAACTCTCAAGTTGTTCTAGCTGCAGTCCAGTCTGGCTTGTGTTTCCTTTTTCCCAACCTGGAAATAAAACTCAAGATAATTTTACTAAGGAGGTAGTATAAAAGAAGATCTTTATTTGAAGGCCCCCAAGGGCAATTATGGAAAGATGTACACAAAAGCCCACCTCTGTAGGGATGAGTGCATTTTTTTTATAGGTTTTAGGAAATCAACACAATTGATAAAAAAGCACCAGTTAGGGAGACAAGTGGTGATGCATTCTTTCCCCCCGGTGAAGCCCCTTCTCTGGAGTCCTCCCCTCAGCACTGGCTGTACTTTGTCCATGAAAATGTATCTCAAAGAGTTGTTCTTGGCCTTGGTACCCAGGAAGAGCCAAGAAAGCACTGGGGCCTTGTACCTCCCAGGGCTTGGAGCTCTGGAGTTTGTTTCATGTTTCTGCTTAGGGAAAGGCCATGGAAAAGTACTGGGAAAACTAGTTACTAATGCAATACACTAAAGGGCTAAAATATAAATGTGCAAAGAATATAGAAAACATAGAAAAAAAGGCAAATCCCACACCAGCATCACTTGAAGTGAGACCGTTACAAGAGAGATGGTGGTCTGTTAAGTTACTGGATTACTAAAACAAATCCAGACCATCGTCTGCTGTAGGATACAAAACCTGTGCTCAGTATCTCATGGCACAAGTCTTTACCATGCTGGAATGGCCCTTATTTTCATTGAGAGTTTAATTTATTTCAAATCCCATATTGTCTCTGATACATTTTCCTATTTTACTTTTCATGTATATGTTCACCTCTCATCTCTCTGTAGGATTCCTTTGAGTCTAGTGTTTAGCTTCCTTCTGTCAGCAAGCTACTCTGTTATGCCAGAGTCTTGTTCAGTGTGATACAGGTTACAAAAATTTCTTCTTTAAAGAGAGATGGGATGCCACCTAAACAAAAAGTAGTAACTGTTACTAATTTTCTCAGTTCCACTTTGGTACATCTAATCAGCAGAACCTTTTTTTTTTTTTTAAACTTTTACCTTAAAGTTATTATAAAGCTAAAAAAAGTTACTTTTTAAAACTTAAATATACTTTTAAGAAGAATATTACCTTCATTGTATCATAAATCAATCCTTTATTTGGAGATTGCCTATTTTACACTAATAAATTTTGATGAAAGAATAAAATCAAACTACAGCGCAAACTTTCTCCCTTCACTACTTTTTTATTCCAAGTTCAGCACTGGTTTCAAACTGCAGATTTCAAATACATGACATTAAAGATGAATCAGGTTTATTATTCTGAGCAGCTGTTTGAGACTAGAAAAATTACCACATGACTTTCAAAACCAGATCTAGATGGATTGGATTGCTAAGCAAAATAGAAAAATAGAAAGTAACTTCCATGCATGCAGTGAAGACAGAAAGCCAAAGAACTCTGTTTATCTAGCTCTAAGAGTAACCATTAAATCTGCTTATTTAGGCACTAAGGTGCAACAGTAGATTTACTGTTAAGTTCTAAATCTTTTGTCTGCATTCCTAAATTTCTCATGCAAACTAGTTTAATCCAATTGGCAGTTTTCAAACCCTGGTGTTCAAAACAGGCAAGGGGGACCCAGGGAACTACTTGCCTGTCAGGCTCACCTCAGTCCCCAGAGAGATGATGGAGAACCTCATCCAAAAAGACATCATCAGGCACATGGAATAGAAGAAGGTGATCAGGAGTAATCAGCAGGGATCCACCAAAGGCAAATAATGCCTGACATACCTGATTGCCTTCTATGATAAGACAACCGGCTGAACAGATGATGGGAGAGTAGTGGATATTGTTCTACCTTGACTTGAACAAAGTTTTGAAAACTCCATTAAAATTTCCAGCAGGTCATGGGAGGTCATTCTATTCAGCATTAATGAGGCCACATGTGGAGTGTGGTGTACAGTTCTGGGATCCTCAGTACAGAAGAGACATGGAGCTCTTGGAGAAGCTCCAGCTGATGCCTATAAAGAAGATTAGGGGACTGGAGCATCTCACCTGTGAGGAAAGACTGAAGGAGCTGGTGTTTCTTAGCCTGGAGGAGATGACTGATAGGGGATATTATCAATGTATACAAGCATCTGAAGGGAGGGTGGCAAGAGGATGCACCCAGGCAATAAGAGTGGTGCCAAGCAATAGGACAAAAAGCAACAGACAGAAACTGGAATACAGGGAGTTCCACCCTAACATGAGGACCTCTTCTTTACTCTGAAAGTGACTAAGCACTGGAATAGATTGCCAGGAGAGGTTTTGAAGTCTCCCTCACTGAAGATATTAAAAAAAAAAATCTGGACACAATCCTGTGCAAATATGCTCTGGGATGAGCCTGCTTGAACAGGGACATCAGATCAGATGACCCACTGTGGTGCTTTCTAACCTGATCCATCCTGTGATTTTGTGAGTCTGTGAATTCTGTGAATTCTATTATGTGATTCTATGATGTGTTTTCTCCCATTTATTGCATAAACTCATTTCAGTTTTGCATGTGTCATATATATCACCACTGTTTTCAATAGACAGATATCTTTTCAGACCTGTCTACATTACTGAGTAAGTCTCTGGAAAAACTAGAAGATGTTTTCTCACCAAGTCTATGGGAACATGTACAAAATTTTCTTATTTTTGTTGTTTAAACACATAAACAGTGGTAAACAGTGTTTTCTAAAAAACAAAACAAAAACAAACAGCCAAGGGCCTATGTCACCGTGATCATATAAACTTATCTGGCAGTAGTATAGCATTTATGATAATTACTTTGTAAATAACAAATTAGACAGAAGAAATTAACTATATGGAAAAAAATAATTATTATAGTTATTATATTTTTGAAAGTTGCATTCATAGTATTTTGTCTGAGATATGTAGGTGCAAATAATGTATCTGGAAAAGGTAGAGGAAGGAACTGGTCAGATAGGGGACAGATGTGGGACTACTTCAGTGTGCCATGATTTCCTCCAAAAGCTGTGGCCTTTTGAAAATTGAAAAAAAAGGCTGCCAGACTATTCTGATTTGATACTTCAAAAGGTCCTGGAGTACATTCAGTGCAAATAAGAAGTCTGCCAGAGTATTTGCAGGATGGAATATTGTCTGTTGGTTAGGTATACAGTCATTCATAAGATACTAGAAATTCAACTGGACATGAATTAATTTCTGAATGCATTGACTTCATTAAATTTTTTTCAGTGTTACTCCTCCCATAAAATCACTGGTTTTCATTCAGATAAGGGTTAGGCTGATTTAACATTTTAAGAAACATCTAAAAGACTTTCTAATATCTAGAAGTACGGTGCACACATTTTTTTTGTAAGAGACTGCCAAATTTTAAACTGAAACACAACAAAAATAATAATAATGATTTTTAAAAAGGAATAATAGATATCTAGAACTGTGCCAGACTTAGTTTTAGAAGTAGCATCTAAACATGAGAGATTGTCAGTGTCAATAAAACCAGAATGAAAAGTGAATCAATAAAGCTTATGGTTAGCCTCAAGCATTTGTTTGAAATATTCTAAGGGGAAAGCAAAACTGGATAGATTTGCTCTCTACTGAATTTATAAATAAATTTTATAAGGAAACTGTAGGTTTCCTTAAATACCTACATATATCTCAACTGCCTAAGGATATGTACTAGAACATAATTGTCATCCTCCTGGGTAATTTTTTTTGCTGTTCTGTTCATGAATGATAAATAAGCATCTTTAGATAAATCAGGTATTTACTGCTTAAATTGTATTCCTCCTGAGGGAAAGGAGATACCACACTTGTAGTTACAACTAAGCATATATATGTATTTCCTCACAGAGAAAGTAAGACCAAAAAAATAAGAGAAACTTTGATAAATTAACTCATTTGATGTTGAAGAGATAGCAGTGCTAGCTACAACATTTTAAGCTTCCTTCATGACTTTCTACATATTGTTCTACTACATCTCTGGGAAGACCAACTGAAAAAATAAGAATTGTATGTCTGAGAACTGTTTGTCAAAAGTCAAAAAAGAGCATGAAGAGTCTTCAATAATAAATGAAAATATTAGATATTTTCGACGGCTAGAACATAAACCTGGTATGTCTGTTTACTCACCCTCTTTCATTAACTGTACTTAATGATTTTGAAGCCATAAATAAGTAGATAAAACTTTTCTTTTTTCCTCGCAGGAATCCTTGCAAGAACAATCAAATAAGGTTTGCTGGAATAACAGATGCCTGTTATAAGACGTTAACATATGCGTATAGAAATGTTAATAACTGTTGGTTTTTCCTTTGATTTGCTTGTATATGCATGGACTTACGTGTGCATTTTAAGACCTCTCTGTGTGCCAGAAAGCCTTTGATGTCATCAGCAATTATTGGAAGACTTTTTTGTTACCCTGGTTTGTACAATACAAACTCTTCAAGGGAATGCAGTGGTTTAGCTTTAGAACATTGAGAATGTGCTACAGCAAAAGAACTGATTGCTTAAGGTGACCCAGAGACTGATTTACAATTTTGGCATACTCTCAGAAAGAATAGAATGCCATTTTATTGTTAGGGTTGCTGAACCACCAAAAAGGGGAAAAAAGATCAGACTAGATTAAACTACTTTGTAGATTATAAACCAGTAAACACCTATGTGAATACTTGTATGAGAGAAGAGGCACAGAAATGAAAGAAAATCTGCTTATTCTATTTACAGAAAGTCTTTAGCAGATATCTCCCAGTCTTTCTTGCTTTAATGACCTGCTATTCTTTCTCCTGAGGTAACAATTGGAGTTTCCACTTACATCTTCCAGCTTGAACTGTTTTTAATGTTCATCAACAGAATCACTCATTGAATACAGACATTCTTGAAGAGCTGATGTCATAGAATACACTCAGGATCACTTTTCAGAATACACATTCAAGTAGAATTGAATCTTATATCCTTTCTCCCATTATTTTTGGCAGAGTTTGCAAATTTTCTACAGCCTATATGCCTTTTGAGTTCTTCTAATGGGCCACAAAAAATGTAGTCTTTCATCTAAAATTTCCTCAATTCTTATTGTGTTATTTTCTTAGTCAAAGTAGAGGTTGGTTAACATATTTTTGTTAGAACAGGAAGTGCAGCCACTGGCACTTAAGTAACAAGTAAACCTGCATTTCAATGCGGTATAAACTATTTTATTCCTTCGGGTGAATGTTTCAGTATTAAATGTGTCTTGCACCAAACTGTACATTAAACTGTAGAAACACTAAATAACATAAATGTAACTAGCTCAGAACTAGCTCCTGAATGAATATGTTTATATCACCCAATAAAATCAGTACAGAGACTATTGTTTGGTCATAAATTAAATGGAACATCCTAGCCACATTTACACTATCACAGCTTGGCCATGGGTCTTTCCTGCGGCTCCTTTGTGGCTCTCCAGTCTTAATATGCATCAACAGAAACATCAACAGCACTCAGGATAACTGGTACCTTGAGAGGAGTACAGAAAATCAAAAACTTTCTCTTATAGTAACAGCAATCCAGCATCTCATGGGCAGGTCTTGGGTGATATAAGTAGCACAACAGCAATCCCTATGTTTCCTGAAAGTACAAAAGTTGCACTAGACTTTTTCTTCATAGTTCCAGCGCAAAGGAATAGGAAATATCATTGCTGAAATGCTACTGTTCTCTAGTTAAGACTAAGTGAAAAAACCTCCCTTAATACCCTTCTCCTTCATTTTTCCCAAGCTTCTTTTTCCTAGATCTACCTCAATCTCTCTCTTTCAGTGTCTTAATGCTTTGCCCTAAAAATCCCATAAGCCTTCAATATCCCTACGATGTCCTTAAACATTCTTCTGTAAATTTCTACACAATTCTCAAATGCTCTTCCTTCTGTACATCATAAATCTAAAGTCCTCATAGGAAATAAACCTCTAGTCTGCAAAGAGTTCTGTGAAGAGAATCCTTTTGGTTGACTACTGCTGTGTGGACTCACATGAGGGACAATAATCTTGTTCACCTTTGTTAGTCTTAGACCAGCTGGTTCCACATGGTCCATTTGCCTTGATTAGATTACTAAATTTTCTCCACCTGCCATTGTTTATCTGACCTTTACTGCATATTTGTATTTTTCCCCTTAGCAATGTAACTTAATACTATTTTTCTAAGGATTAAACCTAATCTATAACAATTCAGCTCTTTAACTAAAGAAAATTAAACCAGCCAGCCAAAAAGCAAGTGAAATAAAATATTTGCGAAAGAAAGTTCTCAACACAGGAAAAGCCTCTGAGGAATAAATGTATCCACAATCTCTATCAGCTTTCTTTTCAGGTTCCTATGAAGATTGGAAGACTAGGTTTAATATGCAGTTCCAATCCTTAAATTGCCCTTTAGATGTTGAGGTTTACAACCTTGACATGGGTCCAAAGAAGAAGTTAATAACACAGAATTGTCTGATCTGTATTCTGCAAATTTTAGGCATTATCCATCTGAGTTCCAAGACTTTATTAATTAAACACAGATATTTAATTTAGGATGAGATGAACTGTGCTGTGAAAGACAATATAATGCATATCATCCTAAAGCAAATGTTCACATTTGTTTGGAAGATTTTTTTTCCAGAAGGGTCACTTCCTCTTTACTGACTGAAAAAAGAGCCAAATGCCATTTAGAAGCTGAAATTTAGATTTTTAGTACTGGTTCAGATGCTATGGAGCATCTGAGAAAATTGTAAGCACATGCAAGATACGACAGACTTTGAAGAAGACCCACAGCTCCTGAAACAGAATTCCTGAAATCTGAAAGTTGAACATATCAAATTACACAAGACAGCTCTGCATAGCCTAATCTTGCTCTTCTATATTTCCATACTGAGATGTGGTGAATATCCATCCTACAGCCCTATAAAAATATCAATAAGGGGTACAGTGAGGTACCAAACACTTACAAGGAATACAACAAGCTATCCAACAGTAGTTTCTACACAGTTTTGCACACTGTTTTTTCTTTTGGATAGTGTCCAAAAGCACAGAATAATAGCTTAATAGTTTTGACAGAGTTCTGTGGAGACAGAGTCTAACTGGAGCATAAGTGGCATCTGGAAGTCCCCACTCTTTTCTCCTTCCCTTTATATCTTATTGATGAGCCTGACTTCAAATGAGATGAAATATTGCTTTGTTCTTCAATGCCCTTCATGCCTTGGTGGTCATGAAGGAGCAGCAGACCAGGCTGTATCCACGTAATAAGGAAACTGAGTATTCCCCCTTACCTGGTAAGGGTAAGCTGCACCAAGAAGACCAAATCTAGCTTTGAACTTACCAGTAGGAGAAGGAAGCTGATTGCCTGGAGTGAGTTCATTGGAGAGTCACCCATATGGTCAGGATCTGGACCATTTGCACTGTGAGGAAATGCTAATGTACAAAAGGTTGTTTAAACTGGAGAAGAAAAGGTTGTAAGAGAACTGAAAGGTGGTTTTCCAGTGTGTAAAGGGAGATTACTGACAATGTCAGGCTCTTTACTGAAATAAATAGTGAGGGAACAAGAGGCAGTGGCCACAAGTTAAAACAGGAGGTTGTAACTAGGTATAATGAAAAAGAAATTTGTGAGACAGTAATTAAGAGCTTGAAAAATGAGGAGCCTAATTGAGCCTGAGGAAGAGAAAGTGGTGTTTTTGGGTTTTTTTTTTTTTTTTTTTTTTTTTTTTTTGGTGCCTTTTTTTGGTTTTTTTTTTTGTTTTGTTTTGTTTTGGTTTGTTTTGGTTTGGTTTGGTTTGGTTTGGTTTGGTTTGGTTTTTTTGGTTGGTTTTTTTATTTATATTAATGAACATAATTTGAATTAATTTTTCCTTTAGTTAAACCTGTTTTGCCTACAACAGTAATTGCTGAGTATTCTCCCTGTCTTAATCTTAACTTACAAGCTTTTAATCTTGTTTTCTCCCCCTGACCTTTCGAGGAGGGGGAATAATTAAAATGGCAGGGTGGGGTTCTGGTTACTGTCAAAGCCTAAGACCCCACAGTAAATTACACAAATAGAACAGAGAAGCCTATTTCCCTACTGCTCATCATTACATTAGGTGCTTTGATATATTGAGTACTTAACAAAACCTAGAATAACAGGAAAGATATAAGCCACTTCAATCACTGAAGAGCTTAGATGAACTTTTCTGTATCTTAGGCACATGCATTCATTCTTGTTTATGTTTCATGGGCTCTAAGGCTATTTTAAACAAATTTGAATTAACTTCAATATATTACCCCCAAAATATTTCTATTTAATTCCATTCTCTTTTTATTTCACTTGGAACAAAAATAGGACAAATTCTGTCTTTTCTTTAGGACAAGCTATTATTTCTGAAAATACATAAGTCCCTGAAAACTGAAAAATAGGTGCTTTATCAGGAGAGTGTTTTTCTGAATGGCTGCCAATATTTAAACTATATGTTTTGGAGGGAAATAGACTTTACTTTTATTGATGGCCAGCCTATAAAAATTCAGCTGCAGCTGCATTCCATTTTAGGAGCATAATCACTTCCATCACTATTATTATGTTAACAATTTGAAAATAATAATACTGGCAGCAATAAGTACTGTGAGCAGTTTGACTGAGTACAGGGAATCCTTGTTGATGTAGAAAGGTGGATTCCCCAGGTATTTTCAAATTTTCAACTAGGAGCAATTAATACTACCTCATTATTTCAGGTGATGTGACTTAGCCTCTGTATATCAATAGCTCTGTTTTGTGTAGTCATTTGTGCTAACTCATCACAAAACAGGACCTCTGCCAGACTGTCCAAAACTATAAAAATGGAGAATTTTGGATATGTTCAGTTAAATAATTTTTTCCCCTGAGAGAATTGTACAGGGCAAAATAACAAGAATAAGAAAAAAAAAAAAAGAAAAAAGAAAAAAGAGGTTAATAATACTGGAATTTTTTACTAGTGAAAGAACTTAATGAGTGTTTCACTCTCAGCATCAATATCTTCAAATAGTGGATAATAAGAATTAGATTCAAATCAGCAAAATTTTTATTGTATAAAATATATTTCATAAACAAAATGAGATGTAGGTTGATGTTATGGTCACTTGGTGGGATAGACAATCATGGAAGTAAGTTCAATCCACCTGTATTTGCAGGGAACGACATATCTCTACTTGAGTATTAAACAGGCACCTGGGAAGGGTTGTGGGTTTGCCCACCCTAGTGTGACACTTAGCAATGTTTCCTGGCATTAAGACACTGTCTTTGTGCCCTGGAGTCAGTGGGAAAGAATTACTGAAGTGGAATGAATGCATTTTAATTTTTTTTTTTTTTTTTTTTTTTTTTTTTTTTTTTTTTTTAATGCTTATCAAATAAAACTGGATGCAGCTATCTCCTCTCAGCGATCACAAAGAAAGACTAGAATGGTATTTTACATTACACACATTATGTTATGCTGTGGAAATGAGATGGCATGCTGGAAACAATGAAGACATTAAGTAAAGGAGAGGATAAAGATGACTGTAATTTTCTGTACTTTAATTTGCTATTATTGAAAGCACTTTGAAGACTATTTTCTGTTAAGAAAGGAAAAAAAGTTAGATAAAAGGAGCACTGTGTAGCTGAAGTTTGATGGTGATGTCTTATTTCCTTTCACAACTCAGTTGACAGAAAAACTGTGCTGAAATTAAGTGATAAGATGATTTAATAATATATAAATTTGGGAGTGGCATGGCATCATAGTTAAGCTGAAATTGCAGTGTGCAGACTAAATGGACTTGGATATTAAAATATTTTAGTCACCAATATCTGCAATTTTATTAAGTGGACTTCCTTGTTCAACAGGAGATACAGCGTGGTCCTGAAGTTGGATGTGTTGTGGTAGAGGCTTCATCCATACTTTGTGTGGTGCAGGGCTAGGATCTGACTTCTGTGAATGACCTTGGGAAACTCTGGTGACAGGACTAGGATCCCAGTTTCATGAGTGTCCTGTTGATAGTCACTCAGTGCCTAAACAAAGAGATGGCACTAATGACTTCCTCTGGAAGATTCTGGACATGTTTGAAACTTTCACAATGATTGATATCTTTGCATCTTTCATAACTACCAGTGCTTAGCAGCATGTTTATGTGCAAAGTACTCCCCTATCATTACGACCAAGCTGTGCCCTTGTCCTGCAGGTCTAACTAAAATTATGCTCACACCATTGTCAACCAGCCCTATTTTATTCTATCTGCACACAGTGGATGAGTGACGAATACTAAGCAGAAGAAATATCCCTAAATACATACATGAAAAGAAAGCTACAGATTTTCTAGTTTAATTTGATCTCGGTAAAATACAAAATTTTAGAACAAATGATTGAAGAAAGACTACCTATAAACGAACAATTTAATAGAAAGTGCAACATTTAGGATCTATTTATAGAGTGACAAAAAAAAAAAAGAAAAGAAGAAATCCTGATATCTGATGGAGAAACTAAGCAGAGAGAGGACAAGTAATTCCAATAATTATGAATCTCAGACTCACAAAATATTATACTAATTTTGTTTTACTATTTATTTCAACATAAAAGTTCTGAATGTAGAATATGAACTAATGGCAGATCATGGAAGGATATTTATGGGTTTTTTTTCTTTCACCATGATAATTGAAAATATAAGTCAGGATACTTTAATTTGGGACAGAGAAGCATGAATACTCCTGAAAAAGCAAATAGTGATTTTATTTTTTTTAAGAACCCTGCAGATATTTCTTCATTTTTAATTCACACTTTTCCATAAAAGAGAAATTTAAATTGGAGAAGAGATAGAATACTTAAAAATAATATGTAGGAATAGATTAGTCATTTTATTGGAATAGACTAAACCACTCAAAGTACTTAGGTCAAAAAAGAAAAAAAAAAAAAAAGAAAGAAAGAAAAAAAAAGGAGGCTTTTGATTGCTACACACAGATTTTTGGGGTTTCCCAGGGATGGGCCAGGAGCTGCCTTATGGGTGGCTTTGAACTAAGGATGGTCTATTCTTCTTTTGTTTGACTCCACTCTAATTGGTGCTGATGACATTCACCTGAACCATTATGTCTAAGTCTTGGCTTCACAGTGCAAGTATGATATGGACTTACTGGAGTAAGTGCATCATGGGTCACAAAGAGTTAGGGAACTGGAACATCTTTCATATCAGATAGGACTGAGGGAAGAGTTCTTGTTAAGCTTGCAGAAAATAATGTTTAGGGATGAGTTTAACAAAATGTTTAAAAACCTGATGGAACAGAGTAGAAAAGCGTGAGCCAGGCTCCTCTTGCTCAGTAGTGCTCACTGAGAGGACTAGAGGATATAATCATAAAGTAGGAAAACCATTCAATTAAATCTGAGGAATACAGTTTTTTAGAGTTCTTTTTTTGTTTTGTTTGGGTTTTCTGTTTGTTGTTGTTTTGCTTGTTTGTTTGTTTTGGGGTTTTTTGGTTTTTTTTGTGGGTTTTTTTTTGTTGCTGTTTGGTTGGGCTTTTTTTTTTTTTTTTTTTTTTTTTTTTTTTTTTTTTTTTTTTTTTTTTAAATTGTGAAAGTGACTGAGCACTGTAACTGCTTACCCAATGAGGCTGTAGGAGTCTCTATCCTTGGAGAATCTTAAAACTCAACCAGATATTTTCTTGAATGTTGCTGTAGCTGTCTCTGCTTGATCAGAGAGTCTCAAGAGGTCACTTCCAGACTCAATGGTTCTATGAGTATAATTTTTTATTACCCATGTACATTTTCCAGGGGAAGGAAGGGAAACAAACTCTGTAAGTCAGTTAAGTCATTAGATAGGATCTTCAAACCAAATTTTAACTTTATGCTGAGTGAAATAAAGATATATAATTTAAACTCTAAATCTTGACTTTTATACTTTACTGAAATGAAGTTATATCTCTTTCAAATAATTGGTGTAGAATATTGTCACAGAAAACTTCTGATGGAATGCATCAAATACTTAGTCTGGGAAAGACCTTTTAAGGATTCACTGCTAGTGAAGTCTTGGAAAATTACTATGACAGAAGCTAGTAGCTATTCAAATGTTTCACTAATGACCATTTAAGTGTCTCACATAGAAACCTCTTGGTAATAACATGTCTTTTAGCTAAAACTGTACTCAAGCTCATACCTCTTGCATATACTTTAAAATATAAAATTGGTTTACAACAAAACAATGCCCTGAAAATTAAGGCAAGACTGTTTGAAAATATTGCAGGATGGTGGAAAAATGTTATAGTTTTGAAATGGTGTCAATGCATAAATATTTTCGAGGGTACCAAATTGACTACTTTAGGTCAGTAACAGAGAGAGATAGTAAAAAAAAAAAAAAAAAAAAAAAAGGAAAGATATTAAGATACTTTGAAAACTTAATGAAGCAAATAATGTAAAGAATGTAGTTCATTACTGTCTTAGTAACATTAATAGATGAAAGCAGTATGAATTTGGCCTCAGCAGGTTAACCTCCCAGTTGTTTCAACGAGATACCAAGGCTAGATTTTATTTACTGGACCTGCACTTCTAATCAGTGTACTTTTACAGTACTGTAGGAAATGAAAACTTGATGTCATTTTTAAAAAGTGAATCATTGCACAGAATCACTCTACTTGCAACTGCATTATCTGTGATTCAGTTGTAAGAGAAAGTTAACGTAAGTGCTGTCAGATGAATCTTTTAATTGATACTGCTTTGATACATACTGAAAAATTTGCCAACTATAGTTTAAATTGTCTTTCACCCCTCATTTTAAATGCTGTTTCTATCTGATCTCTACTTGCATGCTGTCAAAAATCAGTGTATGTCAATATAAATAAAATTTAAAAATCACAAATAATGATACAATTGAATGGTTAATGCTTTTGTAAGAAAAAAGATATTATACAGTGTTGTAAAACTTGTCACCCTAGGAGCTGTTTTTTGGTCTGAAGTTAAGGTATGAAATTGTTATTTCAAGGGAAACTCATTAACTAACTCTTTGGGTTTAGGTCTGTTTATTATTATGTAGCAATAATCAGTCATAATTCTTGTTTTCTGAAAGAATTTTGGAGGTTTTAAGTGTTAAGGGACATCCAATTGACTTGAATAGATGGTCCAGTCCCTAGATAGAATTAAATGGCTTTTTGTTAAGACTGAGAGTAAGTTCTTGAAGGAGCAGCAAAACACAGTACAAAACCTATTTCCTCTTGAGTAGTTCCGTGACACTGTAAAGGGAACATATGAGGATTTATTTGCTGCAATGCTTGTTGCCACCAGGAATTTAACTTACAGTGTTTTATGAACATGCAGTTTCTAGTGTTGATGTGTTCACTTGAAACTATAGAGCGTTTTGGAGAAGTAAATGACTTCTGACTTATAAATATGCTCTCAGATTTTCATTAATTAATAAAATTAGACTTGGGAGAATGGCAATTTAGTTTAGAGCTTAGCAACTGTGTAAAGTTTAATATTACAAAATAAGTCCCTAAAGATTTTAATTCCCACACTCAATCATTGAGGTCAAAACTTTTTCTGTTTATTGTTAGTAAATTATTTTTCCTGGAGGGGTGATTTGGAATAGAGAATCATATAATTACTTTTTTTTTTCTTCCCTGTAATCAAATTATTTTTTGGAATACTACGAAAACATTCTGGGAAAAATGAAAAAAAATTAATAAATAATAATTAATAACAGCAATGTAGCATGATTAAACAATCTCTTATTAATAGAATAAATACTTTAAACCAGCAAAATTAATAGTTACTTTAAAATCCGTTTTTGTATAATTGCAGCTAGGACTTTTTTACTGTTACCCTGGTTTCAGCCAAGGACAATAGAAAGTTTTTACAGTTGCTGAGAGGGCAAGTGGCTGAGGAGGCATGGCCAGGATCCAGCTGTTATCTTATATCACCTCACATCATTGCTGGGGGCAAGGGGAAGAGACTCTGACTTCTGATTAAAAGGGCATGGTTTCTGGTTAGGAATAAACTTTGCACAGGAGCGGCCAAGGTAGTGTGGTGGCAGTCCCAAGCGAGAGACAGCAGTGGGATGGTACCAGATATGGTTGGGCTGGATTGAGCATTTTGTACTTTAATAGTTCTCTGTCATACACTTCTGATTTTAATATCATTACTGTTACTGTTTGTTTTCATATCTCATTGCTTTTTACAGTAAATTATTCTTATCTCAGGATGTCATCTATGCCTTTTGTGCCTCCAGTTCTCAGCTCCATCCCAGCACAGTGGCAAGGCTGAGGGGAAGGGGGAGTGACAGATAGGCATGTGATTTAGGAGAGTCTTAGTTGGGGACACTGAATTGGGGACTACCATTCGTAAACCACGACAAAAATTAATACTATTTTATATTCCAAACTTTATTTGCACACTGAGCATCTCAGAATCTGGAAACTGTAAGAATTTAAATTGTAGCATTTTGCTGCAAACTATTATCAAGGCAGACATCAAATCAAAAATGTGATTAGGAGTAATTTTTCAGTAGATTTTCCAAGGCCTATTACTTTCATTATTTGTCTTTGCATGTTTCTGTAAAATAAAATATAATTAAAACATTATACACTATTTTGATTTAACATTTAGAAAATTATTTTGGGAGGGGAATATCTTTTTTTCTAAAATGTACTGTAATCTGAAAGAGATATTTGTTATGTGATTTAACTAGTATCAAGTCAAAGAAGGCTGGAAACACAGCAGGAGGAATATTGCATTTCTTAAATGCTGTGCCTGCATGGAATTGCAGTACATAATTGTCTTGGTTTGGGAAGACAGGTATCTGCCAGGTAATAATAATAAAAAAAACCAACAACTCCAGTTTCCTTTGGAATGGAGAGTGTAAACCCCCCCACACACCTTTTTTTTTTCTTCTTCAATTATAAATTTACAATCAGAGGCTCTTAGGCAAAGATTTGGGAAACAGGAATAGCAGTTTTTTACTAGTATGTATTACAAAGCAAACAAACACAAAAAAAAACCCCACCAAACAACTACAGCATTAATAACAAATGAAAACAGTACCAAGAACCTTGAGGGCTTTGTTTCACAAAACCCAGGGCAGTTTGGTTTCGGTGTCCCTGCAGGATCCTCAGAGCACCAAGCTCTGGAAAAGTCCCGGGCTGGTAGCTGGGATGGCAGGGTGTCCCGGCAGGCAGGGGCAGGATGTCCCGGCAGGCAGGGGACACAGGGTCACGCTGTAGCAAGAGGAGCAGCACTGAAGAAGCCAAAGGCGAGGCAGGACTGGCCCAGCTCCTGCGGGTGGCAGAGAAAACTCAGGATTCAGGCCGAACCGGTGATAATAGATTTCCCAGGACTGGATCCCTTTGGCCACAGTGAAACTCTTCCAGCCAGCAACAGCCGTTCTCTCTCTCCCCGAACTCTGGAAAAAAAGAAAGAGCCCGCAGCTGCCTCAAGCTCTGTATTTTACCTGCATTATCTCCGCCTTCTAACTTTGTCCACCTCTTTGTTTCGGTTAAGTACTTCCAAGTATCCAACCCTTGGTCTCCTTGGTAACTTATGGGGTAAAAATTCTTTAGCGAAAGAAGGAACAAACCTAACCCCCAACAATAATGCCACACTCTGAACAATAAAATGTCTTGAACAATTTTAAAAATCCTCAGTCTGTTCTGTGTATGTGTATGTTTCTAGTACACAGGTTCAATTCCAATGTTTGTTTAAAAATTTCATGTTGATAAAAAGGAAAACGTAATCTAAAGTGGTTAATAAAAATCATACACTAGATAAATTGAATCTGTGAAGCACCATCAGCCAAGAAAAGTTCTAGAGAAGATGGCAGAGATTCCTTTAGTTTACAATGTGCAACTAAGATCATCATCTGCCACAAATATTCTCACTTTGTGATAACATCAAAGCTGGAAGTAATTTTCTCATGTAGTTCTAGATTTTAGGAGAGAAGTGTGGGGGTTTGGGTGTTCTTTTAGTGACAGATTAGTTAGAAAGAAGTAGCATGCAAGTAAAGAACTATTTCCTGTAAGAATTCAGTCACAAAATGGGTTCAATCACTGTAACACTAGAAAATTGTCAGATTAACAGGGCTATGATACACATATGGTAAATGTATTGATTTTAAGTTCTGTTACAGGAGGTCAAAAGAAGAGATTTAAATTTTTTTTTATGAGGTGAACTTTGACCAAGGCAAAGACTGTGATGTGTTTTTACTGCATGTGCTAGCACCTTAAAACTCCCTTATAAATTAAAAACTATAATGCTAATGCAAATCTACCTGGTAGCCATGCTAACTGAAACTGAAGAATTGTACTTAATCTTCACAAACCCAGTAATTTAGTAATCGACTATATTTTAGCTAAACTTTGAGATCGAATTAACAGTTTGAATACAGCTTTTAAAAGTCTGTTTTCCATTTGAGGCTGAAAATCATGTCTTTCTTCAGACTGATGTAGTTAAGGAGATGCCTAAAATACTGCTAAAGTTAGAAGATATGTGGAGATAGCTGGTCAAGAGAAGCAATTATCTCTCTGTGAGGTCTCACCTTGAATATGCTCTACAGTTCTGGGCCCTAAAATTTAAGAAGGTTGTCAAGGTAATTCAGTGTGTTCAGAGGAGGACAACAAAGGTCATGAAAGGGCTGGAAGGAACGTCCCATAAGGAGTCGGTCAGGACTTTTGTCTTGTCTAGTTTGAGGAAAAGGAGGCTGAGCAGTGACCTCATTGCTCTCTACAGCTTCCTGAAAAGGCAGAGGAGAGGGAGATGTTGATCTCTTCTCCCTGGTACCCAGTGATTGGACACATGGGAATGGTTCAAAGCTGCACCAAGGCAGGTTCAGACTGTACATTAGCAAATGTTTCTCCATTAAAGGGGTGGTCAAATCCAGGAATAGGCTTCACCAACCTTTTTGGTTGGTGTTAAAAACCTATCAGTGTTTGAGAGGTCCTTAGCCTGTAATAACATGCTTTAACTTGATCAGCTCTGAAGTGTTCAGGCAGCTGGATTAGGTGATCACTGTAGGTCACTTCCAACTAAAAAAGTCTATTGTATTCCAAGAAAAGAAATAAGCTGTTGTCAAGTGCTTCTTAGTGTGGAAGCAGTTGCAATAGTCAATGCAGACAATGAAGTGCTGGACAAGTATTCATTGCACTAAAAGTTTATATTTGGTCACCTGAATCATTCCCTAGTGTCCATTTACTGCGTTGACCAGATATTGAATTCAGGTGCCTGTGGACTTGCATGCTGTGCTCTCCAGTATTTTCTAAGACATCAAAGACAACTGCACAGTATTATTTCATCTTACTAAGGTCATTTGAGAAGTTTTAGTCAAGAAGATTGTATGTTAGGAAGAAAATACAGATACATACACATATCTTTATGTGTAACAAGTTGATAAACATTTTTAATATATTAAAGATATATAAATGAGAAATAGAAACTTTATGATAATGATATAGTAATACATATGAACAAAAATGCTTATTTCTGCAGCCAAATATTTTTTTCAAATTAAGTCAATGGGATTTTTTAATCAGACTTCATTTTGTACTGCAGAGACATAATTACCATAATAAAATTAAATTCAGCATAGCAACTACTGAATTACTGAAATTCTTCCAATAAGACATTTTGATTCAATTTATAAACAAAACCCTAAACAGTATGGATAAGTGTTAAATTTCAACGATAAATTAATCTAGTGAAATATGTGTACAATTTTTATTTTCCTTAAACACAAGAATTTTCTTTAGCTTCATTTGTTCTTGTTTTCAGTAGATTTCAGTAGATTTCAACACATTTTGTATTAAGTATCAGCACTATTTTGCAGAAATAACAGTATGCAGAAAATAGTCTTTAACACTGTAAAAAAAATTCATAACTAGCATTGTGCACATGAGTTTCCTACAAAATTGTTGATTTAAAGTATTTGTGTTATAAATGTTGAATACTGATGATGGTTGTTTAGAGTATTGTTAAAGGAGGGATAGAAAACACTACAAAGAAGCAAAAACATTGCAGCATTTGGTGATAATTTACCCTTGCAATAACTTCCTGACTATATTGTGGCATAAGTGACAGAATTTCTCAGCAGTCCAACTGATATTCATTCTTTTCTCTACTTGATAATTTTCTCTTTTATAGCTTAGAAGTTGACTCTTTTTTAAGGTCATAGGACCCTTTTTGTTTCTTCCTGAATTCAAACCTCTGAAGTGAACATATTTTTAATTGCCAAAATTATTGTAAATGCTATTAAGCCCTGAGATATTTCTGGCTATTCCATTCATTAGTTCATTATCAAAACCAAAGACATTCCTTGTTTGCATCTCATTGCTTATATTACACTGTGCAGTAGTTTAGAGACAGTAAGAACAAATATCTAATATATATATACTTCCATTTAATATTCTTGTCTGATAGTACATTTCCTCGTAGTGTGGGAATGTTTTTTGCTTTGAGGGAAAAAACCTTTATGAGTTAGAAAAGGGCACCGTCTGCAACTAATAAAGCATTAAGAAAGAAGAGTACAAAAGCATTTTGGCAAAGGAACAGCATTGATATATATCACAATTTTCTCAGGGAAACATCTTTGTAGTCTGAGAGGTAATTAGGACAACTAACTTTCTCTTCAAGGAAAGAAAGGGCATTATTTCTAAATAATTGAAGATAATAAAAAATCAGCAGTAGGCAACACTAGTGAGCTAGAGTTTGGTCAGTCTCCTTTAGCTCCTGAACTGCAGATGGACTTGAGTTTCAATCAAGTTGGGTTTTTTTTTTTTTTTTTTTTTTTTGGGGGGGGTGGGGTGGGAAGGGGGGAAGGGCGGTGGTGTTGTTGCCTTGATTTTCTGTGCATGTACAGTGTTTACATAATGGGTCACATGAAAAATTGGAATACACAGTATTGCAAGGTAAATGCAATACTTAAATTTTAAAAATGCATTGCAAGTTTTCCTGCTAATTTTCAAACTCTTGTCATAAGAAGTGTGAAGGTTCATAAAAAAGAAGGGCTTAGAAAAGAGTGAAAAGCTGACAGAACAAATCTGCGTTTTAGAATTTGTCTTTACATTTTGTCCTCTCCCTGTTTAGCTGTTTTATCCCTACGATAGCTCAGTGGTTCACAGCCATTTCTCAAGAACATTTTTATGAGGGAAATAAAACAAACAAACCCTCACAATATTACATTGAAAGTCACTGTATATGTATACCAGTATAGTAAATAATTTGCTGTGTTTAAATGACTAAACAGTGCTTGCTTTTCCTGTACATCAAATGATTGCTATTGAATTACTCGTTTCTCAGATAAAGTATATTAAATTATCAATCATATGCTTTCTATGCTTAAAACACAGAACAAGTCTATAAAATGTGTGTGTGTGTGTGTGTGTGTGTGTGTGTGTGTGTGTGTGTGTGTGTGTGTGTGTTGATTTAAATCCCCTGGTATCTTGTGAGCAGTGCCATCCCATGAAACAAAATTAAACTGGCAAAATGATCTGACAGCCTTATACTAAAGGTTCAACCACTTACTGGCTGGTCTTCTGCCCCTCATGTGTTAAAGATCACCTGCTTTAAAAATTTGGCAGTTTTTACAAACAATAAAAGTTTAAAAACTTTAATAAATCTTGCATAGGTACTTTAATTTTAGTTCCCGGCTCAAAGCAATTAGAGATTATATGCTATTTGTATGCCATAATCACAAGTTTTAATCAAGTAATTTATTTTTTTTTATTATTTTTTTTCTTTTTTTTTTTTTCTTCTTTTTTTTTTTTTTTTTTTTTTTTTTTTGAAGAAAAGTGAGGACTGTGAGCGTTGTCATTGTTTCTCATATAGTCAGGTTTCAGAGAACAGTAACTACAATTTTTTGTGATAGACTGATCACTTGGTAATCTGATTTTGCCTCCTCATGGCTCCTTGAATTTTTTTCAAGCTACTACAGTCACAAGTTAGAATCAAAAGGCAGATAAAAACTAGAGAAAACATCTCTGTCTCATAATCTGATCTGCCAAAATTTAGCATGCATTCAGTGTTATTTGGCCTAAATAAACAGCATTGCAAAAACCCAAGAAGAGACAAACAGCCTTTAAAGTAGCACAGATTACTAAAAGAAGGGTAAGCTAAAATTACCAGATGAATGAATAAAAGATATTATAGTTTTAAATATGCAGTTAAAACTACTTGATTTACAGTTGCCTTGATAATTTCCAATTAAGAATCTGAATACTAACATATTAGCATATCAATAGGAACATAATTACATGTTCATTCTTTATGTAAAATTGTGTTTGCTACATGGCGACTTAATTTCACATTCATTACCCTAGCTTTAGTTTTAGCTCTTGTGTGTACTTTCAAGTGTGTTTCTTTACACGGACTCATGATAAAGCTACAGTAAGTATTATCAATAAAGCAATTATTATTGCCTATTATTATACAAATACATTTATAGACTGAGTGATAGATCAAAGGACAATGAAGTGATGCTATAGTTCCCTGAAATGTAAAATGTCTTTCTAGTTAAAGTTTTATTTTAGCAGTAACTTACAAAGCTAACGTTAATAACATTTCTAAAGGGAAGTTATGAAATGGAATAAAGCAGAGCTTTAGGACCAGTTATTTTAAAAATGTTTTATTAAAATCCTTAAGACATTGAAAAGAACAAAAATATAGTTTGTTAAAAATCATGAAGAAAGAAAACTGTTTAGTAGAGCACTGGTAGCAAAGAGCAGAACAAAAACTTGTCTGATATAAAGCTGCCATGGAGAAAGATGGTCGACAAGATTAAAAAGAATAGCTGGAGTTAAAAACAGAACCTTTGTTGGATTTAGCTGGGCTAGAGTTCATTTTCCTCATAGTATATATATATATTATTATAGGTCTGTGTTTTGAATTTGTGCTGGAGGCAGTGTTGATAACAGGGATGTTTTCCTCACTGCTGAGCACTGCTTACACATGGTCAAGGCCTTTTCTGTCCCTCACACCACCCCAACAGTGAGTAGGCTGGGAGTGTGTAAGAAGTTGACAGGGGACATAGTTGGGACAGCTGACACCAACTGACTAAAGGGATATTCCATATCATATGATATCATGTTCAGCATATAAAAGTGGGGACGAATTGAGAGTGCATTCCTGTTGTTTAGAAACTGGCTGGACATCATCTGATTCGTAGCAATCTTTTTTTTTTTTTTTTTTTTTTTTTTTTTTTTTTTTTTAATCACTTGTTTTTCTTTTGTTTTGTTTTGTTGGGTTTGTTTGTTTGTTTGTTTTAATTACTAAACAGTTTTTATCTCAACCTACGTCTTTTCTCATTTCTGTTTTTCCTTATTCTCTTGCCTCCATCCTGCTTGGGGGAGGTGTAGTGAGTGAGCAAGGGGATGTGTGATGCTTAGTTAATAGTTGCAGTTAAATCTTGACAGTAATTCCTGCATCTAATTCCAGTTTTCAATAGTCTGTGTTTTGGAGCTGGTCTGATGGTTTGTTGCAAACTTTAATTTGAATTAGATAATTAAAGTCCAGTACAAATTTAAGTGCCTTAACTAAGGAAAATAACCTTGACTTTTATACTTTCTAGTAGTCTAACACCACCTGAAGCAATAACTAATGAACATTCTACATTCTACAGTTCATAACATTTTGCATTCATAACGTTGTTACATTCTGCAATTACAGTAAAATGGTTAAAGGATTTTGAAAACTGTAATTATTTCCTTGCCTAACATTAAAAATGGGCTCAAGAGAAATGTTATAGATTGATAGGTGAACAAATTTGTTTTCATGGAAGGACAATATTTAAGGTTTGAATCTTCTCTTAATTGATATGAAACTGAAAGGAAGACAATGAAATTAAAAAAAGAGATGGCAGTGTACAACAGCAGGAGAACAGAAGGAGAAATACATATATATAGTATCTTGAATATTCATTTGACTAAATCAAAAATTATAGATCTGAATCCTTGTCTTTGAAAATTTAAACAGCTAAGTTATTTTAAGTTGTTGAACCATTTAAATTCTAATTCTAAAGACATGTTCAAATTCTTGGAATCCACTGGTTGCAATGTTTTCCTCTTTCCAGCAGCATAAAAATTTAAAATCTCAGTCAAGTCCCTTCAAATTGTTAAAAAAAAAAACAAACCACAAAGTTTGTTGCCTTTTTCTCAAAACATTCTTTTTGCCAGGAATAGGAAGGGAATGTAAAAAATATAAATAAAATTTCCTAACTTTTTATTTTAAATTTTTATGTAAACAGCCGAATTTTGGTTTATTCCAGTTTCTGTTAATAGAATTATTCACTGCAACACAAAGTGGACGAATCAGATAAAAGTCAAAGTTTACATTCCCTTTTCAGTTTTGATGGATTGTAGCAAATTACATTACTGATTCCTTGACTTAAATATATGAGTAAAGTTTACAAACACATAATTCCTTAATAGTAGGATTAGATTCTAGATGTATTACCTAAGTGTTCTTAGTATATCATAATCTGAGAAAGAAAGGACGTTTTACTTTCCCTATTAGGAAGACAGTAATAGCTCAAACTAAGGACATAAACAAGAATATAATAACCAAAAGCAGTTATAACTGCCATAATTGGGCAATCTGTCCTTGAATGACTGCCACCCTTGCAGCTAAGTTTTTCCTCATATTCCAATGAAACTTCTCCTGTTTCTGTTGAAAGAATACACCCCAAGATACCACTGACCTTCTTCTGGCCTCTCAGATTCTTCTCTACAGAGCTCCTTTACAGCAGGTCAATCCCTAGCCTGTAATAGTGAGTGGAATAATTCCTCCCATGGTGTTGGACACTACACTGACCTTTGCTGAAGTCCATTAAGTTTCTCTCTGTCCCACAATATAGCCTATCAAGATCTCACTGAATGACAGCACATCATTCTGGTGGATCAGCCACTGCTCACGGTGCTGTATCAACAGCTAACCTGCTGAGGGAGCAGTCTGCCCCTTTATCCGAGACCCTGATATTTAAATGAACTAGACTGGACCCCTGGAGAACACTGCTTGTAACGCATGTTCTTAGAAGAGTCAGAAACCAGTGCTTTCTTGAATATGCTAACACATATTCAACATATTTTCTAATATTTCCATCACACAATAGACTGTCATGTAATACCTTGAAGTCTTTTCCCCATTTTCTGGCTTTTTATGTAATGGTTGGGATTACTTGTGTGAAGTCCCTGACTATAGCCTAAGTATATATTTCATTCTTCCCATTTTTCTTATGGGATCATTAAAAAATGAAAAAAAGTATTATACCTATTAAACTATTGTAGCACAGCAATATAACTCAAACCAGAAAGAATTAGGATAGAGCATTCTTCATCGATGATATGTCTAATTCAGAGTCTTCCATCAAGTGACTTTTTATACTTTTCCATTTTCTTCCAGAAGAATCTGCTATAGTCAGGGTACAGAATTAAGCCCATTCATTCATCATTCAGTGTTTTTTTTTTTCCTTTTCATATCTTGCAGAACTTTCCTTCTTCTCCCCATGCCTGAAGGTCCCAGTAACTTCAGCCCCTTCCTAGAATGATAAGCATTTCTGCATAATTTATCCCAGTAATTAAGTCATAAATTTGTCAGACATACAAAGTAAAAGATGTGTTATAAATTTCTACTTTTGAAATGAGAGGATTAAATGATTTGCCTACTGTGATGCAGAAGTCTTCTTATGGTGGAATGGATTGAATTTATTTCTCTATCTATTCAGGAAGATATAACCTAAATTATTTCCTAATAGGAAATCTTTCTACATAAACAATAATTTCATCTTGACATGTTTACATTTGCTTGAGTTCTCCTTTTATTTATCAGATAAAAAGGAAAAAAATAGATAGCTGACTAGTAGATGAAAACATTCCAGTTGAGCTTCTGAAGACAAAGTATCTTTTCTTTCTCAGTAACAGGACTGAATGTCTCTTGCCATTACCCTCCTTTGAACCCTTTGCCTTTCATTCTCACAAAGTAGAGAAGATGCAGTGATTCTGACTCAAAGACTGTACTTCGTACTTTGGGCATTTAATGAACCACATAACACCTGACCTAAGAAAGCATGATTGCACATATCAGTTGACCTCCTGGCTTGTGCTGTGCTGCCAATATTCCTTCACAGGATGTAAACCCGGATAGCTGATGGTGAAAGAAGAGCCCGGAGGCTGCACCTGCTTGGCAACAGCAATATAGATGCTGGCCTGTCTTTTCCTTTGTCATGAAGTGAGACAACATCTCATAAAAACATCCTTTTCTATCACAGTCCTTATTAAAAAACCTTATAAAACCTGTGAAGACCACATTACCCAAAATTGTCCCCATGGGGACAGGACCTGTGCAGGAAGCCATGGCCACACCAAGACGCTCATCTACTGCCGCATCAACACAGAGATTTCAATATCAAAAGGGATGTAAGATTTTAAATCTAGTTATTGCATCTTTTAGAAAGTTAATTAAATATGTATATTACTTGAGAGAGTTTGATCTTTGTGGCACCCAAAAGAATCAGCACCTTTCAGCAGAGAGGAAAAGAGGAAAAAGGCAGACCATTTTTTTTCTAAAACTTTTGGGAGGAAATTATCATTCTGTGAGAAAAACACAGTTTGTCTTTTTTATTACTATTCTAAAAGTTTTAATTTATTCTGTTTTTTTAAACAAATGTTTGCTTTTCCTTCTTAAGAAATAAGAAATAAGAATATTCCTCCTTTCTGCAGCCTCATGAATGATAACACTTTGTTAATAAAGTTTGCAGGATAGAGAAATAGAAAAAGATTGATAAATAATTATAGATAAACAGAATTCTAAAGCCTAGAATATGTATTTTTATATGAACAAGTGTAACTGGGCATCACACAAATTCATCAGAACAGCAGTTTGTGAAATTTCACCTGTCTGAGCTGAAGATGCTGTTGCAAAGACACCTGCAATACAGGCTTCTGTTTCCATCCATGTTTCCACCTATCATCCTGCTTGAGTGATGTGGTTCCCTAAGCAAGTCTTAAATACGTGAAGATCTCAGAGTTATTGATATTTATTCAACACTCATAAATTTCCATTCAAGAGGTGATATTTCATATGGGAAATAATTAATGTGAATATATTTGATGTTAACTTCATTGACCTACTTGATTCCTCTGATTTAGTATAAATCATCACAACATTTTCCAGCACCTGAAATTCACATGACGTGTGACAGATGATATCTTTGTAAACACTTTAATACTCTCTTATCTCTGGAGAAAGGAGAGTTTTTGAATTTTCTGGTAAAGAAAAAAGTATGCTTGGTATTGAAAAGGAGAGGAAATTTCAAAAGATTGTGGTTTTGTCGGACAGAAGAGATTAGGGATTTCCAATTCAGAAAAACAGTGAACAGTAATACAGAATGGTTTCAAAAAGTGACCTCCTAGGGAAAACAATAAATAAAGGAGGCTATGTTGAATTCTGTGCCAGTCACTGAGTTGACTGAAATCAATACTGAAAGCATGGGCCTGCCTGAAAGGAAACAGTGAAAAGTAAAAAAGTTGTATAAAAGCCCCTTCTTTTCCTTTCTCCTACTTATTATACTTTACTCTGCTAAATAAAAGATGCCAAGGAACCATTTTCCCATTATTTAAGGTATTAGTGCAATTCCTGCTTGTTTGGACCACCACACCCACCTTTCTCAAAGATGTGCCTCCTATAGAGAGGAATAGGCCTAAGCAGCACAAACCACTTGGTTTTAGTCCTACAACCTGGTCTCTCATCCTCTTTAGTTTAGCACTGAGATATCTTATTTTGTTGTGGGGTTTGTATGGGATGTACTTTTAATTTTGTTGTATGTTTGGGTTTTTTTTAAATGCCTGACCTTTTTATTAGGGAGCCCACTGAGAAGAGAAGGGCAAGGTATACATGCCATCTTTTGCCATTCTGGTCCACAGGGAACTCTGAAAAGACATATTATCATGTCTGTAAAAAGATTTCAGAGTCGCTAATAGTCGAAGAGCATGAAATTCAGTAACAAATGGGAGGTAAGAACAGTGCAAAAGCTAAAGGAGGTGCATATGATCTAGATCAGATCCAAAAAGATCATAACATAATGGGGTAGCATTGTACTTTCATCATTAATAAGCTCAGAAGGAAATTTTTGGTCCAACTATAAAGCTGAGAAGTGTCACATCATTCAAGAGTATGAAAAAAGAGAAGAGCTGAAAACAGGAATAATTTCTGCTTCTTTTTTTAAAGAGCAATAATTCAGCATAAGTATTAAAAAAAAAAATCGAAGGCAGATGTTTAAAAAATATAATTTGCTGTAAAATTCTGTTGGCTTTCCAAAGGTAGATTATACAGAACTAACATGAAGTTTCTGTGATAAACAGAATTGTTTCTGGCTGCAAGAAATATAGTAGATCACTTTTTCTTCCAAGACAGTGAAATATTTGCTATATTACCACATGGAGTTGGAAAAGATAAGCAGTAATGGACAGCTTGCAGAGTGGTTGATGGCTCTCACATAGGAAGGTCAAAACAGGTAATACTGGAAGGAGAAACATAAGTGAAATAACTGATAAAAATAAACAGGCATTTCTCTGAATTACCTTGGAATAAGATTTGGAGATATGTAAATGAAATTTGCTTCTGAGACGGCTTTGAAACTCATTGTGAATACTTGTCAGTACAGAAGATCAGTATAAGACAGATAAAAAACAAACAAGCAAACAAAAAAAAAAACAAACCCAACCTTTGCAAACACTAAAAAATGAAATAAAACAATGTAAGTAGTAGAATTGTTGAATAAGGATCTAAAAACAAAAATGTTGGATACAAACCATGACCCTATTATTAGATAAATACTGGGAAAGAAAATCGCCTAATTCATCAGGCTGTGACAAAGAAATGATGAATCAATCTGTATTTTTTTCTTCCAACAAGATAGACTAAACAGATAACTAGGATCTTTGTCTCTGTTCAAAGTTTTAATGGATGTTTATAGAAAGTACAGTATATAGTTCTAGTTATTCATGGTTCACAAAGAATTAACTCAAACTTAGCTAGTATAAAGAAAAATTAATAGTTTGAAATGGAATTTTGCAACTAGAAAATAACACAATTTGCCTTGTTCAGAATGGAAAAAAAATGCTAAGGGAGAATGTGATTGATGTCTATAATTATATAAAACTACTCTTTGAATTGAAAAGCAGCTTCAGTAAAAACAGAAATAACTTATGACAAATTAAAAAAATCAAAAAAGAAAATCACAAATTAGATTATCAGAAGGTCCTTTCTCATGAAGAAAGTTCTTTGAAATGACATTTGAGGCCTAAAAATATTCTTCTTTTCAAATGTAGGTCTGCAAGTGAATCAAAAACCAGGAAGTCTATCTGTCCCAGAAGATGTTCCATGTCCTTAAACAACATTTCAAAACAAAAGTATTTAATAATACAAAATACATGGCATAATAGAGATGGACTTAAGCAACAGTTCAAGCAAGTTTGTGAGCACCTATAGCTTTATAATTTACCTTAGGGTTTAATAACTTCGAAATAAAGTAATGTCCTGAATAATTTCATAACTGATATCTAAAAAAGGCAGTAAGAAATTAAGACTCTCAAATAAATTTCTGTTTTCTGTACCCTAGGCCTAACTTGAAATAATGTCCTTCATTGGTTGGGTCTGCAATTGACACTATGAGAAAAATCCAGTGGAGAAGAAGTGGCCATTAGACTTTAGAATACCTCTTCAATAATTTTGACTTGGGTGATAATCTGATGCATGAACTGTGTTACAACTATATGACTTAAAAGATCTCTGTGTTCTCCACAGTTTATAAAGCAGTTGAGAAACCAAATCTATTCTTTAGAGAAGCAAATAGAAATAATCTTTTTTTTTCCTTCATACACATTGTTAGTTTGATGTATTTTAATCCACATCCCATAAATATGAGAGAAAATTTTATATCTACTTTTTTATGACAAGAAAATTGTAGAAAAATGTGAAACATGCCAGGCAATTTTTAGGTCCCTCTCAATCCAAACCATTCTGTTTCTAAACATTACATGTTTTTATGAGATAGTAATACATACATGCATATAATAATAGGAAAAAATACATTATAATAAATTGTTGCAACATATTTCATCTCCCCTCATTTTAAATAGCTAATTAAGTTGTTTACATCTTTTTTTGTATTCTGTTTATTTCTACTCAGTGAAAGGAAGCTTGAACTTTTTGAACTGGACTCACCTATGTCCTAACTCATGCTCTTGGAAGAAGAATTTCTCTCCACGAGGTATTTCAGAGATGTCTCTGGTCATGGCATTTGCACTTTAGATTTCTGCATTTGGTCAGAAATATATCACCCCTGGAGGTCTGATCAATCTCACAGTTCTTAATTCTATTTCTTCTGCACATTTTTCAGTTGTACATAAGTTTGTTTTGTTTCATTGTAGTCAGGAAGTGCTGCTAAATTCAGTGATGCTGAACCAGCATCACTGAAGTAGTATAAGGTTTTTTTAAAAGCCCTTTCATTAATTTCCTGTCATGAATTTTCAGTAGTCTGTCTCTTTCAAATGGATTAATACTGTGGAATTGTAGGTAATGAAAATCTCTCTGCTGAATGACACAAATATTAAAACCAACTTTCTGCACTTCACTAATACCAGCAGGATCCCCCCAGTTTCAATTTTGTTGAACTAATTCATGCCACTTCAAATTTAATACAACTTGAACTTTCATTCCATAATTAATTACATGAGCAGCGTGACTATGCCCTGGATACTGAAAGATTAAAGCTTGCATTTCTACATCTTAGTTCTGACACAGAGCTTTATTTTGCAGCACCAAGATGTGCTGGAGCCAATCCTTTCATCGAGACACAGAAAATTTAGTTCTGAAATTTTAGTTCAAGGCATTTACTGTACAATGTTAAAAATTAATTTACTTGTCTTTCTGACTCTTTACAATTTAAAGAGACAGTAACACAGAAGACACGTGTTCCTCTGGGGCAGCAGCTGTAGGCTAGGAAAATTACTCCAAAACTATTTGTAATGGTACTAGAAACCTATATTTAAGTTGTTGCAGCACAATTCAGATATGAGCTAGCAGTTTGGTTGCTTTTTTAATTAGAAAGAGACAGACACTTCCTTAGAGCAAATCATCCCATGTTATAAGAGTTTTCTAAGAAGAAGGGAATGACTTGCAACTTGGAGTACCATTGTCTCTCAATTGACTATAGTGAAAGTGTTGTAACATGGAGCAGTCTACTAATTTTTGGCTAATTTTGCCTGAGATGTTTGTTAATCAAAAAAGACAAAAATATGTCTGTAAGTGACTGAGTGCCAAGAAGTGATTTCTATGAAAAGATGTACTATAGGTGAGACATGTCAGGCCTGTGGCCAAGGAAGAAAGGGTTTTGGTATGAGACAGAGAAATTACACTCAGAGTGCTCCAGAGAATTGCATCTCTGCTTTATAAAAAGTGGAGTAATGCAGTTATCATATTTTGAAAGAAGACAAAATCAGTCTCTGTATTTCTCAGAACTCAGTTCTTTATCTATGTCTTCAAAGATATGCATGAGATTCTGTGGTGAATAAATTAATGTCAGGCTTCATTTTATTACGGAAATGCTTCCTCCTAAAAAAACTGTTTCCTTAAAATAGATATTTAACTTGCATTAAAATTTTTGAATGCATAATGAACACCCAAAGACAGAAATCTTCAACATTTGAAACAGACTCCTGAGGCATACCTTTTTAATTTATTTTAGTCCACTTGGGTCATTCTGGCTGTATGCAACACTGCAACATGTTCTTTTAGAAATGTTTCCCCTGTCACCAGTAATACATGGAGGACTAGATCTTATAACTGTACCTTGGATTTAAACTTTACTGAGCAGTTGTCATTATTCACTTGTTCTGATGTTGCTGTTTTGGATGCCTAATAGGTAAGAAAGTTCTGGATCTCCTGTTCCGCCATTTCAACTTCTTATTGTCCTGCCTTTGGCTGGGATACAATTAAGTTTTTCCACGGTAGCTAGTGTGGGCTGTGTCTTAGATTTGTGTTGGAAATAGTTCTGATAACATACTGATGTTTTAGTTATTCCTGAGCAGTCCTCAGTGCCAAGCACACAGTGTCAAGGCCTTTTGTGCTCTTCACAGTGACCTGCCAGTGAGTAGTCTGGTGGTAGGCAAAAGGTTGGGAGGGGACACATCTGGGACAGTTGACCCCCACTGACCAAATGGATATTGAATACAATATCACATCATGCTCACCGATGAAACCTGGGGAGATGAAGTTTGAGGGGGGGCTGCTATTGCTCAGGGACGGGCTGGTCATCGGTAATTAGTGGTGAGAATTTGGAGGGTTATGCATAATTTGCTTTTCTCTGGTGTGATTTTCATTTCTTTTTCTATATTTGCTCTGCTTTTCGTCCTTGTAATTTTTTAATTTCAATTTTTAAACTCTCTGTAATTCAACCCTTTAATTTTCTCTCTTTTACAATTCTGCCCCACATACCTCTGTGGGGGAGTGAATGAATGGCTGTGTGTGGCATAATTGATGGATGGGTTGAACTACAACATTTTAATGGCATTCACAAATAATGTTATTTTATATTTGAAGTCCTCACTATTTTTTTTAGGTATACTTTAATTTCTGTAATAGGTGCAACTTTTTTATTCTCTTTTTCAAATGAACACATATCAATTTTCCTTCTTATTTATACGGTTTGGCTTTTTAACCTTGAGCCTGTGGCTTTCCCTGAAGTAAAAGCGGTGACATTGTTCACAGTGCTCCTGAAATATGACTGCTCTTTCAGGTTAGTACAATTTTGTAAAACAATCCATAACTCTGCTTTATACTCTCTGGAAACAACGAGGGAACATTTCTGACATAACATCCCTCAAGTGGCAAAGAAAAGCTGTAGGTTGCCTGAGGGTCACTAAAGAGATGTTTCTGTGAGTTATAATGCTTTCAGTACATATAAGGGTCACCCATGAAGCAGAAAATTAACCCTTTTTACAACACATACAGTATAAATTTCACTAGGCATTCCGCCTATAATACTGAATTAAGAATATTTGAACTAGAATTGTAGAGGACCAAAGCAAGAAAGAAAATGCACACGGGAAAAACTTTTATCCTCTTGAGATACATAGGGAAACATAATTTTATTGAATTGAGTTTTCCAAGCCCTAGTCATTCAGTAAATTATTATATGGCACTTACAAAATCCAATTTGAAATAGAAACTTTCTAACTTTTTGAGACTGTAATAAACTGAAAATTAATAGGTTGATTTGAAATGTCATTAATTTCTGCTGAAATCTGAGGTTTTATATGAAGTTGAGTAAGAGACCTTGAAACAGAACAATATTCCTTGAGGGGGTTTCTTTCCTTTTCTATTCTGTTTCACTAACTGCCTTGCATGCAAACTTTTAATCAATACCTGAAATACACACATGAAAATAAAAAGAGATGAGATTTTTTGGTGGCTCTACAAAATTACAGTTATGTGGAAGAACAGGATGATCTCCTAACATTTTTCAATTTAAAATAACTGTATTAAACCTTCTTTGAAAATGTCTAGGATGTGGATACTTGTGCATTTCCTCTATTATAATATGAAATGGAGTATAGCTGCTCAAAGTTTTATGGAGATCTATTGAATAGTGATGCCCTGTCAGAACAATGTGAAAGCATCACATATGCTGATGTTCTAACTTTTGTATTTCTCAAGATGACAGAAAATCTGCTGTGGTGGACAAAGAAGTGATTTAGAATTTCCAGTCAGCCATGAATTTAAGGGAAGAAAGCTCATTTGCACAACTTGATTCATGCATACATAAAAATACCTGAGTGCTCCCAGGAAGATGATATAGTAATCAACCAACTAAATCTTCATTGTATAAGGAAAGAACTGAAATGCAAGGTATTTTCTTCCTTCCAGTATTCTGATTCTATGTACTTATTATCACTGACTTTGAATGGATAATTTCTTTTTGAATTGTAGGCTACAGATTGTTCCACATCTAGTCAACATGGCATATTATGGCATCACTTCTGAACTGTAATTAATCCCCATGAAGTTCAAATACTGGAGATGGCAGTCTTCTGTTACCCTTTAATGAATATTCCAAACACTAGTAATTTTATTGTTTATTTTCATGCTCCAATGATTTTTTTCCCTATTTTTCACAATCTTTGTAAAATTTCACACACACGCACACATATATTAAATATATATATATACACATATGAAATATATTCTGCTTTTACTTCCTTAAGCAAATAACCAATTAAAAAGGTAAATATAGCCTACATATAGGAATTCTAAAATATTTTTGGTAAGAGTGTAATTAACTTCAAAAACATATTTAAATTCTAAGCAATTATACCTGTCACATATTACGTGTGGTATGAAATTGATATTTTTGGAATTTTTTCTATGTCAAGCAGTTTATACTTATCATCAAATTAGGATCTAATCAAGGAGCACTCTCCTTTTATTCCTCATTTATCAGTTCACAACCAGGGAGCTCAGAAACAGAAAGTGATTGGGAGCTCCAGTGCTGTTTCAGTAATAATTCCTCACAGTGATCTTGTAAAGCATATTTATAATTAATGATATGCTACAAGATTGTTAAGAAAACTCCATCCAGAATTTGTAATTGTCTTCTTTGATCTCTTAGGAAGATAGCCTGCTCCAAATACAGTCAAGTGTTCCAAACAGAGTGGCAGACTTAAAGGTCTCACTTGTCAGTAAACTGTTGGCATTAAAAATAATTAAACTTCTGCTTGATGTTCTGTAGAACCATCATCATAATTCTTCAAGCAAGGGATTGAGGACATCAAAATCAAATTTTAATGTGACTGTATCATTTTATTCTATGAGGTTGAGCTAAGAAATTTCTGAGAGCTTTCTGCAGCCTTCACACTTCTAAACCAGATGGGACTGGAAATGAAACATTTAAGAAGTCCTGAGATTTGTGTGCCATTGATGTAAGACTCTGATATTTGTGATCATATGGAAGTTTACTGATATAACATGCAGGGATACTTCAAACAAGACTTTTCTTTTTAACCCTTTTATTTACTATCTCTGTGACACTCAAGTAGCTTAGACATTACTGAAAAAAAATTATGTTAGTAAAATATGTCACATGATGCTGACATCTTAAAGAATTTAAATTACATTTTACTATTTAAAAAAACCTAAAACCAAACAACCAGAAATTCTATGAAAAATGTATTCAAAGACTTTAACAAAGATGTCAATGACAGAAACTACGAGAGAAAGACTTTAGGGGAAAAAAAAGCAAAACAAAGCAAGCAACCAACCAAAACCTCCAGGAGCATACATCCAACCAAACCAAAATCAATCAAAACTGCAAACATTATGAATTTCTGAAATTTCTGAAATGTCATCATTCGCTTCACAATGGAATAACAGTTTAGTTGTGGTAATGGAAACTTCTGACTTTCTCCTGTACACTACCTTTCCCACTGAGTCAAAATGACTACATAGCCACCTTTATAATTTTGGAGAGAGACAAGGGTCATGGTACAGGCACTGTTCATACCCAGTGCTGTTGCACACCATCTGCTCCCCAGACTTCTGAGGCTGGGATGGGTGTCCTCATTGATAATTGCCAATGGAAAATAAGGCTCCGGAGAATTTCACCAAGGGTTGTACACCTCCAGTGTGGACGAACCACAATTTTTCCTCCATAGGAGATATTTCTGTTCCAGATCTTCCTTGTTTGTCCCACAAAGACAGTTATATTGCTGCTGGTTGCAGGTCACGGGTTTTATGCCACATTTGCAGGATGTCAGAACTGAGGCTTGTAAGGCTTTTTTAAAATAATGATCAGGTGTCTATGTATGGCTAATTTTGTTTATATTTGCATAGTGTCAAAAAAATCTGCCATAGTAGAAAGGAGTATTTGTGTAGAATGAAGTACTGGTAAATCTAACATATTAATATACTTTAATAATTGGTATACAGGCATATTGAAAAGTACAATACAAAAAATTTTGAAATGTAGGGATGCAAGATTCAGTGTGAATGTGTAGGAGATGAGAGAGGGGACAGAGATTGACACTGAAAATGTTAATGTTGTAAGACCACCTCTCCAGTGGTCAGTGAACTGCAGAGCTGGGAACTGAAAAAAAATTAGACTTGGAGTTAACAGAGATAAAAAATGCAAGTGTCTAACATATGTAAACCAGACAAATATAATAAATTCAGATATAATGTGAAGTTTCATATCAATGAATAAATAGCAAACAGTAAAACATCTTAAAATTATATAATAATATCAAGTACATCTTTTAGTGAGGAGGAAGAAATCTTCACCATCAACCTGATATTACGCAGGATAATAACGGCTCACCATTTCAATACTGAAGACATATTGAGATTATAATGGAAGCATGGACATAACAATAGAAATTGGGTAGATACTAAGAAGCATGTTTATACCAAATTAAACTGTACTTTTACTGCTGAGATCGTTTCCATTTCAAGATTCTTTGCTTCTCTTTACTTCTTTTTCTATAGTAATCATATTTATGCTAATAAGAAGTCATTGAAAATTTATCAGTGGAAAAAATGAGATTATTGTCTTCACTATCTTTCTTCTTAATATTTTTTATACTTCTTAATCACTGCTGAAAGGGAAAAGGGGTTTGTCTGCTTCCAATACTGTTACTTATTTTTGTCAGCAATCAGCTCCAGGTTTTTCAGAAGTGTATCCTGCCCATTTGGAGTCCTTTGATCTTATCTTGCTCTTTGTTACTCACAAGTTACATTTCCCCTCTCATATTTTTCCATGCTACTAAAGTAAAACTGCAAAAGTCTTAGCTCTTTGGTGATTACATTGCTCACATACTTAACTAAAATGTTCATATGTTGGGTGCAGCTGTGTTATCACAGTGTTAAAAATGTTTATACACAGTTATTAGTTACACTGGTTTAATATATTTACTTATATTTACATTCAAGGCATGCCAGTTGTGTAAGTTTTATGTGTTTCTGCTTTGGTTACAGCTAAAAAATAGTTATTCTTCATAAAATAAAACCGTCTGACAGAAAAATCCTGTATTTCTTAGAACTGGTATCTCAGCTTTCTTGCAGAGGGTGAGTGTTGGGTTCTGGTTTGTGTATTTTATGTTGTTTTTTAGGGATTTTTGTGGGAGGGGTTGTGGGGTTTTTCTTACTTTGCTTTGTTTTCTACTTGTTACAAAGCTCAGCTGATTAAACAAATTCCAGCTGAACTGTTTGACAGTAAAAAAAAATATCTCTGGGACTGTATATTTTGCCCTGTTGTGATACATAGAATGCATATTGGTGGATTTGGAAATGTCGATTGCCTCAAGCAGTCTTCAATGACAAAGTAAAAGTTATTGAATTTTGCAGCACTGCCTATGACAGAGATGTGATTGATGAGAAGCAGATGTAAAAAGCTTAATATAAGTATGTTTGATAAATGAGATCTCATCCCTTTCTCACCTGCTGAAATGTATAGAATTCAATTTTTTCTCCCCCCAGTTTTAAGATGTATATGACAAATACTAGTCAATCCTTTCTTAAATAAGAATATTCCACATACTTATTTAGTGATGAACGACAGTGTTAAAGTTCCTGGTTTGTTTCAAGCTTGCTTAGAGAGAAACTTTTTTATATATTTATGTATATACACTCATCTTTTGGAGGAAACTCAGTTCAAATATTTTGCTTAATGTGTTTTTGTAAGTTTTTTACTTGGAATGATAAGTCTGCAAAATGTCTAAGACAGATAAAAATTACTGGAACCATCTACTGCCTAAACTGGGCTTGACTGTAAAAAAAACCAAACATATTTGAACAAGACCCTGTAGAAAATCATAGGAAGTTTTTTTATGACAGATCCCAGTTCCTCCCCTTTATATCCACACCCTCTCTCTTCAGGAAGGGAAGTAGTCTGAAGCAAACCTGTATTTGCTGTATACTCCTTGTCAAAGCTATATTGATTGATCCATGTGGTGGGAAAATTCAGATGAACACATGACTGAAAAAGCATCATAGTCTCTTTTTCATTAACAGAAATGTCTGTTAATGTTTAAATATCCATTTATATAACAGAAAAGTAATCCTGTATATGACTAAAAACAAGCCACTAAAGATATGAAAAATTAACTCCCTCAAAGGACAAGCTAATGAAAGTCTGCTTTTTGGTAAATTCTGTGGTTGAGAACAGAGAGATTAGATTGACTGCAAGTGCACTTGTTTCTTTTTTTCTTCTACAGACAGCTGCTAGTTACTTCATAACAGGTTTCTTTGTATGTGGTTTTGTTGTTGCTTCCCTGTTAGATGGCAGAGCATATATGCTTTTTATTTTACAATTATGCAATTGTAAATTATTTGCAACATGACTGAAAGCAGAAAAAGAAAGCAGAAAAAAAAATCTTAGAAATTCTGTGTCATAACAGTAGTGTCAAGAGAATGGTAGAGGAGTTGTACAGGAGAAAGAAAACATTGAGGCCCAAGGGTGGAAAAGGAAAAACAACTATTGCCAGTGGAATGAGGGACAAAAAAGGAAAAACAAAGGGAAGTCTTGGAGGAAGGAGAACGAGGCAAAAATATATGTGGTTTCCCCAGATAAAATACTAGACTGCAGCTCTTGTGGACCATTCTTTTGAAAGATCAAAATGACAACCGAAATAGCAAAAAAAGCTGGTTCTAGACTTTAACTTAATTTCTCATAAATTAGTTTCTCTGTTCTTCTTAAAAACCATTATTCTGTTTTCTTTCATCCTTTGAAAAAGAAACATTGAACTAACTTCATACAGTTAGATGTGTTACATATTAGAACATACTCTTCAATTTTTGACTGTAACAGAATACTAAGTATTTCATCATTCGGTCATTCAGATTGTGATTTTTCTGCCTCAGTGTGAGCTAGGATATGCAACAGTGTGCTAAGATGTGCAGACAGGTGCTGAGGGCCTGGCCAGAGATATGACTAATAGAATCACTAGGTTGGAAGACACCTTCAAGATCATAGAGTCCAACCTACACCCTGACACTTCAACTAAACCATGGCACCCAGGGCCACATCCAATCTTTTTTTTAAACACGTCCAGGGTTGGTGACTCCACCATCTCCCCGGGCAGACTATTCCAGTATTTAATCACTCTTTCTGTAAAAAAACTTCTTTCTAATATCCAACCTATATTTCCCTTGGCACAGCTTGAGACCACGTCCTCTTGTTCTGTCAGTTGCTGCCTGGAGAAAGAGACTAACCCCCACCTGTCTACAACCACCCTTCAGAAAGTTGTAGAGTGATAAGGTCACCTCTGAGTCTCCTTTTTTCCAGGCTAAACAATCCCAGCTCCCAGAAGAGACCACAAAATGTTGTTAGATGTGTGATGAGAAATGGAAAGGGATGAGCTTTTCCAAAGGACGGGGGCAAAGGCAGTGTAGGTAAGTGAAGAACGACAACTATCACAATCTGAATGACAAAATGGAAAGAAGGGGATAATAAATGGAGTTGGACATCTATAAACAAACTGCTTGTCAGCACACTAGTCTGACTGAGCCTTGGACCTTTTTTGTCTGACCTTACTGTTTGCTGTGTGTGCAATTTGCTGGGGCATTTCAAGCTGTTAATTAAGAGAGACGTGCATCTGCAAATGCACAAGATCTGAGACACTTTTTAAGGAAAGGGCCCAGGGTCTGGCCTTGGGTATAAGATTAACTTAGAGATATTGCCAGTATTCAAGTAGGCTGGGAAGGAGAAACCTCTGGGCCCCAGAAATCTACTGGATTCAACTTCAACTTTGCACATTTATTCAGCTACAGTACTTAGGAATGAGGAGACAAGAACTGCATGATTTGACAATGTGTGTAAGTCTGTTATGGCCCTGAAGCAGCTAATAAAAGTTCCCAGCTTGCCATCTAGGAGCTCAGAAAGAGCACCTACACAGTCCCTTCATTACAGCAAACATGTTCCAGAAAATGATGGCAACAGATTTTATGGCAATGCATCCATCTATTTGTTGAAATGTGATATCAATTTCCTAAGGAGATACTATCCAAATGAAAAAGGCTGTTCATTCTCTTTGAAATAAAAATATGCTAGATCTTGTAGCAATCCTTCTCAATAATTTACAGCAGTTGTATCCTATTTGAAACTCTAATAATAAATTAATCATCTTTAAGATGCAAATCAGTGATATATTCAAGGATTGTTTTTGACTGATATATGTCTCCAGTAGTCCACTACTAGTAACCATGTGGGAATTGATCTCTACAAAAGTATTCCCAATCCACTTGTGTTGGTGTCAATTTTCTTCATCAACAGTGTTCTTTATTTTTTGCTCATACTTGCCAGTTTAAACCTGCAGCATAAATCCTTTTGGGTTCAGCTCCGTCAGAAACAGACTGCTTGCACAGTAGGCTACTGAAACATTAGGTTCTTAACAAATGTACAGGGACAGTCTTGTTTTGACTATCTCATATTTTGAGGGGAGAACTATGCTGGTATTAATCTGAGGGAAAAAAATGCTTTAATGAAAATCTTCAATTGTTAAGCTCTCACACACTTCAAAATTTTATTTGTATTCTCTTCCAGCTCCTCTCTTTTATATTAATGGGATTCAAGATTTAGTGAATATTGCAAATGGATTCTCTTAACTTAAAGTTTTAGTCTGGCTTTGAGAATCAGATGTCTGCAGTGAAGCTTTTTTTTTTTTAATTAATAATACAGTAAACATGGTCTCAATTTTTTTAGTAATTTTCATCTCATGTGTCATAAAGTTTTTATGTGTTTCTTTATTCCACACTGATGTTTTAAAAACTCCAGATCTGTCTTAAAATTATAGTGTAAACTTTTACTTCATTTGTTCAAAATATATTTATAGTTATTGTTTATAGTGCTCTATATAACAAGTAAACAAAACCAAAATCAGCTTGAAGTTTCTGAAAATAAAAAGTATTAGCTTCTAAGCATGTTGGAATTAATGAAAACCACAAAATCATTTTTCCCATTTTAAGTCAAATACTCCTATGAGATGTATTGTAGCAAAATTTCCTGTTTATCAGAAGGGGGATCAGTGATTAATTGTGTTGTTAAATAAGGTCTGTGTAGGCTGAATTGACAAAACCTGTTAAAAAATAAAATGTCTTTACCATAATATTTAAAATTACATATTTTTTCTTCTTGTACTTCTTACTGCAAGGGGGTCTAACACTGTAAAATGTAAGTAATTCAGAGTTATTTACTTAAAATATAGGTAAAAATCAAAACAGATGTGTAAGACTATTGTAGTGTTTGTCCTCTAGATCTTCTCATGAATTATATCACCTGACAGCTTCTTCACGCCACCCAAATATGACATGCCTTATTTTCTCTGCTTTTCCATTAAAATACAGTGCTACAAGGATGTTTACACAGGACCTTTACTATAACCCTTTCCTTTTTCTCTGAACTCTGACTCAAGGTAGTCTCCTTGTTCTGGTTAGGGCATTCCTACAGATTTCATTTTTGTGTAGCTCATTTAAAATGACAAATCCATAAGCTGTTTTCATGAAAATAATATTCTCATTTGATAGATGTGAGAAAAGTGTAAATTTACCAGTATTAGGCGTGAAGCTTCATAGTTTCATTACTCCACTTTCCATCAGCAATTTTGCTAAATTTCACCATGGAACAAGGATTTTACCATTATTACTAAGAAAACCATCAGGCACTATATGACATATAAAAGGCTGGGAATCAGGACTTTCAGAGATTGTATCAGTCTCAGTTTAAACAACTTTAGTGGTCAAGTGACTATTCCCTCACCTACAGCAGCTTCAGCTTGTTGGACCACATCATAGGAAAGGTCTGAGAAATTTAGGTGGCCGTTGTGTAAGAAGCAATAGACTTTCATGTCAAATAAGGCTGGAGAAGTTTTACAAATTCCAGCCATCAGCTGGGAAGCAAGAAGTCTGTGATAAAAAGAAAAATGCCTTTTTTTTTTCTTTTTTTTTTTCTTTTTTTTTTTTGAGGGCATAATGCTAAGCTGAAACAAGACACTACAATGACTAGGATTTTTCTGTCAGAAAATACTTTATATTGCTAATGTCTTGTCATAACTCCCCACCCATCTTTTCTTTACAAAAACTGACGAGTATGAATCTCAGATACAAGGCTCACTGAAAGGATATGCATAACACCTAAGAAAAAGTGGACACTGATATAACATCCCTGCTTAACTGCTCTGTCTCTAATACCATATTTTCAGTATTAGACAGAAAATAAATTCTTGGGTTTTTTTTACTTTTTTTGGTAACGAGTTTGAATGTGACAGTGAGATGAATAGGAACTTAATTCAGTTCCCAACCTTACCTATTAGTGTCACCTGAAAGCCTAAGAGGTTGAAACATCCATATATGACTGAGAGTTATCCCCATGCCTCTAAACATTCTCTCTTGTTCTTCCTCTTTCCCCCTATTATTTCCAATGAAAAAGACCTATTTCTTCACTTTATAGGGAAAGGGAACTCTCATCATCTACTGAAAGGTTGTTCCAAGTAGTAATTGTAAACCATCACTTATTTTTACTTATTTTTTTCTTGCTTTTGTCCTTTGGCTTGTGTTCTGCTACATTAATGATTTTTACATTGAAGTTTTAACAATACTAGAATTAATACTGATAAATAGTGAAAATGAAGAGTAGAAATTGGAGGAATTAAAGGGAGATTAAAGGGCTAATTTCAGCTATTTGGAATACATTTTCAGATATATAAGACTAGATGACTTTAATTTTATTTTATAATCATAATTTTTTATATTTTCTATTCTGACTGTTGGAGAAGAGTCACAATAAAAAAGTTACAGTGAGGAAAAAAGAAAGCAAATGCTATGTGTTTAACCTCATCAATTTTCACTTTAAACCTATGTTTTGTCACACTATGCATGTATAGAGCAAACTTACACCACTAAATCTCCAAAGCTTATGGTCATGAGGTTGTGGTGTGTGTGTTGAATGCAGTCCTGATAAAAAATACCCACACCTGATAGACATTTATGGCTTACATGTAAAAACATACGAAATGACAATATATCTATAAAATAGGATGTAACTTGGATTGAATATGTACATTAAAAGTTTTTCTAAGTCAATCTTTAAATGCCTTCAGAAACTCTTACCATTATTTCAGTCTTTGGTAAAATCAAAAGAACATCTGTCATAAGATCATAAAGCACACTAGAAAGATGAGTTAAAACCCAGGCTTACTATGACATTTATGTCATTCTCCTTTTTTGGGGAGGGGGATTTTCAGTTGCCAATAATGTTGGTGGTGACCAGACTGAAAATTTAGACCCACACAGTCAGATCACTACATGGAACTAAGCTTCCACATTTTGTTACTGTACTATAGTTACTGCTTAATAGCATTTTACATGCAGTCAAACTTTTGTGCTTCTTAAATTAATGTGATTGTCAGAATATTTTAGGTTAGAAAGGTCTTCAATGCAGTATGAAATAGAATTGGCGTAGCTAATAAGAGCTGATAGTACAGAAAGGTTCATCTTATCCTTTTTCATTCATTAATTTTGCCCATGTACAATTTGCTCCCATTTTATAAATAATACAGCTCTGTATTTATAAATAATACACCTCTACTCCTTGGTAGAGGCAGAGCATCACAAATATATTAAGTACTGGCCAAACAGGTACAGAAATGGAGAATATAAAATTTAAAATCAAAAGAGCTGAGTGAATTAAGGAGCATTTAGTAGGAATTAACCAGACACAATGTGTCAAGATTTGGTCTGTCTAAAACACACCTTTCCCTTGACAACTACAAGTAAAAAAAAATACTTGTTAGGATGATATATTGCTTAAAAACTTTTCAGAGCAAGGACAGTCTCTTTTGATGGCACCATCCTGACCTTTATTTAGGATTTAACAATATTGTACTGTAAATTAGGGGGGGGGGGGGATTAAAGAAAATATAAAAGAAAAAAATAAAACAAAATAATTCCCCCAAAACCCCAGACACGTTTTCCAACTATACAGAGCTTAAATACTTCTTGATACACAGAGTAAATACCTCTTTTTAAAGCATTCCTAGTGAATCATCTGTGTTTTTCATCCAAGAAAATTCTGTCCTGATCTTAAAATCATCACATAATTTTTCAGAACATAAAGATCTATGGTAGACTTCATAGTCAGTACAACTGTAAACATTTGTTATTTAGATATGCTTGCAGAAGGAATTCTACTAAAAGCATTCTGATGTTTATATAATAAGAAAATAGGGTTAAAATAAAGGCTGATTTCTGTTTCCAAAACTCATAGCATTCATTTTCTTCAACTATATATGAAATTTTTTATGGAAGTAGGCTTTTGATTTCAGAGCTTTTAAATTGCTGAGTTCAAAACTATGTAAGGAAGTGAAATCATAATGCTGGTGGTAGAAGATACCCACAGGTATTTGGTAACATTACCTGAATTAGACAGTTTTAATCCTATTTAATCTGCAAAAAAATAAGTCTATGTTTGGTAGCATATATGTGTCACTCAGTTAAGCAAAATGTAGAGTAGAATTTATTTATGACTGGTTCATCCAGAGTCACATACATTTGCTCTTTGTTTTAATGCCCTAGCATTAGGTTCACAGATTTATGAGACATGAGTTCAAATAGCTAATGAAAGAATATAAATATCATCATGAAAATATGCTATGCTTTAAACATGCATAAAGGGTTTGCATATCTCATTTTTCATACACAGATATCAGACAAAAAAAAATTACCCAGCAAACAAACCTTATCAAAAATCTGTCCACATGTCTGTCAACATTTAATCAAAGACTGGGAAGACAGGTTTACTATGAGATAGCCTTCATAAGTCAACAGCCAGTGTGAGGTCCATGTAATTTCTCTATCTATCTAAAATCTTACTGTCTGATCTGATCATTTACACAACAGCCTTTGTAATGGATTGCTCCAGTGGCAATAATCTCAAATACTCTGTAAATTTAGAATGGAATGAATCAATCTCCTGAATGTCCTGTATGTTTCCACAGAGTACAGAGAGAATCTGTATAGTGAAATTAGAGAAGTAGCTTTCAAACAGAAAATAAAACACAAAGTAAATCCTTTCCAAGTGTCTAGGTATGATGACAATAGATATTATGTCCATTGTTACAACAATAAGGGAGCTTGAGATTTTGGCATTCACATCATGTCTTTGAATCTGGTGGGCAGCACCACAACATCTAAATTTAATTTTAGGTGGAAAAGCTTGAAAATATGGAAAGTAACATTCAGTAGAAAGTCTGGGAAGTAAGCAGTGTTAAAGTCTAAGTTGTTCCAAGGAGTTTCATAGGATGAGAACATAGAGCTGAAAGAACAGTTAGCTTCTGTTCTTGCCTAAAATGTGTAATTTGAAGCCATTTTCAAAATTATTTTTATATGATGGTACTCATCACAGGTAAAAATACAATTTTAAAACATTAGTAGTAAACAGGAGTTGTCCAAAATAAAAAGACAAAGTATTGAAATCAAAAATTAAAAGGTTCATTATGTGTCTTATAGTATTCAGACTTGTGAGGTGGATTGCCACCATTTCTTTCTTAATGTGAACACCCAAAAGGTACTAAAGGGACTTTCCAGGATGCTTATGTTCTGGAAAGTTTTTTTCACATGAGCATTCTTCGCTGCTCTTACAAGTTCAGTCTTCCTCCTTCTTTTCAGAGGTCTCTGTGAGTACTCAAATCAAGAAAAAAACAAACAAACAAACAAACCAACCAAAAACCCGAATATAATTTATAAATATATATGCACATGTGTGCATATTTTAACTAGAGAGGGAAAACCCACAATGAAACAGTTTTATAACTCATAGAAGTTTCAGAAGAACTGAATACAAGAGCATCAACTATTCCATGTATTTCTTTACAAAGAAGCTGCCATCTTAGTAAACTTTCAGATATTAAAAACAAATAAAAAATAATGGATGAAATTCTGATTTTCTCACTGAGAATTCCATATTATTGAAGACTGTGGTCTGTATGTGTTTTAGAACATCATCTGTATTACCAGAACAATTAAGAATAAATTTTAGTGTAGTCACAGCTTCAATTCTGGCATGGTATTCTTTGTGCATGCATTCTTAGGGTCCTTCTTTAGTGTCTTTTCATTATAACAATTAAAATTTCAACAAATTACAAATTTGTAATTCAACAAATTCCTTCCAGAGCCCATAAAACATCTTTAATGTTTCAAATCCGAATCCTGAGTAGTATCTAGAACAGCCACTGGTCTACAAGGAACGACTCAGGTGTATGAAGATGGTAATTTCTAGGCCATGTCCTAGAACATCATTTTCTGGTTCCTCTAACTATGTTAAGCATAGATAAATGTACTCTTTATTGGTCATGAAGTCTACCTCCTTGGAAGCATTGAACAGTTGAGTAGACACAATTCTGAGCAATGTGACTTAGCTAAAACAAAGTCGGATCAAAAGATCTCAGAACTCCCCTCCCATTCCACCATTCTGTGATTCTCTGAGTTTATGTTTGCCTGAGTAACAACTTTGCAGTTAAAGAAATCAGTGTAGTTGAAAAATCTATGAACTGAAAATTTGGACTATGCTGAACTGATCTAGAGTGTTCATTCTTCATGTTTAAACCCCCAAATCTGTCAACAATCTGTTTCCTGGTTATTCTTCAGCGAACTTCTACCTCTGACCTTATAATGAGCAGTAATAGCTAATTAGAATAGGTTTGCAAAAGGAGGTGCTATTTCTTGAGATCAATCAGATGCATTAATTTTTTCTATCAAAACTTTTGAAATGATACAATGAAAAAAAATTGAACCACCTTAGACTACTTTGAGCCTCTTTTGAGAGATAGGATTGGTGTTTGCTCTATGTATATATCTATATACACACAGATAAATTTATTAGTAATTGCATAGGAAATCTGTCAGATGTTACAGCATGCTGTGTTCCATCATTGTCCCTCTAGACAACTTCATATGCTATGAGGAAAAAAATTAAAAAGTGAAAAAATCATATTGCCCCTAAAAAAATAGCTATGTTTTTGTCTTGCAGTAGCCCTCTTATTAGAGGGTAAAAATGAGCCAAAGCACAGACTTCTTGTTAAACACAGCATAAAAAGGATCCCGGTTTATTCCTCTTTACAGCTTAGCCACCCTGACTCCAACTATTCACTGACTCTGGCTGCAGGAAGCTCCTACTGTAAGTTTCCCCTGAAACGTCTGACTGTTGGTTATTTCCTGCTAAACTATGACTACTGAAATTAGTTTGCAGACTCTGAATGCAGGCTTTTACCTGGCTAGACTGTGACTGCAGGTTCCACCAGCAGGCTCTAACTGCAGACCAAGACTATAACCTCACAGCAGCGAGTCTCTCTCCCTAGGATCCTGCTTTGAAACTTTCTCCTTCATGCTCCTTAAGGCTCTTCCCCCATGATAATCCTCTCCTTCACTAGCTAATCTCCTCTTTTATCCCACTCATCCTTATTGGATATAGCTGTTACTCATGGGATGAAGCTGTATTGGTTAGTTAACACAGCTGTTATTTATCAGGGGTGAGGTCACCTGTATTCCCTTCTACATTTTTGTGCTCTGGCATGCTAATGTGGTCATATTACTTTTGGGTCACTTCCTCAGCCATCCATAACCCTTTAGTTCTTTTGCTGCTGTACAAGTAGTGTGAACAGCTCATGAACTGCTAATATTAAATGTGTGGGTTTTGCTAAAGGAAAATTACTGGCTTAATAATATGGGCTTTTGATTATCTCTTTTTCCTCAGCACTTTACTTACGAGCAAGAGGATATTCAGCATATTTCTGTATATAATTATACAGAGAGACAATTCAAGACACACTGTACTTCAGTTCTCTAGCTCTACATAATTGCTTTCAATTTAAGAATGCTGAAGGCCAATTAAAATGGACAATTACTGAGATTTTATTAGTTCAGTTACGGCTATGTAAGCTTTGAAATTTCCAGACTCTTGAAGAACTAAATTTGCCTGAAGGTATCTTTAGAAACTTCCCTATACCTTGATTTATGACTTTATCTTTGGTAAAATAAACATTTTGCTTTAATTACATAATTAAGAGAGCAATGTTATTGTGAAGAAAATTGAGAGAATCATTGAAAGAAGACTGCCTAACAGCTATTAATTTTTCAGCACAGTAAGGTAGGGTTTCAAAGGTATCTAAATATTGTAGGAAAAACAAGAAATCAATGTGCTTGAGTCAAGTGGTATTTAAGAACCCAGGGTGAAATTTAGTTACATGCCCTTTAGAGGCATCTCATTTTTCAAAAACAGGCCCTTCTAGGTGAAAACATATCTATTTACAGATAGGAAGTGACTGAGTAATGACAATCTCTGCAGCTCAGCATTTACTTTATTTTTAAACGCTAAGAGAGTTCCTAAATTAGGGACTTTTCCACCCATCTCCTTGAGAGATCCAAGGGGGTCAGAGGGGCGGGTGTATTTTAACTTATATATCTTATATATTGGTGATCTTATATAATTCAAACTCCCGAGGGGTCCAAGCCCAGATGATCAGACCCCTTTGAGTTTCCTCGGGACTCATCCCCGTGGTGACTTAATGGAGAGAGAGACAGCTTTGATCCAGTTGTCCGAAAAGTAATTTTAATAACATGAGGAGAATAAACAGTAAGGCATCCACTGTATGGGAACAAACTGGACCATGGCAGTAAAAAAGGGCCAAAGGCAAAAGGCGAGGTCTAGGGTCAGACAGGGGTACCCATGTATCCCAGTATGGGTGGGGAGTTAATGTGGGGTCTGAGGGAAGGGTCAAGTGGGGGAGAGCAATTAAGAATATTAAAATTCTTGCACCAAAACATGACCTATAGTAACACAAAGAACTAGGAACTTTTTAGTAACATTTTCATACATGTGAATAATGTTCTTGCTTACTGCATTTTGAATGAGGTTTCCCAAGGCATTTTTCTAGGACTCTCTTCTTCCTTGGGGAAACCACCTCTACATATGATCCTCAAGATTAACATTCATACAGTTCACCAGCTGCTTAACCTTGTTTTGCAGATGGTAGACTTTCAAAATTTTAGTTGAAAAGACCAATGAATGACACAGTAGCCAATGGTTTAATCTGCACCTTCATCTAGAAATCACATTCCTTCTTCTTGCTCACTTGTCCAGCTTTCCTACATAAATACCATCAGTTCTTCACCAAATTTTCTTCCTTGGATTTGCAAATGTTTAAGTGTATATAAAATAGACTTTTGGATCACACAAACTGTGTGCCTAGAACTCAGTCTAGAGTGAAGTGCAATCTATACAGAGAAGGAAATCTCTGTAGAGCAGCAATTCCTTGAACAATAAATTGCTTGAGGTGGATTTACCTGCCCCTTCCCTTTCAATGAATATTCCACTAACATCAACATGGTCTTTGAATTTGTAAACTTTTATCAGAGTATGAATTGGAACAATGTAAATTTTGATACAGAGAAAATTTAAATCACTCTGCTAATAAGCATTTCACATAACCTGTAAGCAATTTGTTTTCCTTTCCTGCAGTCTGTGCACAAGGACAGATTTTATTTTAGTTCACCAGCTTTCACTGTCTCCTTTTTTGCAACAGACTACACAGTCCTCCCTGGATCTTCAGGGCATATGTCTCCATCACAACTCTAATATAGTATTGAGCCTCTGGGTTTTTCTGAGGCACTGTACTTGCAGATTTTCTCATTCCTGTGTGAACCACCAGAATCCAAATTAACATCCAGCTGGACAAAGCTTGTACTTCTCTGTTTCATCTGTTGCAGATGAGAAAAAAACCCTACTAACAGTGCAGAATGAAAGAGTCCCCCATTACTTCCCACTTTCAAAAATGTAGTTTTGCAAGTCATCTTAATTTAAAAAGAGTGGGAAAAAACCAAATTATTGACATACCAGGGTTCTGGTTTTCCACAGTGAGAAGTTTCTCTTGTGATTTATTCTTTATTATACAAATCAAAACTAGGTATGATCCAATATCATTCTTAGTTTCACACAAATGAAACAGTTTCATTAGCATACTTATGACTCAACAATCTGTTAAATTGAAATGTTTTAGAAAGAGATTATATTTTGTCTGTATTTTTTTTTTATATTGTGTATAAATCATGTTATAGTTTAAAAAACAGATGTAGTGATCAAGAATAAAGGTATCTGTTTGGCATGCTCTACTGAGATGTACATCTTAGAATGTTTCTTTACATTTAGTTGCATTGTTTTTTAAATAGAAACTGTTTTTTCTGAAATGTTCTTTGTATAAAATGATGTTTCATTACCTTACCTTAAATTGCTACTCAAAGATTTTTCAAGTTGTAAATTATGTAGGCAAGAAGGGACAAAATATTTACTGATTTTGATTCTGTAACAAATTGTTTAATGTTGGTTTGTTGTTAGTATTTTTTTCTTTGGTTTGGTTTTGGTTTTGGGTTTTTTTTTCTCTGTTATTTCATTTTAGTGGGGTTTTTTTTCTCTGTATTTTATTTTATTTTATTTTATTTTATTTTATTTTATTTTATGACCAGAACTGTCATAATTACTTCAGATGAAGACAATAGCAGTGCTTAGGTGTGTATTTTGAATTTCACAAAAATTAATTACCTTATTCCTTTCTTATGTTTTACTAAAAATTTATAATAATTATGTTAAACATCTCTCTCTGACAAGCATGTCACTGTCATTTTTCTTATCTTTTCTTGGAATTTTGATGCTCACAAATGTGGGTTTTTTTCAGATATTTTCCTGTTGAGCAACCTAGAACCAGAAAGAGCATGGAAACATACAGGAATTTTTTAAATTCATTTATAAGAAACTGTTATTACTGAAATTAAAACATGCATCTTAAAATTCTTTGACTTCATTAGGTTATGGATTTGGAAATGTCTCTTTAAACGTTTGTGTCCCACTCCCCCGTCCCTCCTTTTTGCCTTTCTCATGTGAAGATTGGTGAATGGTGAACAGCAACATTTAAAAATCTGCCAAAATAGGCTAAATAAGAACAGACTGGTAGGATTCTTATTGATAGTATTCTCAGAGTAAATTCAAAAAGAAACTTAAATTAGAAAATATCCCTTAATCAGGTTCAGTGAATCTCAAAGAACAATTCACTTTTTATTAATAGTCTTTTTTTTTTAATTCAGAACATAATCTAAGGAACATTTTCACTTAAGAAATTTTGACAGGGATGTATAAAAAATGTCTAAATTATAGATTCTGCCTGTTAAGTCAGACCCCAATTCTAAGTCTTGGGTCTTGGCAAGGACAGTTACTTCTGGGTGGAGATGAAACCAGAATTCTGAACACTTTATTTCTTAAAATATCTTACCCAGTTCTTTGAAAATGGAAACAGAAGAGTAGAAAATCAGAACTCTTTTAGTCTCAATAAGCAATCAATACTTTGGTTATATTAAGCCAAGAGATTTTTGGCCAGGTAAATTTCTTGGTCCAGTGAAACCATAGGGCTTAACCAGGCTGTCCCAGCAAACAAGAAAACAAATTAGTCAAACAATTGATTTAGGACACCAGGCTCCTGAAGTTAACATATTGTGGTTTTCTCTGCATCATCAGTTCTTAATTTCTCAAGAACTAAAATTCAGGATTGTTCATTTTACTTTCCTCCTTACTCCCAAAAGTGAGTATCTCCTCAATATATCTAATTTCTTGCTCAAGAATGTCTGCCTCAAAAACTTTCAGGGATGTCTTGCAGCTTTATTTAAAGATCCTGATCAATAGAAAAGTAGTTTTAGATATTTTATTAAGACAGGAACCTTAGCAGTTTTGGGCTGATGCTTTGTTCAAGCATGATAATAAAACTTCTGAGGCCATTAACAGAGTTGTGCAGTCGGCCTAAAATTCATGGATATTATTCATTATTGAAATTCTCTCTGCCTGCACAAAATGCCTAAAGAGTGCATCTCCTGATCTGATGTTTGCTCTTCAATCCATGAGATCTCTTTTATCACTTAAAATAGTGTAAGCGCCTATGTGAAATGAACCATTCTATAAGGCAGGGAGTTATTGAGCCAATTTTTTTTTTTTTTTTTTTTTTTTTTTTTTTTTTTTTTTTTTTTTTTTTTTTTTTTGTGGTGGGTGAAAGTTAAAGCTTATGTCTTCATAAAAACCATTTTAATAAATTTTCAATGAGCTCAGTCAACCATGTTTTCTGGTATTACATATACATTATATATATATATAAGTATACTGGAAAATACATTTGTTAATACCACTGCCAAATTCAAGATGGGAAGATAGTTATAATCAGATCACCTTCAGCATTTCAAGAAGAGAGAGATTTCTGCAATTTCCTAATCCAAATGAACACTTCTGAAAGTCAGAGTTAGGGTAATAATGTGATAGAGTGAGATATTAAAGCATATTTTTTGGAGCTTCCTGATCGTATATTTACAGGATATGATTTTGACATTCGGTTTTGTTGCTAAATTTCATTGTGATTTCGATCAGATTATTTAATTCTGAACACTTTCTTCCATCTCTACTAGAAAAAGGCAAATACACTAGACAGTGGGAAAACTAGGACAAAAAGGATAGCGTAAAGAACTTTGAGAAAGCTGATGCTGATTTTATCTAAATATGACAAAAAACTCATTCTAATATTTCTGAAATGTCATCACATTGAGGGAAAAAATCAAATAATTCTTGATATAAGTGGAGGTATATCTACACTTTCATCATGTTTGATTTTTCTTTCTTATTTGGTGCTAATTTCCCATCTGACAGAATGAACTCTTAATACAGCTGCATGAGGTCTACTAGCATGTATATTTAAATAAAGAGATACATGTTGAGTTTTCTGGCTGGATTTATTTTTTGGATTAATCTCAGTCTCAAAACAGTGTTGGTTTATTTTATTTTTTTTTTTTTTGTGTTTATTGCCATCAGGAAACTACCAGCCAATTAAATAATTGATTTACTACACATTAAATTAGTATCATAGAATTATATTATCATAGAATAAGTAGACCCTTTAAATTATATTATCAGAGAATTAGTAGACCCAATGAGAGATACTGTCCCCCCCTAGTCTACCCTCATGAGACTCCACCTGGAGCACTGCATCCATCTCTGGGGTCCTCAGCACAGGAAAGACATGGAACTGTTATAATGGGTTCAGGGGAGGGTTACAAAGATCATCATAGAGCAGGAGCACCTCTCCTATGCAGACAGGCTGGGACAGCTGTGGTTGCCCAGGCTGGAGAAGAGAAGGCTCCAGGGAGAGCTCACTGTGGCCTATGAGTACTTTGGGAGGGCTTATAAAAAGGAAGGAGAGGAACTTTTTACACAGGAAGATAGTGACAGGACAAGAGGGACAGTTTTTGAACTGAAAGAGAGAAGGTTAGATCAGATGTTAAGAAGAAATTCTTTACCGTGTAGGTGGTGATGTACCGAAGCAGGTTTCCCAGAGAGGATGCGGATGTCTCATCCCTGGAACTATTCAAGGCCAAGCTGAAGGCGACCCTGAGCAACCTGGTCTAGTGAATGTCATCCCTGCTCATGGCTGAGGGGTTGAACTAGATGATCATTAGGGTTCCTTCAAAACCTAATCATTCTATGATCCTATAATTCTATTTTTATGTGCTGCTTTTTGTTTTCCCTTTTAGAGTACAATTAGGGTGAGAAATGCTTGAGTGCTCTGATAGCATCAATAATGAGCTTAATCATGGTGGTTTGATCAGAGTAGTATCAAAGATTCAAAACAAAGTCTCACAATAGAAAATTATTCTGGGGAACTAATTACATAAACAAAAGCTCAGATTACTCAATGGAAACAGAGTCATAGAATCCTACAGGATATACATAAATTACAAGGGCATTCATATTGTTCAAATATAAAAAGGACAAAATTTGCTGTTGATATAAAATTGATCAGGGTGGTCAAAAGTAAAACAAAACACAATGAAATATGGAAAAGTATTATGATTCTGAATGCCCATGTAACAAAATGAAAGATGTAATTTAATGCTGATAAGAAAGAACTAATGAAAACTGAAAAATATATCCTTACAATAAAGTTTTTAAATTTAATGATTTTCCATTGGTTTCCATATTAATGAGTAAGATATACTAAATGAATGAAAACCCTCAGCTTGAAAAGTAGCAAAATAATGTAAGTTATACCATGTGTTCATAACATTTCGGATACAGAGAAAATTAGTATGGAAATTTGACTCAATCTAATGGTTTGATTACATGCTCTTAAAAGTCTTTTCCAACCTAACTATGATTTACTATTTTTCCTAGCACAAAAATTCTAATGCAGTTATCAGATGCCTTCCTTGAAATAAATAAAAGGATGAATATTTTGCACACTATACTTGAATTGCAGAACTCTTTTCCACCAGTTACCATAGAGCTCAATAGAATAAATGAGATCAAGAAATAACAGGATAAATTAATGAAGAAAGCATCCATCATTACTTCAAAAGTACAAGGGTGTGAGTGAAATCTCCAGATATAAACTACATAACCTCCAAATTCTTGGAAAAATCTAAGGTGCACTACTTTATTATTATTATTATTATTATTTCTTAGATAACTCCTTAATGTAAATGGTAGGGTTCACTTGACTGTACAGCCCTTTGAACTGACCCCCATTATCTCTTTTTATGTTCCTATGTATAATGCAATACATAATGTTCTTAGGAAAATATAAAAAAAATTTCTAGCATTCCTGTGATTTTTTTACAATATTGAACCTTTTAATAAAAACTGTTTTTACAACCCTTTACACAACCTTGCATATACATCACTGGTCTGAATAAATGGACACGTCTTACCTTGTTAGCGCAGTTAGTCAAATAAACATCTATGAATAAATACTGTAAATAATGTCTGCTTTTCCACCTATTCAGTCATTCTTGAAAGACCAATGAATATCTTTGTCTTTCACAGGTCAGTTCAAAGAGAATTCCTAGTAAATGAATTAATCATAAAAACATCCTCAATTATATCATTACCTGCTACTCTTCTGTTCCTAGGTCACTAAGTTACCACGGCTGATTTTGTTCTGTTGAATGACTTCTCATAGGCTTCCTGCATTTCCACATGGCAGCAACCAGAGTCTTTCCTGCAAAATTAACTCTCTCACACAGTGTATGCCATGCCCAGGAATACAAGAAACACTAGAGAGGCCACTTCAGAGCTGGGGTAGCCAGCTAGCTGCAGCCAGCTCTGCTATACGTTGGCTTCTAAGCTCTGTTTATCGAAGGAAGAGAGGAAACACAAGTACAGATGACAGTTTAATAAATCCTCCTACATTTTGCTCCTTGACCTTCAGCATTTCAGCCAGGTTTGGATCCCTTTGCCCCATACAGGATATGGCATTTTGTCTCACCTATATAATCTATGTCTATATCTATCTATATCTATCTATCTATTTATCTATACATATATATACATATATATATAGAGAGAGGGGTATTTGTAATACAGTCTTGATGGTCTTGAATAGGACCATTTATTTAAATGAAGAAGCTGACACCAACCACTACATCTTGAAAAGCAGTTCTATTGTTCCGGAGAGAGAAAAAAAAAAAAAGCAAAACAACACCAAAACAGTGAAAGCCTGAGTCCTTGATTGGAATTTATTTGGCTCAAAATGTATAACTAGCCAGGACTGGGCTTCACAGCTGAGTGGTTCAATAAGCAGTTTTTTATAGTACACTGTGGTAATTACCTCTTACATGAACTATCTGTTCTTGAAACAATGACACTTTAATCAGCTCTACAGAGATCCTGACATTTGTGGTACACTGTGTTTTTTTATTGTTTGGAGGTTTCTTGTTGGGGATTTTTGTTTTGAGTTTTTTGTTGTTGCTGTTGTTGTTGTTGTTTGTGGATTTGGGAGATTTCTTTTTGATCTACAGGTTTTTCATTTCCTTTTGATTTCATCAGTGTTAAAAAAAAAGATGTTTGGACAAGGATACTTGCCCAGTCCTACAGCCCATGATGATAAAATAAAGCAGAAGGTTGCCTATTAGGATAATTTAATATAGAAAATAATGGAGAGTCTTTAGACATTGAAATATTCTTATTCTAGCATTCATATGTTTTGTTAATTTTTACATTGAATCTTCATGTACTCTTGTCCTTGGAAAAAGGGTAATGCACTACCTAGACTGTTGTACATAAAGATGTAGATGAATTTTTTCTGCATTCAGTACCTACTTTGTTGATGGCAGTTAAATGAGACAAGACATTTGTTTCACTCAGGTTTAAATTAGAAGTCATACACCTAGAATTGATAAAATTACTCTGGCATAAACTAGACAAATGTGAGAACCTCTGAGACAGTGAGCAGAAGGATCATCTACTGACGTGAGTAAATAAGTGACACAGTGAAATTTTTGGAGCAAATTTCCGAACTAGCACAAAATGTTTCTTGACACTTCATTATATCTAATCTAGAAAGTCCCTGCAACTCAGTCAGCAGTTTGGATCCATGTAAGGAAAATAAACAAGATATGACAAGACGTAAGTAAAAGACAGTGCATACTGAACAGACATAGGAAATGGCATCGATTCCAAATCCAGACATCCATATTTCTACCAGGCCTCTGATGGTTCCATAGGCAACCAAAGTCATGTAGACAAGGTAACCTGTTTTTTAAAAATCAATTTTGTGCCTTTCAGCCATTCAACCTAAATTCTATTCCCATCTGTATGTATGCATTTTCAAAATAAACATCAGAACTCCTTAATGAATTAAAGAAATTTCTTCAGGGTAACAATGTATTTATTGCAGTTAATCTTTTTATGATACTAAGAGAGTGGAGAACCAGATGCTTTAAACATTCAAATTTTATAACACTTACGGACCAGTGAGCAGATGTTTCTAAATTTTCAAAACCATATAGTGCTGCTTGTAGGCAGAGATAAGTAATTGACATTTTAATATCAGAGAAAAAAACTAAAACACATCACGGCCATTTTCTGCAATGAAAAAGTAAGTAGCATCAAATACATCAAAAAAGGAATACTCTATCACACTGATTGTGTAAATGGAAGTGTAATTCACAGAAATTTGTCAATTGTTTATTGAAAGTGTAAAAGCTAGTAAAATATCGTGACCATGCATCAGTCTATATAACAGACACTGGACAGGGGATTGACCATGTTGCTTTCTGATTTTTCCAAAGCTGATATATCCTTAAACAGTTGTATTAGAGCAGGATTTTAATAGATTAATAAACAGGAAAAGCGGTGGTGATATAGATGCTTCTGAATCCTGGTGAGACCCATTAAACACATATTGCAAAAAAGATAATACTTACAAAGATTGTGAGTGGAGAAAAAGAATAAAAATATCCTGAAAACAGAGGTCAAGAGGAAACAGTAAAACAGAGTGTCTCTACTCCACTTGCCATTCGGGCAATGCAAAGGAAAACATTTCTATTAAACTTATCTCCATTATTTTTTTGGTGTCTATTCTTCAAAAAACCAAGTAGATAAAATTTGTGTTTCCTGGAGCATATCAGATTGTTTCCTCACTTATTGAAGGTCCTTATATATGATTAAAACATTGATGAAATATTACTGTCCAACTGCAGATATGGACTGCTCAAACCACACGAGATGGGGTAGAAAGCTTGCAGTTTTAAGCAAATGAAGTCATGGATAACTTCGTTGAAAGAAAAAGAACCAAAATGCTCCTTCTTCTACAAGCCCATAAAACTCCACTTACAAACAGTATGATATCAATGTATCTCTACAGATTTATTGATACAAATTTGACTGACAGTCTTTATTAACTTCTAATTGGAAGCATCAGTGATTCTTGGGGCAGAAGAGATTAGAGGAGGAGAGGAGAGGTTAGGGAAAACATAAAAAGGTGAGACGAACTGAAGCAAGGCAAGACAATGAGAAAAGGAGTGATTCAGTTGCTCACACTGAGAAATAGAAATAGACATTAGCAATACTTTGCTGATTGAAGGATGTGAATAAAAAATGATGATTTTTTTTTATTTTTTCAGTGTTCCATAGGTTTACTTTGGGATTTAGATAGTACATTTTATATTGCAATATTTCTAGAATTTATACTGTGTGGTCAAAACTTAAAGAAAAGGAGAATTTAAAGTTGCATGCAACATTCTTACAAGTAGATATCATTGACTAAGGAATAAATACTTCATGCATTTTTATTTTTTTCTCAAAAATATGGTTTGATTGTGACTTGATATAACTTTTCATACATCTAAGAATAATTTATTTCCCACTGACAGCTAGTGATAATAATTAAAGGCATAAATTAGCATGTAAATATATTTTGGAGTGTTTTTGGGAATGTTATCCATTTCTCCACATTAAGTTGGAGCTTGCGATTGATTTTCTAAAAGCTATTTGACATAGGGGTTTAGTGTTGCTATATTTTTATTTTTTTTACTACTTACAGAAGTTTTTTTTACAAATGCTAACTGCATTTAGCTATCATAAACTTTTAGAAGATTTTTTTTTTTTTTTAGTGGTGGAAGGTGTGTTAATTTGCTAGTTTACGATTAAGCTAAACCTGAAACTGTGGTCTAATAAACCCAGAAGTATAAAGAGAGCTGAAAAATAAGCTGCTTATTTAAAAGAAATTATTTTCTTTAGAAAGCACAAGAACATTCTTTTATAAATCTTTCCTTATGAAGAAAATGACTACTTTAAAACCCTGGGTTAATAAGAGAACTAATCAATACAGATTTCCAACTTTTTATACTACTTTTCTTTGGTAAAAAGTAGATTGATATAATTTTAGGTAGATAAAAATGCAGACAAAAAATTAGAGAACAAACAAAGCTAACCAAAACTAGGGCAAATTGGGCATTTTAAAAGGAAGCCTAAGCTTTTCTGAGACCCACATCTGATCAAATGTTTCTTATAGTCTTATAATGTCAGCATTTTACAAGAAATTCAAGATAAATCCAATACTCAAAGTAGCTCATATTAATCACTGCCTAAGCAAAATCCCAAATGCTAGTATTTAATTTGAGAAAATGTGTATGAATTATTCACTGATACAGTTTTGTCCTTCTTAAGGGCTACAAGTTTAACTTTCTTTCATACTCATCCTCACAACTGTATTAAATGTCAGCTTCTCTTATGACAAAAATGCAAAATATTTTTGTACTGTTATTGCAGTGAACTTACACTACAAAAGTTGCAAATCCACTAGCAAGGTCAATAGATATTACTCATTTGTTCTGAAAATGTTATAGAAAAGTTACTTTTTTGCACTAATTATAGTAAGGTAAAGACTTTATTTTGCAACATCTTTTCTGAAAGATGATCATGCTTGAAGCTACTAAACCTTTCCAGTTTGCAGAGTACAAGTCCAAACTTTTCTGTTATTACTCCTACATCCTGAGTAAATAAAAATCACCTTAAACTTGTGAATTTTAAATTAATTTTTCAGCTCTTTTTTTAATGAATAAAAGTATCTATGAAATTATTTGTGTCATATATGTACACAAATACACATCTTCATACAGGGAAATATAAACATTTAGATAGATATGTCTCCCCATTAATGCAATCTATTTTAATGAGAGCCAGCTTCAATAAAGAAATTTAATAAACTGTTAGATTTTAGTTCCAAAATGAAAATGAAAACTTGAAGGCACTCTTGGCCACAGATATTTGGGTTACCTCTTTCCTAAGGAAGGTAAGTTTCAGTTTAAGTGATATATAACTCACGTTAAAGACAAGATCAAAGAACCAAATGAAGACATTTTTAATGTGTAATGGGGGCTTTGTCTGATTCCTCTTTCAAACTTTCCTTCAAGAAAGGCAGGAAGAAGGACCAGTGAAGTATACTAAGAGAATCACTAAATTTCATCAGAAGTGTTTTCAAGATTTACCAGATGCTCATGTCCACATCTTACGACTAATTCAGTCCTTAGATCAGTGGTTGAAACTATTGTTCTAAATAGGGTCTTCCTCATCTGAAGCCATTGTCTCCAAACAGCAGGGGAGATAAAGAGAATTGCTGCAAATTGAAACAGAACCATACGAAACACTTTTCAGGATGTGTAAGAAACAAATTAAATCAGCAAAACATCCCTAATTCCCAATGTTACTAATAATTATTGTATTTTAGATGTTTTGTCTGTGATTTAAAATCATAGCAAGGCATGGAGATGTAGAATTGGATGATTAAGGACCTTTCTCAGTGCCTAGAAAAACAGATTATAATCTTCTGCTCCCTACGTCCATATTTTTTGTGTTGCTAATTCTGCTATCAATTTTATTTGCCTATTGCATATTGCATATTGCATACACCTATGAAGTTGTTTAAATAATGATTGAGATATCAAAATATTGATTTTGTCAGTGCCAGTCATTTTCTATTTTACTGCTTTAACTTCCATTAGCGTCTAATGTCTCCTCCATAGTTAGTGGAGAGACTAATAATGGTAAAGATAATGGTAGCTACTGATTATGTATCATCAAGAGTTGGAACAAGCTTCCCAGGGAACTAGTGGAATCATCATCTTTGGAAGTGTTTCAAAAATGTGTGGAAGTGGCACCTGGGGACATGGTTTAGTGGTGAACATGTGGCAGAGTTAAGTCAGTGGTTGAAATTTACACATCTCACAGTACTAGATAAGGAGGTCATATTTGGCAAATTAATTTGCAGCAGAGCTAAATACTGAAAATGTTGAAGTCAGGTAAATAAAGTGCATAAAATATTAAAGTAACAAGTTCTGTAGGCATACAGTAACATCATTCTTAATCCCCTAGAGATACTTGAGTAATTTGCCAGCTGTAGCATTTATTTCCTTTGCTGAAATTCTTGTCTCTTTGTGACATGGTAAAAAGATATGAATATAAAAAGAAGTCATATACCTCTAAGTTATATTGTTCAGAAAGCTTACTGTCAAGGAAGCAGAAAGATTTCAAAACAAAAAGAAGCATGATGTGGATGGAAGCTAGAAAAGATTTCACTAGATCCCATTTTTTTTTTTCTGCATTGCTGAAGCTCATTTTTACAGTACGTATTTTGAAAGATTTTCTCCATCTTTTTATGCTTCGAATTCAAGTAGTCTCCTTTGGGAGAATAAAATATTTATTTATTAATTTATTTTTTGTTTGTTTGTTTGGAGTTGTCCTAGGGTAACTTTATGATGTTTGTATCCCCAGTTTTCTGTTCTGTTAGTGCTGGATATTAAATTCCACACCTTTAAGACTGGTTCTGAGAGCAAATGGAGAAAAGAAGAAGCGCACAGTTTGTTTTCAGAAACCGCACTTGCACCCCCCCCCCCCGTTCTCTCTCACAGACTGTGTTGTCTGCTGCACAGACAGTGGGAGAGAGCTCTCCTTTGCTTTTTAGTTAGATTCTAACTTTCTGAGAGAGAGAAGTTACCCAGACGGCGGCTTTTCTTTTTTTGGAACTAATCAGCCCTGCTCTGGACTGAAAAGCTAGAAAAACACCAGGAGCTCACACCTGTGGCCCACCGGGGCTGGGATGCTGCATTCCCAGCACAGGAGGGACTGATAAGAGACTGAGTAAGCTGGGCTACACCCCACAACAAGGACTTTCTGAATTTGCCATCTCTTCAGAACAGCAAGAGGTTTCATTGATTGATATTATTCATTTTTCATGCTTGTGAGTACTTTGCTTGTTAAATAAACAGGGTTTTTTTTCACTTTCCTTGAAAGAGATTTATGTCTCCAGAACCGGTGGGGGGAGAGGCCACTTGAATTTGCTTTCTAGAGCGACCCCTTTGGAAGTTCTCTCCCTAAATTTGTCCTAAACCAGGTCAACAGTATTACTGGTATACAGAGATACAATACCTTCAAGTGGTCCAAAGATGCATCAAGTGAGTTTTAGCCTTGGCATTAAGAAACATTTCTTTACCAAGGGGGCCAAACACTGGAACAGGTTTCCTAAGAGCATGGTCAATGGCCCAAACCTGTCTATGGTTTAGAGCCAACTGGATAATTATTTCAATAATATGCTTTTACTTTTTATGAGCCCTGAATTGGTCAGGTAGTTCATTCACTGTAGGTTGCTCCCGACTGAAATATTCTGTTCTATTAAATTACATTTGTGTTTATTATTGATTTATTTTAGAAAATCACTCTTAATATTATTATCTATATTTTTAAATGGTAATTATTTCTTGGTGTGGGTGTACATGATATTTCATTGAGTCTGAAATTGTGAAGCTCTGCATTAAAAAGTACAGGGAATTATGATTAATTGCTCTATTCTAATACGTTAGAACTGTTTATTTCTGTGCAAGTACCTTTTCCTGCACATGTAAGGCACAAAATGTTCTGCCATAATTTTATAACCCCAGTATAATTGTAGAGTGGGAGAAAAATATGCCATATATGGTAATTTGATGATAGAGTTTGTGGTAGGTAAATGTACTTTGATTAAAGCAATTAAATATATTCACAGAAAAAAAAAATAAGCTCATCCTCTTGAAATATGTCACAAGGTATACAAACCCTTTATTCTGATTTGCAATATTAGAAGAACCAGTTTATATTTATTAACAACTTATTGTGGTCTTCACGCTGTTCTTTTTGTATGAAATTTTATTTTACATAGTAAATGCATTTATGTGACTCACACATGTGTACAGATTAGCACAAATGCAAGAATGAAAACTTGTCCCTCATACTAGAATAAGAATACACAGCAGTCTCCCATACTCTGGAATGATGTGGACCAAGTAGAAACATTAAATTACTGAAGTCTACTGTAAAAAATCTCCATTACATTTTGTCAAAAGATAAATTTCACTTCATGTGTTCTTTATTGTACCAGTCCTCTTGATGTACCCTTCTATAAAATTTCTATATTTTTGTCCTCACCTATTTTATCTTATTTTAGTTACTCTTTTCTTCCTCCTCCTGCTTCTATCTGATACTCATTTTTATATTAATGTAGCCACTGAATCTTGATTATTAAGAATAGCTTGAAATCTAGTAACAAAATGTCCAAAAATGTTTTAAGACATCATCAGGGAATTGACCTTAACAAAGGTTTGACCTTAACGACGAAGACCTCAGAAGAAACTTGCACTTCAGTATCACTTGCCACTGTTGTGCAAGTTAAGATGTCCTGCTCTGCAAACAAATAGCCATCATGAAATTTCAGTACAACAGTCCCAGCCACTGAGAAGATTCAAGGTCTGTATACAGCACTGTGCCTTTCCCACTATATACACCGTCAGGAGAAAGCTATCTGAGAGTGCTGCAGCCTGTGTGTTTGGAACCGGAGACAGGAGTGCTGCACTGGCCTGAAGGAGACAGCATGGAAGAATGTGATAACACTAAAGACTAAATTTACAGTCGTCAAATGACTACTGGGACTGTTCTCTGGCAATGCTAGCTATTGGCATGGAAATCTAAGCATCTCAAAAGGAGTGCCAAGTGTAAATCACCCAGTGGAATTGTGTTTAGCTCACGATATTTCCAGAGCCATATCTGAAACTGATTGAATGCACATTGATGTTAGGAACCATGCTAACAATAAAACCGTAAAAATGCTTTCTGTGTAAATTAACTGCCATAGTTTATCTTAAAGCTATCTTAAATTATTTTAAATTAATAAAGACTGTCACTGCAATAATGAATCAAAGCAGGAGATGCCAAATCCTGACAGGCTTGATGGGGATTTCAAGCAAAACAGGAAGAGTTTTCCAAATCAGTTATGTTTTTGTTTATACACGGTTGTGAAATTCATCAAAATCTCTGAATCGAAAGTTACTGGAAATAGGATCTTCATCCTGTAGCCTATAAATTTTGAGTGCTTTTTTAAAATTGTCTCTGGTATTCTGAGAAGAAATTAATTTCTGAATCTTCTCCCAGCTTTTATTAAAGTAATGGTACAAACTAAATGTTTAGAATAAAAAAATAAATTACATGTATCTCTGAAAACAACTCCATCATAGAGGGTATGGTAAAATAATGCAAAACCACAGAAAGCAGTTCACCCTGCAAGTGAGTTTATTCAGACAAATATATATATATATATATATATATATATATATATATATATATATATATATATATATATTTATATTTATTTGGCAAATAGGCTTTTTTTTTTTGCAGTGTATTCACACAGATGTTGTGCATATCATTTCTCTGACAATATCTTTTACTAATGTCAATGGTTTTGCAGACGTGTTTTGTATTAAGGATTCAATGCAGAATTAATTAAATCATTATATTTTGGTTACATTGTTGCATTACTCACCAATCTCTTATTACTGTAACTGAAAGTTTTCTACTTCCACTTTGACTTTATTGTGCACACTTTCAAAAAATAGTTCTCTTGTAGAGACTTTATATCATCTAGATTTATAAAACAATTTTATTTCTAATCATTTACCTCACTGAAAGTCAGTATTTCTTGAAAAAATCTAATATAAGGGGAGATATATTTAAATATGTATCAATACATGTACATTTTAAATCTAATACAAACAAAATATTATTATAGAGAAATTAAGACTCAAAGCATATATCAGCTTTCATGTAAAAAAATTATAAAAAGTATTTCTCTTGAGACAATATATTTCTGCAAATACAGGGACTGCAGTATTAATTTTATGCATAGGGGAAGTAAAGACAGGAGAGCTAAGCAAAGTAGACAGCCTACCTAATTCTGCTTCATTGTTGTAGGCCTGTGCTTATTGGTAAGGTACTTTAATGCTGGTGAACACAGGGTTTGTCCCCGTCTTTGCTTCCGTTTTTGGACAGTGGCTTGTCATCCCATGCCATCTGCCAGAGAAAAATTCAAATTAAAAGGGATAGAATAATTCCCTCAAGAAACATCTTTCAATAAAAGGAGCATATAAACTGATTGCATAAAATTAGATGGGATTCTCCAAGTGGCATGATATAGAACAAACAACAAGGGATAAGGTCATTGATCCTTTTAAAACCAGTGACATTTGAGACAGATAATTAAATTTTGAGTGGTTTTGACCTGTATCTAATCTCACTTATATATAAACCATTATAACAAAGAAAACTGTTGCCTGCAGGTAAGCTGTAAAGGAATGATGAGTTTCATGAATTGTCTGGTAGAGCAGTGGCTTTTTATTATTGTTGGAAGGCTAACATTAGTCTTTGTAATTATAAACATCAGATGTCATTATCAATACTTACAGCCCTGATAAATTTTTCTTCTCCAGCTGTGCTTTTTATATAGCATACAAGTTAATTTTATCTGTATAGTGCTTTCAGTATTCATAGTGTTCTTCCATTTAGATTGACACAATACTAGAAACAATGATAAAATTGTGTTCAAATTAATTATATATAATCATATCTTTTAAAACGTTTGTATTAGAGATGCTATTTAATGTCCAGAACTGCAACAACAAAAAAAATATACATTTTTCTTCTGGATTTCTTCTTTCCCCTTCTCTTCTTCTTTCAATTATTCCTTAATCATGTTTCTTCTTCATCACCTTTCCCCTATAGTTGACAATTTGTAAAAATTTAGTGTTACCTCTCAAAACAGATATTTGGCTCTAAAAATGCATCTGCACTACCATATAAAGAAGAATGAGGGTGTGCACAACTAAGAGCATTCAACAATTTGGATTATTTTAAATGCTTTATTCTTAGATCAGTTCCAAATTAGCTCACCTCCTTTTTGGTCTGCTGAACAATAGCACTATCTTCAAAATCAATTTGGATGGATTAGACTAGCCTTTAGAGACACAGATCTGAGACAACCACTTTTACTCATCTTGGATACAAACCATTGATCTTTTTTTCACTTTTACATGTGTACACAACCAGAGATATAACTGTAGCTTGCATGATGATCAATTCTTATATTTTTTTAATTTATATTCTCTGTTACCCAGCTGTTAACCATACTAAGACATAGTTACATCTTGTAGGTATCAGTGACAGGCACGCTACCTAGTAACCACCAGACCATTTGAAAGATTCGACAGGGCAATTCAGCAAAGGAAGCAAAGAGGAAAATCTCTTGGCCCTTCTCAAGAAAACAAGATTGGAACCTCAGCAAAGACCCTCCATTTCTGTCTTCTGAGTAACAAGAAGACCCTATTTTTTGCTTTGTCAAACAAAATAATGGAATTGGTTTGCAACATTCTTGTTAGAAGAATATGAGATAATGCAATAGCAGAAAATTAGTAGTTGCTGTATAGTTCTTTGCCAAAATCAGATCTGACAAGGCTTCAAGGAAATGCTTTTCAGGGGAGTTTCTGCATCCTCCCTTGGAAAGACAGTAATGATTCTGTGAAACGGAGAGCAGTAGCAAGTAGTGTCACTCAAGAGTCATACTGCAACTGGTACTGTTCTCTATACCTTTATTAATGACATAGTGGGATTCAGTGAATCCTCATCAAGACTGCAGATGACACCAAGTCGAATGGTAAAGGTAAAATGTTAGATGGAAGGGATTCCATCCAGAAGGACATTGTCCTACCTAGATTTCTAGATTTTAGTAAGGCTTTTGAAATTTTTTCTCACAGCATTCTCCTGGAGAAGCTGGCTTCTCATGGCTTGGAGAAATGTACTCTTCACTGGGTAAAAAAACTGGGTAGATGACTGAATTTAAAATATAATGGTGAAGAGAGTTACTTCCAGGCAGTCTGTTCCAGGTGGTGACCTCCAGGGTTCACTTTTGGGGCTAGTCACATCCACAATATTGAGGGCCTGTAACTGGGGATCAAATGCACCCTCAATCAGCTTGCAGATGACACCAAGTTGAGTGGGAATGTTGATCTGCTGGAGGGTAGGAGGATTCTGAAGAGGGATCTGAACAGGCTGGATCAATGGGAAAAGGCCAGTGGTAAGGAGTTCAACAAGGCCAAGTGCCAGGTCCTATGCCTGGGTCACAACAACCCCATGCAGTGCTACAGACTGAGGGCAGATTTTCTGGGAAGTTGCTCAGTGGAAAAGGAGCTGGTAGTGCTGCTTGAACATGTATATGCCCAGGTGTTCAAAGAGGTCAGTGGCACCCTGGCCTTGATCAGAAGTAGTGTAGCCAGCAGGACCAGAGCAGTGACTCTGTACTCAGCACTGGTGAGGCCACACCCCAAGTCTTGTGTCTGGTTCTGGGCCCCTCACTTCAAGAAAGACATTGAGGTGCTGGAGCATGTCCAGAGAAGGGTAAAAAAGGTGGTGAAGGGTGTAAAGAGTAAGTCCTGTGAGGAGTGGCTGGAGGAGCTCAGGTTGTTCAGCCTGGAGAAGAGGAGGCTCAGAGGAGACTTTATCACTGTTTATGACTACTTGAAGTTGCCAAGTAACAAGTGATAGGACAAAAGGAAATGGCTTAAAGCTTTGCCAGGCAAAGGTAACTTGTATATTAGAAAAAATTTCATCACAGAAAGTCTATAAAACATTAGAACAGGCTGCCTAGGTTGAGTCACCATGCCAGGAGCACTTAAGAGATATGTAAATGTGATGCTTAGGGACACGGTTTAATGGTGAACCTGGAGTGCTGGGTTAATGGTTGGACATAATTTTCTAAAAATTTTGTCAAACATATGTGATTGATTGATTCAATGACAGGCTTGAGAAGCAAGTCCAGTCTGTATGAGGCTCATAAACTTCAAGGTCAAATGCAAAATACTGTCAGAGGGTTTAAAATGCATGATCTTTAAAGGCTCCTTACAACCCAAAACATTCTATGATTCAGTAATAACTGCTCTCGGTTTTTTTCCCTGTTCCATGCTCCCTTCTCTGTCTTTTTTTTATTATTTCTTATTTCTGTCAACTTTTATGGCTTTCATTTTATGTTCCTCTTATGTCCTCATTTACCAGGTTTCTACCCTTGTGTCAAGCATTTATTTACTTATGCTTTCCTCTCTTTCTCCTGAACATTGTCTTTTTACTAAGCACTTCACTGCAATGGATGTAAATAGACTGAACAGTGAAGACTACTGTTCTGAAACAGATCCTTCACTTTCATGTGAATGTGCAGTTTTTGCTTTGTCAGAAACGGAAGACAAACAAAATTGCTTTCAAACAGCTCTTTTTCAAAGATGTCTCAGTAGGCTTGTTCAGTTTTGTAGTTAATTCATCTCTCGGTCAGTGATTGCACACTGCTAGAATTTCTTTATATTTTTATTGTGTGCTTTTTTATCACATAGAATAACCTCAGACTGAGCATATTCAATGTCTACCCTTTCTCTAACTTAACCAATTTGGAATCTTTCTGATATATCTCTCACTTTAATATTCCCTTAAAAAATATGAGAGTGTGATTTTATGCCTTACATGCTCACAGCTTTCAAAATGTCTCACTCCAACACATGGAAAAGAGAAAGAAAACCAACCAAACAAACAAACCAAAAAAACCCCAGGACAAAACCCTAGACCCAACCTTTTATTCCATGCTCTCTAGCTGTCATTCTGAGTGTTTTTAAAACAAGCATCTATCCAAGGCTTAATGACACTGACATAATAGAATTATTAAAAAATTCTAGTCCATACCTAACTGGTTCTAAATCTGGAAAAAAAGCCCTAACAAACCAAAAACAACCCGACTTCTGTCAACAAATGACTATGCACACTCAAATTTTCATATTGTTTCCAGATCATACAATTTGAAGTTTATTGCTCAATAAAATTCAACTAAATAGTTTCAGTTAAAATTGTTCTATATGCTTCCATATCTTGAAGTATTTTAAAAAGCAGTCGTCTGTGTTTTTTATGTTACTGAGTTCTAAATATTTTTCAAAGTCAGAAAAGAGTGAGGTACTACTGTTCTCAGGACAATGAGAGAAACAACAACCAAATGAAGGAAAAAATTAGTTCTTTAGCTTCTGTAGATAAGTATAATTTTATGGAGTTCAAAGGGACATCTTTTACTGTAGAGATTCTAGACTTCAACAGCTAGGGAAAAGATTGGTGTAGTCTAGACTTTCAACAGCTAGGGAAAAGATTGGTGTAGTCTGTAACAATTGATGACAAAAAATTTTCTTGGGATGTGGGAGAGAAAACCCCATTTCTGGAAACATTCAAGATCAACTTGGACAGGTATCTGAGCAACCTGATCTTGTTGAACTTGTCTCTTCTTATTGAAAAAATATGGGATGACCTTCAAAGGTCCCTTCCTGTTGAAACTGTTCTATGACTCTGATTGAATTTAAAGCTCATACAAACTGAGATTTGAATGCTATGTGCTTTTTTTTTTTTTTTTTTTCAGAAAGTAAAACTGCATTTAGCCACACTGTGAATATTGTGTGAAGATTTTTTGTTCTCTTAAAATTATTTCTCCTCACTTAAAATTTGAGGTTTTTTCCGGTATTTAAAGCCTGTCGTATCCTAAAAAATATGTACATAAGTTTTGATATATAAAGTGCTGGAATCAATGAAAAAAAATCACAGTTCACTTCATTAAAATGATTAAACCCTAAGATAAGGTAAGTTTTTTTCATTATACGTGTATAGTGCAGTTTGCCAGGTTTCTAGTTCTTAAGGTTTCTGTTTTGAATTCCTTCCCATTGTCAATGTTTTGTTAATGGGACATCCATGAGTAAGCATATCTTGGTTAGCAGGCTCTACCTCGAGATGGGAGGGAAGTACTGGTTTAGTACTGGCAGCTTCTCTTTTGTCTCTACATCTAAATATATCAGGCTATTTTTGTGTTACTTGTCTGGCTATTTAACTTTTAAACTGCTGCCTCAATTGATATTCCTACAACTCTGCTTTCTCTAGAATCACCAAAATCAAGCAAAGTACCTCTTAATGCACTTTCAATTAAGAATTAGAATAATGCTATTACACAGGCACATTTAAGTACCTACCTACATTTTGAAAGGGTCAAGACTAAGTGATTTGTGATGTTTTCCTGAGTTTTTTCTATCCTTTCTATCCTTTATTTGAAATTTTTATTTGGGTTTATGGTTTAATATTGCTTATTTATATTCTGCCTATTATTCTCAGTTTTCAACCTTCTTTTTTCATTTTTTTTTTCTCAAGCTCCCAATTATCTTTTACATGTAAATTCCATCAGCATAGTTTATCTGATCTTTCTGGCTAATAATCAGAAACAGCTCAAGTGACAAAATCATGGCCAACTTACTGCAGATAGCAGAAAAATAAATTTACAGTGAAATATGCAGATATCACATAACAGCAACACACATTTGCAACTTTTTTAACATGTAGAGCACATACTGTCATTATATATCATGTGTTAACTACATCGTTTTTTTTTTTTTTGTTTTTTTTTGGTTTTTTTTTCTTTTATTACTCTATTACTTTGGCCTCGGAAGACCAAATTGTACAAGAGTTTAGACATTTTCATATGTATTAAAAATAAGTAAAATCAGTTTGAAAAAATGATAGTAAAATATTTAATGAATATCAGGGTGACTTTTTTTTTATAGAGTAATTTTTACTTGTTATATGGAATGTATTTTTAAAATGCATTGAGCACTTCAAAGGACACAAAGACTGTTCTATGTTCCTCAGAAGGTCTGTGAAATAAAATGTAGAATTTGTTTAATTGTAATGTTTCTTGAAATACTCTAAAGAGGCATTAGGAATAAGCAAAAGATTGTATGTACATAATTAATCTCCAGTTCAGAGGTGTGGAAATGTTATTATACTAGATGCCATGTTGCAACTTCATATTAGCACTAATTCTACAAAATCCACTGTTTTCAACATCATCTTCAAATTGTGTGGCAAGTACTATTTTACCAACAGAACTGTGCTGTACAGTTATTGTTACTAATGGCAGCTATTGTTCTATTTGGCGGCACAGAAGAGATAATTTTCTGTGTATTGGCTACAGCTTTGATGAAAAAGGTCTTTTGCAACCTAAGTTGTCCCAAATTTTCATTCATAATCCCAATATTTCTTCTTCTGAAAAGTCTATTTGGTATTATTATGTGATTGATTGCTGGTCAAAGTTTTAGATGACTTCCCAGCCATGTTTCATACACAATATTTAGACCAGACTGGTCAGGGCTGTGCTGTGCTGTTTGATTTTGAAATTTTACTCCAGGGATAGACACCTCACAGAGTTCATGTACAAACTGTTTCTGTATCTGACACCCTCAAAATAACCAAACAATCTTTTTATGTGCATTAAATTGAATTTTGTGTATTTCAGAGTAAAACCATTTCCTCTTATCTTCATTGGACCACTGAGAAGAATTTGTCACTGCTTTGCTTGTATCTCCCTCCTCTTTGATAAGATCTCTCTGAGCCATCTGTTCTCCAAAATGAACAGTCACAGCTATCTCAGCCTCTCCTCTCATGACAGATGCTCCAGTACCCTTCATTCCTCTTTGGGGCAGACCAGTTGACCAAATAACAAAATAAAAGGAGCAAAAAGCAGAATGCCTGTAGTGACCATCATCGAAGCTTCCACTTACCACAAGCCTAGAGTTCACTGTGGGCTACCTATTCTGTGAACCTTTTTTATATGTGGCAATCCTTGGTCTGCTGCAAAAAGCTGAGGATTCTCCTTAAACAGCCTTCTTTGGAACCTGTGCTTCCTCTGCAGCCACCAGTAGCACTCTCTCCTTCTCCTGCTCCTGTCTGTGAGTGAAGACAGGGGCACATTCACAGTTTGAGGTGAATCTATCTGGCCGTCTCCTTTCTGCTCTAATTTGAAGTGCTATCCTACAGTTCTCAAAGCAAACAACTTATCCTGAAGCCACTGACTGTGCCTGAAAGAAGGCATATGCACACACTCTCCCACAGATATGTCTCAGGAGAGGAAATATTTTAATACTGACAGCTGCATTTGGTATTCCTTACATGCCTGACAACCTTTCCCCTCAAGCTGAACTAATCCTCCTGTTGTCTTTCCCTGGGACAGGTTCTTCTGGGACCTGCCAAGTGCCCATGTAAAGTGCTTTCTAGGCTGGGAAAAGTCTGGTTCAGTTTATAAGTCTAATCATCATACATTTCAAGCTAATTCAGTAACTTAAAACAGAAAATGTTCCTCCATTTCTCTCCCGAGATTGAAACATGAAGTTTCTGTTGGATCATATGAATTTGCAAGGCACATTGGTGCAAATTTGATGCCCTTCAAAAACCAGTCATGCTAATTACCAAAGCCTGTCAGTAGCAGTTGGTTTCTGAAATATCTTGAACTTTTAATTGATGCCTTAAGTTTTAGTTTTCATATTTTTCAGATTCTATGCTGCCTAGGGGTGTTGTTCTGACCCTCATATTAAGTGCTAGTAAGCTCTCTTCACATAGTAGGTAGACAAAATAAATCCTTTTCCTGCCGAAGACCAAGGACAATGTGTACAACTTTCAGGCCCAAGAGAATAAACCATGGTGGACTGAAGAGAGAAACAAGAAGGATGAGACCTCCAACCTGCAGCTGTAATTGGACAGTTAAACTCCATGTAGTGGTTTGAAAGCAAAACAAATGAGAGGCTCCAAGTTAGAGATACAATTTAATAGGATGAAAGGAAAGAAAGAAAAATAGATGCAATAATACAAAAGACTACTGACAGAGTCAGAGTACAACCTGAGCAGGGTGATGGAAGCAGTCCAGATGAGGTGGTCTTTCTGAAGCAGTGATCTCATAGAAAGGTGTGGTAGCTCTGGTCTTCTGGGAATCCAGTGGGTAATGGCCCCCTGTACTGCCCCAAACCCCAGATTATATCCAGGTGAGAATGCTTGGTTCCTCCTCCTGGGTGGAGCATCTCACAATGGGATGATGAGTCATGCAGGGGATCCTTGATGGCCCATTAAACAGAGATAACTCCTGGAGGGAGTTATCTATGAGTCATGGGCAAGGCATTTGATGGGTCATTAACAAAAGACAACGGCCCAGAGAGAGGTGGTCTGGGAAAACACTGCCCCACCTGGATACAACAGTTCATGAAGATGGCAATAGAATACTTTGTGCACATCCTATACTACAACCTAGGACACCCCAATATGCAAATGGACCAAAACTTATAAAAGTGTGAGACCTCGTGATCCGTGGTCCATTTTGTGACCATTCTATGTCCACCTTGGGTAGCCCTGGTCAGGCTCTTGTCATGCCCAAGGTATACCCTTAAAAGCCTTCCCATAAGTATCTACTTTATCTCTAGCTCTGTTCAGTCCCTGTTTCAGGTCAGCCTTCCCAAGGCATCATAATCTTAAATAAATTTGCATTATTCAGAATAGCCATTAAAACTTTCTGATGCAAACTTTGTGAAAACAAACAAAATTGATGTTTTTTCCCCTTGGTGGAACACAATATTCTAACATGACCCTGGTGTTCACAATATAATTTTCAGCAGACTGACTTTTCAAGTGGGAGACTCAACTCACTCAGGGACAGTAGAACTTTCTGAGTAAAACTATTTCTCTTCATTGATTAAAGACGTGGCTGTATTTTAACACAAATGCCTCGGTTGACTACAGCACAATCAAACGAGAAAAAGAAGTCCAGTTCTAACTTTTTTTTTTTTATTGTTTTATAAATTACATCAGTAGACTAAGTGAAAATCATTTTAGTCCTTTTAGAAATTTACTTGAAGTTACTGAGGAAAATCGATGGAGAATCTAAACTCAAGTTACAAGGTAGTGCCTGCAAAGATATAGGCAACATTTGAGCCGCATGCATTCAAAAACGTTAGTTGAAATAAATGAACATTTGTTCAAGTGATGAAGTTTTAGATAATTGCTCTAAAATGTCTAGAACCTGAGTAAAAACAAATGAGCATACTATTCAAAATGAAATTTTAGTTTTGGTCATGCAACTGAGCAATGTTCTTGTATGATAATAGGCATGTCCATGCTGTCATAAACATTAATATTTTTATTTATATTTTTAGAAAGCCCATCTTTATTCAGCAGCGTTTTTTGAAATTTTTGGTCTTTTTGTGCATTCACAATTTTTTCTGAGTACTTTAGTAACAAGAAGCTGTTGTAATTCTTCTTCTAATAACTCAGACTTTTAAAGTTTTTATTTTTAAATTTTATTAAATACCGTGGTTAGGATAAAAAAAAAATATTGAGTACACAAGTAATTTGTGTAAAAACACAGAGAACCATTAATCAGCTTTTTTTTCCAATCACTTCTAGAATCTTTAGCAAAATTTTTGTACTCATCTTAGTTAGATGTTGCCCAAAGGAAAAATAAATAATAATAAAAAAATTATTTAGTTGCTATGCTTATGTGTTGTTTTGGATACAGATACCATAAGAAGTGTCACATTCCATTTCCAGCATAGGGAAAAAATCCAAAGCTTCAAACTGTTCTTCAGTGGTAGTTTGTTCATACTGCTGGATTTGCTCTTTTTTGTTTGAACTAAATATTTAACTAAATATTTAACTTTGAAGTGAATCATAGGTAGTCATTTGCAGAATGAAGTTCGTGACATACTGGTAAACACATACAGAAAAAAACCCTTTAATAAGTGCTTGTAAGAGGAGTCTTTTTGATTGTCAACTACTTACAGTGTAACCTTTGAACAAATTAATTTATTTGTATTAAATCATTCCTTTAACAGTACATTAGTTATGAGTTAGACTCCTCAAAAAAAGGACTACTGTTTGAATCAATACATTGTAAGATACCAATAAACATAGTGAGAGAAAGACGAAAGAATAAATACAAATGCACAAATATAATATGATAGTAGTAGGCTACTTATTCATGACATATTTAATTTCTCAAACTCTATATGATTTCTTTATACTATTGAAGCATACATGCAATAATGGAAAGAGAGAAAGAGTCAAGGACAAGAGAAGAAAGAGAAAAATAATATTATAAATGTAAAATGTCATTGCCATTAAAAAAAAAGCTGCTTGATATGAAATTCTTAATTTTCTTCAGAGGTTTCTAATACTGTTTATCAATCAAAAAGCAAGGAATTTTGAGAATATCAAAATAAAAAGGGGTTTCTCTGACAAGAAGAGAAAGAAAGGGCATGAAAACATTCATTTCACTGCTACCTTATATTTATCTGTCTCCCTGATAGCTGGTATTGGCTGGATTAAAATTTAAGTTCAAATGTTAATTGTTTAAATGTGAATAAAACTATTATTTGGTTTAATAGACACATTCTGTATATAAAAATAAGCTTGAAAAAATTGAAAATTGTAATAAATTTTTCCCAATATTTGTTGGTTGTGTGAACATCAAAAGCAAATACCATAAGGACTATTTCTGCTCTGTAAACTATTTGTTCATTTTTATGTTTTTATTTTTTAATTAATAGAAATTTAAGAAATGTTTTACTATTTTATTTTAAATTCACTTTTCACAATAAGGAGGGGTATTTTTAATTAGTTTATTTATTTTTACATCATAGTGTGTCACTACATAGAGATTACATGTATGGTCAGATAGAATCATTAATCATAGGCAACTCTAGCCAAAAATCAGGTTTTCAAAAAGAGTATAAAGAGGAAGGGAAAAAAAACAAAAACAAACAAACAAACAACAACAACAACCTAAACTGGACTTCTGTTTCCTATGTGGTGACATTTATAAACTGCAAACCCCATGGAAATAAAGAATGTGTCAAAATACTGAATTTGACTATTAAGATCTTCCTTCTATTTTTCTTCAAATAGCAGAAATACATGAAGACTAAACCTTAAATGGGTTCTGCCATGAGGAGAATTAACATTAACAAAAAGTTTAAGGTTGGTTTAGTTTCTCCTCTAATCCATTACTCAGTTGTGTAACAAAGGCACATTCCCACCCCAGTGTCTGAAGGCTAACAATCCCCATTTACTTCAAGGCAGATGCTACAAGCTGGGACTGGCCACTGCTCTTGACTCCAACCAGATCCCAGTGGCTGACATTTACTCCTTTCAGCATTGATACACATGCAGAATTGAGTGTGAGATTATGCAGACATAGCTAGGATTAAATAGGACAGGACAGACCATGCTGATCAGGTGCAAGGCCCAGCCAGAGAAGTGTACTGACTGTCCCTATTTTACATATGAAGACATCTTTCTGTCTTTTCCCTCTTTGTTCTTTGCCAGTTTCCTTCCACTGCACATTTCTTTATTAGTTTGCACAGAATTTAGTAATTTCACTGCAGAATCCCAACTCCTTGTATGTCATTAGTTCCCACTTTTTAGCTAAAAAATGCAGGTGATCCTCTCCAGACTGTGCCTGGAGTTTTTAATAGCCTGTCAAGTACTATGACTGACAAGGTTTGTTTCTTGCCATTGTCTCCATTACTGTTTGCCTGTAAGGCCTGTGTGCCTGTATTGTTTTTTGTGGGTTACCTTCTTCTTTTCTTTATGATCACGTTTGACAAGGTCTTTAATCACATAATCCTCAGGGAGCAGACATGGTCTCCTGCATGTTCTTACGAAGACCTGAAAGGATAAAACCTTGCACAGCATAGTCTGACACCTCAGGTGACTTTGCACTGAACAGTACACTGGCCTAGGGGCCTTCTCAAGTGCCTTCTGAGTTATGAGAGTTATTGAATTACCCTACTGTTCTATAAGGGCATTCAGGAGATGATGCTAATTTATGGATTGTTCTCAGGCTGGTAATACCTATTTAGTGACATCAGAGGGAAGGAGACCTTCTTTGTTAAACTCTGTAACATTATATGCTATGCAACTGACATTCTCCAAGATAGGAGTATATTTTGATATGTACTGAGATTTTTTTCTCTATCTCAAGAGTAATACTTCCATTGTTAGCTGTCTACACTAGATAATGTTTCGATGTAATCAAGAAAGAAGAAACACTGACATACTGAAATCGACACTTGTAAAAATCGTTCCTGCAGCAGCTCAGGACAGATGAAATTCCCTGGAATTATTTCTTTATACAACTCTACTGTAGCCATGTTATTACTTCACACACACACACACACACACACACACACACATATATATATATATATATATATGTATTAGCCATTTTAATGCATAAATCAACAATATTTGGAATCTAATCTTTTAATACAGCAGTGAGTTTTTCATCCTGAGGGAAGGCAAATTTGTTGTCAGAATGAATACCTTGTGCTGGATTTACATGGCAAGGTTTTGCTATCAGGAGATGTTTGTAATGTAGAGGTTACTCCTGTGAGAAACTGCCAGAAGCTGTTCCCATGTCAGCCAGTTTCAGCCAACTACAAGGCAGACCCACTTCTAGACAAATCTGAGCCAACTAGCGACATCAATAATGCCTCTGAGATAGCATATTTATTTTAAAAAAGTAAAAAATATTTCACAGCAGCTGGGAGAGAGATTTCAGAAAATGTTAGAGAAACAGCTCTGCATATATCAAGGTCAGGGTAGAAGAAGGGAAAAAGGATCTGTAGGAGCCAGACCAGCACAGGAGGAGGAATAATCAGCAGAAATGAAGTGTTATGAAATGAACACAACCCCTGCTTCCCATTCCTATGCTCCTCCTGGGGTGGGGGGAAAGAGAAGATTTGGGAATGAAATTAAGCCTAAGAAAGGAGGAGTGAGGGAAAAGTGTTTTTTTTTTTTTTTTTTCTTATTTCTCACAATCTAATTCTGCTACAATTAAATGGCAATCAATGGAACAGATCTTCCCTAGTTGAGTCTATTTTGCCATGATGGTAAAAGGTAAGCCATCTCTGTGTCCTTACCTCAGCCTGGGGGCTTTTTGCCCTACTTTCCCCCACCTGTCCTTCTGGTGGAGGGAAAATGATAGAATTGCTTGGTAGGCACCAGGCAGCCAGCTGATGCCAACCCACTAAATTCCTTTAAACTAATGTCTAAATATAAATTTCCACAGAGATGAGTAAGACTTATGCAATTCTAGAAGCTTCAGTACCATGTGAAGAGGAGTTACTGCCCATTGGTGTGAGTCTCATTTAGATTTGAAAAAAACTTTCTCTCTGGAATGACAATTTTTCTTTTAGATTTACAGACCTAGGTTCACATCTACCTGAACATATTTTGTATATCTCCTAAGAAATATAAGCTGAGATATTCAGGGTGAAAAATATAGGGAAATAGTGCAAGGTGGAAGGGAATATATAGGAATACAGTGGAAGTAAATGTAAAGGAATATTTATGGATGTTAGTCTGAGCTTTTAATGTGTCTGATGTTTGCCAAAAAGTCAAATTTCAAAGTTGAATTTCAGAAAGTTACTGCTCTACTCGTTATTATTTATTATTTTCATCATATTCCTTATCTGAAGATACTGCTGATGGCTATTTTGTATCTTTTTTTTCTCCTATTTACTTTTTTTTTCTTCTTTTTTTTTTTCTTTTTTTTCTTTTTTTTTTTCTTTTTTTACTAAAACCCTTCAAATTAATATCAACAGTTTTAGGCTTCTTCTGAAAATTAAGTTGTCTTTAATATCAAAGCTAGAGCTTTTCCATAATATGGAATCTATTTAATAATTTTGGTTCCAATACATCAACACAGTTCTAGAACAAGACTTTAAGCACTTGTGTAATTAGGGCTGGGTGTGGTGAATGTTCAAAACTAAATTACTCAATTTACAGCTTAGCTTTGTAGGTAACAGATTTATCAAAACCCCCCAAAAAGTCTGGGGGAATGATCACATAGAATCATCAGCATTTGTTCAGCCCTTGCACAAACCACCACAATGCAGAAAATTCAAAATAATGCATGTAATAGCCACTTTTGCTAAATGACAATGCAAACTCAACAGAAGAATCTCATTTAAATGTGCTTGTAAATTGTGTTAAGAAGAACTAGGCATGAAGTACAGTCAAATACAAATCAATACTGGCACATATATATCCTTTATATCCATTGCATTTTTCTCTACACTGGCCACAAATGGACAAATTAGAAGTGACTTTTGTTTTAGGTATTGAAGGTCGACAGAAGAGAAAAAGCAGTGTTTCATGGGACTTCATACCATAAATCTTTCTTCCCTGATGAAGGATCATGTGTCTCCGCAGACAGCTAAAACCTTAAAGATTTAATGTGAAGTACCGAGAAATTAGCGTTGAAAAAAACTCACCAGGACTTCTCCAAGTGTTTCCCATTACCAACAGCTCAGCATTTTGTGACTTATCTTTGATCCCTCTGTCCTGCCAACGTCATTCAGTACTGATCCTTAGTTTACTTGACTTGACAGTAACGTAGTCCCATGAGTGTAGTCTTCACTTCTTAAAATCCTCCTCTAAAGTGCAATCTCTAACAAGCAGAAAGAAGAATTGGATTCTCAGATACTCAAGCAGAATAAAAAATAGCTGTCCTGTGGAAGACGGTGATAAGCAAATGGGAAATGCAGCTTGAGAGTTTTGTTAGCTCAGAACATTTCACTGCATGTTCTCAACAGGTGTTAAAGGGAATGAGTTAATTAGCAGAAATAATCAGCATACATTTTATTTAGTAATGCCAATCAGTGAGTTTCAGGTATAATATGCTCCCAGTATGATAGGCACATGAAAAATGTACCTTCTCTTTCAAGAATGAGAATTTCAGAAGTTTTCAACATGGGACTATATTTATTCTAACTGAAATCATGTAGATCCTACTTTTTAGTTCAAAGACAGCAAGTGAACCAGTATGTGTACTTTGCAAATGAATTCTTTGCCCATTGTTGAATTTGTATCAACAAACTAATTTAAAGGTGGCTGACAAGGCTTATATTTCTAAGAACATCTTTATCAGTAAGTGACAATTTGAGCTTTTTTGCTTTTTTTTTTTTTTTTTTTTTTTTTTTTTTTTTTTTTTTTTTTTTTTGGTTAGGTAAAATTTAAGCACAAATCTAAAACCATTTCTACAAATGTGGAAATTTCACATGCTACTCTGGACATTCTGGCACCATCAGATATGTCTCCTATGCAAAAATCCTGCATGTGGAGAATATTCTCATTTTCAGAGTTTAAGATCTAAATAATTTTAATGTCTTTTTTTTTTAAATGGACTTCTGCTTATCCTCTTTTTAGAAAAATAGCATATGGAATTGAACTCAAGTGGTCCTCCAAACAGCCCAGCTTTGCTCTCTATCTCTTTGTATAGAAAATTATTCACTCATTTCTTAAATGGTCTCTATTTGTGGTATACTATCTCCTTAGGCATTGTTATATCTGTTTAGGATTTAAATTCCCTATATTTTCTTCACATCAGCCGAACAATGTTGGAATGTGTTTTCTCCTCTAATGTCCCTGGAATGTAATAAATCAATGCTTTGCATGATTCTAGTATGGATATGATTCCAAAATTCAAGAGAAGAAAATGAACAAATCAATACACGCACTGTAACATTTATAAAGAGTTGAGAAGCTGGAGGATGGAGAACAAATAACACGCTCTGTGAAGTCTATCTCAATTCCTGCTACTGCTGAGTGCTCCGATCCTCCATGATGTTGGAGGAAGAAAGACTGGAATGAAAACAAAAGTCTAACAAATAATCAGTATAGGAGACATGACATGGATCAAGACATTCAGCAATAAAGAAAGTTCTGTCATAGTAGTCTGAGATCAGCTTTGTTGATAGCAAGATGCTACTTTACAATTCATCATTCCTTTAATGTTTACCCCAAATTCAATTGTCCCTGTTTGGTCACACTGGGAACACTTAATGACAGAGAGATTTAAAATGGTCAGTGAATTTCTTGTATAAATTGTCTGACTTCTCAATAGGTTGTCACTTTCGCCTGATCTTTATACTGCTGTACAGGTAGCATGAGTTGAAAAGTAAGACTTTGAAGAAAAAGGGAAAAAGTCTGCTCTCTTGGGCTATAGTTACATTATTTCTGTGACAGACAAAGGCCATTGTTAAAATACTCAGGACCGCACACCTCTCTGTAGTTTTTCTTTGTTTCTAGTTGCTCCTTACCACTGGGAGAAAAAGTAAACATATATATTTCACTGAGTTCGATTAACTGATTATTTTTGTAGTCATACAGATGCTAGTACTGATACTGAGAGCTAACAGAGGGAAATAGGAAGAATGGAATATCCTTTCCATGGCAACAAAGACATATAGTAGATGAATGTGATAAGCTAGGTGGGAACTTCCGCTTGCCAATATTCTTTCTCACCTTGTGTTTAATATGTCTGAGACTTAAGAGTACCAAAGATCAGAGAAAATACAAGTAAAAGATTTACCTCCCTCACAAATTTATGATCCAGAAAGTATTCCCAAACTCATAAGCAGAGAGCAAGCACCTAGTTGTCTTAGAAAAAGAAGTCACCGTAGCACCAAGTTGTCTCTCCTTTGGATCTTTATGAAAATTCAAACCTTTGAAACCATAAGTTTTTTATAGAGCAGTTAACCAAGGCATTTTACACATCAGATTTTGCAGGAGAGTACAGAAAAGGCAGCCAGCAACTCTGCTGAGGACAGCATAAAACAGTTCAGCAATAGTGGTGATGTACCACAAGGTCTGGATAGAACAGCAGGAGATCTGCTCATTGCCTTCAGGTGTTAGGTGGAGAACCATCTGTGTCAAATGAAGGAGTTACAGAAGAAATTCAGCAGCCTGTACAACACAAGAGATCACCAGAAAGAAATCAGTAGGACCTTCTCTGAGACCCTGCAGTTATAAGAGGAGTCTAAACTCCTAGCTCTGTTGAATGAAGTGTGATAGCTAGAATCTATTTTTGAGGTTGGGAAATGGACTTGCCTATCATGATAAAGGCTAGAAGCTCATGACTTAATATCAGAACCTGCTCCACTTGTAGATTTTCAGCTGTCGAAGAATTTTAGTGGTCTGGAAGCGGGGCTGGGAGCTTTGCCCAATGAAACATTGAGTCTGAACCCTACATCAGCATTTAGAGGTAGCCTCAGGTTTGTAGGCCTGACTTTATTTGAAAATGGAGCCAGCTCGATATCAGCTGAAGAGAAAACATAGCAGGGCACAAGCAATCAAGGAAATTTTTTGAGTGCATTTATGGTAACTTCCTGATGCAGATAGCCAGTGAGGGGAGTCAGGGCTGCTGGACTTCATACTTACAAACAAATAAGAAATGTCTGGGAATATGAAGGTTGGAGGCAGGTTTGATTGCAATTACCATGAGGTAGTTCCATTGATGATCCAGATCGGAGGGAAAAAGGCAAAAAGCAGGATCACAACATGTACTTCAGGTGTATAACCTAGATGTCAATCCTGGAGTTAGTACCATGAAATATTTTCTTTAGGGACAGGATGCTGGGATTGAGTGTATGCTCAGCAATCCAGATGATATAAGGACAGGAAGAGTGCTTGATATACCAGATGGTTACGCTGAGCTTCTGAGGGATTTAACAATTGCTGAAATTGGCCAGTAGCAACCTCATTAAGCACATAAAAGGGAATTGTAAATTCCTGTACCAGGAGAGGAAAAATACCAGTGCGCCATCATATGCTCAGGGCTGTCTGGCTAGAGGCAGCTCTAAAGAGAAGAAAAGGACCTGAGGGTCTTGTTGGACAATGAGTTAACCAGAGGTCACCTTTGCTGAAGGTCACCTTCTGTGTCCTTGCAGAAAGAAAGGTCAAAAGCCTCCTTGGTTGTACCAGGAAGAGTATTACCATAAAGGAAGTTGTTTTCTCCCTTCTACTCAGAACTGGTCAAAGACATCTGGACTTCTGTGCCATTTTTTGAGCTCTGCAGCACAGAAGAGCCATGGAGCTACTGCAGTTAGTTCAGAAAAGGGTCACAAAGACAAGAAATTTGAGCATCTTTCACATAAGGACAGACAGCTAGGATTGTTCAGTCTAGAGAAGAGAAGGCTCAGGTTTTGATCTGATTAGTTTGCATAAATACTGGAAGAGAGAGTGTGATGAAGACGGGATTAGACTCCTTTTAAAAATATCTAGTAACAGGACCTCATAAGAAAAATACTTTTTTACTTCAAAGAGTGTCTTAAAATTAACTGCTTGTGGTAGAAGTGGCCCAGAAGATTTGGGGTCATTATACCTGGAGGTCTTCAAACCCTGCCTGGGCACGGCCCTGGGCAACCTGCTCTGGGTGACCTTGAGTGAGAAGAGTCCTTGCACTAGATGATCTCCAAAAGTTTGTTCCAGCATTATCCATTTTGTGATTTGTGATTATTCTACAAGTATAGGTAACTTACCAGCCCCCCCCCCAAAAAAAAACAAACAAAAGAACCCAACCAAACAAAAACAAACAAACAAAAAAAACACCCCAAAACCCCAACCAAACAAAAAAAAAAAAAAAAAAAACAAAAACAACAAACCCGAAAAAAACCCCAAAGCATTGTGCTATAAATTTCAGAAACAAACTATGCTATGAAAAAAATCATTAAAATTAAATATGCAAGTTTCAGTTGCCTAAGCGTCAGTGATCTTAGGCAATGGGCAATGTGGGATATTGTTCTTCATGGCAATTGTGCAATCTATTAAATTCTGCATCTGCCAACAAAGTGCAGGTATCTATGAAACATTAGCATATCTCAAAATGGTATTAGGCATCTGTGTTTAGACACCTTAACTTCTTTCAAAAATATAAATTCTTGGAAAGATTTTTTTTTATTAATTATGAATAGACAACAGGAGTGGATACCCATTTAGATGTGTTTGCCTTTCTTTCTCAAATCTATCTCAGAAATAGGTATTACTAAATATGATCACTATGAATGCTGGGAGCAAAGGTAGTACCACCTTCATATTTTATTTTTATCTCAGCAAACTGTTAAAGCATCTTGAAGGGCTATAACAGGTTCTACAAGAATAGCAAAGATTTTCTACATAATTTATAAAGCCTGTAGCAAAGTCAATCTTTTGCTTACTGACATCACTCAGATACAAAATTCCTCATAAATTATTATAATCTGTTGCAATTGTGGAATTTTATATTTTATACATATGATAGAGTGAAACATAAATTTTATAAGACACAAAAAATTCTGTTAAAGTGGTGACAAAAGCAGACTGATGAGATGAAAATTAATTTGACAAAGAAAGAACATTGACCAATAAAGATTAGGGAAATAATAACAAAATGTCAGAAATCTTTTCTATCTAAAAACATGTATTGCAATGATCAGCTTTGGAGAAAGCAGTGATATTTAAAGTGGCTTTTAGTATTGCTTCAAAAAGACTGGAGTGCTGAGCCTTGAACAAGGTTTAATAGACCTGAAGGAATGTTGACCCAGAAGAGATTATTAGTAGCTTTTTTTTCTTCTTACTTTAAAAAAAAAAAAAAAAAAAAAAAAAAGGCCACTTTAAAACTCCAGTTATAAACTGTTTTAAAATTCTGAATTATGTTTGGATTTGAAGGGTCATCTTCAGCGTAGTGGGTTCTTAATTTAGGAAACTACTGTAATAGGGTCATCCATTGTGACTTCCCTTCAGAGAAACTTAATTACTTTTGGAGTACAGGAGGAAAGAAAAAGCTTCAAGATTCCTCCTTAGACACAGATATTAGTGTCTCAAATGGTTCTTTGAAGAATGATTAGCAAATTTTAAAGCCTTTGACATCTTTGTCATGTTGTTTTATAAATCCCATTGAGCAGGTTCAGGTGAAATGTTTTAAGTATCAGTAACTAGCTGGGTACTAAAGTTAGGACTCATTACCCTTTAGACATTTATAATCTTAATGTAATCAACAGGTGATTATGTTCTAATAATTGAATTAATTTTGGCAGAAGATAGAAAATTTATTGCATTATCTTTTAAAAGAAAGCTGTCAATTTTCAGAAAAATTGAAAATAGAACCATCTAACCCTTACACAATTTTATCTGATCATATCTAATGTCAAGTCATTCCATGGAAAATAAGTGCAAACTGAATTTTCCCAGTGCAGCTCAGGAGAATGACAGAGAGTTTTTTGTAAAGGAGCTTGTCATGCTTGCCCTCCACAAGTCCCATCAAAAACTTTCCATCAAAATATATCCTAAAGGCATCAACACTATTTTCACAACTCTGAAATAATATTTTTACTAATTGTGAAAAAAATTTATAGCTTTGAAACCTGACCATACTATTAGTTACTCCAGTGTTTATATGAAAGAATTCCTATGCCTTCAATGAAATGGTCTGTAATTTCAATAAGTGCAGAAATAGAGGTTTAGTCCTTTAACTAGTATTTCTCCCAAATTCAGATTTTGCAAGATCTTTCAAATATTATTAACAGTGAAGGCAGAAGAAACATTACAATATTAATCTTATTTTCTTTATTTTCCTGTCTATATCTTTTCCAGTTAAGACTTAATGGAACTAGATCTGAAATATGAAAAATGATAAAATATCTGTGAAATAACAGTAAAAAAATATAGTTGCTTTTTTTTTAAAAAAAAAGCAAACAGGTAGGGTTGATGTGCACTTTGCTGTGATCATGTATCTTTGCTTATGCTAATATACAAGCAGAACAAAATCACACATCTTCATAAATAAAGGTTTGAAACCAAAACCTAAACTTTTTTTTACAGAAATTAGATTTAAGTAAGGGAAATTTCATGGAAATTCAGGACTAAGTCCTATTTCAGAATGAATATGCTATAAAATGCTTTTTGATACATGCTTCTTACAAGTTTCCCCCCTAATATTATAGGAAATTTAACCATTTTTTATGACCTACCATTTTTCATGTTTATTTTCGTGTGTGAGGTATGATACTATGCTAGTATTTCTACATTACATAATTGCTTTGAAAATTATTATGCTTGGTCTGAATAAACAAGCTTCAGGTATTTGACATCATGTAACCACATTAGAGTGTTATTGCATGGTCCAGCTAATAGACACTAATTCTTTAACTGTGCTACTTGCATTATGCATGACATGTGCAAGCTCAGCTGGAGCTACTCTCAGCCTCTAGCATGACACTTCACTTTGTAACAGAGAGATGTTGGGTGGTATTCTGATGAAATGCAGACAACTACAGTGTATATTAATAACCACAGTCTTTCCTCTAAGTGGAGAAAACCAGCTACTTGTGTAAGACAATTAGTCTTGCCCTAAAATAGATGGTTAATTAGGTCAGATGAATAGTAGTCTGAAAGAGATCATTTCTGTCAGCTGACAGACTGACTGTCAGTCACTAATGAAGTCTAGGGAGAGCACAGTAAATGCAATGTTCATGTTGTGTACTGCTAGGTTGGTTGAGGTGTGTCCCATGTACTTTGTGAGTACATATATATGTAATATATTTGGGTGAGATCTTTTGTAGTGTTGAGAACTTGTTTTGTGCAAGGAAACACTTAAAACAGATACTTAATTTAACTGTATAAATATTCATGTTTGTTGTTGAAGGGCTGCTCATTTGCTTAAAAATAAATGCTGATATGAATAAGCAATTCATGGGAATTCTATAAATAGATGCACATTAATATTTACAGCAATCAATTTAACTACTAGTACAACAGTGGATGTCACTTTACAATGAAAGGTATTGTTACAGTGAAATAAAGGCAGATCTCATTCATGTCACCGATGTCAAAGATGAATTATTTCTTGTTACCTACATCATAATAGCTGTATCTTGATTTAAAAAAACCTGTTTGGACGTTCAGAATTTCTGATTCACCCTATAACTTCTTGTCAAGCATTTACAGAGGCATAACTAAAAAAGAAATTAGTTACCAGCATTTGCCCATCATAGATGAAGAGATTACTAATGAAATATGGAAGGCTAGCCTCCCATTACTTTGAGGAAAACATTTAAATTCCATATTTTAAGATATATTATATATTAATCGATCCAGAAAAAAAGGTGTGAACTAATGGACTGCTTGGAAAAAAAAGAAATAAGAAGCTGTAAATAGATTAAATTATTCAAAGCAAGAAAACAAGAAAGCGTAACAAAAATATCTCACTAGTGACTAGAGATTCAGTGATGACAAGGGACATCATCATAGCCTCAAATATTTTATTTTCTGAAATATATGTGAAATAATAACAGTCTGCAATTTTTTTACATTATTTTGACATTTAAAATTCTAAGAAGAAGTATCAAATTAACAAAGCACCATGATTATAATCTTGTCCTTGAAGAAGAAGTAGAGCATAGAGAAAAATTAGAGCCTTGCATTTCTGAATATGATGTGGCCCCAGCCCAGGGCCAGCTGCCATTTTGCCTTTGTCTGGGAAACCATGCTGGGAACTGTCATTGGTAGGTATTTTCGTTTGTTTGGTGGTGAATATGCTTTTGTGTGTAAAACTCTCTGTATCTTTTTTGCATTCTTTTATAAATATCATTGTGACTATTGCAATTTTTCAGTTAATTATTATTCAAACATATAATCTCTTCTAGTGTTCCTCCGTTATCGAAAGGGGCAAGGAAGCAAAGGGCCAGCTTGAATGGGTTTAATTTCTTAGCTGGGTTTTAAACCAGTGAACCCTCATTCTATAAGATGAGATGCATTCATGTCTCCCATATAGGTCCCTGGGAATTATAATTAATACTCATTGATTTGTAATGCAAGGTGCTATAACCTCTGAACATTGATACAAATGATAAAGAAAAGCTAAATTTGTCATTTTCCTTTCTGAGCTATATTTACATCCAAAACAATCACTTTATTTCATCATACTTGTTTCAAAATATTATTAACCCTAGAGGCAAATGGAAGGAAATATGATTTACCCTGTGACGCTGTCTGGAGGCAGATATATCTTGAATACAATCAATCAACTGTGTGGAAAAGATAATGAATGTAAAATGCTTTGATTTTCATATTTCTGTGTTAATATTTTTTTTCATTGCAAAGCAAAGGCTTAGAAAATATTCTGACACCATAAAATTTATGCAGAAAATTTTAAATTGACACCAACTTTTTTACATGTATGAATTAAAGATGATTTCATTATCCCTACTTAATGCAATGAGTTTGCAAATTGTTTGATGTACATTCAACATAAACATTACTCAAAGCCCACAGAATTGTTCCAGTTCTCACACTAGCTCCTATTTTATTAACATTCACCAGCATTTTGGGAGCAGTGTTAACATTGAGCTTACTCTAAGTATTTTTTTTAATTATTATTTTGATTAAAAGAAAGGGACTCCCCTCCCCTTAACAGAACATCTCAGCCTGATCTAAAGTTTCTAAAATAACATACATAGCTTCTTTCCCTTTAAATCAAATATATTCAGAATAACAAGTTCAGTGTTTGTTTGGGGTCTGTGTTCAAGCAGTTATTTTGTGATGATGATATTTAATGAACTAATGGCCTAAGAGAATCAGAAAAGACTCCAAATCTCTTGCTAACTTTATAAATACCACATTTTGTGGATTTCCTGGTTTCACTGCCAGTTATTTAATGTTACCATCCTGCTTTTAATGAGCATTGGACCTAAATCCTTGTATCGATATGCACCATATTTTTCAAGTGTGACATATCACACTCACAGTAGCATTAATGAGATTGGGAAACTTTGCAGTTCCAGGAAAGAATTTTAACTGAGTTTGTTTCAGAGCTTGATACAAGGCCTGAGGCTTGAAATTTGTGAAGAATTCCCCTCAGTCAATGTTTCTGTCTCGACATGTATGTAAGTATTAATTATAGTACGCAAATATCATGGGTGAAAGTGAACATTGTTCCTATAAAGTTTGCTGTATTGGAATAAATTTTATTTAGACAGCAGTGTAATTTTAAAAATTGGTGTATACATTCAACAGATTTCAATTGGAAATACTACAATATCTTTTCAACCTAGAGATACACATCAAATATTACATTACTGTATAAATTTAAATAATGGCACCTGACACTATCTCTGCAAATAACTCTTTTTGAAAGCTATTTAATTCAAATATGATTGGACAATTGTTAACTTCTTTCTTGAAGTTCTATTTCTAATCACTGACACACTATTGAATGTAATTAGTGATAGACTGGAAGGATTGCTGGCTTGAAAAATTTCACGCATGTGTGTGGGAGAAGGGTCAAAGACAGGCCTTGCTTTTGGTGAGGCACTGCCCTGCACACCCCACATCCCCAGGCCTGTACCCCAGCCCTGCAGTGACCACCAAACCCTGGCACACCAGAGGCAACACTCCACACTTGCCTTTGGAGCCCCTATCCCAGCTCCTAAGTGGCCAAATGACCAGAAATCCCACCTGGGGGCAGGGCTCAGGAAAGCCAAAGGGTATTTAACCCAGGGGATGCAGCAAGCACGTCTTGACCCTACAACCTCTTGGAATTTCTATCAGCTGAACACCTCTGGAAACAGGAGTGGTAGCTATATTTGTTCTTTACTATGTCTTTTCTGTCTTTTTTTCTCTTTCTTCTTTTAATTATCTCTTGAAGTTTTGAGTAATTTAAAATTGGATGGGCTTAGAGTTTGCTAAGTTGAATGGGTTGAGTTAAGGGTTTATGAAATGTTTCATGTTGATTTAATGCTACTCTAAACTTTTGCTTAAGTTCTCTTATTTTCCAGTAAAGTTATTTTTGTTTGCTTTGATCTCTTAAGGATATTGTGTCAGTATTTCTCCCATGTGCGTAAATCTGAGTGCATGAAAAACCATAAGCCCTATTAAGAGTCTTGTCTAGTAAGGTTTTCTGGGGCCTGAAAGTTTTCTCCATAATGGGGAAAAAAAAAAAAAATACTGCCTTAATGAAGTTTTGAGGCACTTCACTTACAGACTTCATTTTTGGAGTGGACAGGTATCGTGGGGTGGGGGTGATCCCCACAACCCCAATCCCAGTTTGGCTGGGTTGCAGGTGGCTAATAAATGAGATGATGGATAGCTCAGAGATACAGTTTAAGGCATCTGACCGCAGGCTGCATCCAAAGACCAGGGGCATGATTAGTCTGACATTTTATAGGGTTTTACCAGGGGGTAAATGTCCAACATGGTTACAGGGCAGGGGCTTGACCTTATAAGTCTGAGGTCTTGAACCAATGGGGCTTACTCTATTAGCATCTTCCTAATGTCCCTCCTCCCAAGGTCTCAGGTTTATTTTCTCCATGTAGGGAACCTGGGCTAAGCTTTGATCTATCTCAGGTAATTTCCAGGCTTCTACATCTGCCCCTTGTCTTAGTATTGTAAAGGCCTTTGGTAAAGATTTTGGAAAAACTCTTAACATACAATTTTAAAAACAGGGTAACAACATAAGCATAACAACAACTATTACAAAAATTTGTAAACCTGTCTTGTTTAAAGATAGAGTCCAACTAGGTAAGTTCCAATTCTTGAATAATCCATTATACCAGTCACTGTTGTCTTTTGTGATTTCTTGAATCCTTCGTTGAGAATTTGAATACTGCGATGAATGGACTCGCTGTGATTGGAAGGATTCATACAACACATGCCTTCAAAGTCCTCACAGCTGTACCCTTGGGTTTGTTGCAGGTTGTCATGCTTGAAGGTATTAACATTTGTCAGCAGCTCATTCAGTGCCTGGGATGTAGCATTGGTTTGCTTAGCCAGCACCTTAAATTCCTTAGCAGTTTTAAAGTTTCTGCAGCAGTAACCCCAGAGGTCAATGCTGAAGCTGCTACTCTCTCCCCTTTACCGCAAAAGTAATTTTGTCTTTGCAGTCAGATTCAAATTGATTAACAAATCTTTTATGCATAATCTTTTGGTCACAAATTATGGTAATGTCAGGTGCTAGTACAGTAAGTCTCCCCAAGCTACATGGTGTTTTGGATGAGGAACTTATTGAGGTCCTCTACCTGTTGAAACAAAAGCATAACCTTTTTCCTAAGTGATTAATAGAAAAGGTCTTAAAATTTGAAAATTAACAAAATGAGAATGCTGTCTTTGGAAAAGAATAAAAATTAAATATTTAAGCAACATATAGTTGTAGTATAGTAGAGTGTAGTTGTAGTAGAGAAACCTTCCTTGGCAAGGGAAAATAAGCGTGATCTGGCTCTGATAATAAGCTGAGCAATCATCTCTGATTTTGTTGTTATGGTTTTCTCTGGCTGATGGGGCAAGAAAGCCCATTCTAAAATCAACTAAGCGTCAGATGTCTCAGGGTCCCACTGAAAAATCAAGGCATAGAGTTGGTCCCTTCCCCAAAACAGCTAAAAAAAGAGATAAATTTGGATTTATTCTGTGTGCCTGATGGGTTTGAATGGCTTGAGAAACTTTTCCGAAGGCATTCCTTGTTTCGTCTGTCAGCTGCCTAGGTGAATTTTTAGCTTTTGCTTACAATATTTGGAACATACTTGTAAAATAAGGCTACAGCACTCAATAGACAGGGAGTAGTTTAGATATTATTATTACCTATGTACTTCTATAAATGGATTAAAATAATGAAAGAGACTGTCCTATTATCACTCCACCTTTCCATTATCTATATCTCAGCTCATGTATGAGTAAAGGGAAGATGACAGAAATGGGATTTTTCATTGATGTTCCCATGAAATTCTAGATCTCTTTTTTTCTTCTGATTTAAATATGGCTGTGAGGAGCTGTTAAACAAATCACATTTATTTATTATTTTTCTGTCTAAATTAAGCAGAAATAATGATTCTAAGTGGAAAACAACATTCAGAGTGGGCATATCGCATTTTTTGTGAGACAGATATATTCCATATTGTGCTATAAAGTTTAATCAACTCACCTATAAAGTATCTATAACTACTTCAGTTGCAACAAAACATCATAAAAATAATGCTTAAGTCATCTCATAAAATGACTTATTTTTGTTTTTACTATTTTACTAACTATTTAGAACAACTTATTTTGGGTTGTGCCTCTTCTGAACTAACAGTTTTTAATTATGTAGATGTAAACATCACTGATTGCATCTACTCCCTCTTACATACCCTGTTTTTCTTTTCCAACAAGTGCAATTCAGTTCCTTTTAACTTAATATTGACTTTCCCTTCAATGCATTGACAGGATTGTTTCCATTAGACACTCTCACAGCTTTTATACTTAGTAGCTGAAAGGCAGAACAGTAGATGAGCTTCAGCTGTGAAATTCACTATTTCCATATGGAGCATTCACTGCTCTATTTGCTGAAAGCAAAATTCATTGCAGAATCATGGCACCCGTAATTTTAGGGCTGTAAGACAGAGGGTTTAAGTTCCAAGACAGAGTTAAGAAGTGAAAGTTACGAATAAAATACTGTAGGTTCTTACGCATTCTGAGAAAATCTAACACATGATAAAAATCTTACACAGGGTGAAAAACTACTAACAAGGAAATCTATGATGTCAAAAACATTTCTCACATTTAGAACTTCTAGTATTCTTGAGTACTTGAGGTGAAAGAACTTTCAGTAGATGGAAAATGCAGTGAATATCTTTTATCAGTTTATATCTTAAAGTAAAAAAGATCATTCTTGTAATCCACACTTCTTGGTATTTTGAACTACAGAATAATTCTTTTCCTTTCTCAGAAATATTTTATAATAATTTTAAAAAAACCCTTTCAAATCTGACATCTCAAGCCTCTCTAAATTCTGCTTGCTATTCCATTAGGAAAAAAAATAATAAAGCCATAACAGTCATCTCAAACAGAGCCTTCAGACTATTAGATGTTCTATACTGTTGCATAAAATGAAGTTTCTTAATCTCTAATTCCAAGAAGTTTATAAATTGAGTGTGTAACTTTTTCTGGTGACACATAGCCATAGTTTTAATAAAGTTGCATCTTACAAAGAGAATAACAGGAAAAAAAAATTCTGACCTTAGTAGTAGTTGTTTAGTTATTTATTTCAAAAGGTGAGATTTCTTTTCCTTTCTTGTTAATACATGAAGATCTTTGCTTATTTGTTGTTACTCTTCAGTTAAAACTGAAAAAAACCAAACAATGCAAGAGCAACACTTCTAGCTCCAGACTGCATTTTGTACCTCCCTGGATACTCTTTTTCTGCATTAACCGACACCCTGGGAATAATAACTTGTTGAATAAAATTGCTGTGAAGTGGTCTCCTGACTTCCACTTTTGCCATACTCCCTCAGAAATGACATCAACTCTTATGACTTTGTGGAAGCTGCTGTGAATCCTGAAGGGATGTGGGAGTATATAATTGAATAGCACCTAATTTTGTTTGACTCATTTAATTTATAGCTGTTGGAACTGATGAACATGATATTTCATAACCTAAAGGTCAGTAAGTGAAGAGTAAAATACAAAGACTGAGGTGCACAGAAAAGTTCACAAAGGTCCACCTCTACTATGACGGCAGATGTGCACACTTCTCAATAGCTTGATTTTTTTTTTTTTAAATGGGATGTTTTCAGATATATATAAAAAAAATAGAATTAATTCAAACAGCTACTTTTCAGAAGCATATCTAACCATCAAAATAAGAGAAGAAATGCAAATAATAATCTACAATAATATGACCAGAAAATGTAATTCTGTCGTTTGATGCTCAAAAAAGTTATACATCCAAAATTATACAAGTTACCATTCTTATTTATCCAGCTGACTGATTAGCTGCACAGTTCGGTGGTGCAAATACACCATAGACTACATTTATACCGGCAAATAAAAAAAAAAAAATCTCCATTGCTTTCAAAGTATATTAAATTTAACTAATTAGGAATTTAAAAGAAGGAGAGCTATGAGAGGAAGTAAAATTCTGTAGAAACACTTAATTATATCCATTAAATTCCCCCTAATTAACTCTTTTCCTGATTCTGTGTCCTGAATTTTGTGCGCAACTTTAAGAGGCACAGGAAAGAGCTAAAGAACAAGAAAATTGACATATAAAAGAAATGTATATAGTTCACTGTATTTTCTCTCTTCTTGATGTTTTCTATGTAACACAAATATATTTTGTTGAGGCCTATGTATGTCCTTAAACATCAACTATGATTTTGTATAAAAGATACTAATTAGTTCATCTATTGTTTCAATATTTCCAAGGAACTTTGCTTTTTAATAGTGAGGAGGATTTTTCTACATAAATAAAAAGAAATATACAAATAAATGTAGTGTGAAGTGATAACACATTATCTTTTTATTTGACAGAAATGACAAATCTTTCAAGCGTAATGTGTTTGAGACATTGCACAGTAAAAAAGAGAGCAACTCAGTTTTGTTCATATCACTTTACTCACCTAAATTTGACTGATAAATTCCCTTTAGCAAACCAGTAATTTAAATAATACCCAAATGATAGTTGCGTTTTATTAAAATTAAATTTTGTTCATTATTTTTTATTTGTAAAAATAATTTTGAAAGCTACAATAAATAACTTGTCTTCCAAAAAATAAGACATCATAAATGAAATACATGTGGAATTTTGGCAGTAATCTGCAGGTGTTGGCATTTTGCTTCACCTGTTTTCCATACTAGAAGGTTTAATAAGCTTAACAAAAATATTTTTATTTTACACTTCTGAATCAAAAGATATGCACAGTTTTCATGCCACAGTTTCCAGTTTGTGACATGCAATTTTATAAAACATAAAAGCCCTTTTAGTGGAAGATTAAGCAGAAATCAGTGTTTGTCACAGGTTCTCTGTGTGACCTTCACTAAATTCCTCATCCCAGTTGGAGGAAGGCGTTTAACCACCTCATGAACTTTAAATCGAAGTTTGGAGTTTATTTACTATTCATTATTCTTTGTTTCTTCTATTTGAACTATTTCATTAATCCAAAAGAGGATTGCAGAAACTAATCTGACTTAGGTGATCAATCACTTAGAATGAATTGTAAAGAACCATTTTTAACAACTCAAGGACAGCTGTCAACAGTCAAATTGTTTGATGTATCTCTGTTTCATTTAGACCGAACTTGCCTCAGGTGTTTTAGCTCTTTGCGTGCATATGTTTAGAGTCTGAATCTCACAATTTTTTTGATCTGGTGTCAGGATTTACCATATCACATTGATTCTTGTCCTTTTACCAGTGAAGTTTGATACTAGAATTCCTTCCCTTGGAGAACTGTCGGTGTATAACATGGAGTCATACTTGATTGTGCACTAGACTGGGAACTCTCTTAGTTCTCCTTTCTGAGTTCTTGCTTGTGTTCCAGCAACTTCTTTGGACTAAAGAATCAATGCCTCTATGCTTCACGTAGAACCAGAAACCAGACTCAAGAACTCCCTTTTTTTTTTTTTTTTTTTTTTTTGGTTGTCTTTCATTACCTAATATTCTATCATTATCAATGTCTACTGATTTAAAATATCTGAGAAAAAAATTTCTAAAAGGACTTCTATTTGTCAGTAGAAACCATCCCATCTTTTCTGTCACTATTTCCAAGTGTATCTTCGTTATTTCATCAGAGATGTTTCTGTATCACAACCTAGCTGAGTCACTGGTATAATTCTAAAAAAAGGGCACCTCCATGTAGCATAAATTAGTGATTTTTTAAAAAAATAATTAATTTATTTTTTTAAAATTGAACTGATCTTTTCAACTTTTCAACAAAAGACTAAAAGCTATTTCTCGTATATGTTACTTTCAACAGTCAGTCTGCCTTTAAGAATGTTCTTTATATGAGGAAAATTAACTAAAATAAAAGTTAAAGCTTTCAAACTTATCTGTGTGACAATAACTTAATTCTGAGTTATCTTTTTTAAACTTCCAACATTATTTTGAAGGATACATCAACACAATCAACTTTTGAAATAAACAAAATACTTTGAAAAGGTACTGGAAATAAATTTACTTATTTCCTTGTTGGCAAGCTGTTCATTATAAAACTGTAGAAAACTTTTTTCACCTACACCTTTTAAACTCTTTTAAATTTATTTTACATCAAGAAGTTATTTTTCTCTTTTCCAGGGTAATGAGAAGGAAAATATTGAACAGCTGGAAATACACTTCCTACCATTCTTGATTCTACAAACCTTGTTTACTTAAGTAAATAGGCTAACTCAAAGTTTTACATTCATTTTATTACATATATATATATATATATATATATATATATATATATATATAAATATATAATGCAGTCATATATATATATTTTATTTTTTAATGCATGGCCTGATGAGGCCTTCTACAAGAAAGAGGCTTGCTTTTAAATACAGGACCTACTTCCGGTACTATAAAAAATTTGATCCAGCATATCTTCTCCCCAGTAATTATAAAAAGAACAGAAATGGTTCTAGTTTTGTAAGACAAAATTATATTTTCCAAAAGACTCATAGTTATCAAAGATTTTTTTTTGAGAACTAATTTGAGTCTTAGAACCAAATCTTGGTGCTGTACACAAAAATGGTTGCTCTGTTTGCAGGTTTCAAGTAGTTGCCATTTCCAGTCTGTGAAGGTTTGTTTTCTTCAAACCTAAATAAATAAAAAAATAATAGATATATAAAAAAAGAACATATTTTCACAGGACCTTTTTTCTGGTTCTTAGTCAGCTCTACAGTGAGTGCACTGATTATTCATCAGAGTTCTGCAGCAGAGTACTGTAATCACTGTCTGAAAAGATGTAGCTATATAATCGTAGCACAAATAAGCAAAAAAACAGCTGATTCCTCAGCAATGGCAGAAAATTCAACAAGTAGTCATAATCGAGAAAGTAAAACAAACAAGTTTGAAATCCAGAGAAGGATATTCTTGTTTGTAGCTAAAGATTCTTTGAAGCATTTTTTGTGACATTGCCTCTCTCAACCACTTTATTTTTAAATAGAAATTTCATTTTAAAAAATAAAATTTTAATAGATATATTATTAGGAAAAAAAGAAGAAAGAAGAAAAGGGGAAGAGAGCTACAATAAAATTATGGTGCAAATTTGTTGTAAATTAATTAAAGTTTTTCCTGTAGCTTGTGACTAAAAAGTGGCTCCTCAGAGAGGAACCTTGACAGATGTCTGTACTCAGGGAGACATCTTGGCATGCAGCCTGCAGCTGTGCAGGAAATCCCAGTGGGCTCTCGGCTGTCCACTATTCATGGAATAGGACAATTCATAGTCATATTTGTATACCGACTAACGATGACGGCTTCTTCCATATGTGTTTTGAGTCAGACCTTGACTGGCATTATGGTTAGGTAGGCTCATTGCTCCAGTTGTACCTTGGCTATTGTGTTGTTATCTGTCTCCCCCAAAATTTGGCTTGAGGGTCCTTTATGACCATCACTGTCACAAGGAGACATACAATACTTGCTCTTGAAAACAAATTCCTTTGGGTACTGAAGTCCTGAGAGAATTTCCTATCAATTTTCCAACAGCCCTGAGCTTGCTGCAGTATGTACAGCTTTGCAAACTCTCCTTCATGGAAGTGACACTTAAGCAGTGACTAGAAAGCTTACAAAACATTTACTTTTTATGATTTGCAGCAGAAAAACACAGGTGAAACTTTTTTTGCATGCCTGCAATCTGTTAATTGCCTTATTATATCTGGAATTATGGTTTTGGGATGCTGGCAGTTTAATATACAAACACGAAAAATGCAATTGTAAAATAACGATGGAATTTCAGAAGAGGATCATGTCTCAGGAGACTGACTGGAGAAGAACTTTTGAAATTTGTCTTGGAGGTTTTTGCCCTGCCAGTGTAGTCAGCCATAGCCAATGTATTATCCATCATCCTAGGTTTATGCATGTCAGAACTTCAAGGAGGAATACATGGCAGATTTGAAAGAGTTATTCTTTATTCAGTATAATCACACAGTGAATGAGAACAGCTCCACTCCACCCCTGCAGATGCCCAATGTATTTTATACTAGCCGCGACAGGATCATTTTCACCTTGCAAATAAATGCTTAATATGGGTGCGTACATTGCATTAGCTTACCTACAGCTCTGAAAAAAAAAGTCACTCCTCTCCTGTTTCTTTTTTCTCATACCTGGACTGAAAAACAGAGCAGCATCTCCTTTTTAAATTTCGTGTGTAAGTATGATGTGTTTTCCTTTAATTTGCATGATCTTAAAGGTCTTTTCCAACCTTACGGATTCTGTGATATTATTCTCACTGTAGTTATGGTTTGCACAATAGCATGTAGGTGTGTATGTCCTTTCATATATATATAAAATAGACTCTATAATATGCTATATATGTATATCTGTATGTATATCAACATATACAAATAACATACTCCTTAATGCATGCCATATGTAAAACACCTAGCTTGCTCATAATCTGTTTTAAAAAAGCAGCTGTAGTCATTGTTTACTGCTGAGACAAAAAAGAAGATTGGAAATTAAGTTTTTATATGATTAATGACTTGTCTTTCCATGAGTCTAAAATGGAATAAAAGTTATGAGTCTAAAATGGAATAAAAGTTATGCTTCAGGTAAAAAATTTGCGTATTTGACACCTGCTAAAGTATGAACTAGACTCCATTGTCTAAAAAAGCAAAGCAGTATAGGATAGTATTCATTTTTTTTTTCCCATTAAAACATATTTTATAACATTTACTAAACCAAATAATTCTATGCCCCTTCCACAATTTTTCTAGCTATAGATGGGAAGAGGAAAAATAAACTTTCCTCTTTCAAGCTCTTAATCATGTCTCCTCTTTCCACTAATAATATAGGGGAACTTGAATATTGAAGAAAACTGAAAAAAATATTTACTCAGGTGGTTCACTACTGAAAGCTAATTTAGCATTTCATCAAATACAGATAAATAGGTGGTGACCTTAGCTGGTTAAGCAATTTGCTTTCTTTTAAAACTTCAGCTACAGATATGATTCTATTCTTACTTTTATTAAATTTCTGTATTTCTTGATTCGTGATCTCAATCAATAATATGAACTTGAAATCTGAAAAGGTCATAACAAATATTCTGAAAATTTCCATATCTGAAAACACTCTACTAATGCTCTCGCTGACCCGTTAGTAAGGTCAGGTTGTTCCCTTTTCGTAACAACAAGTACCTCATTTCTAAGGAAATGTGTTCTGTCATTTTTAATGCAACTTGACAGTTTTGACAGGGAAAGATAAAATGACAGTCAAAAAAAGCTTTCAAAAAAGTTCAAAGACTAAAAAAAGATATATGCATACTACATAGCTTTTGAACTGTTCAAGAAATTGAAACAAAATAATTTATTTATGGAGCTGTATGAATACAAATTATATGTGTCTGGTATCAAAAGGGTGAGACTCTCAACTGTTAGTTACAGGTAGTTGTATTTGGCAATGAAAGCAGATTATGGTTGCTCATTGCAAAAAAATATTTGAGCTGACCATTTCAACACACTCTTGCTTGTTGCTAACTTCCCTTGTTCTAACTCTGGCTACTGACACATCTAAATGTTATGGATCTGTGGAGTAATCAATATTTTCACTTTGCACATATAGTGGTGTAACCACGGCCAACAACTCCACACCACACAAGTGCTCACTCAGTACCACCTACAGTGAGATGGAGGGAGAATCAGATGGGTAAAAGTGAGAAAACTTGTGGGCTGAGATACAAACAGTTTAAAACTGAAAAAAAAAAAAAAAAAAAAAAAAAAAAAAAAAAAAAAAAAAAAAAGTAAGCCTACAAAGAGAGGGGAACAAGCCAATCACTTTTCAAGAGACTAAATGTCTCTATGCCACCTTTAGAATTCTGGAAACTTTTTTGCAGTGCAAAGCTTCAGAGAATGACATCTGCTCTGAATATTGCCTTGCCCTGTTAAGATAACTAATGCAATTTTATATAGACATGTTTCATCTATAGCTATGCATCACTTGAACTGCAAGTTTTCACTCTGATTTTACTTGATTTAGTCATCCTTGGCACCTTAGTTAAAAAACTTCACATCTACCAATCTGAAATGTTATTCTTACATTCAAAATTCCAATTGTCATAGAACAAAAAGAAATGCTAAAGCTTGAAATTCTGATCTTTTTAAAATGTAGACAGCTGTACACACACACTCATGAAAAAATGAAAACACAAGACTTTTCAGCACTCCCAGTTAAAAAGATGGATTTCAGGAAATCGTTCTGGAATTCAGGCCATCCTATAAAAAAAATTATGCTGAAAGAACAGTTATGTTTAGTAGAAAACATGTAAGTAGAAAACTATATCTCCCTAACTTCAGTAAGCCAAGTTTAACTTATGAAACTTTAAATGAAATCTCTACTATGATCATAAAAATAAAGAATGGAGTTAAAAATACTTCACTTTTTTAAACATTCATAGGCTTTAATCATTCTTTACCTATGCCCTTACATATTCAAGTTTGCAATTAAAGATAAAACATTTTAAAATATATTTGTTTATAGAGGAATAATCATCAGGTACAGAATATGTATTTGGATGTTAAGCAAAAAAAAAGTGAAGTGCACTAGTTTCTCTCTTTATATCACAGTGGTTTGGATAATCAGAATTTTATGTCTAGAATAGAGATAAACCTTCTTTTTGATAATTAATTTGTTTCTGTGTCTGGGCTTTGAACGCCATCATAATTGTACAGGCCTTGGATTTGCTTTGGATAAAGCAAAAACGTTGGGGGAAAAAAGAAAGGAAAAAGTTTATATTTCTTCAAGTATTACTTTTTATGGGTAATATTCAGAATTAAAATATTTTGTAAGTTCTGATAAAAGAATGTGATTTTTATCAAATTCCTAAGATGTTAGAATAATAAAATCACAGAACTGTAGAATAGAATAGAATAGAATAGAATAGAATAGAATAGTGCAATTAATTGGGTCTGGAATAGATATCCTGAGATCATTTCCTCTCATTCTGTCACTGGGGAAACAGACTGACCCCCACCTTCCTACAGCCTCCTTTCAGATAGTGGTACAGAGTCTTAAGGTACCCCCTGACCACCCTTTTGTCCAGGTTAAAAAAACCAACCTCCCTCCACTGTTCCTCATGAAACCTGCAAACCAGATTTTTCACAGATTTTATTGACCTACTTTGAACATGATTAATATACAATCACTTGTTATTTGATAAGCTGCAGACTGATTACACTATTGCAAATGCCAAAACATAATCTGCTCTGTAGAGGATTCCTTAGCCTAACACCCAGCAGTAAAAACAGTGTATACAGAGAGTTAAAAAGAGAGAAACACTTCTGCCAAAAGAATCTGAACATTTTTTTGCGTGATTTCAAAGAATACACTGTAGAATACATTTTGACATATTTTTACTGCTTTCAGATGGGAAAAGCAAGAGAACTTTATTGAAAATGATGCAGTCCTGATTAATTATTGATTTGAGCAAGCATAAAAGAGGCCTACTGGACATATGGGTGAAATACAAATGTGTTACAATAGTATGTAATTGGTGATGTCAATACTATCAGATGCTGCAGGAACACTGTATTTGGCAGAAGAAAACTATGCTCTTTTCACTGCAGAAACTAATTAGTTGTGGAATAAAAGCTCCAGATAACTTTGAGATCCCCATCTAAAAGTACTTGGCAATTCAGCAACAAATATTTCAACTTTTATTTGAGAAATTACTTATGCTGGGTCAAATTCTACAGCTTTCCCTGGTTAATGTTCTGTAACTTTCTTTGCCTCTCTAAATTCAGTATGTGAAGGGAAACAGAAAAAAATATTCCCTTATTTAATTACTTGGATTTATTTTAAAAAGAGTAGTGATTGAGAAAGGCATAAAACTTTTAAACATTTGTCAGCTTTTTATTTACTGTTAAAGATGCATTTTCTGTTCCCATAGAATTCAGAACCTAAACAAATGCTTTTAGAATTCTATTTATACAGGTAATTTTTTGAACTATTTTCTTAAATCACTTTTTGTTTTCATCATCACCTTTACCTGAACCAGTAGACTAAATGCAATCTCCTTCAAATAGAAAAAAAAAAAAAAAAAAAAAAAAAAAAAAAAAAAAAAAAAAAAAGCTAAATTTACCCTCTTAATGCTTACTGCATTTTAGTATAGATGGGCCTAAATCAAACTTCACTTCAGGGTTTCTAAAGTGGCAACATATTTCTAGAAGCAACTTTTTTCTGGTGTTTCAGTCTCAGCTTCAAACAAGTTATACTCTGTACCTCAAAGAGAAAATGTTTTTACAAGGCTTCCAGCCTCAGAGGGGCTAAAATATTGATAGCAATTTAGAAAATACAAACACATAGAGACAGGATGAATAAGAAGAATTGGTGGATACCTGGTGCCTGGTCCACTTTGACCAATCTCCAGAGTCCATGTCAAGTGGGATGCATTTCAGCAATGTTCGTGGGATGTCTAAAATCCAACCCAATGCAGCAGCAAGATGTAAGCCTTTCTGCTGTAAAACCTAGACCTTTTAAAACCCAGAAACAACTGTACAGTGTCCAGTTGATTGTTTTAAGGTATGATTTGAATAGGTGATTAAAATAACTTTTAAAGCAGTGTCCTGGGTTGAAGTATATTCTATCACCATCTTCAAGAACTGTTGAAACCAGGTGAGGCAGTGCTCCCTGCCTCCTCCACTCTGGCTTATCTTCTGTTAATGGGCCATCAGCACCTTTGCTACACAGCTCACAGATAACCCCCTCCTGGACTACCTCCTGTTAATGGGCCCATCAGGCCTTATCACATGACTCACCATCCCATTGTGAGATGCTCCGCCCAGAGAGAGAAACCAAGCATTCCAGCCTGGATATAAGCTGAGACTCTGAACACCAGAGGGGCGCTTACCCACTGGATTCCCAGAAGACCTGAGCTACCAGACCTTTCTACAGGATCACTGCTTCAGGAAGACCACCTCATCTGGACTGCTTCCATCACTCTGCTCAGGTTGTATTCTGACTCTGTCAGTGGTCTTTTGTATTATTGCATCTATTTTATTTTACTTTCTTTCCTTTTTTTTTCCTATTAAATTGTATCTCTGACTTGGAGCCTCTCATTTGTTTTGTCTTCAAACTACTACAAGCAGTCAGACATAGTGAGACGAAATGAACTCTTAGGGAGTCCAGTTCACCCGTCTTGCCTTTCAGAAGAGGCACCTAAACGTCAGGCAACAGTGTGAGGCTTGTACAGAGTAAGCTTTGTGTGAGGCTTTGTTCTACCACGGAAGTCTGGACAAAAGGACTTCCCTGAGAAGGTACTGATAAAAATTCTCAGAAGTTCACATCTTTATACTGACCTTTGAAATACACGTGAATTTGCATTTAAGCATGCAAGCTGCCTATGAGATACATGATAAGACAGAATGATTTAAAACATGTCAGTTTTATGCTGAGAATAGCTACCAAAATTATTAAAGACAAAAACACAAGGGAAATAGAATTACTATTTTTACCCGACATCTTGAACTCTGCAATTACAAAGATAGGGTGACTGAAGTAATTGAAGAAATTATAGGCCATGTCATAGACTGGTCACCTGGGAGTAAATATTTTAATTTCTTATGGAAAGTAAACATTTAAAGCCATGATAAAAAAGTATACATTTTGCCAAACTAACTAGACCAAGATTTGGCAGGCTTCAGTAAGGTGCAGTAATGTTCCAATTCTGTGAGTTACTACATGCATCTGCACATAGACAGGATTTACAGAGGTCTCATGCCTTCCAGAAGCAGAAAGAAACTCTTGGATCCTCCAGGACATCTCAAATGGCACAAAGCATTTCGTTTAAGCAAATGGATCATACACCAGACTTTTTCTGGTTATTAAAAAAAGCCAGATCTATCAGCTCAAATATATACAACTAAGCTGGACATCTCAGGTTATAAAAAATTGAATTTTACTTCATGACTACCACTGGAGTGTGTGAAGGCCTCACATGAGCTCAATCAGGGTACTTAAAGCCTCTTTGAACACAAAGGGTGTGAACTTCAATTGTTTACTCCAATATCTCACTGTCTCTTTTTAACTGAACATGTTTTCCTATATGTTTATGTTTTCATTGCAGCAGGCTGGCTGCATACTTAGGGCATGTCTGCAGAGCCTAGATCCATGATGTAGCAGGTAAAGAAGCCTGATAACTTATAGTTGTTTTTGTTGGTGGTGGTTTTGGTTATTTTTAGATTTAGTTTATTCAGAAGTGCAAAAAAAAGTGGTAAACTTGTCATTTTAAAGGTGTGCATACCCACTGTTAGAGTTGTAGGTTTGTGTGGGGCAAATATACCCACTGTCTAAGGCAGCATTCAAGCAATTTGAAGATCTCATGCTAGCCTGATTAACAAAAGAATTAGATTGTCACCTGAGAAACTTTATAGGACTTAAATCTTACTTCATTAACATCCTATTTGAAAATATCTGTGTATGCACAAGATGTGGCCACTGAAATTTGTCCATATCCTAGAATTTTTGAACTACTTGCTCCCAGGTTTTATTCATGAAGGCTCAACAACTTTAATAGTAAGTTGTGAGCACAAGATAAATTGGAATTAAATCTTCCCTATTTTAAAATTGAATGTCTCTAATTAATTTTCTGTACAACCCCCTTTATTTCATTATGCACAAATCAGACTGATCTTGGTAACCTGAAGTTTAATTGAGAAGCAGAGTATCCTGAGAATGACTTAAGGAAGGAACATCAATCAAGAGACAAGATAAAATAAATAAAAAAGTACTACAACTCTAGAAGTAAAAAAAAAAAAAAGTAAGTTGAGTTTAAAAAAAAAGACAATTTCTTCCTTCTTGGCTATTAGGATTTATTATAGCTAATGATAGATAACTTAAGCTGCTTCTATATTGTAGGATAAATATGCATCTTGGTGTGTTTTACCAGATCACCTGGTTGCCAGACTTATTTGCATGTACTGCAGCTCCTGTTTATGCCAGGATTGTTTTTGCCAGAAAAAAAAAAAAAATCACCTTAGGAATAAAATTCCCATTTTTTTATGCAACAGTGAGGTTTTTGATCAGTTACTATTCTCTCCCTATTTAATTTTATGGCACATTGTATTGTTTGGAAAACTCTTAAGCGTGGCACATGTTGGTAAGTTGACTACACTTTATCTTCCTTTTTAGCATACATTTACTAGTTTGAATCAAAGGAAGGTTCTGAGTTGCAAAAGTACCACTCTCATCAGAGTTTCTCAGAGCAGCTCTTTACATGACACTTCCCTTAGTCTTAGTATTAAATGTTTAAATGCACTTGGGGTTTTCTCTGAGAAACCTGATCAAAAGAGATTTAAATGGAAGTACTAAAACTATATTTTAATTTCTTATTATTTTTCTACTTGTAAAAATTAGTAATACCAATAATAACTAAAGTTAAGAAATACACAATTTTCACTCATCTTTTCCCACTTTAGGACAAAAAAATTGTTGTTAAAGGGATGAGAAATCAGCTTAAAATGTAATGAAAACATCCAAGAATAATTATCTAAAAAGTGGATCAAAAAAGGATTTCTGGAGTATACAAAATGCCAAATTTAAAAGTATTGTAATTAAAAATGCCTATTTATATAATTAAATAAGTATTCTCAAGAAGCCGAAAAATTTCTGCAGGGAAGGCATGCTATAAACACTGGTTAATTACCAGTTCAGGCTGATAAAATTGGTAAATCAATGAAAATTCAATCTTCCTTTGGCATGCTAGTTCAAAATAGATTTTGAAATTATTCTGCAGATTTATTTTAAATTTTGAAAAGTTTTTTGTTGTTTTTTTTTTTCCTTTCTGCTATTTTAAAAGGCAAAAAAGTTAACTTTTTTGTTGTACCACAGCATAAGTGGGTTTGTTATACCCTGAGCATCTGTAACTGTTCTCTGAAAACTTATGACATTGCATCACAGTATGGAGTAAACTGCATTCTACTAAGTATTACTAGGGATAATAGTAATAAGAGAATGTTTTTTTTCTTTAGGCAGAGTACAGCGCAAGTAAATCTAAAAAGTCACTTCTCCTGAGAATCAGTTGATCCCTGATTCTGCTTACTGTAAGGTTGAAATGTTTAGCTACAAAGCTGATAACAATTCATGATAGCTACCATACAACTTACAGATTTCAGCCTGGAATATTCAAGGTAGAATAAAAGTCCACCTTCTCAAGTGGAAGGAGTGTGAGGGAGGATTATTCTCTCTCCCTGTAAAAGGGTGCTTATATATCCTGGGGACATTCTTGCCATGTTTTTCATATATTAACATCTCATCTGAAAAGGGGCTTTTGAAATGAAATTGCTGTTGTTTGCTTTTTAAAAATTTACTTGTAGTATGCCTGCAGTCCCTATAAAATATTTTTAATCCTGAAAGAATACCAGTTATTAATGGAGGGATAAATTCTACTATGAAAATTATGAATTTTTACTTGCCTTTAGCAGATTTCGTGTCTATTTATCTGTTTGATTTTTTTTCTTCTTTTAATTTTATGGAAATAAATTGAACATTTCTAACTAGCTTCCTCAATAACATTATTTAGTATGTGTTTTTCACATGTCATTTGATTAGTTTCTTCTTTAAATTAAATAAGACCAGTTTGCTGTTTTGTTGAGATTTTTTTTTCCTTATCCATGGTCATTTGCTCAGTACATCCCATTGCTTATTAACATGCAATAAAAAAATTTGTTAGACTAGTTTTTCTAGAGAACACACAGTATTTTGCCTAAAAGTGAAAAAGCTCTTTATACTTTATTTTTCTATGGCTGTTTATCTCCAGGAATATGCTCTTGAGGGTAAAACTACTCATATTTTAATTAGATAACATTAAATATTTTAGTAAAGACTAGATAAGCTTCGAAAACTTGTAATATTTTAAAATATAATATATATATATTTAGTGTATATTATATATTCAAATATATATTTGAAATGCTGTATTATTGTTCTTATTATTACTATTAAAAATTAGAAAAAAAAATAGTCCTACGCTTCTATTTTGAATATTTAAAAATACAAAATGATGTGGATATAGGCCTTGTACATATATAAAATCAATGTAAATTACAGAAAGATTTTATTATACCATAGAAATGAAGTAGAGAGGTAAGACTGAAAGGGCAGGATTCAACTGTCCACATGTCGATGTTTAGCATCATTTGAGGTCTCTTGGGTTGTCAAGGATATTCATATAAGTTTGACAAATACAACACTGATTTTCCAACAAACTCATGACTTTAATCTTAATATGGTGAGGTGAAACATTGGAGGTCACCAAAACCAAAGAAAAAAACTCTCTACTAGCAGCTCAATCCTACCCTTGATAATCGTTCTGGTGAGTTCTTACAAGGGAAAGAAGTTGAAGGAGAACAAGATACAAAAATTGTACTTTAAAGTGTTGCCTATTCTAACATCCTAAAGTATTTTAAATAGACCCATGTGTAATCTTCATTGGTTATATATAGACCAAATTTAAGATTCTGTAGGTGAGCTCTGTGTCCAAACACCCATAAGGATCAGCAGAATGACAACACACTGCAGGAAACCTACACAGCTGGGCCTATCCTGAAAGGAGTTCTGTGGTGTGGAATTCCATTCTCTACATACATGAAGGCATCTACTAATTTCTAGGCACCATGAGGTACCTTCCCCAGCTTCCTCCTTCCTGCAGAAGGAGGTAGATCTTTTACATTTTCTGTGTGTTGGATCTGCATGGCAAAGTTACGGTAGCAGCAGGGTAGGGGGGTGGTGCTTGTTGTAGGGGTGGCTGCTGTGAGAAGCTGCCAGCCCCTGTGTCCAGGGGAGCCAGTGCCAGCCGGCTCCAATGCAGACCCACTCCTGGGCAAGGCTGAGCCCCTCAGCAGCAGTGGTAGTGCTTCTGGGATAACAGATTCAAGAACAGGAAAAAAGCCCTGCACAGCTTCAGCCAGAGCAGAGGAGTGAGAATACAAGAAGGAAGCATTGCTGATTTTGTTAGATTGTAGTGTGGCTGCAATCGTATCAGGGCTCCTAGAAGTTAATTGAAACAGATATGCCTTTTATAAAGGAGACTTCATGCCTCCCTGTGACATGCTACTATGAATCAGATTCGGAGAAATTTACAATGTTATAAACAAAGAAATGCACTTATGATCAGGCTGGAGCTGGGAAATTTTGTGGAACATTGTATATTTATATCCTGGTTATGCTGCAGATTTATAGTAGTAGTGCCTTGGACAAATCAGCTACTAGATCCAAATGGAAAATCAAAACCCAATTCAAATGTAAATTTTAATTAAAAAATGCTTGGATTCTGCCCAGTCTCAGAAATGCCTTGTGGCCTTATGTTTGCTATTATGGTGCTAAATAAAAGGGAAGCATTGCAAATACAAGTATTTTGGACCTCTAAACACAAGTTACATGTCTGTCCTAGTAACAGCTAGGGCAAGTTAATTTCTTCTCAGGAGTTGTTAAGAGTGCTGCCTGTGTTTTGGATTTGGAATGAGAATGATACTAATGTTTCATTTTTGCCAAATTGTTGGTTATCCTAAGTCAAGGACTTTATTTGCCCCTCCTAGTCTCATGCTCTGCCAGTGAGGAGCTACAAAAGAAACTGGAGGAAGCATAGCTGGGACAGGTGACCTGAACTGCCCAAAGGGATATTTCACAGCACAAACTGTCATGCCCAGTGTATAAACTGGGAGGGGAGTTAGTGAGAAACATGGCAAATCTGTGTTCGGGTAGAGGGAACTGGCATCAGTCAGGAGTGGCTGACAGCACATTACTTGTTTCCTTTTTATTTGTTTGTTTCCTTTCTACTATAATTACTATTATTATTTACCATTATGATTGTGTTTGACTTTTTTAATGAGTTATTAACCTGTTCTTATCTTAACATACAAGCTTTATTTTGGCCCTCCTCTCCATCCAAATAGGATGGGGGGAGTGAGGAGGGGATTGAGTGAGCAGCTGTGTGGTGGTAAATTTCCAACAGGGCTTTAACCACAACAACGTCTGATGCCTATTTGCCAAACATATTACTGAAATAATATTGCAAGTGTTAGAAAGCTAATCTGTGGCTTCAGGGTTGAAAGCATTTCTATTTATATTTACAAAGCACAACAATTTTCTGGGAGAGTCATATTCGAGGATAATTAAGATATTAACTTAAGACACCCAACTAAATATAACTATATCATTTAGTAACATTTTGTTCACGGGACTTAATCATGTTTTCACATAGATGATGTTGACAAGTTTATTAACTATCTCTATTTGTTTGGCAAGCAGGTTGAGAGAACCTGCAATGCCTCATGGGTTGACTAATTTTCTGAAGTAATTCTACACTGTCTTGGTTTTCTGAGAGTATATTATTTAAAACTATTAAAATATATTCACTACAGTTTGGTTTCTACTGATCTTTCTTGGTTTCTGTCTTAAATGACCTATCTTCTAAAATATATATATCTTTCTGAAGCAATAGAATAGTAATCATAAAGGATGAATACATAGTTTCTCCTGATAGGTTTTTTTAATGCACAATACCTTCTTCTCTGATACTGTTGACTTGTCCTAGTCTTGCAACCTTCTGGGTCTTCCTTGACTCCATTTTCTTGCTTGTTTGTTTTTTTTTTTTTTTAATTGTTTTTTAACTTCAAGTTTTTAAGTGTGTGCTGGTTCGTTTTCTGTATTCTAACAACAAAGACATAAAGATGCTCAATAAATTATGACTATTTTAGTAACATACTAGAACTAGAATTCTGCCTATTTCTTACTAAAGTAGGAGGATTAATGTTCAGCCCTTGGATTCTTGAATTCTTTAATAATAAATGAATAAATAGTAGTCCTTTGCACTGTTTATGTGTTTGTATGAGACTGCTATTTTTTATTGCATGTCATGGTAACACTTGATTTTTTTTCTAAGAAAAAAATCACTTTTTGCTTTCAATTTACAGTTTTCAAATCACACTTTAAAGTAAAAGCTAGAAACTCCTATTAGGATTTATACATGTGGAGGTTTTTTTTTTTTTTTTTAATAGCATCATGTCTTTATTAGTAATACATTTAGGAAAAGTTAATTCAAGCAATTAAGTTTTACATAACATTTTATGCATTGCCTTTAATTTCATCTTACTTTTTTGCTTAAAATGTTGACTCACTTATTATTGTTACTAATTTTTTTGGAAAAATTTGAGAGTTCTATAAAAATCTTGATTAAATGTGCAGAAAGTTATTTTAAAGTACTGAATTGAATCACATTTCAGTTCATCACTGACTTGTACATGTGGGACATGGAATTTTGGCTGCCTAAAGGGGTAATGAGTAGGAAGGAGTGGGAGTGCTCTGAGCTCCCCATATCCTCGCAATTAATAGGTCATAGAGATAGCTCTACTTTCCAATATCTTTTCGCACAGTTTTGCAAGAGGTAATTATAGTCTATAAATAAACAAAAAGCAGGTTTATTATGCACTTAGAACTTACTCTAATCCAACACAGTCACTGAAACAGTGAAATGCAAAAGAGGAAGTTTAAATATTTAAGAATATTAACATCAGCAGAACAAGACAGAAAATATGTTTCAATTAGATACAGAAATAAAAGATGTAAGTCTAATTTTAGCAAATGATGATACAAGGAATTAATCTAAATTCTGAAAGAAGAATACAGGAAGTTATTTTGCAAAAGTAATTCTAGTACATTAGTATTATTATTATACAAAAATATTGTGTTTATCTTTATTTATCTGCATTTTTCTCCAGTTTTGTTTGCAAAAATATGTTGATTCTTCTTGCTGCTCTGGGGATATTGAATCAACTTGAGGGCTGAAATTGGACTTAGAAATAATAATGTTTCAAAGTGTTTACAAATGCATTTTCTTATCATGAACAAAAGCAGCATCTCTCTATGACAGATAAAAAGTACCAGTTTAGACTTGCAGATGGAACATTCGACGAGGTGATAAATCTGCAATTTGAACTGATTATATGTGGAACTCATAGAATTTTAATCTCTTTAACAATTAACTGCCTGAACAATGTTCATATATCAGCTATGGCAGAAGGCAGCTTGTTAATAAGTGAAAATCCTTTCCACCCCTTCCATTTGACCTTGTAGAGCACTTTCCATTAAAATAAGTTACTTGAAAACTTTTAAGACATTTGAAACAGAAATACACATAGCTGAGAAAACAGAAGAGAGGAAAATAGCTTGCTGAATATAAGATTTGAGGTTATGAGTAGTGCCAAATAAGACAAGCCTGTGACCACATAAACAAAATTATCATTTATTTCATCTGTTATGATGCCAAGAGAGTTTGCAATTATATTAATAAAATTATTGCTTTTTTTCACCTCCCCTTTATTTTCTGATTTTTTGTCCACACTAATTTTTTTTCTCATGTATTCTCTTTTAGTCAGGAGTTTTCTAGCAATGATTTTACAAGATAGTAATTGGTGGAAACTTCTGTTAATAAGGTCACATTGTGTTTCACAATTTGGAAGAACATGTCTAGGTGTTTTACCAGTTTGTTTTAAAACATCTTTAACAAAGTCCTTGAGAAAGTCTGGCCTCATCCTACCTTCACAGAACATCTGAGGATGACCTAAAGTCTAGCTGACCACTTAGTAGATCATCTTACTGTGCCCATGGCAACGTCAATGCAGCCTGCAAGAAGTGCTGGTGGCTAAAAGCCAAACTGCAGCAATAATTGCAGCAGCAGCAGCAGAAACTGCAGCAGCAGCAGACACTGAGAAAATATCTACAATTTGCTTTTTTTCCCAGGATACCTAGTCTAAGGAAGATCAGTCAATTTTGATATAGAATGCAGGAGGGGAAAAAAAAAAATCTCTGTGAGGTGTATAAAAGAAATAACAATATGAATTAGGCCCAAGATGACATAATTGACAGGCATATACCTTTTGTCTTATTTTTATAGAAAGCCCAGACTTGCTTTCTCCATATAACCACTCCTGTCTTCATGGAACTTCTTATTAAAAGATGACTAGAATTTGATAAATGGAATGTTAAGTGCTGCGGTAGCCATGCTTTCAGTACAAACATTGTGTAGTAATCCAAGTCTCTCTATTAATCTGGTTGAAATGAAGAAAATAATGTCAAAAGCTACAAATTACTTTACCTACATAAAGCTATAATTTACTAAATGTCTCTCCAATTCTACCTTGTCACTCTAGCTTGCAAACTCTTTATTTCTAGTTTCTACAAAAAATCATTATGCTAATTAAACTTCAAGTGCTTTGGTTTGCCTAAAAATATCACAGTACCTTTTGAACTGATATTTTATTTCTTTATTTTTGGCTGTTTGTCTCTTCCTTAGGAGAAAACTTGTTAGAATTTCAAGAGTGAATAAATCTCAATCAAAGAAATAAAACCACAGGTATGCAAACACAGTGGAAACCCACAATTTCTATATTTTATATTCAAAGAAATGTGATTAAAAAAAGAATGTTGCCATCTCTGTGACAGTTATGCTTTTCAGTATACACATGTATAATTCATTCAAGTTCAAAAATGTCATAGAAGGAGACAAAATAACAAAACACTGAAATAATTAAAATATTAATTATGATTTAATAATTATTTTAAAACTGAGTAATTTAAACTGTATCAATGAATATGTTCTTTAGGAGACAATATCAGATCCAAGGGTGAAATAATGAAATTTAGGACAGCTCTGGTATAAGCTGACTCTGACAAGTGGTTGCAGAGACTCAATGTATATAATGTTGCAGAAAAAAAAAAAAAAAAACCACAAAAAAACAACCCAACAAAAAGCCCAAACAAACCAAAAAATCAAACCAACCAAACCAAAAAACGCACACACAAAAAAAGCAAAACCGGGTATCTGTGCCTGGAAGGGATGAACTCCTCATGTAGCTCACTAAGTGCCACACAACTAAGAAGGGATGCAAAAGTAAATAATGAGTCATGGAGGGATGACAGTGGAGCCTGTAGAAGAGACACAACCAGGATCATACTAAGAATTGGGTAGCGGGAAATCATCACAGGCTGTTAGACTGTAGTTGAAAGGAATGCTCTTCTGCTTAGGATCAATCTCTTAGTTAAAGAAACTAGTACTTTCAACTCTCAAGTACTAATAATTTTGCCTCACTTCACAAGCAACAAACTAGAATTGGATCTAACATATGTCCCAAAACTTTTCAAGGCTTGGAACACTGACCATTATAATGTGTCTTGGTTTGGGAAGACAGGTATCAGCCAGGTAAAAAAAAGCTGGAGTTTCCTTTGGAATGGAGAGTGTAAACCTCCCCACACACCTTTTTTTTTTTTTCTTTTTCAATTATAAATTTACAATCAGAGGCTCTTAGGCAAAGATTTGGGAAATAGGAATAGCAGTTCTTTACTAGTATGTAATACAAAGCAAACAAACACAAAAAAAACCCTCAAACAACTACAGTATTAATAACAAACGAAAACAGTACCAAGAACCTTGAGGGCTTTGTTTCACAAAACCCAGGGCAGTTTGGTTTCGGTGTCCCTGCAGGATCCTCAGAGCACCAAGCTGAAACAGTGGAAAAGTCCCGGGCTGGTAGCTGGGATGGCAGGGTGTCCCGGCAGGCAGGGGCAGGATGTCCCGGCAGCACAGGGGGTGCAGGGTCACACTGTAGCAAGAGGAGCAGCACCGAAGAAGCCGAAGGTGAGGCAGAACCAGCCCCGCCCCCGCGAGTGGCAGAGAAAACTCAGGATTCAGGCCGAACCGGTGATAATAGATTTCCTAGGACTGGATCCCTTTGGCCACAGTGAAACTCTTCCAGCCAGCAACAGCCGTTCTCTCTCTCCCTGAACGCCGAAAAAAGAAGATCCCGCAGCTGCCTCGAGCTCTGTCTTTTACCTGCATTATCTCCGCCTTCTAACTTTGTCCACCTCTTTGTTTCGGTTAAGTACTCTCAAGTATCTAACACTTGGTCTCCTTGGTAACTTATGGGGAAAAAATTCTTTAGAGAAAGAAGGAACAAACTTAACCCCCATGAAAACAAAAATGAAGCCCCAAAGCAATATTTAAAAATTACAAAATATTTGTACAGTGATAAGATTCCAAGTTTCACTATCAAGGTAATAAAATAATGTTGACGTCCATGAAACCATTACACAACCTGAATTTTTTTTTTTTTTTTTAGCATTGGGCAGAAGGGGTTTTTTTTGTTTTGTTGTTGTTGTTGTTGTTGTTGGTTTTTTTGTTTGATTTTTTTTTTCTTGTCAAAACACTCTTTACAAAGTTGAAATATATAAAGGCCTGCCGGCAATTCTTTTGGATACTGCTTTTTTTTGAGAATTGTGATGCCCCGGATGGTATGATGTTGCTATTATTGTCAGATGTCTGCTGGAACAACAGTGAGCTTACAACAACACAGATTTTCAAATGCAGAGATAAGGAAAAAAAGCAACAAAGGGGAAAACAAATGCAATAAAGACAAGAGAGGAAATCAACTTTGATAAGTATGCAGTCTAAGCTAACTAAAAGCACTAGAAGGTGACCCTACTATTTCCCCCCTTTATTTCATTTTTTACTGTTGCTATATCATCGAGTAATTTTGAGTAATGTTGTTTTAAGGTCCTAAACAGAAAACAAATTTCTTTCATTCTTTGTACAGCAGCCAAAACAGCAATAAAAAAGGGAACAAATTAAAAAAAAAAACAAAAAAAACAAAAAAAAAAACAAAACAAAACAAAACAAAAAAAACTTTGCAAATCTATTGAAGATAACTAAATAAAGAATTTAAGGTACAATAGTGAGTTGCTAAGAGATTTATTATAACAAATTTAAGAGATTAATGAAAACTGACATAAATTGCAGAGGACTTCATTAAGGGAAATGAGAATTAATATCATGTTAATGCTGGTGTTAACTTAAATTATAAATTGTTGAATACATTCTTAAAAGTCTGCTGGTACCATCAACTATTTAATAGACAACAGACTTTTTTGATATGTTATTATGTTTTAATTGGTTTTCAAAAGTATCCATTGTCCTGAATTGGAAAACATAGGTCCTTTTCGTAATAAAACTTTTCTCTCAGAGAATGCAGAGCTGTTTGAGTCTTGGAGCCTTACACTGAAACAAGCATCTGAGTACTATTTCTGCTAGAAATAATTTTATGGCATATTCTGTTGCAAGGAAGGCAGCAGGAACAAGTAGTTACAAGAAAGCTAAAGGAGAGTGAGAAGGGTTATCTCTTTGTCTTGCAGCCCATATTCAGATCTAGAGTAATGCAATACTCCCCTCCTGGAACAACTTGTAGAGATATTAATGTGTTTCTCTGAAATAGCATTACAGTTCTTGAGTAGAGACAAGAAAGAGAAGGCATGAGCAGAAGTCAGTCTGTGTTTGGAGTTTTGTGCTGAACCTATACAGGTCAAATGATTGCACAACATTTCTATCCTCTTCAGCAAGGGGAGTTTTGCCTTCTATTTGGATGTGATATGAAACTTCGCCAGTAACTGTATCAGAGTTGTGAAATAAGAATGCAAGTGAAACACTCAGATAGGGATATGAGAAGTGTAATCCATTAACCTGAAACATAATTGAAACTGATGTGGACTTGTGTACAGACATATATTTATGTGATCGTTGTATTCTGGTCAGGTATCTGTGAAGGACATTATTATCTCAATTCAAAATATGAATCTAGACTGTTTAAGTTAAGAGATTATCTTTTTAGTACATGGGAGAATGTCGTGGTTTAGGGATGGTACTCCCCAGTTCAGTGCCGTCACCAAAACTTTTCCAAACCAGATGCAGATTACTTGTTATTCTTCTTCACCTCTCCCTTCTTGCTTGGGTGTTGGAGTTGAGAATTGGAAGCACAAAAGGTGAAATCACAGGTTGAAATAAGAGCAGTTTTAATGGAAACAGCAACAAGATAAGAAAACAAACAGTAAAAGCAACAATACTAATAACGAAAGTGTAAAAAGAGAGGGTGTAATATACTCACCAAGCTCAGGACAATGAAACAATGGTGGATGGACCCTATTCCACCATGCTTCCTCCCCATCTGGAAAGGGACACCCTTCTTCTAGAAAGCAAGAGAATGCCTTGCCCCAGGCAATAACATGAGATGGTATGGAATAACATTAGAGTCTTGGCCATGCCTACACAAATCCAGGCTCTGCCCCCTCATTCTTTCTGAGAGAGATTAACTCTGTCCTTGGCCGAAACTCGAACAAAGAAATAACAATTCATTTGTGTTGCAAATCAGAATCAGAATTAAACAAACAAACAAAAACCCCACACCCACCCATTTTTTTTTAATAATTTATGGGTTGTCGTATAAAGTTTCAGAATTAGAAAGTACAGAATGTTTTTGGGCAAGAAGGTCATAATTTTTTTAAGATGGGTTCAAACTCCAGACTCCAAATATCTAAATGTAAGAGTTTAAATATAAATGTTTAAACTTCCATCACAGATGTAGGGCTTAGATGAATTGTCAAAATTCCCTAAATTGCCTTAGTCTTAAGTTCAATTTGACATAGAATACTATCTTGCCTGTGTTCCGGTTGTCAAACTGTGAGAGAAGAGATCAGCTGCAAGTCTAGCCTAATGAAAAGGTCTCAAATACCCTAAGGTGTTTCCAATGACATTTGATACTTATGTTTGCTTCTGAGAAACTACCCTGTAATTAACAGCGTTGGGATCCAATCTCTCAGCTTAAGGTAAACATCTAGCTTGTCAGTTGTATAGCTCCCTGAACCAGTGACTTCCCAGCATTAGCAAATTGGATCCCATGACTAAATTTAGAAGCCTTCAATCTCAAACTCTGTCCAAACCCTAACATTTAAACAGATTAGTTAATGCAGATGGATCCTGTTTTAAATATTCCATAATTAGTGGAAAGGGAATGGTATAATGTTTTCTCTATTCTAGGCATTTGTAATGGAACTGGTTGTACTATTCTTTGCAGAGCCATAGAGAAAAAGACATATATCAAGCTAGTAACAGCAAAACAGATTTTTTTTTTTTTTATTATACATAAATATCCCTCACCAAACTTTCCCTAAATCTAAAGTTCAAGAGAATACACTATCTGTTCCAGTACTGCTTACATCAAGGGTGCAGCCATTTGAAAATAAGCAAATCATTCAGAGACTGCTCACATACTTTATGTTCTGTGCTCTGAATTTAGAGATTAAGGAGAAGAAAACTATACTGGGGAATTTTATTGAAGTGCAGTGAGTCTTCAGGCTATTATTTTTGCTCATGCTTGTTGCCCAGGCAACAGCTTATGCGGTGATCACTCTTCACCAATATAAAGCATTAGCCTAAAACTGTAGAGATTTTGCTTCAGATAGAATAGAATAGAACAGAAGATAACTATTTCAGTTGAAAGGGACATAAAGGATTATCTAGTTCAACTGTGCAACCAATTCAAGGCTAACCAAGTTAAAGCATGCTATTAAGAGCACAGTTCAAATGCTTCTTAAATAGGCTTGGGATATCAACCTACTCTCTAAGAAACCTATTCCAGTGTTAGACCACTTCTTGGTAAAGAAATGATTCCTTATATCTGTGATAGTTTTGGTTTGAACCTTCCCTGGCACAGCTTTAAACCATTCAGCATGCCCCATCACTAGTTACCAGGGAAAAGAGATCAGGACCTCCTTCTCCACAACAGATTCCTCCTCAGGAAGCTGTAGAGAGCAATGAGGTTGACCTTCAGTCTCCTTTTCTCCAAACTAGACAAGCCCAAAGCCCTCAGCTGCTCCTTACAGGACATTCCTTCCAGACCTGACACCAGCTTTGTGGCTCTTCTCTGAATGCATTCAAACACCTTCACATCACACTTAAATTTTGGGATCCAGAACTACACACAAGCTGAGGCTGCATCAGCATTGAATACAGCAGGATAACCACCTCTTTTTACTGGATGGTGATGAAGCATTTGATGCACCCCAGGACGTTATTTGCAATCTGGGTGCCAGGAAACACTGACTTCTAATGAACCTGTTGCTGACCAGTATCCCCAGATCCCTTTCTGGAGGGTTGCTTTTCAGCCACTGCTCTATCAGTTTATACTTCAGCCAGTTCTTCACCCAGTGCACTGTGAACCCATCTATCCCACAGCTGATCAGTGTGTTCAGAAGGATGCTCTGAGGAATAATATCAAAACCCTATAAAACTCATAAAGACTACACCCACTACCTTCCTTTCGTCCCACTAGGTGACCCAGGGATATAAAACTATTTAAACAGGACTTTTCCTTTGTGAACCTATTTTGACTGTGACTAATGATGGCATTATTCTTTAAATGCTTTCCAATAGTAGCCTGTGTAGCCTTATCCATATTTTTTTCCAGGAACTAGACTAGACTAGTAGATCTGTAGTTACTCCACAGACTCAGTATATAAAGCTGGGGGAAGGAGGAGGACAGGAGTGGTGTTTGGAGTGGTGATGTTTGTCTTCCCAAATAATGGTGGACTCCTGCTCTCCTGGAGATGGCTGAACACCTCCCTGTCCAAGGGAAGTGGTGAATAAATTCCTGGTTTTGCTTTGGTTTTGTGCACCTCTTTTTCTTTACCTATTAGACTGCCTTTATCTCAACCCACAGGTTTTATCACTTTTCTCTCTCCCACATCCCAGCAGAGACCAGGGGGTGGGGTGAGAAGGGCATGATCGAGCTGCTATGTGGTGCTTAGTTGCCAGCTGGGATTAAAACATAACACTTTAATTAAGAATTTCTTTCCTAGTCTATCTACAAGACAGACTAATTTGGAGATACTGCAGTAATCGAAGGCTGCATTTATTTTGAAAATATGTATGTAAAAGCCAGGGCCAAAAGATCAGAAAGGAAAATGCAAACACAAAATCAATTTCTGCTCTGCAGTCCATTTGATGATGAAATTAGAAAATTTGGTGCAGAGAACTCTTTTGGGAAACTGACCTCCTTCAATTCCCTTGATGATACCCATGACATAAAATTATTTTGTGAGCTTATGTTTTCAACAATAAGTTTTCCAAAGAGGTTCCCAGAGGAAAATTTGGTTTTTATCTTATCCTTGACAATATTTTTAAGGAACCAAGATTCTTCATGGATCTCAGGTGTTCCTGGCTCACTTTGCACAGGCATGTTAAGAGATTGCATTCTGAGGAATCTGCCAAAAACAACTGTGTCAGAGAGACTTCAGAACTGCAGCAACACTATTGAGCTAAATGAAACATAGGATCTAGACGCCTAAAGTTGATACCTGAGCCAATAAATTCAGACAAGTTTTAACACACACTAGAATGACTAGGAAAATTTTAAAGACATAGGGAGTTTCTGCTATTCAATATTCTCTTTCTGGAATTTCATGAGGTGTAAAATAAAATTTGTCATTATATTATGGAACACAGATCATTTAGGGTCCCAGAACACAGTGATACACATACCTCCTGGGCAATTTTGTGCAGCATGATTGTCTGGAAAAATGACCATCAGTGAAATTGGAAGTTACTATCAAATATCTTCTGTCTTCTGTTTTATTGATAGGAAGAATTGTGGTCATGGAAATTAGTTCAGCTTATTTGCTTCCAAAATCCTAGAGTCCTTTCCTGTGATAATTTTAACTAAAGCCCATAATATTTTATCTGTTTTTGCTTTCTCTGTTTAGACACAGGCTTCAAGTACTTGCAAGGAGGGTAGTCCTGTCTAGTAAGAAAATGATGAGGCAGCTTTTTGGTTTCCCAGGGTCATTTTCCACAGTGTCAATGCCTATGTAGGTGGGAGCTAAGTTGTAAATGGAGCTCCCACTCTCAATCTAGTAGGACAGTAGGAAACCTCATAAAGACAGAAGAAAAAGAAGGAAAGGGAAAGCTTCTCTTTATGCTCTACCTGGTGGCACAGAAATGATAATACCCAAATGTAAAAAATCAGAAGTTGTATTAAAGGTAGTATGATTCCTCATTCCTGTAATAGGATATTTATTTTTTCAATTCTTTCTGTAGCAATGCCAAAAACAAATCAAATGCCAAAAACAATTCTTTCTGTAGCAATGCCAAAACCAAAACTTGTCTGAAATAAAACTGAAGAGAGAAAGATCTTATATATGGGGGATTAGTGAACTCAGTACACAGGGACCAAAGTGCTGAGAAATAATGTGTGTGAAAGAGTCAGTGAGAGATCTGAGGACAGACAGGAGGTCTGATTCTTCTGAGGAGCTGAGGCACTAACTGGCTTGGGTTTTTGTAAGGTCAAACTGTTGTAATGAAGGCTTGTCTGTGAAGGGACTCTAATGTTTGTTTTCTTTCTGTAATGGCTTTGAAAATCTGACTTTGTCCCCACAGGAGATGTGCACAACTAACTGAGCTTTTATGTGACCTATGAAAATCACACACATATTTGATGGACAACAGGAGAAAACAAACTATTCTATCTGAGGGACACTGAAAGCCTAAGTATAATATGAGAAATTGTGGCAGTCTAATGAAAGACCATGGTAACAACTTTCCCTTTGGAATGCATATACTGGGTGAGAAGAGATACACAACTGCATATAAAGGTTTGTGTTTATGTGGTGGGGTGATCCTGGCTGGATGTTAGGTGCCCAGTAAAACTCTTCTATCACTTGTCATCCTCAACTGGACAGGGGAGAAGAAACATAACAAAATGTTCACGGGTTGAGATAAGGCCAGGAAGAAAACACTCACTGTCATTTGTCACTGATTACTGTCATGGTCAAAACAACTTCAACCTGTAAAATTACTCTAATTTATTACCAAAGTAGGATCCTGAGAAATAAAAATCATAAAAACACCTTCCCTCCACTCCTTCCTTCTTCACAGGCTAAACTTCACTCCCAATTTTCACTATGTCCTCCCACACAGTGGCACAGGGGGACTCAATTGGGCACTGCAGTCAGTTCATCATACATCTTTACCATTACTTCATCTTCAGGGGAAGGACTCCTCACACTTCTGCGCTGCTCCAGCAGGAGATCTCTCCCATGCTGGGACAGTCCTCCATGAGCTTCTCCAGTGTGAGTCCTTCCACTGGGCTGCAATTCTATATGAACTGCTCCAGCTCCCTTTCCACAGGGTGCAGTTCTTCAGGAGCAGACTTCTCCATTGTGGGTCTCCTGCAGGGTCACAGGTCCTGCCACCTGCTCCAGTAAAAACCCTCCACCTGATCAGAGCTACCTTTAGTTATGAACTTGATCCACAGTGGGGTCCTCCATAGGCTGAAGCTGGATCTCCAATTCACTATGGACCTCCACAGTCTGCAGGGGGACAGCTGCTTTACTGTGGTCTTCACCATTGGCTGCAAGGGAATCTTTACTCTGGTGCCTGGAGCACCTCCTCTCCATCCTGTTTCACTGGTCTTGGTGTTTCCAGATCTGTTCCTTTCATATATTCTCACTCTAGTCCCTGTTTGCTATTGCTGTTGTATCCTGACTTAAATCTGTGATCCCAGAGGCCTTACTGCTGTCCCTGATGGGCTTGCCCTTGGCCAGCAGTGTGTCTGTCTTGAAGCCAGATGGTATTTGCTCTATTTGAAACAGGAGAAATTTCTGACAGCTTCTCACAGAAGCCACCCCTGTAGCACACACAGACAACACCACAACCACACTCTCCCCCTGCCCCTAAAAGCATCTTTCACAAAGAAAACACAGCTTATACGTATTTTTCTATAAGTTCCACTTTTTTTGTTGTTGTTGGTTTTCTGTTTGTTTGTTTGTTTAGGGGTGGGTATTTGTTTGGTTTTTTGTTTGTTTGGGTTTTTTTTTGTTTAATACATTGCGCCACTGCTGCAATTTAGATTAGTTATATTAGAATAAGTGGGGGTTTTTTACCTGGTGCAAATATGTTTTATATATGCTGAAAATATCAGGTTTTGTTGAGTATTAAAATTTATCTGTGATGAATTTTCTCTAAGTTGGATCAGAACACTTCTGAAATTTCACTGTCTCTCATATTTACTTTTACCCATAGGGAATTTTAATGTTAGGCTTGCTTGTAAGGCTTCCTTTATTTTTTCTCATTCTAATTTTATAGTCATTTGAATGCTGGCGTTCCTACTTACCTAAATATATTTCAGTTAATATTTACAATTATGTCATGGATGACCTGTTTTATGGATGCATTATCGTACAAACTCTCCTATTGAATCCATTTGCAGTGAATCGTGTTCTTGAGCATTGTTTGGCATGCACTGCTTTTCAAGCATGTAAAAATCTCACCTTCAAAACTTTTCTCCAGTATTTTCATTATCCAACATTTTCAAATCCAATTATTCATTATCCAAAATCTTCTTTGTTTGATAATTATGAGTGTTGCATAATTAACAAAAAGACCTGGTCTTACTGTTCTAAGAATTACTCTCTATGCCATACCTCTTCCAGTTTCTAGCACTTCCTTCTGCAAGCAAGACCACACTGGTTCAGATGGCAACACTTTTCATCTATCACACCATGGATGAGATAGTCAAAGACCAAAAAATGTACGTCAGACTACAGGATAATATTTCCTTGAAGAAAAAAAGAATCTGTAACTTAGGATACACAGGCAGATAAAAGAAAACCTGCCTCTTTAAGTAAGAGGTCTGGGCTCATAGTTTCACAGCGCTTTTATACTTTAAGTAATGTAACATCTCCCTCACTAGATTCCCTTCCAGTTTGTGACCCTCTACTTTTCTCTTCTGGTGTGATATTTCTGCATAATTTCCTCTATACACAAGGTTCCAACTATTTTAATGTAAATGACTCTGAGTTCTCACTTTTCACTTCTGACCTCTCTCTGTTTAATCCATCACCTACCATCTCCATTTTAGCATGGAACATAATGATGTTCCTATTTTCTTCTAATAATCCTCAGGAGGACTTCTGAATATAGAATTATTCATATGAATAAGGCAATTTTATTTTAACTTTGAGCCCTTCTATATGAGTTTTGAATCTCAGAAGGACAAAGTGCAAGACTGTTCCAATCAATGAGTTATGAAATTGTTCTGTATCTCACACAGCTCTGTACATTTTCTTTCTTGTTGAATATTTAAAAAAGAAATATGTAAGGCACTATTGTATGTAAGTTGCAAAGGACCTTATACTCATTTGGTACAGACTCTTGTTACTGCACAAAATCAGGGCATATAATCTTTTAAAGTAATTCATTGAGCTTTCTTCAATTTTTGTGCTTTTTATCTTCTGTCTATCACAGAGAGATTTTCAGAATCTCATTTCTCTGATTGACATTAACTCTATGTAATCTAAATTTATTCACAGACATCTTGTATTTATTTATTTGGTGTCTTTATTGTCCTACAACCTACTTTTTTTCCCCCAGTGTTAACATTTGAGTCAACGACTGGGTGCAAGTTAGCCAAGGATCTTTAGAAGCCCAATCTTAGCAGCAGGAGATGCATTGCCTGAATTAAATGTAAACAAGTGTAACACTCATCCCAGCCTCAGCACTAAATCATAAAAGCAGCCCCAGGCAGTGACAAGACCATGTGCATACATTCCTCTGCACTAAATAGATGACATGAAATAGTTAAATCTACACATCAAAACATGGTTAATGGTTCTGGTTCCCCAGGTCAAGTAGCACAGAGACATTTGTAGCTACTACATTGACAGCAGGCTGCCATACCCACAGTATCCGGTGCTTATAAAGTATTTCTGTGAATTAAATAGGGTGGCCTTGTTGGCCTCCTGAGAAAGCTTAGCTGTTATTTCTTGGGGGTGCTTTTATTGCAATTGAAGCTTTCTGGAATACTGTGAAGGCTGTGTTGCAATCCATTAGGGTAAATTCTTTTAAAACCATAAAATGCCCATTTATCAGACAATGTAGCAGAAGGGCATGGGATGGTGTACAAAGACTGTTGGGATGATGTTAAAAACTTCACAGAACAGTGTTTTTGAGATACATGGAGTGCTGAAAGCAGTCTTTGCACTTAGTCACCATCAGAATTACCCTGGAGTTTTGTTCATTTTCTACAAAAGAAGTCCTGGAAATGAATTAACACTTATACAGTGCAGTTCGTTGTCTAAACAGCACTGAGGAGTAATCTGAGATAGTTTAGGAAGTTTTACAGATTTTGGATGTATGCTTCCTTTGAATAAGAATTCATTCTGAAGGGTAGATGATTTTATATGAGGAAGAAAAAAATACTATAATTTTTTTCTGTTAAAAATCATTAAATATTATCGTTGTTTAATACTAACTCCCTCCATCCATTAATTAGGTCCTTTGTTCCTGTTTATATAAGATAATTCAAAGTTTGTGAATATTTAAAGAATATAGTCTCTCTATTTTGCTTTGGGGTTTTTAGTAGATCCTTCCTTCCTTCCTTCCTTCCTTCCTTCCTTCCTTCCTTCCTTCCTTCCTTCCTTCCTTCCTTCCTTCCTTCCTTCCTTCCTTCCTTCCTTCCTTCCTTCCTTCCTTCCTTCCTTCCTTCCTTCCTTCCTTCCTTCCTTCCTTCTCTTCAACTTGTTTGTTTGTTTCTACTTCATCCGGTTTTGTTGTTTTATAGACTGCTTAGGAGTAGCTTGGAGTAACCAAGTTTAGGTTTGTATGAGCCCAAAATATTAGAATCCACCTCTTCTAATATTTCACAGGGGTCCTGATTTTCTGCCTTCATGCAACTGCTCCAGTAGATGTGGTACTTCCTGTGCTCTCATTGTCTAACGTACACACAACATAACTGAGTGATCTATGCCTGTATCTCCTCCAGAGAAATGCAGAATACAGATCCGAAAGCACACTTAGCAGTTTAATTGATCTCTGTAAGCATGGTGTGCACTGTATCCACTGATTTCACTTCAGTGGAACATTTGTGACACCTTTTGGTGCTGTACATGTATTTTAATAGCTCTTTAGTACTGTACATGGATTCTCAGTTAAGGGAATCCTCCTACTCCTCAAGGATGCTTTCACATTTGCATTTAAAAGTTACTGAATAAAATTCTTATGGAAAAGTGGAAGAACATACCAGACAAAAGCACTTTTCCTTCCTGAGGCTGTCTCTCTGGCACTAGACTACAAAATTAGGCTTCCTTTTGCTTAGTTTCTCTCCTACCCAATAAATGTTACATTCTTCTCTGCATAATGGTATAACTACAGCAGAGAGTGTTTCCTAATGCCTATCTAAATTGGCTTCCAAATTTATTTAAAAATCTGTGAATTCCCTCATGTCATTATATGCTAATTGCACATCAGAGTTAGAAACCTCTCCTAAAGATAAACTGCATTGTCTTTCTTTTTTCAGACATGTGAATAAGAAATAAAACTTTTCACTATTCATCACTTTCTGCTAAGATGTAACTCTCCACAAGGAAGAGAAGATCTACGGAGAAAAAAGAAATGAAGAATGGTGTGGTATAAATTAAACCAGCTCATTTTTTGTATTAAAGAGGTGATTTGATATGTCTCTCCATCAGTAACCTTTATGATTCACTGCTGTTTTTTCAGCTTTTCATATTAGATGTGGAACACATGCTATTAAATGTGGTATTCACCTTCACAACACAATCAGTGCTTCAGTCACTTCATTTCATTTACAGAAATAGAACTACTTGTCTATGGTATAGCTTTCTTAGAGTCCAAGAAAGAGAAAAATACTGTATAACAAAACTAAATATTTCTTGTAACTGGTAAAACACAGGAAAGAACATAGCTGTTGGGAAACTGTGTACTACAGAATTAGTGGGAGACTTAATGAATAGACTTTGGATAATATATGCTCAGTGTGAAGAGTTGAATAAATGAGAAATTATTAAAAAAATATGAAAACAGTTAATTTATAAGGACTTTATGGGCTTTACTGGCATAGTAGTATTAATGAGGACTTGGGTTGGGCAGTGCAAGTGAGATCAGAATGTGTCCATTACACTGAAAGTCGGGTCGATTAATAATGATAAGTAGGTTTTGTAGCTGAATTCTGCATGCCATTGTAAGATATTTATCTTCATCACTCCTGAACTTTTCTTTTTTCTTAATAGTAATAGAAATAGTCCAAAGTTCCTCTTATAAATGTAGAGACAAACTCAGTTGTCTGTAGGTCATTAAAAAAGAAGAAAAGCAACTGTTACATCAAATCACACATCTCTAAAATAGAATTTAACTTAAAAAGAAAGGCAAGAAAAAAAACCTCAACCGAGCAAAGAGAAACTTGTAGCACCAGGTCTTGCATTGTGACAATTTAACTACGTGACTAAACGCCCCATTGCCTTTTGATTAGAAAGACGTACTTAGAATTATTGTATGTCCATTTTTCTACAGATCCCACTTTCCCCCTCTCCCCCCAATATAAAAGTGTATTATCTTTAAAATCCTATTATGTACTTGTATTAAAAACAGAAACTCTGTCATTAAACATGTTTTTTTCTTTATTAATAATTTTTATAATTTTCCACTTATCCAAGATGTATTCCAAGAATTCCACAGGGATGCATATTTTCATTTAAGAACAGATATGAATAAAGGTAATTATTTTTAACAAATGCAGAAATCTATTAAGAATATGCTTCTTTTCTTCGTGGCTTATAAAACAGACAGTTGAATTTTCTTATTCAACACCTCATTTAATTTTTGGAAATATATCTAAGCAATCTTTAAATGTCTAGAAAGTATTCTGGTTATCAGAAGACAAAAAGGTTGCCCCAGAGAAGAGTATTATACATTAACAACATTCCAGAGAAAAGGAAAGACCGTATAGGTAGATTTTGTTTCACCACTTTTTTTTTTTTTTCCAACCTTGTCAAAACTCATTACAACTGTTAATAAAATAATATACAATGAATTTGATTGAGTCATACCATCCTGAATGTTAATAAACATATTTGAAATTTTGATTTGCAAATTGAAATTCTTCATGAGAACTTCAATTGATTAGAAATTATACTAAAAATCAAAATACAGTGTTATTAAACACAGAAATTTTTAATGGTATTGGTTCAAGAAGGGTTTTTTTTGTGTCTAGCAACAGTAAAGTCTTCTTAAAACCAAAGCTCCTTTGCTATAATTTAGTAATTTTAGTCATTTTTCAGCCTTTTTTTAGGAAAAAACCTATTACTTTTGAATGTGATTGGTGATCCTATAAATTCAGGATAGCAATGATTTTCTTAACAAAGAACAAAAGCCACCATGGTGTATTTTAAAAAACAACATTTTTCTGTCTAGAGGTATAATAAGAAAAGAACAACTAGTAATATTATTCAATTACATTGTCATTTCTATTGTATCCATATTTCATTTGCACTTCCTAGAATAGGAATAATTTCAGATAATTTCAAGGTTGCTTTAAATATATAGCAGCTGGACACAGACATATAAATGCTACAAGATAATTTTGGCCATTATACATATTTTAGCTAAGTAAAATGTTCAACTTTTTTCACATACTTTCAATAGGAATGTTGACTTCAGCAAGTGCACCTCCTGAGGAGACAGACAAGTGAAATCACAATCATAGGGAGTCATCTAACTCAATTCCCACAAATGCAAATCTTAAATTGCATATGAAGATGAGAGATTCATTCATTCATATGAATGATATGAATGATAACATTCCTCTGTATGTTTACTCTCATAGAAATTAGTTCCATGACAAGATTTGCAGGAAACAAAGGAGAGTCAAAAGTATGAGGATGTAAATACGTGGAGGTCCAAAACGAACTGTCAAATAAGTTCAGTTCAGCCTTTAACACTAGAGCATAAGACTTTCTGTGTGGTGTTGACTAACTCTTGGGTATCTCCTCGTTTCTTTTAAGTTCATGTTCTACCTGGAAATAGAACTATTACAAAGAGATCAGTTATAAGCCAGAAGTGTTCACTCTATGCAAACTTTCACACTTGGTCATAGCATATGGGTTACATGATTAAGCTAGCAACCTATCTTTTTAGTCTTATAAATGGAGTAGATTTCTTTCAGAAAGTGATTCTTAGGAAATAAGCTAGTAGTTTGTCTTTCTAATTTGGTTAGCTAAGAAGCCAAAAATTAGGCTGAATGAATAAATATGTAGTACAAGCCCATGATTTAATCTTAGCTGAGGGTTAAGGCAGCTTCTTCATTTTCATAATTAAGAAAAGGACAAAAGAGCAAGGCAAGAATCCAAATGCCATAGGAAATCCTGGGGAAAAAATCGCAAAATGTACTTCTAGATGAAAATAAGCTGCAAAGAAAGACCCTGTTCTGACTAAGATTGATGAGCCTTTTGGTTTCAGTCCGACCTAAAATTTCTTTGAAAAGCATTTTCAATGTGCAGAATGGAGTCTTTCAACTCAGCAAAATTCTCCAAGCACAGGACGGAAAAATTTTCTTAAAGTCAGAAGAAGTGTTAAGTACCATAAATAATTTTTTATGTGCTTTTTGTTTTCCATAAAAAAACCCCCCTTGAATGTTTCAGTGATAAGCCTAGTTTTTTTCTAATTATTTGGCATGGATTTTTACTTTGTTTAAATATTTTTTTACAGTTTGATTGGAAAACTTTTACCTAATTTGTATTCACCATCTGTAAGACTCATTATTAAAAAGAAGGCTTCAAGAGTGCACTGAAACAAAATATGCACTGATTAATCATAGTCTTGTACTAGAGCAGGTTAGAGGAGGAAATATCCCTGCTTGGGATGTTAAGATATTACGGAAACTGCTGACAACAGCAGAGGAAGAGTTGTGGAAGAGACCTGAGTCACATAGCCACACGGTTTGGGTTTTATTTGCTTTTTTGTTTTAAGTTCACATGAGTTAAACTTGCCTTTAAAGTTTATTCTCCTGTAGTGGTTTGAAAGCAAAACAAATGAGAGGCTCCAAGTCAGAGATACAATTTAATAGGAAAAAAAGGAAAGAAAGTAAAATAAAATAGATGCAATAATACAAAAGACCACTGACAGAGTCAGAATACAACCTGAGCAGAGTGATGGAAGCAGTCCAGATGAGGTGGTCTTCCTGAAGCAGTGATCCTGTAGAAAAGTCTGGTAGCTTGGGTCCTCTGGGAATCCAGTGGGTAAGCGCCCTCCTGGTGTTCAGAGTCTCAGCTTATATCCAGGCTGGAATGCTTGGTTCCTCCCTCTGGGCGGAGCATCTCAGAATGGGATGGTGAGTCATGTGATAAGGCCTGATGGGCCCATTAACAGGAGGTAGTCCAGGAGGGGGTTATCTGTGAGCCGTGTGGCAAAGGTGCTGATGGGCCCATTAACAGAAGATAAGCCAGAGTGGAGGAGGCAGGGAGCACTGCCTCACCTGGTTTCAACAGTTCATGAAGATGGTGATAGAATATGCTTCAACCCAGGACATCTCCATAAACTGAAATAATACATATACAGTACATAGAACCAACTCTTCTCAATATACAGAACTTCAGTGAAGGTTTATGTGACTTTTATATATACTGTCAGTATAAATGAAACTTTGAATTACTTCATGTTCTTCTGTTTTTCTTTAGTAATGTGTTTTCTCTTTCAAAAAACACTAGTGAATGAGTCTATTTTCTAGAGAATAAGTGAATGCAGCAACCATCTGTTAAAAATATTTTTCTTTTTAGACCCTAAATGGAAATTGAAGACGTCCGCATTCCCCAGCTGAAATTGACTGGTTTGTATTTGTGGTGGCATGTCACTATCTCCCATCTCATAGACTCCATGGTATGTCATGTAGCCTAGGTTTTCCAGTCTGCAGGATGACAGGGGAGCAGAAGCCTGTCTCCATATCTCTGCCCTGCTGATCCTTTTTATCCAGTTAAGAAACACAGAACTAGTCATCTTGTCATGAGCAGAAAGGATCAGATGAATTAGGAATGCATATACATATGCATATAAATACACACAGATACACATAATATATATATATATATGTACATGCATATGTACATATATATGAACACATAAAGAGAGGGGAGAATTATTCTACCTATTTCAATGCACTGAATTTGAGAGCCCAATCATTCCAGACTCTAGAAAATGAGGTAGAAACATTGCTAAAAGGAACAGTCCACTATAGGAAGAAAATAAAGCACCAGCATTCCAATTTATCCTCAAGCATTTTTCTTTTCCTTGTGTTATTTATTTAAATAACCTTTAGTTACTAAGTCTGAAGAAATGGTAGAGTAATAATACTAAAGCTATAAAAGCAGCACCGCAGAGAAGCAAAGGAGGATTATTCTCTGGGGAAGTAATTTTACTGTTAGTAAAAGCTAGTATAAGAGGCTATGTTCTATCTATGTGCTCAATCATTGCGTATTTGGGCTGTATTGAAAGTGGGACACTAAAAACTATACTGCAGTCTTTTCTTCCTGTAGAATGTTTCTGAAAGGATTGGGAGGAATTTCTACTTAAATGCTATTTTCTTTAGCTAAAATTTTGGTGCACTGATTCCCATAGGGAATGAAATGTAAAGATACTGTAAAGGGTCTCCATCAACTTTTGAAGAATTATTTTAAAACCATTACAAATTCAGTCCTGTAACTCCACCACAGTTCTGTATTGTGCTGAAAAATTAATGACAGCACCAAAATTAATCTCCCTGCTGTTATTATGTTTTACTTATTAGTTATAGTAATGCCAGAGTCCCATTCTTGTCTGTTCCTACTTCATAAAAAGGAGCAGTGATAGTGGTATCATACAACAACCAATAAAGACATACCTGTAAGGAAAGGTGATATAGAAAGCATTTAATAGGCGTGTGGTGGTAATACTACCATTGTTCTAGCTTAGTATTGTAAAAGATATCCCCTGAATGAGAGGGTATTGCCTGCTTAGTTGAGAAATATGGTCTTGCTCCAGCTATGACATATGAATCATTGATTTAAGATCTTATTTCTTCTTTTCTTCACTGTGATAAAAGAAAAATGTCTAATGTATCTAGCAAGGCAAAGCAAATTATAGTTCTAATATCTCCTTTACTCACATGGCTGATTTTCTTGTGATCTCTATCAAGTCTATCTTTCATTTTTTTTACACCTTTTCCTGGTGTCTGCTCATCAGCATTTTGCACCTCTAGGAGTCCAGGACATTATTCAACTATTATACCATTGATAACTTTGTGGTATGAAAGCAAGACAGGAAAGCTAATGCTAATCCTCTTCTCTCCTCTCCCTTTCTCAATTTTCTTTCCTCATTCCCTGTATTTTTTTTTCTTTCTCTCTCTCCCTTTCTTTTTTATGTTTTTTTTTCCCCCAAGTACATTGCTTCATTGTTTCTCCACGCTCATGTTGTTTTTGTGGGCAGATGTCCTTATATTTTCTTTTTCAAGGTAGTACCTTTTTTGTTGTCTCTGCAGATACAGTGTATTTAGCTAAAGATTGGGTTGCCTGCTATTTTTATTCCATCCTTTTCTTCTATGTTTTATAGTTAAAGGTTATTTGTTGCCTAACATAAACGTATAACAATATTCAAATACTGCCTCTAGATGGTTAAAACATTTCAGTGTACCAGAAATATTCTATTGCTTTTTACGAGAAAAATCAAATACACTCCATCTGTATCAGCAACCTGCTAAGAATTTGCTAAGTGGGACTCCTAGGATTTCTAAGAGAAAAATCTAACTTCCAAAAGAAACCAGAACACATCCTATATAGCCAGAAGTGACTAAAATTATTAAAAAACCTATCCTATAGAGAACTAATAATCCTCAGACCTTGAATCAAGCATGCATTTATGACTGGGATACAAAATAACTTAATTTTTTAAACTCCAAAGCTATTCACACACGATATATATGTGTGCATATGTGTGTATGTGTGTGTGTGTATGTATGTATAAATATAATTTATATATATGCATGATTTAAAAATAAAACTTACTGCATATTTTCTTTCACATATTGTTCTATTTTTCTTTTAGATTACCTGAATATAGGGTTTGTATTTTAATTTCCCTTTCATGACATGTAAAAATAACAAATTTTACTGGTAATTAGCACTGTAGAATACAGAAATGTCACAAAAATCTGTGTTATCAAAGATATCAAAGAATGCATAGTCTTAATTTGCATGTGGCTGCTAATTTCCCAGAAATTAGAATTCCCAGAAATGAGAATGACAATCTGGTTTTTAAGTACATATTTTAATTCTTATAAAATTATAAGGGTGAGAAGTGGTATTTGCTGCAAGTCTAAATGCCATATCCAATGCTACTTTTGTCTAAAATATATTGAAGTAATAGTGATGTTAAATATGTGAGGATGAATGCAAAAGATGGTTCTTTCTCTCCTTGTTCCATATTTAGTAGACCTGAAATAAAGGCAGTAATGTCCAGTGAGGCTAAAGATGTAGAAAAAGGCAATTATTATGCTTTCAGTGATCTGCAATGTACAGTTTTTACACCAACCCCATTTCTTAATCACACAGTAAAATTAGAATAGCCTTCCTTTGAAGACTGCAATGGTGACTTCCCATGCAGGTTTTCCATGAGGAAAAATACTAAATTTATTAAGCCCTGAGATATCCACATTAACAGTGGGGTGCATCCAAAACAGGAGTTAACCACGACCCTTTTGAACAAGTCATACGTACCGCTAGAATATTTCCAAGAAAAAAAAAAAAAAAAAAAAGGGTATTAGAAAAGTTCCTATGAAGCATGCTCAGCATCAAAGGGCAGGAAATCAGAGCATGTCTCATGAGCATTCCCATAGTCAAAGACATTCAGGTAGAATCAGTACATTTACAGCCCTATTACCTGCATAATTTTTGTTTGGTAACACATGGCATTTTCTGACTGTCTCCAGCTGTGCTCTAAAAGCACATTGCTCTGCAGGTAAAAACTTATTTCATGTTTATCCAGTCACAGCACGTGTTTCCACTCAATAAAGAACATTCACATTTGCTAATACTTCTCTACAGCTATGTTTTCTTGATCTTATCTCCCTTCTTTCTACAAACATGAAACAGACACTGTCTAATGGGTTTCAAGGAGTGCCAGCCATGTCTCAGCCAGCTTGTTAGAACATGTCAGAGAGAAAACATTTCTGTGCAAGCAGTAAAATGATCTTCTAGACAAAAAAGTAATCAAAAGAGGTTGGGTGTATCATAAAAAGTTTATTTGTAATGCAGAGTTGGGGGTGTGTGTGCTTTCCAAAGGACTGACTTTCCTAAGCTGCTCTATGCAGAAGAGGTTACTAAAAAACAAAAAAATGCAGGACTTGGAAGGGTTAAATGTGAGCTGAACTTTTCTATCTGGAAAAATAGAATGTGTTTTGTAGACAAGAAAAAAGTTGCAATAATCTTTGTGGATGCTCATTCTAAGAGTGGAAATGGGAAGCATTTCTTCTTGTTTGCCCCTTCCCAAGTCTTTAAATTCATCTTCATAAATAATATTTAAGGTGAGAAAAAAAAAATCTGTGCAAAGGCCTATAAATAGACTTGACAGCATAAGGGAGTAGCAGAGTCTTTTGTGTACTAGCCATGAAGCTCACTTCTTACCCAAGATCTCTATAACTCTTTCAATTCTGCTAAATAAAAGAAGATGAGGACTGAGACTTTGCCCTGAGGCTATTTGGCAGCAGTTGTCTCACAGTGACACTGTCTAAGGCTGGTTTCCTACGCAGCAGAGCTGTCTCTGTGGGGCTACTTGTATTCATCAAAACTAGAAGTAGGACAAAAATTAGCAGCTAAAGTTTGTGAACAATCAAAAGTCCTGTGTTTGAGCTCATTCCCCTTGGCAATGTAAATGTACTCAATGTCACAGGAGATCAGAAATGGTTTGAGTGCATTATGGACTTATGCTCTGACAAGGAGTGTTTGTCATACTACTCATTTGTATAAACCCATTGTGCAAGGCAATAGGAGTGCTTCTGTTGGCTGAAAAGCTGTTGTTTTGTATCCCTGTTATTTGCAATATCCAGACTATAATCTTCACATCTACCTCTCATTTGCTTCTGTCTGAACGTCCACTACTGTATGGAACTTCCATTCCACACAGTTTAGTCCACTTCCAGAGCACCTCACACAGAGGGAATCCTGCTCATGACATCAAATACTGCGCTGTGACAAGAACCAAACCCAGACCAAAGGACAATCAGAAGATTCACTTCAAGTAGTTCTCTTATTCTAAACCACAACACAATTCCACTACTCTTGCCCCCCACCTCACATATTCCAGTCACATTCCAATCCACCATTTAAACCCTGAAATAATGGAAAAGCTGCTTGAAACCTGTACTATGTTCGGCAGCAGTCACACTCTTCTAACTGCAGTAATTGTGCTTAAAATCCCTGAAATAAAAAGGTAGCTGGGCTCAAGAGTCAAGCTGAGGAAATTACAACAGAGTTGGAGAAAGTGGCATCCACAGAGATGCCAAAACTAAGATGCAATTTAACTAAGACTTATAGACTATTTAAAAATGATACAATCTAATATCAGCACTAGGTTGGAAAGGCTGCATAAATGAAAGTAGCTGGTTTTAGGGGGCAGGCCCCTTTCAATATTTGTGCACTTAGCTAAGCACTTGCCCAGAAAGTTTTGTACTTTCTCTTTAGACACATTCAGGACAGGTCTAGTCAAATATCTAAGCATGATAGTTGTAAGTTTTGACACCCCATCTCTTACTTCTGAGGCTTCCAGTTTGCTCTTCTTTTGGTGCCATTCTCAGGCCTTTTTTAGACTCTTCTGAGATTCTAACTGGACTCAAATTTATGGGTAAGGAGCTACTGGTCCAGCCACTCTCACAGAGAATTCTATTCAGAATAAAAATGCTGGTTTACAGTCCAGGAGTCAGTGAAATGGCCATTGATGGAAGGTGGGCCTTAACAGCCCCCTCTTCCCCCCACCCCAAAAGTCTACTGATGGTTGGAGTCATTACTCTGTTATATACAGTACTTTTTCAATTTTCCAATTATATTTGAATGGCACACTTTTCTCATGTGGCTAATGGATAATCCATGAACACATTTACCTAGAGTCAACCTATGTCAATGTGGTTTTTTCTGTCTAAATTTTAATTTTTATTCATCTAGCTGCAAGCTAGGACTAGATCTTTTTCTCTTGACTCTGTTTTCTCATGAAAACCACACATGTCTATGCTATTGTTTCCCCAGGTTTCATGAGTAGCACTGAAGCAATCATAAATATTGTAGAAATGTACAATGCTGTTTTATAAGATAAATAGGAAAAAAAAAGCTGCTTTCTGATTTAAAGATGGCTTATATCTTGTCAGCATTTTTTATGCTTTTGAAAGTTTGAACTGTTTGGCTTCTCAAATGGAATGCACAGGTACACTATGATTATTACCAACTTCAAGAAAATCACTCTTTCAATATTCAACATAACATATTTCATGCTTTTCAACTATACAACATAGAAATACTAAAAAATGATTGTATTATCTAATCAAGCTGATAAATAGGATCTTGTTTCACAGTTTGAGACACCCATGTTCCTAATGGAATAATATCTTCTCACAGTTTAATTTAACTATATTTAATTTATTGGATTTGTTAATAATATTGGGAAAATTTCTTAGATATATCTAATTTCCTTAACGGAGACCATGAGGAAATTTTAAAAAGACCACATCTGAGTGTTTCCAGCCTATATTCTGCAAGTCAGAAAGTGAATCAAAATGCTGTTGCTGAAAAGTGCTATGGAATAAAGCATAAACTGATGCAAGAGAACATGTCTCTTATTTTATTGGTAGAACAAGCATGCTTGGATTACTTAAAAATATAATTTTAAATAAGCACTAACACTGATATTTAAAGCCCATTCCAAAATTTTCAGGCCCTCACAAGGAGAGGGAAAATTGGAATGATGACAAGCAGTCAACAATAATGAAAGCTAACTCATGACCTAGTTAGGACAAGAACCACTGGACAAGTAAGCAGTCCACATAACTAATCTGTTAGTGGTAAGTACTTTATAGTCTACTGTTTGTAGCTGTTAGCAGTTCTTTGCTTTAGTTAGAAAATACATATGGTTCTGAAGCTATTTGCATAGCCATAGAAAACACCTCCTGAAATACTTCCTTTTAAGTTAGCTGCAAAAGCTTTTTTTAAATTCTTTTCCTACAATCCAGAATGCTTCGTATAATTCAAAGTCCCTGTATAAACTCTTCAGTCTATCCATCAGCTTTTACCTGTATTCACCTTACGATATATTTTTATTTTGTCCTGCAAAAAGAACTCAGCAATACAATTTTGTGTTGTCTTCTATTGAATGAACAACAGAAATTCCATCAAAGCCCCTTCTGGAAAAATCAACTTTTACAACAGCTCAAGTTACATGGGATTAACTTAATCCTTTGTGAAAAAAGCATTTCCCTTTTTTATCTTTGTCATTTCTTATGTTTCATTTTGTTCAATGGGTCCCTTTTCATTATGTGAGAAAAGGAACTGACATCTTTGAGAAGGACTATAAAAGTTATATTGTAAAACTTCAGTCTTCTTTAATTCGGTCTTTATATATATGTTATACCATTCTCATTTCTCAATTACGTTACATAAATAAACTCCAGACAGTCATTTCAGGCATGCTTAGAGAAAACACAGGCATTCTGGGGTTGGGGTTTTCTTTGTCTTGTTGTTCTTGCTTGTTTTGGGGTTGGGGTCGTTTTGGCCTGATTTTTTTGTCAATAGTGAGATGCTTTTGTGGGATGTTTCAATTTTTGTGTACACGTGAAAATGTCTTAGATTTCCATCCTAAGTGATTACCAGGTGAGTTATTTTCAGATAAATGTAAGTCTAGTTTACTTCAGTGCTTGAAGTTAGGAATGAAGCATTTTCTGACTTTTTGAATAAACATGAGTGGACCTCCCTAGAGATCCTTTCCTTCTCCCAGATTATCTGTCTCTTATAAAGCTTATTATTATTTATTCTAATGAAAGTGGAATTGAAATCCACGTCTTAGAGATTCAGCTGTTTGTGAATCATGACCTAGTTTTGATATAGCACAGCATTATAACTTTGGCTCAGACATCTGGGAAAACGGCTAAACTGTGAGAAAGTACCTAGACAAGAGCAACGCAAGATAAGAAAATGTAAAATTGCAAGCTGTGGTGACACTGTTGAAGTGTGGATAGTTAAGCAGCTGAAGTGGTAACAGACTAACATGAAAAAATCAAAAAATTTAAAGGAAAAACTAGAAAATCAGAAGATGGAAACTCAGCAACACTGAGGATTATCCTCTTTCAAAGAGAAATAGGGCCTGACCCTTCCCAGCCTGACTGACAGCTGCTTGGCCAGCAAAAACTCATTGGATGTGTTTCAGAGATGGTGAACACATTAACACTCAGCCCAACTTCTTGCTCATCTCAGCTATTTGCTGTGAGTGTTAGTCAATAATTACCTTCATCTGCTTTCAGGCACGTATATCTTTCTCGCTGAATCTCTCCACAAGGTAGAACATTTCTGAATGGAAAAGTTCCCGAGACAAAGAATCAAAAGTTAGCTTTGAATATAAGCATTGGCAACAAAAGGTGGGGGTTTTCTCACCAATTTTTAGTAATATCATTTATCTACACAGGAGTAGCAGAATGTTTTCGGGCAACAGCCTCCAGGCACATGTGCTCTTCATCTACTGCTGATCATGATGTCACAGGCTTTACGTTACCTCTGGGTTCAGCTGAGGTCACCTGTCCCATCTGTCCTCTCCCTCAAATTCTTGTGCATCCACACCCTGCTTGCTGGTCCAGCAGGATGAAAAGATCAGCCCTCATCTGTGTAAACATTGCTCAGCAATAATGGTAACATCCCTGTGTTATCAACACCATTTCCAGCACAAACCCAAAACACAGACCCATATTAGCTCCTGTGATGAAAATCAACTTCACCTTTTCCAAAATCAGCATTTTCTGATTCTATGCCATTTTCATCCTGCTCAGGTCCCACACTGTCCAACATATCCTAAATTTTGCCCACACAACTTCTCAGGCTTCCATAAATATAAAGGTATAATTTCCTTAGTCTATGAGCTACACCTGTGAAATGTCAATAAAATGTCCATAAACCATAAAATCGTAGACAGACAGAGCTCTAAACTCCATCCCCTTCTCTGAAACCAGGACAGACAGAAAGGCAAAGTTTAAACTTTCACCTTCATTCTGTTAATTTTTCAATGACTAGGAGAATTTATAAGAATTCGGTACTTTCGGCTTCAAATCTTCCTCCAGGTGGACAGCATACCACTCAGCTCTCTTAGTGGAATAGCAATGTCTTACAAAATAGCTCATATTTTGCCTTACTGACTTGAGTTACTCTACACTATCGCTCCAGTTCAGAATCATGCCAAGCATTTGTTAGGTATTGTATTTTTCAGTGGATGAGACAAAAAATATTCAGGTGAGGTCTGTGAAATGTTAATGAAATTCTTCACTCTCACTGAAAAAAGAATTGACTGAATAGAGAGTTTTTGGGTTTCTTCATCTTAAGTAAGTCACTAGAATTCTATATTTTAAAAAGAAATACCTATCCTGAGACATACCTCTGGAAAAAAAATAACACAAAAAAAAAACAACAACAACAACAAAATTCCAAAATACACAAAGAAAAGATACCCCCTCAAACAGTAGTAGACATTGAGTGATTGTGACTTAATAAAATAGACATTAAACCCCATAAATTTATATGGCTGTCAGAAAGAATTCTTACTTGTCTTCGAATTTGTTTATGGATGTTGCATATCATCAAAAATATGACGGCCGAATGCTTATATTATATATTTTTGGTCTGTAAAAATATTTTAAAAGGGTGGATTTGGCACTGAGGATGTTGGCATAATTATTTTTTTGTAAACTGAAAATCTAAATGGAAATAATTAACAGAAAATATTATAAACTGGCAATTATAGAAAACATTGAGTGGCAGGACCGCCTTGGGGGTTTTTAAAGTTCTAGTAATTTCTAATGGAAGTAGGCAAAATTGATTTCTATTTTTTGTCCAAATTAAGGGATTGTTATTATTTAATATGGAGTATTTTTTTTTAAATGTTACGGAAGCAATCAGGTTGGAAAAGACCTCTAAGATCATCAAACCTAAACTATGACCTAACACCACCATGTCAACCATACCGTGCTTTCCATAAACACCTCCAGGGAGAGTAACTCATCCAGTCTTCCCCCTAACCACCTCCAGGGACCGTGGACCACCTCCCTGGGCAGTCAGCAGTTTCTTAATGTTCAAACGAGGCTTACCCAAGTGCACTTTAGAACTATGTCTTCTTGTCCTATTGCTGGCTACCTGGAAGAAGAGGCTGAACCCCACCTGGCTACAATCTTCTTTCAGGTAGTTGTGAAAAAGGATAATTAGGGAGATTTCACCCCTAAGCCTCCTTTTCTCCAGGCTCAAAAACCCCAGCTCCCTCAGCCACTCCTCACAGGCCGTGCACTCCAGACACTTCACCAGCTTCATTGCCATTCTCTGGACAGACTCCAGCACCTCAGTGTTCCTCCTGAACTGAGTGGCCCAGAAATGAACAATGATTCAATGTGTGGCCTCACCAGTGCCAAGTTTAAAGGAAGTATCACCTGCCTACTCCTGCTGGCCATAATATTTGTTACAAACTGCTGCCACAGCCCTCTTGTTAGAGGGAATAAATGAGCCAAGACATGGACATCCTGTTTATCACAGCATGAAAAAGGTCCTGATTTATGCCTCTTTACAGCTTAGCCATCCTGGCTCCAACTATTTACTGACTCTGGCTGCAGCAAGCTCCTACTGTAGGTTTCCCTTGCAGCCTCTGACTGCGGGTTATTTCCTGCCAAACTATGACTGCAGGTATTAGTTTGCAGACTCAGACTGCAGGCTCTTACCTAGCTAGGCTGTGGCTCCAGGTACCAACAACAGGCTCTAACTGCAGACCCAGACTGACCTCACAACAGTGATTCTCTCTCCCCAGGATCCTTCTTCCTCATGGTTTTCCTACTCCCTCTTTCTCAAAACCTCTCCTGCTTCATAACCCTCCCCTCACTAGCTAACCCACTCCCTTTTATCACACTTATCTTTATTGAATGTAGTTGTGACTCACTGGGGTGAGGCTGAATTGGGGAATTAACGCAGCTGTTACTTAACAGGTGCAAGATCACCTGTATTCCCTTCTCCAACAAACCAGGATGCCATTGGCCTTCTTGGCCTGGGTACACTGCTGGCTAAATCTTTTTTTTTTTTTTTTTTTTTTTTTTTTTTTTTTTTTTTTTTTTAATTATCTATTTGTGAAAAGGAATGAAATTATTCACAAGGTACTATTAATTGTAAAAATGAATTCAATAGTAAAATTTCTAAAATTTGGTAGAAGCAATGGTAGCCTCCTAAAGAATTATTATTTTTTTAAATATATTTAAGATACTAAGTTCTTCTGATTTTTTTATTTGTGCACTCTTTTGTGACATACTATTTTTTGGTCAAGGAAAATCATTAAACAGGATAAAATTGTGAGAAAAAAATTGTATGTATATACCTTATTCTGACTGTGATGTTTTGTGCTCAGATAATCATAGGATAATCACTACTTACTATTCTACTTTTGGATTGGTTCAATCAAAATACATTAATGGATGATGGGCTGCAAAGAAGCTACATAAGTTAAAACATATATGCAGGCATAGCCAGGGGTGGTGTGAAGAATAACTCCTTTCTTTTGAAAGTCTTTCTGCTCCTCTACTATACAAATGTCTTGTTATTTTTCTCTAGGATCTAGATTTCATTGACACAAAGCCTGGATATTAGTGCAAGTCAGTGGTCCCTAGACCACCATGGTTTTGGTTATTTCCTTGTTGTTAAATTAGTCTTTAGGATCTTAAGGGATTAATGATTTATCCTGAATTGATTAACACAAAAATGTTCAGTATTCATTTCATACATTAATGTCTTGCAGTTTAATTCTCCTGATAATTAAGACTTTGTTCTGTAGGGGGTATGAGTGGAAAAAATCCAACTGATTTCAAATTTGTCTGCTGAAAAAAAAAAAATCCTGAAGGATCCTGAAACAATAATACTTCAATGATTCTTGAGTGAAAAAGGTCTATGAAACTGTGAATACCTAAAATATATTTTGATCAGGAAGTGAATTGTTAAGTGCAAAATTTTGAAATATTTTATGCATACAACTGGGGACACAACCTCTCCAAAGGAAAACAGGAAGAAAGAAGTGGGAAGAGTCAGTTCTGCCTTTTTCAAAAAAAGCTACAAGCAAAACTCAGACCTATGAATGCTTCTGCATGAGACTGAGGCATTTCTACCATCCGCTCCTCAAATGTAAGCTAGAAGAAAATCATGTGTATTCAAAGGGTCAGACCACTCAGCTGTGGTTGTGGCAGAGTCAGTGTAAGGCTCTGCTTCTCCTGCAGCTGGCTGGGAGTTGCATATTCAGCACCTCAAAGGAATGCTTTGATTGACCTGCATTCAAACTCTCATATCAAGTCTTTGTTAAGAATCATTACATTTGCCAGAGAGAAAATACACACAAAGAGTTTAGGAGATGGAATATCCAGCTTTATGTAAAATATTTACCTTACTGAATGTTTAATGGAGATCTGTTTAAAATTATTTTGAATGTTATAGAGATTCTGAGGGTATACTTATGCTATTTAGTAAGAGAAGGCCAGGGAGTGAACTTGAGTGCTGTGTTTGCTGACACTGCACAGTTGTTAGCTTGCTTTCTGACCCGCTTTGGGCCACTGAAACACTCTTGTTAGAAAAAGGAAAATCTGAAAACAAATGTGAACACAAGATAATCTCTGCTACTCATCCTTGAAGCCAGGGATATATCCTTACCTCTCTCTTATCTAGCAACATAAAATGTATTGCTCAGGGTCCTTTTTCTAGATAAGAGAGAACGTATTTTAGCTCCTGGAATATACAAGCATAGTCTTGTTCCCTGGCCCATGAAAAGTGAAGGCATTTCAATAAGGCAGCATAAAAGAGAACATCTTCTGACTCTCTGGCTATAATCAATTTTATAAGCTTCTGGCTAAAGCATCCACCTAAAAAGATGTTGGGTCAGACTTTCATTTTCAGATTGAGTGACTGAGTTGTGTCATCCTTCAGCTTGAGTGAGTGGAATACTTGCTGAGTTACTGAACAAAAAGGATGCCCAAAATGCCAGGTCACTGTGTCTTCTACAACATTGAACACTGTAGTGATTTCAGTCAAATAATTATCAGACTGGGTTCTGTGATTACCATAAGCAGAAGGTGACCCAGGTTTTACAACCTTGAATGGTTTAAGAAGAAATTAAATTTTTTTCTCAGAAATTGTACTAATGTGTTGGGAGCTTAGTATGTCCTGTAGAAAATGTTGGATATTTTGATGGTTGCATTTCCTTCAAGGACTTTGATACCTCAGCAGGTAGCCAGCAAGTGGTATGCATTCTGAGAAACATTTGGGGATTTTTACATATAATTATGTTTTTAAATTTTTATGTTATGTATATATTATCAATAATTTGCCGATTTTATCTTAGAAAGTTTATTATTTTAGTATGTAGCACAGAGCAGGAGCCAAGAAATCCTTAATAAAATACACCTGTCACAGCATGGCATTTTTTATACCTGGAATGTGTGAACTCACATTTACCTGTTTGGCATTTGGTTTTACATAAATGAATGTTCCTATTAAATGGCAAAGCTTCTGAGCTCATAATAAAAACACTTTGTATTTAAAAAAAATATGTCATTAATAAATACAGTAATTATAAATCTACCCCCATATGTGAGACTGAAGTTAAAATCCTATTCATAATACATATCTATTTATACTAGTTTCCAATCACAAGATCACTCAAGAATGACGTATTTTTTGATTGCTTTAGATTTTTTAATTTAATGGGTCTAGTAGTACCATTTTCATTTCATGTCCTAAATATTATCATGTAAGCAAAAATTAGTTGAATTTTAATATTTCTAATATTTTGATCAACCCTCTTCTTCAAAGTTTGCCAAAAGATTCCACATGAGAACAAAATATTCTTAATTAAAAAAAAAAAAAATGAAGAAGAGAGAAAATTTTTTACTCTTCTGGCATTTTCAAGACTGAACTCTTAGAACATGTCACATCTATAACTGTATATGCTTTCCACACAGAAGAAAAAAAAAATCCCCAGAAAGGAAACAAACAAATATTCTCAAGGTTAAAAAGAAGACAAGTTCTCAGAATCAGGATGATTTTCCTTTGTTTAGCTTTTCATTTGTTTCTTTCTTTTGTGAATTTCATAAAATGTATCAGTTATCTGTCTGGTGAAATCCTCACCTGGTTTGTTTCTTTCTCATAAATGTACTGTTTCCTTGCATAAATCCTCTTGACACTTGGAATCATTCTCTCTTTTAGCGCTAAGAGAACATTGTGCACAGTACTGAAAATTACATAAATTCCTCAGAAAGAAAAGAAAAAAGTCTACATTTTGACATAGTGCTTAATAATTTTAACATATTATTATATGCCATCATACCAAAGGGAAATTGATGATATCTGCATTTTGACAACGTTTTTTAATTAACAAACTTGGATGATGCTGTGACTGTGGGGAAGACCAGTCTTTATAATTTAGGCCTGTAAACTATGAAATCTAAATTTGTGCTCTGTGCAGGAGTAGTATGGGTTATTTACAAAATGCTGTTAGGGCCACTGTAATCTCATCAGGGACACATCAGAAAACTCAGCTCCTCAAGCAGAGAAAAAGCATGGTGTAATTGTTAGCGGCTGCAATCTTAAATTATGCATGATTGTTGACAGCTCACAGTGTGAACAAATGCTGTAATGTTCCTTTACAGATTTTCATTTTTTTCCTAACCCTCCACTCTATCTATGCTGCTCAGGGTGACAGAGAGATCAAGTTGTGGAATTCCCAGAGTTTAAATTGCTTTGCTTCATTTGGCTTTTTAGAAGCTGTGTATTTATTTTGCTGTACTTTTTAACCTTACTTATGCTGCTGTTCATGTACAAACACTCTTTGTGTATGTATAGCACATCAGGAGATGCAGTTTTACATAATTTGACTGTCACCAAGCATCCATCAATGAAGAATTTATTGTGCTGTCTACTGTTTATATTTTACAACTATTCTGGAAGAGTTAACTACTCTTTCAATACAAACAGATGGAAAAAGAACAGATTAGGAAGGTCTTTTTGATTAACTACTTTTACTACTTTAGATACTGGAAGGTTGGAGACCTTGGTTCATGTTACTCTGACAAGGTTGAAGAAAAATTACCCAGGAAAGCTGCCCTGGAGCTGTCAGAATCAGAAAGTCATCCTCGTCAAATACGCCAAACAGATTCTACAAAACTCTTCTATGCAAACTTTGCTTTACTGTTTAGAAAAAGTAGGAATCAAGGTCTCTAGCCCTGCAGTCTGCAACATTAAAAAATCCAGTAATCAAAGCTATTTTTCCTTCTGTTTCAAATGAATGAAGATGAGGCTATTATAAATAAAACTCTTATGCATGAAAATCATATAGGATTCAGATAGATAGAGAGGCTGTGTTTTTTTTTTTTTTTTAATAAATCAGATGAAAATCACACCAGCTACAGTGTTCCAATTTGTGTTAAAAAAAAACAAAACAAAACCTAGTCACATTTAAAATCGAGTTTACTGCATGATACCTGAAAATCATAGAATGAAATAATGTCTTGATTTAGAAGGGGTATTAAAGAACACCCACTTCCATGGAGAGGTTCACCTTCCACTAGATTAATTTGCTCAAAGCCCCATTGAACCTGGCTATTAACACTTCCACACACTGGACAACCACAATTTCTCTGGGAAACCTGTTCCAGTGCCTCATCATACTCACAGTAGAGAATTTTTTACTAATATCCGAGCTAAACCTACCCTGTTTCTATTTAAAGATGTTGCTCCTTGTCTTGTCACTACACATCCTTGTACAGTAGAGAATTTTTTACTAATATCTGAGCTAAATCTACCCTGTTTCAATTTAAAGATGTTGCTCCTTGTTATGTCACTACACATCCTTGTATGAAGTCCCTCTTCAACTTTACTGTAGTTCCCTTTTTAGGTACTGGAAGGCTGCTATTAAGGTCTCCTGAGAGCATTCTCTTCTCCAGGCTAAACAACCCCAACTCTATCAGCCTGTCTTCATAAAGAGGTGCTCCTGTCCTCTGCCCCTATCCATGCTGCTCCTCAGGACTTACTCCAGCAGGACCGTATCCTTCTTACATTTGGAGCCACAGACCTGGATGCAGTACTCCAGGTACTCTCTGGTACTCTACTCTCACTAGAGTGGAGTAGAAGGGTAGAGTCACATCCCTGGATCACTAGGCTGGGATACAGTTGGCCTTCTGGGGTGTGAGTACACACTGATGGATCATGTTGAGCTTCTCATCCACCAACACTGCCAAGTCCTCCCCAGGGCTTCTCTCAATCCTTTCTCTGCTCAGATTGTATTTATGCTTGGGATTCTCCTGACCCAGGTGTATTTGGTCATGTTGCACTTCATGAGGTTCACACAGGCCTCTTCAACCTGTGGAGGTCCTTCTGGATGTGTTCTTCCCTCCAGTGTGTTGACTAAACCACACAGTTTGATGCCATTGTCAGACTTGCTGAAGGTGAACTCAGTTTCACTTTTCATGTCATTTGAGACAGTGTCAGATGCTTTGCACAAGTGCTGATAATGGATGTGTGTAAGATTCTATCACACTTCTCTCTGCATGACTTGAAAAACTAATGTGAATATATTTCATTAATGGCAATACTAATTATGCATATAAAACCTACATATTGCTTGGAAACATATTTCTAATTTGACTCACCTTTTGGGTTTACTGTTTAGAAAAGCTTTTATACATATACATATACATATACATATACATATACATATATATATACATATACATATACATATACATACATATATATATATATATTTTTTTTTTTTCTCCTTAAATTATCATAAAATTAACACAAAAAGAAAACTGGTAGAGCAGGTAGCACAATGAATGGAATGAAGGATATAGTCTTGCATTTGGGAGAAAACGCTCCTAAGTCACTTTCAAAGATCTAATTTATAATGTAAAGTGCAACTATGACCAGTTGTCCTTGTTCCTCTGTGTATAAATGTTATTAAGCCATGTCTGGGATGATTGATGAATTGTTAATCTAAGTCTTTTGGGAGTCAAACTTCAAACATTAAAAAACAAGGCATAATTACATATTTCCAGCTGCCAAATTACAGGTCATTTTAAGGTATGCTCAAACTGAGGCAGCAAAAATGTATATTCATGCATACAAAACTTTTAAAAAGCCTACTGTTTTCTATGTAAAAGGTTAACATACATATTTTATATTTTCTGTCAGTATTTTTATATTACTATAAAAATATGCATGATCATCAAATACTGGGTTTTTTCCTTTTTTTTCTTTCTTAATTTTTTTTTTCTTTGGAACCTTAATTTACTCACACCTCCTGAAGATAAGATTCAAGAGTAAACTTCAAAGGCAAGCAGTGGTTGTGGTCCAACTCCATTATCCATACATTTTGCAGTTGTTGTCATTGGGCTGTTCAGTTGTATGTGTTTATACTATGCTACGACTCATTTTATATTGATTTATCTGACTGATACGCCCTCACTAAGTGAGGAATATTTATAATAGGAGGCAAAAAAATAGTTAAACACCACTGAAAATTAATATGCAAAGAAATAATTTATATTATCTATGCTTTCTGAAAACACAGGCCTGCAACAAGATTGGCTTTCTCAAAGAAGAAATACATTCTATCCAATAATGATCAGCTCAAGATAAGAAATGCATTGCTGGCAACATTCTCAAATAAGATTTGCAGACTAAAACTTTACTTGGGAATTCTTCCTCTTCGTATCTGACAGCTTGTTTATTCTGTGTTTTTTGGCCTCCAACAAAGAAAAAAAGTTGGCATTTATTTAATTACTCTACACTGAAATCAACCCATAATTGTATGTTTGGTGAGTTTTGTGTTTGAGAAATTTTATGAGTTCTAGAAGAACCAACCAAATCAAAAGAAATTAAACTATGATAAAACAAAAATCCCATTATTTAATTCTGAAGTATCCCTGAGGCTTGCTTGGGAATGTGAACCCAAGAGATGTATTTATCATCAGAATGAGATCTGAGTTTACCATTCAAATGTCAGGAAAATTATTTTTTTCATAACTGATATCCTAAAATCACCAGTGGGGAAAGCTGTTTATTTCAGCTGCAGCCTTTGTTCTCTGCCAGTTCCTGAAATCATTATCTGAAAATCATCTCTGTATTAGATGAGAATCCTCTATTCCTGGAAAACAACTACTGCTTAAAACAGTTGTGGAATCCTTACATGAAAAAAGAGTGCTAGTTAGAAATATAGTAGAACAAAGACTGATACTGAAACTTTTTAATATATTCTGTATTGTGTGTTTCCATCACAACATAGATTTTTTTTTTCATATTTTAAATAACTACCTAATATAGAATGTATCCAGGAAGAGGAAAAAACGTCAGATTACCTAGGCGCAGCATCTGTTATGCACTCAGGCTAAGAGGTAATGCTTACACAACACTGAAATTTGAGACTGTGTTTTGTCCAACATGACATAGTCACCTATTAAAAAATAGTTTGCCCCTTTGAAGTGAAACACAGTACCGAAGAAAATGGTAGTTATCGGTGGTCCTCTGTGATTGCAATACCAGTGAGAAAGACAGCCTATGTTAAAGGCTTTCAAGGCACTAAACATTTTATGGAGTTCAAAAGGTAAGGAGTAATGCTGGCAAATCCTCTGACACACCTTCCTGAAGTTCTCAGTTCATTCAAGCTATGCAGCTGATGGAAGAGTATTAATAATGTACCACAATTTAAAAAAACCCAAAAAACAGTGAGCTTGTATAAATCTAAACTTGTTAAGCTGACACTGGGCCTGGGGATAATAATACAAAACATTGATTCAAAATCTTTTGGTTTAGAATTAAAGGAGAGTAATATGCTTAATGACAGTCAAAACTGTGACAAAAACTGTGATTTTCTTTTTAAGAGAGTAAAAATGTAGCTCAGAAATGTAACATTTGTTCAATCTTTGATTTCTTCCTGCAAAACTTTTGATTAAAAACACCTGTACACACACACAGAACTGGCATAGCACAATATGAATAGAATGTGCTCTAGATGCATAATTAACATCTCAAATCCCACTATTGGTGGGACCTTGATTGAAGGAGTTGTTTTTGGCAGGGTTGAATAGAAATCACTACTACATCCCGTGAAATAAAATATTTCCTCTGGGAATAATCTAGAAAAAAACAGTTGCTATTGATAAAATGTAAGGATGATATAAAGATAGAGGAAATGAATTTAAACAAGAATGTTAATCATATAGAATGATCTAATGGGTTCATCTCATGTTAGCTCTTCAGCAAGCTGGCTGATGGTGTAGTGGAGAGCAGTTACAGGCCTTATCACACAGAAATCAGGAAACAGCCTTTGAAAATGAGGACACAGCCTTGAATAATATTCACTATTTACAGCAGATAATTAATTTATTGTCACCTCCATCTATGATTTAAGGTTTGAAAAGGTTAATAAAAATTTTGACCATAAAACCAAGCACAGTATGTGATTTTGTGGGAAAAATTCAAACTTTTCCTAGGATCTTTGATCTAGAGAAGAGGCTGCATCACAAACTATTGAATCATGGGTAAACCTACATATATTTAGAGATGAAGCATATCAGAAATATTTTAGAGTGGAATCTTCTTTTTTTTGAGATCATGAAATTTTCTTCACTTTGTGACTTTGGCACACTGTGGGAATAGTCAAAATAAATGGAACAGTTTATGTCATACATCAGATTTCAGAAGATGATGCAAACCAGAATTTCAACAATATATTCAGAACTCAATACTATGCTACTTCAGAAATAAAATTAAAAATTCAATCATAAATAAATATAAAAGATGTGAAAGAGAAGAAGTAATTGTAACAAGCAGGACTGAAGAAAATCTATTGTTAAGATTAGAAGACTCAGATATCCTCATCTTGGTGGAGTGACAATTATCAATACCTATCACAAATTATTTTTGCTTGAGTATACATGGAAAAGAGTTAGGAAAGTGTTGTAAATTTTCATGATTGCACACTTCTCAGTTATTGCATTATGAATACCAGTGAATTGGAAAAAAAGCATAAGGAAAAAACAATGAACAAACCAACTAAAACAACAAGGCAATGAGCTGAGGATTTTTACCTCTGTAGAACCTAAAAGAATATAATTTTTAATGTGTACTCTTAGTTGATACTCAGCAGGAGGTACACTTGTATTGCCTGGGAAATTAACAAGGTGATGCACTGTAGCTTTTCTTAACTAGCTTCCATGATTCTTTGGAATATTGAATTTTGCAATAATTTTCTCTTAAGGGTAAAAACATTTGAAAATAGTCATGAAATAACCTGTGAAGGAGTGGAACAACATCCTATTAACACTGTTTCAGGGAGAGGGGAGCTAACCAGTATCAGATAAGAAAATTTTATCCCAGTTGCTCCATACAGTGGTGTCTGTGTGTCAAGAGTGAAGACGCAAAGGCACATTTGTCTTAAACTGTGTCTTTAAAGAAAGTGTTATATGACAAATTTCTGGATTATTTCAGCATAACTCCAATACAAATAACCCATGCATGATACTTTTAAGTTCCTTTTTGTTAACAAAACCCACTAAAATGCTAATTAAGACAACATATGTGGATCTATTCAAATTATTATAAAGTTTAAATTAAATCAATATTACAACATAGAAAAAAAAAGTCTTAGCAAAGCTACTCCTCTGCTATTATGGATGAACAAACATTAACTTCCATGGAATTTCATTGTCTATAGATGAATATTTGGCTGCCAGTCTGAAATTTCTTTCAGCAGTGATCTGAAGGAGGTGACATTTGAAAATTCATAATATTTTTTGAAGTATCCCTCCCGCACTTCCCCCCGGGGCTAGCTCTGGAGAGGCTTTGGAGGAATACCTCTGAAGGGACAGGACAAAAGATTCCAAAAGAGGCTCTTTCCCCCAGATTATTCCAAGGCATTTATTCCTTGAAGGGGTCCAGGGGCTGAAAGAGAAAGTACAAAGAAATACAGGGGTCTCTTCTAGTCTCCTATTTTGGGAGGGTCCTGGCATTCAGCCAGTTAGGTATAGACATGTAGGGAGTAAATTCCAGGAGGATCAAAAGGGCGAGAGACCATTCCCCTAAAGAATTACAACAATTTTTGTAGTTCACTTTTCCATGAAGAAAGAGCTCTGTGCATGTCAGAATCCCAAGAGTTTAAGGGCAACGTCTGGATATCCAGAGTCCTGCTTAATCTGGGACAGTCAATAACTCCATCTATCCCTACTTAATTTAGAAATACTGATTCCTGTCCTCTGCTCCCATATTGTCCTATTATAAGGGTTTAGATTATGCTTCCTCTCTCTCCCCATTTTAAAAAGAGGTGAATTACCCTGTGGAGATGTGGATTTGCCTTCAATGTCTGCAGAAGTAAACAAAAGTGAATACCTTAAGTTTCAGTGGCTGCTTTTCAATACTTATGTGAAAGCAAATTAATCCCATCAATAAGAAACTACTTTGCCCTGTATGCGGTTACTCCAGGAAGCATCCTGGTTTTCGTAAGCAAAGATGCTCTTTCATCATTGGAAAGCCGGGAAAAAAAATCGTCAAGTCAGTATCTTGGATTTGTAGCAGAACAAACAGGTAGAAAGAGAGACAGCAAGCTAATAATATTCATCCTGTCATTTCACTTTAGAAAAAACATAGAGGAATCTAAAACAGAGAGTTCAGCTCCAAGTCACCTACAGGAACAATTATAATTTAGGCATTCCGTGGGAGAGATTAAGTTGTTTGATTTTTCTTTAAGGACTGCCTACGAAGGAGATTGTGCTTCATTTTTACTGTTACAGAGGCATTCCTAACAAAGTATTTTTTTCTGTAGTATAATTCATTGCTTCCTGTTCTGAGTATATGCAGAAAGCAGAACACATTTTTTCATTTCTTTGAAATCTCTCTGCATGAATTCAGACCTTTTCTTTTTTTAGGTGGAATAAGTCAGTTCTTTCAAATGTTTGGTTTTGATTTCGGTGTAACCAAAACCTTACATCATTCCACTTGTTTTTTTCTGGATCTGTTCATTACATCCCAGATTCTCAAAGCTCATAACCTAAATGAATCAAAGACCCAGCTCCAACCCTTGTGGTGAAATCAACCACGAATATAGATTTTCTTGTATTATTTTTCCATTACATACAATGAGGACTATTTTTAGGTTTTTTTGATGTTGGTTTGGAGATTTTTTTTTCCACAGCATGCACATTTCTCTGTTGTGTCCATCTTGTCACTCATTACAACCCACAAATTGTTCTCTGAATAACTGTTACCTAAACATTATTTTTACCTTTACTTCCCCCAGTTAGATTTCTTTCCATTTTTCAGCAGATTAATCGTCTTTCATGGCTGCATGGAATTTAAATCGTTTCCTTCAAGCATAGTTGAAATCTCTCCTTTTGTACAAAAAGTTGAAGACCCAAGAAGAATCCTGTACAGAAATGGAATATCTTATGGGGAAAAACAACAACAACAACAACAAAGGAAAAATAAAAAGTTCTCTACTTTGAGTATCAAAGCCATATTTTCCTATGACTGTGACAAGGAAATAATCACATTTTGAAATAACACAAAATCCCCACAACATACATGGCTTGATAGAATTATACTAGCTATTATTAAAAGCTTTCTGAATAAACGTTAGTCTTTCAATTAAATCCAAAAGGAGTTCTCAAAATCAAAACTAGAAGAAAAATAGTCACAAACTTTCTTCACAAATATGGACTACCCAGTACCAGGGCATTTCTGATTCTTAGACAATTTCTACTCTCATAATTTTTACAGTTGCTAAAGTGCAATAAATCACTGAAATACAGACAATGAAGTACAGGGGAGTTTATATATCACTGAACATTTTTGCTATCCTCATAATCAAAAAAAAAAAAAATTATGGACGATTCTTTCTGCTGGGGTAGCATTAGCTACTTTTTCTGCAAAGCAACTCACACCAGCAATGGAAAAGAATATTAGCAATTGAAAACTGATGAAGTGAAAGGAATAACTTAAAATCAGAGTGGAGATATGGACTCTGATATTTTAAAATATGTTATACTGCAACATAGTACATATATATATATACAGATTATTTAATGCTTTATTTATTTTAATATTTTAAGAGTGGATGAAGACAGATTCTGATCAAATGTGTATTTTTGGCTAGAGATTACTGTAATGTACTCCCTGATATGAGCAATTAAAGAGACATCTCTCACTTCAGAAGTGACCTGTGTAGCTGATTTAGATGTTGCCATCAAAATCTATTTATGAGACCTGAAGTGAGAGTTTCAAGCAGTGATGATCTTGTTTCAGTAAATACAGTCTGTGGAGTTTTCTGGATTACATTCAGCTGCCTGCACCATGACAACTAACACCTGATATTTCGTTAAGTATCTAGGACATCTTCATGAAGCTGGTTAATATAGGTTAACTTTGCTTTCTGGAATGGTGAAATCTGGGCTGGGGTACTAGATGAATTACATGACACATTTAAATTTGGACACTGAACTCTTGAAACTCCACTGGCTTTACCTCCACGGTCTAAAATGTACACATCTAACTTGTGCTTATCAGAGTTGCAATGTGATAAAACCTACTCTATGTTTCAGTTCTAACTGACCAGTGATGGTATGTGACTGCTCAGCACAGCCCATCCAGTTGTCACAAAACTAGAGTTCAGGGCCAAACTTTTCAAGTAATAGAGAGTATTTAAATGCAATTGTTATATTTTCCCCACACTTCTAAAGTACCAAACTTAACGAGATGCGTTCTCAGGTCATCTGACTAGTGATACTTCAGAATTTTTCTATTAGACTATGTGTTTCTTGGAATTGTGAGAGTATTAAGAGTATAACATTTTTAAAAAAAATTTTAAGAGTGATGCTGATGATTAAAGGGTATATCCACAAGCAGTGCTTTCAAGGATTTTGAGTTTGGTGCTGGTAGAACACATTAACCTTTCCTCCTTCTAGGGAGTTGATTCATTCCAGCAGTGGTTATGGAAGACTATCACACCAAATTTCAAGATAGGCCAGATAAATAATTTGTGAAATCCCATGAAAAATATTCCTTTATTCATCTATTCCCTCTAATGTATATTTAGGTTGTATTCTACAGATGTTAAATGAGTTTATAAGTAACTTGATGTGGCTGCAATAAAAAAATACATATTTATGTAGTGTATAACATAATAGGTTGTGTTTCAACTCCAGATTAATGGGCATTATCATATTACAAATATCCAATAAAAGAAAAAATACAAAAACATCATTAGATAATTATCAAGAGAAAAAGAAAATATTCTGGAAAATTTTGTGGGTATTATCTTGTGCTGAGCTTCCAGAGAAACTGCTATACTTCATTTGTCAAAATCCCCAAAGACTATTTCCTACCTTCTGCTCTTATTGATCCAAATTATCTATGTGTTAAATTTCTATTTAGAAATTTCTTTCACATGAAAAATTTCTCATGTGATTTTACCTCACATATATTGCCTGGGAATATTATTCAGCTGAACTAATGTGTATATTATTGTGGTGAATTACACAATGCAGTTGTATGTTTCAAACCACCGTTCCTGTAAGAGAAGCCACCACGATGGAACTTGAGAGAAACACAGACAGCAGAGCATCAACAGCTAAATATGCATGTGTTTGTGGTCCTGAAAATATGCCTTACAATGAAAGAATGAGTAGCTAAAATGACACAAACAGGATGCAAAGAGGTTTGTTTGTCATAGGTTATGACAATTTTTACAGAATAAAATGTCAACTCTGATGTTAAAAAAAATACTTCACCCAGTAAAGTAAAAAAAAAGGACACGCTGAAGTTAGCTGTGCTCAAACTGAAAATCAAATATGTTTTGCTTTATTTAGGATTTTCTCTGCATCAGCTCAGTGAAAGTACAATAGGTTTTCACCAATTTTCCATCAAATGTTTTCTTTAAAGTGGTGGTTGGCATTTTTCAGTAGGCTGACCTGAATAATCTGAATGGTACCTTCTTGTCCTAAAAAGTAGCTGAAATCTGGAAATGATTGACATTAACTACTATGCAAAGTTTCCTCCCACCTGCAATGAAAGACATCTTCTTTTAAGGCACTGGAGAATAACAGACTTTTAGACACTTTTAGTTCATTTTCACAAAACAACTTGAGCTCAGTAAGTTTAACTAGTGTTCTCAGCTCATATTCTCTATTTTTTTCTTTTAAATCTCATATAATTTGATTCTCCTGTGAAAGATCTGCTCATATCAAAACTTTATTAAAGCAAAATTGTCAATGCTGCACAATATTAAGGTCTTGCATCAGCCAAAAATTTTGTTACCTTTAGAGCAGCAAAGAGACTGTTCCACTGTCTCTCTTTGGACAAGATCTCAATAGATCTCAGGTTTGTAGAACTTTTCATTTTCTGAAGCAAGATAAGTTGTTGTTTGGGGTTTTTTTTCCCCAGACAGTATTTAAAATTCATGCATATGAATCATTTTACCACTAATTTCAAAGGACTTGTTTAGATTTTCACTGGATTAATTCTGTGTGCATGAACAGGCTGCTCATATCCTCATAGTTCTTGAAGTTCTTAAACTTTAAATTTCCGTTATGAAGAAACATTCATTTTATTGACCTTATTCCATCTTCAACTTTTCAGCATGATGAATTTCTGTAATATATCTGTAAAGAACTGTTTACAAGAAATTGGAATTCATATACACACACATACACATAAAAACCACCACCCTTCTCCTGTAATCCCACACCACACACTGCTATAATCAAAGACAAGCTCAATTTGGGCAATTTGTTTTAAATACCTTTTTTTTGCAATTAATGCCTGCAGGGTATTTTCAAGTCCTGTGTGATAACAAAGCCATCAGAAGTACTTATGCATACTGTGTCTCATGTAGCTATCAGCAAAGACTTAGATAAATAATTCAGTAAAATAAAGGTTTCTAGTCTATTAAAGTGTGATCAGATTTGCCAGAGATGTTTAGACAGTTCATAACTACCTCTTTCTAAAAAGTAGATAAAATGCTGATATAATTTGCACTATTTAATTAATAGAAATGAAATAAATAGACAGACAGATACATCCCCCTCTTTAACTATGTGGGAGTTTCACACTTTTTAGAATTGTTAAGAAGCTTTGCACCATAGAGAAATATATACACATCTAGGATCTAGTCTTCCCAATAATCTTCAAGGTATTGGATTGCCACAATTCTTATCTTCATCATCTTCATCTTCATCTTCATTATCGAAAGGTTGATGTTCCAGAAACCAGGTATTTCCAACTTGGTCGAAAATTTAAGTCACTTAGGCAGGTAATTTTGTGCTACTCTCTATTGCAGCTCTACATGCATGCTAAAGTAACACTTCAGAATTAATATTTTGTGTCAAATGTTATATAGAAGATATGAATAGCTTTATTTTTAATGTCTGTGTTCATCATAAGTTAAATTCTTGTTTTGGTATAATAAACATCTGTTTACATTTTTATTAGTTTGTGATTTGAAACAACTGAAAAAACTGACACAGCTGTGTATATATTAAAGTTGGAGGTAAGTAGGATTACATAATTTACATATGCAGGTTTTTGGTTGTCCCCATTTAAAATGAATAGAAAAATACACATTTATTATTGATTTCTAAACAAGCTGGATAAGTTCCAACTAAGATTACTAACGTTGTATAAAAGTTTAAATTCTTTATGACTCTCAGACTGGCATTTCTTATGTTGAGGAATAAGTACCCTCCATAAACAGAGATGTTGGACTGACATTAAATAATAAATCAGGATAGATCTGAAACATCTTTATTAGATTTATTTGTTTGTTACCTTTTCTTACCTTAAGAATTAATGACAAAAGTAACAGCAACTGGGATCCAGGATGAAAATCTAGGACTTCTTTCTTTGAGCTGAAGTTCTTTATGCCTAGGCTATAGAGTCACACTAGGAAACGAGAGACAAGTTCAGCCAATTGTTTAGTTTTCCCCTCTCTTTCTACAACACATATGTTCTATTCTCTCTCTCTTTCTGTTTTTCTCTTCAATTTCAGTGAATTTAAATTAGCAAAATCCTTGTAGATATTAAAGATAAGAGTAATGACAAGAATGTGAACTGGCTTTGACAGACCACAGGTTATGGGAACTTGGATTTCTACACAGGACTCTTCAGTTTCAGGATCCTAGTAAGAGACAGTTGGGTGGAAATAACTAGTGTCTTCTTAAACACTGTATTTAATTTCTTTTCCCCTCTAGAAAAAATCCAGTTAAGAATCCAATTTTTGCTCTTGACAGCTATCAGGCAAACTCCTTTTACTCTCTTCCTTTTCACTTTTGGGGTAAGAAGAATGCTTGAGGCCAATTTCTTTCAAAGTCCTATATCATCAGAAATGTAGTTTTATTCTGGGCACTCTAGCTAAGGTAAGAGGTTCAGCATTCCTCAGGCACTGAGAAAGCTGTGAAATACTGTGTTGCTCAGAGTAAAAGTGACTGATTGCTTTTTAATACCAAGACCAAGGCACAAATCTTGATAGCTGTGAAAAAAAAAAATAAAATTGCATCTTTGTGAAAAGAACATTTATTAAATGTAATTTTAAAAATGAATTCTTAATATATTAAAGTTATATATAAAAGGTATATATTACCTATAAATTTATACCTTTTTTTTTTTTTCTTTTTTTTTTCTTTTTTTTCTTTTAGTAAAGGCACTACTGATTTGTAAAACTTCTTATTTATTCCTTCAACAAAATTAAAGTTTGGTAGGGAAATTCGTTTGGCATTTCTTCGAAAGAGCAAACCACCAAGCAGTTATTATCAAGGTACAAGAGTGCTTGATAACACAATAAAAAAATCTCCATAATTCATGCTTCTCTTTTTATCTAAGAAGATATAATGATAATATGCAGTAGGTAAGTAAATTACAGAAAATTGTCTGTTTAAATTCTCATACATATTTAAAGGATAGAGATTCCTTTGCTGATAAGCCAAGCTCTGTATCAGTCTTTTTTTTTGCATGGCATTACTATGATTCTGCTGTTTCTGGAATGTTGTTAACCTTGTTCCAAATTCCCTTGAAAAAAACAAACAAACAAACAAACAAGGCTATGAATGCCTTCAGTGTTATGCTGTTCCTATCATATACAGAATTATAATCTATTATTAACCCAAGTAGATCAGGTTATAAACTGCTGTCATTTAGTTTAGTGGCTATTGAGAGAGATTTCAGCACCACTTTGTAGCTGAAGTTCTCAATCTTGCAGGATGTGATTTAAAAACTAAAACAACCTCTTGTTACCTGGGATATTAGCATACTAAGAACTCTGTTCTGACATTTTTTTTAAGTCACCATAAATAATGCCAAGAGTAGGTTCGTTCCCAATGATTTCCAAGGGAATTAAGTTAATGCTTATTGCACTCTAATTATTTGTATTTATTCTAAAATAATAGTCTGGTGTACTAAAGTTTTTGAGTGTGTAAAAACATTTTAAAAAATTATGTTGCTTCTTCTGTATAAAATTACAGCGGTATTGATTTTCCCTTTTCTTGTCCAAGATATACTACACTGCTTTCAGGGACAGCAGCTGACCATTGCTTTAATAAAGACTAAATTATAGTATGACATATGCTGAAAAGATTCTGATTTCACTTTGTAAATGCCAGACATCCAATGTTTTTAGTCTTGTCCATGGCAAGGTGCAGTTGTATTTCCATAACATTTTTCTAGAGATTGCTTTTATTACGTATAAATAGTGAAATACCAGGTACAAATATTTTCTTGAAGATCTAAAGAAGCAGCAGTGTTGGTTTTGCCAGAATTTGTAGGCATAGACTAGACAATATTCAGCCGCATTAGCTTACATAGGAAGTATTTTATCAATATATGTAATATCTATGTGTGTTGCATACAGATCTGCACCTGCTGGGGATAAAGAGAAAAAGGAAAACAAACTAAGAAAAAGAAATCCCTATTCTACAACATATAACAAATAACCCCAGAGCAAACAAAACAACCATTTCACAGAAGAGATGCAAATTTTGTACTCATGAAGAATGGAGGTCTCAAGAGTTAGTGCTATACAACCCTTTCAAAATCCCCAAGCATCAGTTTTCTACAGTTATATTAACATCAACTCTCTTGGGTTCTAAGCAAATAAAAGTTGTTATTCAGACATCTTTACTTCATTAACTGCTATTGTTTTCATAGCATTATTGTTCTTAAGAAAGTTACACAGTACTTTCACTGTGGCATTGTATGCTAGAACTGTGTGAAATTAATGTATTTTCTGAATGACCACAGAAAATACTATTTCCTTTATGTAGGACATCTCCTAGAAGCCTCAGAGAGGAAAAAATAGCATGGAAAAATTTTTCTCTAGAAAATATATTCAGTCCTGAGTTTATGTTATCAGACATCTACACAAAGGAAATTAATCTAGGAAAAAAAGACAAATAAAAATAAATTGTATTTTCAGTCAGGTGGTGAATAGATTTAGGAGAAATTCAACAATGCCTGCATTCTTTATCAAGTTGCAGAATTAGTCTGTCACTGAATGGTTGCAATTATTAAAGATTTTTTAGAATATAGAGGTATTCTAATAACTTGTCAGATGTTTCCTTGTATGTGTAAATTCTTTTAATGTGTGAAATTAATTGAAGTATCTGAATCACCAATCAAACACCTAATCAACATTCTAATCAACAGTCAAGTACCTGACATGACAAATTGGATTAATTGTCAACTGCACATCAGTAAAATTAAATTATTAATTAAAAAATATAATAAAGACCTTTCCAGAAGCATTGTTAAAGGTTAACAGCCTTTAAAAATAAGTAAAAAGGAACACCTGAGTTGTTGCTTGTCATCATTGCACAGAAGTATCTCAGAACAAACCAATTTGTAATCATAGAAATGTCTCAAGAAAATATTTGGTTTTATCACAGCTAGGAGGATCATGAGCAAATTGGTTTTTTATAAAATCTCAATAGAAAAATATATTTTAGTGTAAAATATTATTAATATTTTTGAATTACTAAATAGTCATCCTTAATAATTTAGCCACCATGTGGTAGATATTATCTGCATATAGATTTCATTCAAACAATAAATACAGGTTTTATTGAATTCAGTTAAAAAAATGCAGTTATAACCACATTTATTGGGGTTGCACAACACACAGTTATTTGCTCAAAATAATTAATTATTATTGCATATATTAAGGATAAGTATAAAGTTCTAAAACTTTGCCAATCACTTCTGATGTCAAATTCTGACTATCAGACAGAATTTGAATTCTTAGTATACATTTGCTGAAATACTGGAGGTGGGTTTTTTTTAGCTAAAAGGCTAATTGCTCAGGTTCCACAGCTTTCCCATTTGTACGCTCTTATAATTGTCAAAACTGAGTGACAAGCTACCGAGAAAGGTGAAAACCTAAACACCAAACTGACTCTGTAGACGGACATGTACACCCTACCACAGGTCTGTATATTTGCACCACTTCTTTAATGTTGTTTAAAGTAGGAATCCAGTCTTCACAGCACTGAGATTTTGGCTTACAGAGTTCCTGTAATTCTTTTATTAATTTATTTCTCTGGCTATGCCAACAGCAAAACTTTGTCTAATAAGCTAGGAATGACAAACAGTTCACACTTTACGCAGTGGACTACTTTTGTTGTCACTTTTTTTTTACACATTATAAGGCTTTGATTGAAACCATCCTTGAAAGACTGATACAGAATGACATTAGGAACATTTTTTGAGTTTTACCAGATTGACCAGTCTAGCCCACTACTCTGTTCCTGACAGTGCCACCAGTGAGATGAGTTTGGAAAAATGTGTGCGCTTGCAATGTCCCGCAATCCTTTTTCTTGGTGCTTACCTCTTCAAAACCGGTGTGACTTGTGCCTGCTTCATTCTTCCAACTGTTTTGAATTTAACAGCGTTATATCTTAGCCCTGTTCAGAGTAGTGCAAAGGCTCAGGGTATGATTATCACATGCTGACAGCATTTACCTCAGCCTAGAATGGACCTCTAGCACCTATTTACTTTAATATATAATTTGTAAAAATTGTTACCTAAAAAAAAAAAAAAAAAAAAAAAAATAAAAAAGCCACACTGAAAAAGTTGAGAAAGAGAATGGATCTCATATGTGAAAATATGACATGGTTATTCCTCCTATTGTTTTCTTGACAATCTATTTGCAATACAATCAAACTCAGTAGTTAACAAAGAGAAGACCACATTTTCAGTAATATGATAGTAAATATATTAGTCAAGAAATAGTCAGTAATATGACAGTAAGGATATTAGTCAAGAAAACAAAGGGAAAGAGTTTCCCTTTTTTAAAAAAAATTCTTTTAAATTTCAAATTCATTAACTACAATTTCAAGGCTTTTATAAGCACAAAAGAAAAGGTTCCTTTCCCCTGATGAGAGTAGTTCTCCTTGAGTGAACTGTGAAGTGAAAATCCTCGTTTTCATTCTTTCCCAGTGCAAAATAAAAGAATCCATGATTTGTCTCTCTGAGTCTGGAGTGGGCACTCACATGATCAGGAATAGAGGGAAAGAACAGGCAGTTTTTGGTCTGTGGGAGCACCATAGACTAGAGAAATGTGAAGCAAATGTAAAAGTAGAGACTGAAGGTAGATTGCATTTAAGACTTTGAAAACTACAAGCAGTGCAGGGAAATAGCTATGGATGGGATGGTCATCTTAAAGGGGTGTAAGTGAAGTGTCTGAGAGCACCTAAATCTAGGCTAATAAGGGGGTTAGCTGAGTGAGCAGAGGTGGTGTAGACTGGAGGTCAGTAGAATTACATTATTGAGGAACGTGGGAAAGAAAACAAAAAATAAAGATGCCAGGCTTTTGGGACTCCATCACAGTTCTTGCAGCACTCCAAAATGAAGAAAGAAGTTTAGAAATGCTAGAATCTTAGGAAGATGTGGGGCATCACTGAAGATACTGTAGCAAACATTATGAACTGTGGATTAAGTATGCTGGTTTAGGGTTGGTGAGGACCCAAAAACAGTTCTTTCTATATTGGGGCTGCTTCATGTTTACTTTTTGCCACTACTGGTCACTTGTTTTGCTCAGCCTGGAGAAGAAAGAGAGTGGAGACCTCATTGCAGTTACAGTTTCCTCCTGAGGGGCAGACACAGATCTCTTCTCTGTGGTGACCAGTTGCAGGACCCAAGATAATGGCATGGAGCTCTGTCAGAGGAGGTTTAGGTTGGATTTTAGAAAAAGACTTTACACCCAGAGGGTGTCTGGACACTGGAACAGGCTCTCCAGGCAAGTGATCACAGCACCAGCCTCAACAGTGTTCAAGAAGCTTTTGGACAATGCTCTCAGGCACATGGTGTAACTCTTGGGGATTGTCTTGTGTAGGGCCAGGAGTTGGACTTTGATGATACTTACACATCCCTTCTAACACAAGGTATTCTAGGGTTCTATACTCTTTTCCTTTTTCAGCGTGTAAAGTAGTATATCCCTGTGTAACAGTTAATACTAGATATCCCCATGTCACCTTCCTATGACTGACATTTTTGTGAATTTTCCACTCTTGAAAGCTAAAAGTCAATCAAGCTGTTTTGTACCTCTCACCGAGAATGTAATACATTTACATTAGGACTCGTTCCTCTTACTTGTTCCCTTTCCCTAGCATTATACTCTCTAATTTTGGCCGGGAAATACAAAAAATTATACACAGATATGCTGTTTGCTTAAATTCATTAGTTTCTGCCTGATACAGTGTGAATGCTGTGAATTATCTTCTAGATGGCCTATCAAAGCTGCTGCTTTCATTCAACAAAAATATCTTAATAATTAGTTCTTAGACGCTAGACTCACCAGACCGATGAACCCATGTTGGATATCTGTGCCACGCAGTCACACTGTGTCAAATATCTATAACAAAGAAAGAAATGCTCAGCCAACCAATTTAAGAAACTTCTGTTCTTCCAAGGATTTGGGGAACACTGAGTGCATTTCAAAGAGTGTTGAAGTATGGGATATTTTACAGTTGCCTTTTCTGCTTGTGATTTATTTGATGCTGATGATACTGGAGACAGGAGAAATGACCTGTGTTTGCTGTCCTAGAAATACAAGCTTGTGTTTCAGCAGTCAGTGGTAGGGACTGCTGCCTTTTCTAATGCAGAATGCCCTTATGTGTTTTAAGTGTCAGTCTTGTTCTTTAGGAAAAATAAGCGGCTTCCAGGGAATTTTGTAGATGGGATAGCTACATTTGCAATAAAAGGATAACCTCCATGAAGAACCAAGGGAGACATGCATGCCACTATTTTTAATGTTTTGACCTTTCAATGTCATGAGACTACTGTGAATCTGAACCATTCTGACTGGATGTCTGACATTTGTACCATTTTCCATTATGTGAATGGAAGAACAAAATGTCCTTGGGTAAATAAATCACTGTTAAAAATAGCCACCTACAGTGGGAGATAAGTGTCACTTGGACACCTGCTTTAAATGAATGAGCTTCAATTTCAAGTGCCCTAATCACTAGATGAGAATCAAGGTCTCTTTTTCTGTGATTTAATATGAAGACTCCTACTTGTATGTTCAGTGGCTCAGCTTCAAAGGAAAAGGTGATGGGCAAAGACAATCAGAATACATCACTGCTTGGTGAATAAGTCATCCTCTTCAAATGAGAGGAGTGCAAATGCAGTCTTTTGCAAGCAGCAGCAGAACTAGAATGCATGCCTAGGGATGGCAGCTTTATGAACGTCAGTGTTTACAAAATAATACCATGTTGGAAAACAGGGGGACTAAGATGTCAGTAGAATGGACCCTACAGAAATGAAACATTTGAAAGGTTTACATAGTTTAAAGTATTTTTTGAACTAAATTCCTAAAGTAATTTAATGTTGTTCTTTTAATATATAGGTAATCTCAGTATAGCTAACCATACTTACAGTAGCTTTTTCAAGTGCTTATTATAATGTCAGTTCTTCCTGAAGAAATGTTTTTTATGAAAAGAAAAAGTCACCAGGAAGATTATCACTATGAAAACCTTGTTAGATACAGTTGGAAAATAATTTGGTCTGTTTCACACTCTTGTTTACACATTAAAATACCTTGCATTTTCTTGTGTTTGAAAAGGAATCTGCTAGTAATTCACACAAAATAGCTTTTTTAATGGTATTATAATTGCAGAAGAAGTCACAGTACATGAAAAATTCAAAAGAACTATTTAGAAAGTCAAGAACATAGGGATTCAAACTTCTTGTAATGCTTTTCTTTCTATAAGAAATAGTTTAATTAGTGCTGTGAAGTAGTAAACATCTTTAATAGGGAAAAAAGGCAAGAAAACAGAAATCCCCACAAGCCTTTCCTAAAGAAAATTATTTCAAACTTTCAATGCTTAATCTCCTACTATTAGTGTGCATCTTGCTTTGGTGTATTATATGTTTAAGTCAGAGCTTAGCAGGCCTACTATACAGCCCTCCTATACTTCTATTCATGGGGAAATTGAAACTCATCAGAATACTATTTGGGAAATAAAATAAAATTATTCATCTATTCTTAACATGGCAAAAAAAAGGCTTTTCTTATAATATAGAATGTTCATGCATGTGTGTCTATCTGTATGTCTAAAATAAATTTATAGCTTATTTGTGACTTCAAATAAGCTTTAAATTAGGCACATGAATGATAGAAAAGTGCATTGGATGTTTCCAGAGGCAGCTGTACAACAGTAATACGCTAACTCCACGATAATGCATGTATATTTTTTAAAAACAAAGTGAAACTTTTCAGACTGTGGAGGTTGATACATAATAACTGAATACTCATCTGGTGTAAAATAATGATGCACCACTGATTTCCTACATCCCATATATATCCAAAATGGTTTAGAAACTTGTACTTGTGTTGAATTATTGAATATACTTTCATTCAAATTCACCACAACACAAGAAAGACATTAAGGTATTAGACAGCACCCAAAGGAGGGCACAAGGATGGTGAAGAGCCTGGAGGGGAAGCCATATGAGGAGCAGCTGAGGTCACTTGGTCTGTTCAGCCTGGAGGAGACTGAGGGGAGACCTCATTGCAGTCTGCAACTTCCTCACGAGGGGAAGAGGAGGGGCAGGCACTGATCTCTCATCCCTGGTGACCAGTGACAGGACTGAGGGAACAGCCTGAAGCTGTGTCAGAGGAGGTTTAGGTTGGATATTAGAAAAAGATTCTTTACACAGAGGGTTCCCGGGTACTGAAATGGGCTCCCCAGGGGAGTGGTTACAGAACCAGCTTGACAGAGTTCAAGAAGATTAACCTGAAGCATTTTTCTTGACTAGGCAGGTTCAGTATTTAGAACATAGGGTACTCCAAAAAGACATTTCTAATTTTAAAATAGAAATAAAAAAAGTACAAATCGTGTTATGAGGTTATTTCAAAGTAAAATTTTGCAAAACTTTTAATTTTAAAAAAAACTGCTACTCTTTGCAAAACTGGGTCATCGCCTTGTTCCCTATAACTCTGAAGAGAAATCTGTCATTTCACCAATACATGACTGAGGGAACTGAACATAAAAATAATATATCAAGGAATAAAGTTGCTTTTAGGTAAATTGTGAGCAGCTGCTTTCACTGAATAAATGTCAATGTTCATCATTCTGAAAATTAGTAGCTTGGAATATAGCCACTTGATCTGTGCCCTTCGGGCAAGGTACTTCTCATGAACCGCTATATTCCTTTAAAAGAGAAATAAATTTTCTTGAAAACATGGTGCTTACTCTGCTGCACTGATAAAATCTAGTAATTCCCCAAATCTACCCTATTCCACTAAGAACTTCTCAGACCTTCAAAGAGACAAGTTTTTTGTGCTTTTGTTGCTGGTTTTTTTTTCCTCCACTTGGACATACAAAGTATATCTATAAAAGAAAGTTTTAATTTGTAAGGAAATTCCTGGAACACAAACTGGTTTCTTTACTCTGAAGAAAAGAAACCAAGAAGAAAAAGTATTACCAATTAAATTTATATCACTACATATGAAATGTCCCTGCTAGATCATGGTTTGCTAGTTGAAATCACAGCAAATGTCAAATTCTGTAGTGCTTTGGAGCTGATAAAAATCTTAGAATATGGTTTTGGGTGCTTTGATTCCATCAGCATTAATGAGTTTTTCAACTACATTGACTACATTGGTACTGGTAAGACAAGTATTGGCACAAACTGCAGCATGATGCACATGAGCTGAAGTGCGTGCCAAGTGGAAGCAAAGAGCAGACACAGAGTAGACACATATCTTGTGTTAATGTTCACTGACACACATATCCCATTCTTGAACAGCATCAGACAGACATAAAGGTAGAAGATTCCGAAATGGAGATGGACTCAGTGAGTAGACTAGGACACTCCAGGGAAGGTCAGTGCAAATTGAAGCAGCTAAGGGATGCAGAAATTCATGAAGTGATTTTTGGGCTCTCCTTCCAAAAGAATGCTGCTGCAGCTTACACAGGTAGCTAAGAGACATGTTTATTCCTAGAAGATCTAGCAGTTTCTAACAGCCCCTGAGAGCTAATCCTAGTGAAAAAGTGCTTACATCTGCTATCTTCAGCCGTATTAAAATCCTTAATTTAGAATTGGGAATTGTCAAGTACCTCTTCAGCTGGCACCAGGGAAATCATAGCCAGCTGGGAGCACAGCAAAGAGAGGCAGCAATTTGTGTAGCAGTTGAGGTGGAAGTTTTCCAAAATCTCTCTTGAATGTGGGGCGGTTCAATGCTGGCAGTGATGTCCCACAGGGCATGAATCCCAGCAGCAGTGGAAGCAGCTACCCCAGCACATCAGACACCTCTTGAACTCCCATTAAATTCTGCAAGGAGGACACAGCCATCCAGCACAGAGCATGGAGTGCTTGGTGCCTTTCTATGAGCCTTGGGTAGGCAGAGGTGGTGGCATTGCCTAAGGGACGTTTGCATAGGCTGAGAGGTCAGTAAGTTAAGTGCTGCAGGAGGAGGTGAGGAGAAGCCTGTACAAGTTGATTTTTAATATGTGTCAGTGGCAGATAGAGATGATCAAATTTTATATCAGACTTAACTTTACATAATTACACGGGAAGGTGGAATACAAACAAAGCAAACCTCAAGTTTTTCTTTGGTCAGATTTTTGTCTTTTTTTTTATTCAGTAGGATGTTTAATCCAAATATCAAAGCGTGGCTGAAATGACTTTTCTTTGTGTTTGTTTTCAATTTTGTTGGACATAATTATAAGATGACTCCAAAACTGTAAATTGGTTCACGCAACCTAATCTTTATTTTTATTGTATACCAATGAGTTATGGTAATTATAGATACATCATCTGATAGAAGCATCAAACGAAACCCCTCCAAAACAACAAAAACCATAAAATCCTGAACCAACCAATGAACAAAAAAGCAAAAAAAACACAACAAAAAACCCCACAAAACAAACAAAAAAACACCCCAAAACCAACACTGAAACACTTATTCCAGTTTTCTTAGAAAAAAAAAAAAAACAAAAAACCAAAAAAACGAACAAATTTTTACTGTGACAATTGGTATCTATATTTTTGTGTGTCGAGCCTCTACCAGGATATAAGCTTACATGAAAATTTTCTTTCATCTTTTTTAGCTCTCTTGTCTGAAGGAAAAAATAGTAGATACATTTAAAAAAAAACTCCAAAAACCCCAAAAAACTCTCCCAAAAAACAAAAACAAAAAACCCAAAGCAAACAAAAACAAAAACAAACAAAAACCAAACAAAAAAAAAAAAATCCCTTACATGAAATAGAATTTCACCATCTGTACCAACAGAACATATGAAACAGCATCTGCTAAAATTAACTAAGCATAGATAGAGAAATTGACAGATCCAGACAACTCATGCCCAAGACTCTTAAGGGAAGTACCAAATTACTGTGATAGTAACACAATTGATTTTACTATCTGAACTACAAATTTCGTATGATGAATTGAATAGTTGAATTACCTCCAAACCACTGATTTTATTTAATAACTCAGAAGGAAACTGGAGACTTTTTTAAAGCCTCTGAGGACTAAAAGCAGTAGTAATATTTCAATTACAATGCAGAAAAGGCCCAGGGAGGCATAGGCTGTTTAGGCAGATGTTTATCTTTGTTTTGATAAAATAACTGATTTGTAGCTATCAAAGAAGAATCAGAAAGAAGGTTTCCAGCAAAAAAATCAGTCCATATACATTGAACCCCCTGTTTTGAGATGGGGAGGGACTGCTCAGATTTAATACTAGTGGGCTTGTTCTACCCTTGGAGTATTTTAATTTATAAATGTTCTTTTTATCCTTGCTCCACAGGGCTGTATTTATTGCCCTTAGATTTTTCATAATTTGTCATAATTACAGCATATATGATTGGGGACCAAAAGTATTATAACATTCAGGGACTATCTCTTAGACCCAAGAAGAGTGGGTTACTACAATGATTTCTTCTTTTTTTTCCCCCAGTACAAAACATGCATTATCTAATGTAAGGGGAAAAAACAAAACAAAACAAAACAAAACCAAAACAAAAAAACAAAAAAACCAAAAAAAAAAAAAAAAACAACAAAAACACCAAAACCAAAAAAAAAGTCTGAATTCATTTAATTAGTGCTTTGAGAATCTGTTGTCTTGGAAAAACACTGAAACACAGGACAGAGAAAAGAAATCTCAAAAGTTATCTATTAAAAAAAAAATCACTTTTTGTTAGTGCTAGATAAAAGAAGGCCAGGTACATCTCTGGCCACAAATCTCATCTCTGTGGAGGACCAATTCACAGTGTGTGGACTTGCTTACTTGCAAAAAGTTGAATTTAGCCTGCTGCTGGGCCATATGTTGTGAATTAATTATTTCCATGATTTTTCTTTTTTGGTCTAGAATCTGGTGTAAAAGAGGATTCCGTTGCTTGATTATCAGAGAGCTTTTTTTATATGTAACTGAACACATGGTGTGAATTCTGCTTTCATTGTATGATGACCTGTAAAACTTTCTGAATGTGCAAACCTTCTCAACAAATATCAAACCTGCGATCCTTAGAATTCAAAAGAACATTGGAATGAAGTTGTTGTGCAACAGTTTTAACTTGGTTAGTAACACGATTTTTCTTCATTAGATTATTTAAATATCAGGAGTAAAATAACTTTTTAGCTTCATACATATGCTGTGGATTTTTTGGATAAAATAAAATTTAGAATTCAAAAAATGCGTCTTTTGCCATCCTAAGGCTTCACCCATCTCTACTGCAGTTTTAATATAGGGACATTCATAGTTGATTCCACACAGGACAACTACATGGTTAAAAAAATAAAAAAAAAAAAAAAATGAAAGACATTCCATCACCCAACACAGCTATGCTGAAGGTAAAACAGCTCAGGCAACAGTCGCATTGTTAGAGAAGTGCATTTTTGTCAATGAGATGAACACAAAGGACTGGGCCAGACTGACCTAGACATATCCATGAGAAGCAAGACCAACAATCTTTGTCCTGGGACCTTGCAGAGTCAGTAGGAGGCATGTGACCTGTTGAGAGCAATGGCAATACCAAGATACAGAGCTACAAGTGCAGAATTCTTTCAAAGTCTTCAAAAGCAAGTGCAGTTCTCAAAATTAAACCATAAACGCAGTGTATAGAGACATTCTTGTTTATTTACCCCGTGTGGTTTCCCACATAGTTTTTCTATGAATAACAGTGCTAGTATAGATTTTAGACTAGTTTTGTAATTATCTTTTGCTTCCAGGTAATTTATATGTATTTTTCATCTAATCAGTTTATCTATATCTCAACTTTCTGTAGTTATCTATTCTCACCAAAACAGAAAATGTATAGTTGACTTAATTGAATACTCATTTTTAAATTATTCAATTTTTTTTTCTAATTATTCAAAATTATTCTGAATTCCAATTCCTGTCTCTCTTATTTCCTTGATATGGCATACAACTCATTTCTGAAGACTGAAATGCAGATATTTTATTCACTAAAAAAATATGTCAATTAAGTGAAATTACCTGTGTCATACTGGAGTTCAGATCAGACAATTTAAAAGTCCTTCAGGTTTAAAACCAAGGAAATCTCTGTAAAAGATATGAAGTTTCAAAGATATTTCACCATGGTAAATGATTGCCAAAGCAGCTTGGATGAAGATAATAAATAAATAGTGTTCACTTGAAACTTGAGCTCTAAATTTCTTTATCTAAATATCAAAATATCATTGGATATTTTGGCTTAGTTGTATTTATACAAAGGTGTATATCTAACAGTTTATGCTATGTCTTAACTTAAAATTACAGTACTTTTAAGAAAAATAAGTTCCCTCTTGAGATTCTTATAGATCTGCAGGCTGTTATTCAATACCTAGTCCAGCCCCCAACAGTGCATTTTCCAATACTGTATTAAAATAGGAAAGAATACATTGAAAGTTCTTGTTTTATAAGGTATTGCTAAGCAAGTAAATTTCAAGTTATTATGATTAGTAGTTGTAATATATGTAATAACGGCAATAAAGAAGTCTTGCTGGCAAAAAGGAGATATTAGTGTGAAATTTTAGAGAATTCTCCCTATGCTGTCTAATACTGGAATAGCATACATTTATAAATGACTTTGCATTTGACTCAAGATTCGGTGAAAAAAAAGAAAAAAAAAAAAACAACCAAACTACACAGGTCAGTACATCTCCTCTGCTGCATTTCTACACCTGTCATCCAGGTAATCCTGACCTAATTTTTTTCCTGGTTTTGACATAATGAACAGGTAATTGAAATCAAAACCACAGACCATTAAAAAATATGTAGATGGAAAAAGCTTATGGCTTAGAATACCAAGGACAAGCTCCTTCTGTAAGATCAAGCAGACTGAACACTCAGTAAAGTAGCTGAAAATGTGAGAAATCAAAAAGTTTCAGAGACAATTCAGTGAAGAAACCAAACAATGACTTAAAAGTATAGACATAAAGCATATTGTATGAAGAAATACTTTAGAATCTAATTTTACATTTAGCTAAAATAATAAATAAGCGCTGCTCAAATCATTTTCTTTATAAGAAAGAGGTTTAAATTAGAGGAAACCTTGAAAAAAAAAACATTAGGAAATACTACTGTAAAATAAAATGCGTCTTTTTTTTAACTTTCTCTCCTTCCCCCTTTGTTTGTTTTTTTTTTTTTTTTTTTTTTTTTTTTTTTTTTTTTTTTTTTTAAATCATAGAACTGTTCAAAGGGACCATGAAGGACCATCTGGTCCATCCCCCTTTTTTTTTTTCTTTTTTTGGAAAAGGAGTCTAGAAAAGGTTATCTAACACTCTGTTTTGAAAACCTTCAGAGATGGGGACTCCATCTAATCATTGAGGAGGTTGTTTTCAGTATAAAAAATTTCTTTCTTAGATCAAGATGAAAGGTTTTCCTGTGCAACTCGTATCCATTTACATTTGTTGGCACCAAGCTGCTTCTTGTGAAGAGAGAACCTTCATGGCACCCTATTTAAAATTCTCTTGGACTGCTCTAAAAGAGAATGATTACTTAAGCCAGCAGTTTGAGGCATCAGTGTTATGCTCTGTTTCACAGAAATTTTCCTCTGTCCCTTTTCTTCAATCTGCATTCTTAATCAAATAGGACAAGAATAGTTCATTAAATATGTATGTGTATGTACATAGAGTACATATCATGGTTTGGGTTGGAAGGGACCTTAAAATCATCTCATTGCAACCCCCACTGCTGTGGACAAGGAACCCTTTCATTAGACCAGCCCTTTCCAACCTGGTCTTGAACAGCTGTAGGGCATGAGGAGTCCACAACTTCTCAGAATACCCTGTTTCTCACCACCCTTGTAGTAAGGATCTTCTTGCTAATATCTGATCTAAACCTACTCTCCTTCAGTTTAAGGCCATTCCTCCTTGTCCTTTCACTATACGTCTTTGTTAAAAGCCCCTCTCCAGCTCTCTTGTAAGAGCCCTTTAAGTACTGCAAGGCTGCTGCAAGGTCTCCCTTACAGTACAGTACCTGGCACAAGGGGTTTATATGATAATTAAACCTATAGAATTAATACCCAGATGTTAAGGTAGATTAAGAAGTACATAAACACTACAAGAAGTTATCTATTTTCATGGCATCTTTTCAGCTTGAGGCAGTATCAACTATGAATTACCTGAAATAAAAATTTACTTAATTTAGTTTCACATACTCATGAGAAACACAAGGAAGTCTCAAAAGTGCTTCAGTGAATGTAGTCATAGCCATGTTTCCTCTGCTGCCAAAAGGTTGATGTGGCTGCCATTACTTTTTACATCGATAGAGGAAAAAACAACTCCTGGAGATTTTTTGCTCTCTGTAAGAATTATGTGAAAGCCGGGCTGAGATGATAGGATGTAAACTAAATTATAAGCTATCTTGTTTTATGTGTTCAAAAAATATAAGAAAGCCAAATGAGCTAAATGCTGAACTAATTCACAATTACCTCTCAGTGGGTACTGAATCTGATCCGTAGTGCATAAACACTGGATAAGATGAGAGAACACAAATTAATAAATAGTGCACTGCTTAAAGCATCAGAAAATAGTCCTTCCTAAAGACTAATTACAAATTAAAAGATGCCTATCAAATTAAGCATGCTTCAGGCAAGCAGAAATGCAATAGATTATAAATGAAAGAATTAATATTACATCTTCTTCTCACTTTTTCACTTTAAAGCCCTAATTACAAATTATTCTGAAGATATGACAGCAGATCTGTTCCTGTTTTATTATCCCTCTGCACCAGGGAGCAGACAGAGCATAACAGTACTTGCCTACAGAGCAGAAAATGTTTCTCTTGCATCGTCTCATGTAGCATTAATTTAGTAACATAAACAAGCTAGCTTTGAATTGTATTTGATGGAGTTTAGAGGTTGCCTGGAGTTTCTAAAGGTATGGAAAAAATAGAGCTGAAATGTCCCCATTATTGCCTTATCTCAGGAACTCTAGTGCTAGCTGAGCTTCTTTCAAAGGAATTGTCTTCTACAGCATGCTGTCTCCTTCATACAAAAGCTCCTCTGAAAATTGTTAAGGAAATACTTTACCAGTAATTTTTTTCTTATTATCTAATGTTTTGGTGAAAATTAGGTATTTTTTCTAATAAGAAAAAGGTTGCTATCTTAATCTTTCTAAAAATCTATATTTTGAAGATTGGATCAATCTTTTCCTCTCAAGGTTAAAAAAACCCACAATTTTTTTCAGTCTTTGGTAATTCTAATG